>NW_026294447.1:71271178-71936178 GCF_007827085.1 Peromyscus californicus insignis | reverse complement strand
CAGCACTTCTCTGAAGCTGAGCTGAGCACCCACCCAGCCTCCTGTCCACCCAACTTTTCAAAGTCCTTGGTCCCCCTTCACTTGGGCTGCCACAGTTCTCCACAGCTCCCTCCCACACCCACACCATCCCCTCCAACCTTACAGAATCACATTTTTCCATCTGTTAATACAGTCTGGTACCTGGTCACCCCCATTTGACGGTACCCTTGCCCAGGGAACAGAGGATATGGCCGGAGCAGTGTGGCTTCACACCAGCGTTCAGAGCCAGCTACCGTCAGCCTCTCCGCTCTAGAGACACACCTGTGACAGGTGAGATGGGGGGGGCATGCTGCACGCGGGCATGTGACCATTGTGGGCAGCCCAGCAGAGTCAGGACTGAGAAGCAGCAGAGGAGCTCCAGAAGAGAGTGCCAGCCGAAACGTCACCTCCCAAGTCCTCCAAGACTCAGAGACAGGAGGATGGATGCCCTCCAAGACAACCCTGAAGTGCTTGGGATCTGGTCCAAACTAAGGAATTTCAACCTCAAAGACATAACCTGATGCCAAGAGTCAACACACCACCTACTTCCCATCCCAACCCAGTTCTCCACACCATAGGGCACAGAGACCAAAACAATAAAAGCCAAACACGTAGGGAAAAGGTGACCGGGGATGGCACCCCTAAGCCTCTCCTGGCCAGACCCCCCTGCCCAGTGCCCCTTCAGTTAGGGTTTTAACAGCCTTTGCTGTTAATCTTTTTCACCAACCTTTACTATTTTCATGACCAGCGTCTGGTCAGCATTGTGAGCTCTATTGTATGAAACAGTGGCCTGCTGCCACTTAGTGTTTTCAACTGACCTCTGTGTTACTTGCATATACCTCTCTACATAACCTGTTTTTTTACTGCTAGTTCCTGGCTTTTCAATTATTATCTTCCTCCTATCAGGGAAAAAATGGATTTGGCTGTCTCTGCCATACACATACGCTTTCTTTCTCTCCAGCCCCTGGGTTTCTAGCTGCCTGCCTACAATTTGTCTGTCTCTCGTCTGTCTATCTGCCCATCAATCCATCCATCCATCCATCTCTCTCTCTCTCCCACACATCCTCTCCTCTCTTCCCCTGTGTGCTATATATTTTTTAATAGATTTCTATTTCCTCACTAATTACTGTTTCTATGGCTGTGGTTTTATGGACTCTCTTAGAGCTGAGATAATAGTATATACTACGATTACATTTTTCTCTTCTGAATAACTTATGTTCTCCGGAATTAATAGTTGGACTATTTAATTCATTTGCTTAGTGTTATTATGTAGTTGTACTGACTGGTTTTGTGTGTCAACTTGACTAGAGTCATCAGAGAGGAGGAGACTCAGTTGAGGAAATGCCTCCATGAGATCCAGCTGTAAGGGATTTTCTTAATTAGTGATTGGTGGGGGAGGGCCCAGCCCATGGTGGGTGGTGCCATCCCTGGACTGGTGGTCCTGGGTTCTATAAAAAAGCAGGCTGAGCAAACTATGAGGAGCAAGCCAGTAAGCAGCACCCCTCCATGGCCTCTGCCTCAGCTCCTGCCTCCAGGTTCCTGCCCTGCTTGAGTTCCTGCCCTGACTCTCTTTGGTGATGAATAGCGATGTGGAAATGCAAGCCCTTTCCTCCCCAGCTTGCTTTTTGGTCATGGTGTTTTGTTGTAACAATCGAAGCCCTAACTAAGACAGTACTCAACATTAATTCAAGCACTTTTAAGGACAAACTAAGTGAATTTGGATGGGCATACATGACTCTAGCATTTTCCTGAGGGAAAACTTATTTGATCTTGGTAATATTACAGCCACCTCCCATAAGCAAGCTTGGCTATGGGAAGACACTTGCTTGGTATATACTACTAATGTCTGCATTTGGTACATATTTCTGAAGGAAGGAATGGGGGGGAAATCACCTTGGAAAAACTACAGCCATTTTCATATTTTCTATTTTATCACATAATGGAAACAGAATGTCATGGGTAAAGATTCTGAACTTTTTAACTTGTTTCATTATATGCAGAGTCTGTACTATACTGGTCATTAGTTTAGCATCGATCTAGTGAAAAGGGATGCTCTGAGCACTTTTGCCCATAGACTCTCAGATCTGAGCACGCTCCACCTCAGTCCAGCTGCTGGAGGACTACTGAGCTATCCTTTCAGCTCGGGCATGATGTGAGCATGTATCAGGCATAGAGCTGACTGGCATGCATCATTGGTGCTGGGAAACAGCTCTCAGACTGAGTCAAAAAATGCCCATAGACATAAAATGGGAACTAAAGCTCAGTGCCTAGCTAGTTCACTTTAGAGCAGTTCATTTGCCCCAAGTCTCAACGAGACCCACTGACTCTGCCCTCCAATCTCCCCAAATGGAAACCTACAAAAGACAGGTCCAGCAACACCCCTGCCCGCCAGACATCTCCACCTAAAGTGAAATCCCACACCTCCTAAGCTTCACGCTTTAAAGTACAAAGCCGAGCCGACCCGCGGTTGACTCCCCACTTGTCCTCACCAGCTCATGGCCAGCCTGCTCAGGCCCAGTGCTGTGGGGTCACCTTGCCTCTCTTCTTGTCACTCTCCCGATCCAATTCCTTCTGTAAAAGTCCAGCCACTCCCTGTTACTAGTCCCACCCAGGGCTGAGCTCTGTCCTCTCTCAGCTCTGCCTGCCTCCTCCAGGCCTCCCCCTGGTCTCCCCTCAACAGCGGCGATGCTGTTGAGGCCCTCCAAGGGTTCCCCACTCTAAAGAGAAGCCCCTCCCTCTCTGGCCCGGTTACACCCATATACTTATCCCACAGAACAGCAGCTGCACTTCCCCCGCAGGACCCCACTGAGACCCACCTGCCTGAATCCTCTCCTTGGGTGATCCTAGAAGGACAGGTTTGGTGAGGTCCTCCCTGGCCGCATTGTTTTAAATTCTTATTCTCAGGACTCCCTGTGTCCCCTCTAGTTAGTTCCTCTGCAGACTTCCTGCCAGTTCACTTATTTACTGAAAATCTCTTCCGACAGGAACACTGAAACACACACAAAAAAAACCCGCGGTGGCAAGGCTTCTGCCCATTTCATTCACCACTGCCGGTCCAGCCGCAGGATGGTCCTGGCCACTCAACGCGTGCCGGGTTAACAAGGACTTCTCGAAATAGTATCCCGACAGCAAGGGTGTTTTATTTTTATTTTATGTGTATGAGTGTTTTGTTGTGTATGGGTACCATGTGTGTTATGTGCCTGAGGAAGTCAGAAGATGTTGGGACACCCCACCCCCACCCCTGAACTGGAGGGACAAATGGTTGTGAGTCACCATACGGCTGCTGGGAATCGAAACCAAGTCCTTTGGAAGAGCGGCCCATGTGCTCAACTGCTGAGCCATCTCTGCAGCCTCAAGAAGGGAAAATTTTGTAACTCCCTTCAAGATATAAGGATGCATGATTCGGTTCACTGTGCGTGTGTATCTGTGTTCTCTGTGTGTCTATGTATTTGTGTCTGTGTGTGTGTTTAGCTGTGTGCATGTGTCGTGTGTGTTTCTGTGTGTCTATTGCTGAGTGTGTTTGTGTGTTTCTATATGTTTCTGTGTATGTGTGTTTCTCTGTGTATGTGTCTATGTGTATGTCCGTGTGTGCATGTGTGTGTATGTATGCATGTCTGTGTGTATGTCTATGTGTGTGCATGTGTGTGTGCATGTGTGTCTATGGCTCTGAGTGTGTCTGTGTGTTTCTACATGTCTCTGTGTGTGTGTGCATGTGTGTCTATGGTTCTGAGTGTGTCTGTGTGTTTCTACATGTTTCTGTGTGTGTGTGCATGTGTGTCTATGGCTCTGAGTGTGTCTGTGTGTTTCTACATGTTTCTGTGTGTGTGTGCATGTGTGTCTATGGCTCTGAGTGTGTCTGTGTGTTTCTACATGTTTCTGTGTATGTGTGTTTCTCTGTGTATATGTCTATGTATATGTCTGTGTGTGTGTATGTCTGTGTGTGTGCATGTGTGTGTGTGCATGTGTGTGTGTGTGTGTGTGTGTCTATGGCTGTGTGTGTGTGTGTGTGTGTGTGTGTGTGTGTGTGTGTGTGTGTGTGTGTTCCCTCTCCTGGTCCCTGAGATGGAAATCACCTGCTCAGTGGAGACAGGAGGAGGTACAGGTACCACTGACCAGAAGGTGATTGTCACCTACAAGCTTGAGAGGAAGAGAAGGTTGCTGAGAGGGAAGAGAAATTAGCACATAGATGAGAAACACTTTCAGAAACTCCTTCTCAGGCTGTGAGTCAGCTGAGGCTGGCACCGGTGACAAATTAATTTCATGACGCCGTTGCTCACATTGGAACTGTAAGACTCTTAAAAAAAAAAAAAAAAAAAAAAAAGCAACCGATGTGTGGAAAAGAGCCTGTGCATCTGCCTGCATATCTATTAGCTCACTCTAGTAACAGAACAAGCTGTTTTCCAAGAGCACTTGCTTTGAATGTGCACTGAACCACCTACTGTGTGCCCAATGGACCACGAGGGAACTAAAACTCTAGTAAGACTCCCACAGGTGGCACTGCCAACTGGAAGCCACCATGCTGAGTGTGCATGCTCAAAGCAGGAACAGACTCCATGAGACCTGTTCAGACCGGTTCTGTCCGAAGGAGGCCCAGGCCTTGGAGGGCAGCAAAGACTGGCGGAGGTCATCAGGGAGAGATGGGCAGCTGGGGAAGACATGCTGGAGAGTTCTCAGAAGCAAAGGCCTGAAGGTGGGGGTTCCACAATCAAGTATGACTGAACCTCAGAGCTCAGGGAGGGGCTGTAGAAAGGAGGGCTGCATTAGGGTACTGGGTCGTGGAGCTCTGTGCTGCTCTCCCAGACATGCCACCCGCTTCCTTCTCCTTTTGCTCCACTGCACACCCTAACAGATGTACTCCCAACTCAGGACCTTTGCCCAAGGTATCAGCAGCCCCCTAAGCTAGAAATGCTGCTCCCCCAATATCTGCATGTCTCAGCTCAGCGAACATCTTCATAGGGAGCATCTAAGAGCGCTGTCTACACATAGGGACAAACCCACACACGTGTGCCCCTGACCTTGCTTCCTTTCCCTGCACAGTGCCTCTACTGTATGTTAGCCACTGCTGGTCTCCTTGACTAGAATGTGAGCCCTCTGGTAGGGACTGTGTTTTGTTAGCTGCTACATCCCAGCACCCACAGTGCTTGGCACACAGGGAGAAATCAATAAATAATTGATGGGTAAATGAACAAAAAGTACCCATAATGCTTCTGAGATTTGGGCTGTTTATTTCTGTCCCCTTCTATAGGATTAAAAATTGATATGAAAGGAAAGATTGGACTTTTGGCTACTCCGCCCCAGCCCCTCCCACAGGGTTGCCCAGGGCTGCCACTCAGCAGATGGAAGAGTGGATGATGGCAGAACGGATGGCTGGACAGATGCTTTAATCAGTAGGGCCACTGATGACCTCATGGAACTGCTCTGTACACAGGTCTCCCAGTGAAGGGGATTTCTAATGGGAGAAATAAAGTACCTCTGGCCAGTGGTCCCATGGGCCATATTGTTGCCCCAATGACAGGTGATCAGTGCTGGGGACAGAATCCAGAGGTGACCAAGGTAAGTCAGTAGGACTTGGAGCCTGTAACTCCAGCGACTCAGAAGGCTAAAACAGGAGGATCCCAAGTTCAAGGCCTGCCAGGACCCCAGACTGAGTTCAAGGACAACCTGAACTAATAGTGAGACCCTGTCTCAAGACAAAAATAAATGGACTAGGGATGTAGCTTAGTGGTTAGGTGCTGGAGCAAAGCCCTGTGATTAAGCAATTTCCAGTACCAGCAATAACCCCTACCCCAACACACACACAAGATTCAGTGCTAAGCATGGGTGAGGAGAAGGGAGAAAGGAGCCAAAGAAGGCCCTAAGGCTTTTGTTTAGGTGACTGTGAAGCCTGAGGAGGATGAGCAGCTTTTAGGACATCAGGTTTGTTTGGTTTTGTTGCGGGGTGGGTGGGGGAGTGCAGGCAGCAGGATCGGATCATCAGGACGAGACGGGATTGTGGGCACTGGCCCACAGGAACTACGGCATTTACTGTCGTACTAAGGCCCAAGCAGGCTATGGACACCCACGACAAGCCATGTCTACGGAGCCATGAACCTTAACTCCAAACGGAAAGGCAAGCAGAGGCAGACAAATACACAGAGCCACCTCGGGTATCAACAGACCAGATCAAAGAGACGTGATGTGGGGAACAACAGGATCGGCTAGGTGCCCAAGGAAGATGCTCCTGAAGAGGGGGCTTTTGTCATGATGAGACAGAGGACATGGGTGACAGGGAAGTCCCTGCTCCAGGGCTTCCGGTCCTTTGAAGGAGTCTGAGGCAAAATCATCAGCTGACACTGGAGGGTCAGAAAAGGTTCTCAGGCAAACAGGAAACGCCTAACAACTGCTGTAGCCAGGGAGTGAAAAGGGGAAGAGAGCCGAGGATGGGGCCACACGCCAAGGACTGAAACCACGGATGTGCAGAAGGCACATTCCCTGTGGCGCACATGCACACCTTGCCGATGTTATCTGTTGGCGGCACTTTATGTCGCTGCTGAGGGACAAAACCAAAAGCCCTAGCAGGGCTCGAGGATCTCCCTGACTCTACTTGCTATGAGATGGGTTTGTAGCCAAGGGCAACCTCCATCCTGCCATACAGGTAAGTGGCTTTTGTTTGTCTGGGTTTTTATCTATGTATGTGCACCTGCTTGTCTGTATGTGCGGCACATTCATGTAGATACCCATGGAGACCAGTAGAGGGCATCGCATCCTCCGGAACTACAGTTACATGCAGTTGTTATAAGTCACCCAGGCTGTCTGGGGTTTTCATCGCCTTTTTAAACCCAAGTCATGAGCAAACCCAGCTCCATGACTTGGGTCCACACATGCCAGCTGTGGGGTCTTGAGCAAGCTGCTTTAACTTGGAATTTTCTCATCTGTACACAAGTTAATACTTGGGGGGCCAGAAACATAGCTTAGTGGATAAAGGCATTTACCACCAGGCCTGCCGACCTGAGTTCAATCTCCCCCAGCCCACAGGATGGAAGAAGAAAACTGACTGCAGCCGAGTTGTCCTCAGACCTTTGCCAGTATATCATGGCGTACACACACAGACATTCACATATACACATAAATAAAAATTGTAAAAAGTAATTATAGATTTTTTTTATAGATTTACAATGTTCTTTTGCTCTGTCTCTTGGCTTCCACTAAATGAACAGATGGATGTTTCCTGGTGTTTTGTTTTGAGCAAGGGTCTCACGAATCCCAGGCTGACATCAAACTCACTATATAGCCAAGGATGACTTTGATCTCCTGATCCTCCTGCCTCTGAGTTCAAGTACTAAAGCTACAGACACGCACCACACACGGTTTTTCGTTGACTTACAACTTCTAGCCCCAGAGTCTTCAACTGACATTTTTCATTCAGTTTGTATCTTGTCCCTCAGAACCACCCCCCCCCAAAAAAAAGCACCCAAAGAACACAAACTCGCTCCACTTTTTAGTACCCCAGGCTTCACTGGGATGTACAGAGCCTTCCAGACGGGGAGCTGTTCAGTCGCCCTGCTGAGAGACTGGTTCCTGTCCTTGGAGGGGTCCATTTCTTCAGCTCTAGCTTTCCTACCCATCAGTGAGGGACCCTCTAAGTCCTGCCTCCCACCCAACCCCAGTGAAATGAAACAGCAAAAACAATTTTTCTTTCCGGAAATCCCCTGGCCATCACTAGACCACTCCTGAGTCACATTTGGCCTTGGACCTCTGGGGCAGGCTGAATCAGAAAGACTGAAGAAGGTAGGGCCCATCTCGCACCCACAGAGTCACAAGTTAAAGTATGTTCCTTTCCAGCCACGTGATGAAACCTTCAGGCTGCCCTAAGGGTCCTTTGTGTAAAAAATGAAGCAAAGGCCATGTGGCTAAATACTGCTACTTCAAGGGGTCCTCACAGATTTGCACGTCACTGCCTATTAAGAAACAGTTGAGACCCTCTGTTGTCTAAGAGAGGTGGGGCTCACTTGGGTTAGTGCCCACCCCCACCCTCATTGGCTACATGAGGTCCCGGGGCTACTGCTGACCTAGGCAGACCTTTTTTGGTATGTCCAGACAAGGAAGAGAGCCCAGAGCCATCTGAAGCACTTCCTAGAACAATCTTCTAGAACAATCTTCCATCCTGAGCAGGAGCTCTGCCTATGAGCAGAACTGCTGGAGAAGGATGGGTCAGAAGGACCAGCTCCCTCTCTGGTCAACAGCCATGGGGTGGCTCGAGAGCCTTGTCTTCTCTCTGTACATCTTCCCCTCAGCTATCTCAACCCAAACACAAGAGCATTCCTGGGAAGGTCTGGACGAGTACAAAGATGCCTCCCACACCTCTCACAAGGGTTAAAGATGACGCGGGTGGGGGGGTCTCTTGTGCCATCTTGTCTACTTTGTACAGGTTTGGAATCTCAGAGGGAGCGAAGGTCTGGTATGAATAACAATGACCCTCTACTTCCACCCTGTCACGTGCTAAGTGTACTAAGAGGATATCTATTTTGCTGACGGAGCTCATGAGCCCTCAAAAGATGCTGATCACAGCCAGGTGTGATAAGACATACCTGGACATACCTGTAATCCTAACTGCAGGGATTGAGGGTAGGGGTCAGAAGCAGGAGGATCAGGTGTTCTGTGTCAGCCTGGGCCACACAGGTACTCATCTTTTTTAAAAAAAAGAAAAGCAGCATCTGGAAATAGATTCCAAGAAGGGAAAATACACACACACACACACACACACACACACACACACACACACACACATATATTTTACCCTTCTCACTGAAGAAAGAGTGTGAAGGAAAAAGAATAACGTAAGATAGAATTGGCTCTCAAGATCTGGGGGACTAGTTAGTTCCAACACCCCAGTGCTCTATGGGTGCTCAAGTTCCCTCTATAAGCCGGTACCTTAGTTTGCTCTCTGTTACTGTGATAAACGGCATGACCAACAACTTAGCAGGGGACAGGTTTGTTTCAGCTCACAGTCTTAGTCTACATGAAGGGAAGTCAGAGCAGGAACCTGGAGGCAGGAGCTCAAGCAGGAACTATGGAGCTACGATGATTACTGGCTTGCTCTCCTCGGCTTCCTCAGCCTGCTTTCTTCCACAGCCTTGTGCCTAAGGGTAGCACCGCCCACAGTGAGCTGGCCCCGCCCACAGCAATCATCAATCAAGAAAATGCAAGAGGCAGAGGCAGACAGGTCTCTACAGAGAGAGATCCAGGACAGCCAGGGCTATGCAGAGAAACCCCGTCTCAAAAAACCAAAACAAAGAAAAAGGAAAAGAAAACGCTCCACAGACTTGCCTACAGGCCGACATGATGGGGGTATTTTATCAACTAAGGGTCTCTCTTCCTAGACTCTAGATCACATCAAGTTGACAAAAAAAAAAAAAAAAAAAAACCCTAGCCAACACACATGGTGTTCACAAACAACTGCCACACCTGCTCCCACATTCTTGAAATCAGCTCTAGTTTATGTGGAAGACCAAACACAATATAAATTGTACTGTTTAGAAAATGACAAGGAAGGCCAGGCACCATGGCATGTGCCTGTAATCCCAGCACTCAGGAGGCAAGAGGATTGCTGTAGATTTAAGGGTATCTATCCTAGGCTACATACTAAGTCCCAGGCTAGCTAGGACTACATAGCAAGACTCTATCCAAAATAATAATAGTAATAATGTTAATAATAAATACAGCCGGGCTGTGGTGGTGCACGCCTTTAATCCCAGCACTCGGGAGGCAGAGCCAGGTGGATCTCTGTGAGTTCAAGGTCAACCTGGGCTACAGAGTGAGTTCCAGGAAAGGCGCAAAGCTACACAGAGAAACCCTGTCTCAAAAAACCAAAATAATAATAATAATAATAAATACATACTAAGAAGGAAAGGAAGAGGAAAAAGAAAGCCAAGGAATGGGAAATGACAAGGAAAAACTTCTGCACATGTTCAATAAAAATGTAATTTTTTCCTGAATATTTTCCAGCCACAGTTGGTTGATCCATAAATGCAAACTCCACCGGGGAGAGAGGATGTGACATCCACTGAGAGTCAGGCATCTGGCTCTGTGCCTCCTTCTCCACCAACGCTGACGCTTGGTAGCTGTTGACCTGGCTGTCCTAGCGTCCCTAGCCCTGGTCTCCATGGTTGGATTCTTGTGGGGCCCAAAGGAGACAGCCTAGGACTCCAAAGCACGTGGCCTCCTGTGACACCCCCCCCCCCAGGAAGCACTGTCATCTCCCACACAGGAGACGTCTTCTGCTTCACAGAACTGCGTGCTCCGGTGTTCGGGGCATAGGAATCAGAGAACAGGGCTTTGGGAATCGACCTGTCCTTCAGTCTCAGGTGCCCAGCACATAGATGTCCTCAGACCACACCCTGAGAACCCCAAAGGCAGCTAGAGCAGGCAGCAGGGCCGGCAGAGGGAAGCTGTCTGCTTGACCCTGCATGGGAGGGAACAGCGGAACCTTCGGAGGATGCGGAAGAGGTATCAGTGCATTTCAAACACATGGGCTGAAGCCAGCTAGCACAGACAAAGCCCTGCGGCCAAAGCCTTTTCCAGCTAATGGCTTGTCCTTCGTGCTCATGACTGTATCTCATTCTTTTTTTTTTTTTTTTTTTTTTTGGTTTTTCGAGACAGGGTTTCTCTGTGTAGCTTTGCACCTGTCCTGGAACTCACTTGGTAGCCCAGGCTGGCCTCGAACTCACAGAGATCCGCCTGGCTCTGCCTCCCGAGTGCTGGGATTAAAGGCGTGCGCCACCACCGCCCGGCTTGTATCTCATTCTTATATTCTACATTTAACCCAGAAATGCCTTCCCAGAGCTTGGTCAGTCCTGTCCTTCCCAGACTCCGTGGCTAAATCTCTCCATAGCTGGGAGGGAATATTTAGAATATGATCTAGATTGGAGTCGCTTCCTACCTGAAATCCTTCCACGGCTGCTTCCTGATTTAGGATAAAGTTCACAGTCCTTGTGATGCCATGAGCCAGGCTTCCTGCCTTCTCTAATGCTCCGGCCTCACGGCTTTCCATAGGTCCTCCAGCAGGCCACAGGACCTTTGCACATCTATTCTCACTACCAAACAGGAACTCTTCCCTCCTCAGGGAAACTTTCCCTCCCTCCACCAGTCTACACTTTTCTGTCTTTGTGGACTTTTCAACAGAACCCAGATTCCATTTTTACTTAGGTGAGATTACGTGGTTGGTAACTGTCTTCCCAAATGAACCCCAAGCTCCATGAAGACAGAACCTGTGTGGGTTTGATTTACCACTGAACGCACAGGGACAACGTAACTGGTACAATGTACCTATTCAGTAATGTTGGACAACATGTTGCCACCTGGAGGGACAAGCAGACGGTGAGGAAGCATGAAATAAAGCTCTAGATTCAAGAAGCCCAAGACAGGTCAGTGTGAGACACAGTATTCTCCCCTGGACTTGGGGAACTGAAAATTGTCTCAGTTGTCACCGGACACCCCCAGAGTTCCCTCCCTTACACAATAGAAGCTCTCTGGGACTGTCCCCAGAGGACAGTGAGAAAGCAGCTTACCCCTTGGGGAATGAAGGGGGACAAAAAAAAGGGGGGGGGGGCAAGAGAAGAGACAGGGACAGGAGTGGCAGCCTTCTGAGTAACCTATTTAGCTCTCTGAAATGCAGCTTTGTCCCCGGCTATCAGGAGCCAGAAAGAGGTGGGGAGGAGAAGGTCACAGACACCAGCCACGTCCCTCCCTCTATCCCCAGCTGCAGAGCCAGAGCTCAGGTTATCTCGGAGAACTGTCTTCCCTAGAGGCCGGTGGGGGCTGGGGCGGACGCGGACGGGGAGATGTAGAACAGTCACCTAAGTTAAACACAGTGGCTTTTCGCTTAGGTTATCAGACACATGCCCATTCAAGGGACACAAACCAAGCTGAAGTTTAGGTTCTCTGCCTGGGCCACTGAGTCCCATCAATTACACCACGTGGAAGGAAAAAAAAAAACCCTCTGGACAGTTAAAAATAACATAGGGGTCTGGTGTTTGGCATGCCAGCTTGTCAAGCACAGAGTGGAGCCCTGCCTCCCTGAAGAGTGTTCTGGAAACTCAAATACACACACCAGCCTGCCCAGGAGGTTAAGGGTTAGTGGGGTGCCCCAGCCTGCTCCCTATCACCCAGATAATGACAGCAGCAGCACATCCCCAATCAGGTAGATAAGCACACAGACTAACTCTCCACCCTTCCCCCACCCCACCCCATCCTTATATCCCCAATTAGGTAGACAAGCACACAGACTAACCCTCCACCCTCCCCCTCACCCCCCGCCCCTGGGGTCTGAGGGACTTTCAGCCCTTCTCTAACTGTGAGACAGAAGGGCAGAGTCCATCCATGCAAGGAGGAGGAGGCCGCCATGGAAGCTGGATGCGGGAGGCCAGGTGCCAACCCGTGTCACGGCTCTTCTGAGGGCTGTTGTCAGGATCTGTGAAGTTCCTGTTCTTTTTCACCAGGACCCAATATCAGCAGCAATTAATTAGTATGTAAATAGTAGAGATAAATCTTCCTCAAAGCCTCTTCTAGACCATTTGTTCTAAGAGTGAAAAAAAAATTAGTGATAATACTAACCAGGCATGGTGGCCCCCCACCTGTAATCCCAGCACACTGGAAGGAGAAGCAGATCAGGAGTTCAAGGTTGGTCTCACTTCTATAGAGTTGGAGGCCAGCCTGATCTCAGAGATCTAGTCAATAATCATAATCATAATCATAATCATCATCATCATCATCACCATGTTATCTTACTTCTAGCAAAGTTATAATTTCTCCTACATTTCCTTTAAAATGCCAGTATGTATGGGGGGGGTCATATCCACCAGCTTGCCTTTCCATTTTAGAGATGAAGAAACAAGTCACTGCCGACATCTGTCCCAAGGTGACATGTATCGATACTTCTAAGGACCCCAAAAATACTGCTTAAGTCTCCCAACAGCCCTATCAAACCATAACTGTCAGTCATATTCCACAGATGGGGAAACTGAGTCACAGAGCTTAGGAAACCTGCCTAAAGTCATAAAGATTGGATTTGAACCCAGACTCTGGCCCGAGAGCCTGCACCTAAGCTATAGGTCACGTGACAACTGCTCCCCTAGGTCTCGGCATCTAAGCTTACAGGGTCCTCCATAGGGATGGCACAAGCCTCCTCCTGAAAACCAGCTGTAGGTAAGATGAAAGTGGATGATTGGATGGCTGGGGGTGTCTGGCAGGGGCCGGGCCAATCCAGCCTCAGCCTTGTTCTTCTATCTGAATCATGAAACTCATTCTTGGGACACCAGGCTTGGAGATAGAGGGTCCACATCTCTATGCTCATCCTTGGATTTAATTTTTTTTTTTTTTTAAACAGGGTCTCATGTAGCCCAAGCTGGCCTCAAGCTCACTACCCTAGCCAAGGATGACCTTGGAGCTCCCAACTGCTGGAATTCCGGGAATGCAGTAGTGCCAATGGTGTATGTGGTACTAGAAACTAACACAGGGGTTCATGCATGCTGGATAGCGCTGGATTGGATCTTTACACTGTATTTACTAGTACCATTTCCAGGTTATTGTTTTTGAATAAAAAGAGTATTAACAGCTGGACCTGGTGGCACACAGTTAGCAATAGTAAGGGAAAGCCATCGGCTCAGAAGGCCAGCTATGGCTGCATGAGGCTTTGTCACACGCACAAAGGCTTAAGGAACAAAACAGGGTGATATCTAACTTTTGTTGTTATTTTGCTTTTTGGTTTTTGTTGTTTTGTTTTTGTTTTTCAAGACAGGATCTCTCTCTCTCTCTCTGTGTAGCCCTAGCTGTCCTGGAACTCACACTGTAAACCAGGCAGGCCTCAAACTTAGAGATCTACCTGCCTCTGCCTCCCAGGTGCCGGGATTAAAGGTGTGTGCCAGCATCTAACTCTTTGATCAACATCTAAGTCTTTAATCCACTGCTGGGCTGGGCTGGGCCCTATCCCTCAGCTCTGCCCTTTGCAGCAAGACTATCCATGCAGCTAGACAGGGCTGTCCCAAATCGGGAGGGATGATGGCTCACCCCAGGACAGGCCTGGTAGTATATACCTCCTAAATCTCTACTTGCCCTGGAAGGCACCCAGGAAAGTACTCAGAACACATCACAGGGGCAGCAAAGATGGCTCAGTGGGGAAAGGTGCTTGCCTCCAAGACTGATGGCCTGGGTTCAATTCCCAGGACCCACATGGTAGATGGAAAGAACTAACTCCCACAAAGTTGTCCTCAACACACAAGATGTGGTACATGAGCGTATGCATGTACACACGTACACACACACATACACACACACACACACACACACACACACACACACACACACACACAAATACGTGTAATTTTAATTTTTTTTTTTTTTTTTTTTTTTTTTTTTTTGGTTTTTCGAGACAGGGTTTCTCTGTGTAGCTTTGCGCCTTTCCTGGAACTCACTTGGTAGTCCAGGCTGGCCTCGAACTCACAGAGATCCGCCTGGCTCTGCCTCCCGAGTGCTGGGATTAAAGGCGTGCGCCACCACCGCCCGGCCAATTTTTTTTTTTTTTTTAATGAACACATAGCACAGGAACCCAGGACCACCAGGATCCAGCTTAACCCTGAGAGCAAAGTGATTAGACATAGACTGGAGGACCCAGAATTACAGCCCCCCAAGCCAGGTTCCCCTCTGTACCTCCATTTGAGTTCTTTCCAGGATTTGTTCCAAACAGAGGCACACGTAGAGCCCACCCTGGGGAAGGGTGCTCACTACTTTCTGTGCATAGACACCCAACATTTTTTTCTTTCCCGTGTTCCTTCTCACCTCATCTTCCCTTCCCCGGAAAATAAGGGGGTCCTGGATGGAGTCACCCAAATGCTTTTTTTTTAAATCTTCATTCACTCCCTTTCCTATGTGATGCTCCCCAGTCTTACATTCTATGGAGCAGTTCCCGGGGTCCTAATGGCAGATGGGAGTCCACTTCCTCTTTATCCCTCCATCTCAGCCCGCCCACAGCTCTCCTTTCTCTCCCATTAAATGCTGACCAGGCCCAACACTGCTTAGCTTCTGAAATACACTAGATGTGTCCATTCAGGGTGGAGCAGCTGTGGACATCCATCTACCTTCTCCTGCTTGCAAAGACTACTTCCTTGAGGAACTACTTGCTGTCGGGAGATGTTGGAAGAGGAGGAGGAGGAGGAATCCTTGTCTTCGATGGTGCAGCCACTGTTGAGTTCCCTTGCTCTGGTGAATAGCTCAAACTCACAACCATTTATCAAAAAACAAAAACAAGACCAAAGTTCACGAAAGCGGGAGGGGGGCTTCTTGGAGGGGGTGACCACAGAGAGATGGAGATGAGAAGGTTGGGGGCATGGTCAGAATGCATTATATACACGTGTGACATGGTCAGTGAAACAAATGTGATACTAAAAACTATATGCCAGGTGTGGCGGCACACACCTCTCTTTGGTCCCAGCACTTGGAGGGTGGCGGGGCAGAGGCAGGTGGATCTCTGTGAGTCCAAGGCCTGCCTGGTCTACAGAGTGAGTTCCAGGTCAACCTCTTGGCACCTCACATCCCCGCAGCTTCTCTCTGCGGGTCTCTAAGTCTGTCCTTTCTTCCCCACTTCCCCTCCCCCACTCACAGATCCAGTGGACCACCCTTAGAGACGAAGCCGGGTACTCTTTCCTCGCTTTTGTGCCCCTCTGATTCTTTCAGATCGCTGTGCTAGCCACAGGGCACAGGAGAAAGCTGAATGGGGAGCAGAGGCAGGCGAGGAGGGGTCAGAAGGAAGCACAGGCTGGAGGTGTGAGCCTTGGCAGGAAGCAGTAAGTGGATTACTCCTCCATCCGTGGCTCGGAGGGCCTTGGAGCAGCTTAGCTCTGAGCAGAGAAATGAAATAAGAAACAGAAGGCCAAAGCAAAGTCCATGGGTTCCCGGTGGGATTTTTCTTCCCGGGGATTTGAGAAGCTGCAGGAAGTCGAGCCCGGCAGAGAGATGCTAGGAGATGGGACTGCCCAAGAATGCCAGCTCTGGGTCTTAGCGAGAGGTGCGCGTGTTTTCTTGAGTTCTGCAGCATTTAGACCAGTTCACCTGGGTAACTCGGGAGACAGGCACTTGGCCCAACCCTGGGCAATAGTAAAGACAGTCCCATCCATCAGAGGTTCTATGGGTCTGTATTTCCCTGTAAACTGAAGACATTCTGGGCAGATAAAGGCCAAGAATGAATGATCACCGGAAGAGAGGACAATACTATTGGGTCCTCTCAGTTTGGCAGATCATAAAATAAGAAAACAAGAGTCTTATTGCTCTAAGATCTAGCTGGGTCTCAGAGAGGCTCCAAAATTTAGACTCATAAACCAACTAGACTCCATCCCTCCCCAGACACAGGCTGGGATCGCTAGTCCCTGGGAAGGCAAACAAGGCCCCTCGTAGGCTCTGGGCCAGGGAGCTTGAAGAACTTCCCAAATTTCATAAAAGCCTATAGATCAATGTTCGTCCCAAGTACCCTGTGTATCACTGACCTAAAAGGGAGAGTCCAAACCTGTTTCCAACTCCCCAGAGATACATGTCAGTAGACAAAATGAGCACAGAATATGTGAAAGTATCTGCTAGACTGGGATGGCTGCCCAGAAAGGAAATGAGTGTCGGGAATGGGACAGCCCTCTTTGCCCCTTCCTCCTGAGGGGCTGGAGCGGAATTACCTCAGAGCATAGGTGCTAAGGCACTGTGACCTTTCAGAGGTGACAGGCACTCTTGCACAGTTCTGTTCCTACAGCCTGCACTTTGTACAACGTCCTCATGCTTTCCGACCTTCTACCTTGAAGGAGGGTCGGGGTTAGGAGGTCCAGCAGACCTGGATCTGGACTAAAATTTAACTCCAAGAGTCTGACCCCTCCTCACCTTCCTCCAGACACAAAGACGAGATTTCCCAGAAGTCTTTCTGTGACAAGTAACCCACGTCACAGAAAGATCTGGAGGATGGTGGTGCATGACGAAGGTGTGCCGGAGTTACAACCCCAAGTCAGCGTCTCTCCTAGTGTGAGAGAGAGGCACTCCAATGACCCGGGAACACCCGTTCCAGCAGCAGTGTCCAATGGAGCTATCTGCACTGGCCATGTGGGGACATCGAGTCATGGGAGTTACTATCCCACCTAGGCCCCTGCACTGTCAAAGTGTACGGAAGGCATTCTCCAAGAAGACGTAAGTACACTACAGCTGGACTGACGTCAACTCCAGAGCTTGATAGAACAGGCAGTGTGCTCTCATCAGAGTTCAACCTTAGCTTCAACCATTGCAGGGTTTATTCCTCCTACTTTTGCCTGACTTAAAACCCCAAAATAGGTGAACGTATAGTTCAGTCCATAGAGGACTTGCCTACCATGGATGAAACCTGGGTTTGATCTCTTGCACCTCACACGCCGGGCACGATCACACATTCTTGTACTCCCAGCCCTTGGGAGGTGGAGGCAAGAGGATCAGGAGCTCAAGTCATTACACAGTAAATTTTGAAGTCAGCCTAGGCTACAGAAGATCCTGTCTCTTAATCCTAGCACTTGGGAGTTCGAGGTCAGCCTGGTCCACAAAGTGAGTTCAGGGACAGCCTGGACTGTTACACAGAGAAAGCCTGCCTCAAAAAATCAAACAAACAAATCTGGGCATAGTGGGGGCAGTGATGGCCGTGCATGCCTTTAATCCCTGCACTAGGGAGGTAGAGGCAGGTGGATCTCTGTGAGCTCCAGCAGACTAGCCAGGGCTGCAGAGTGAGACCCTGTCTCAATAAATAAATAAGCAAGCAAGCTAGACATGGTGATGCCTGCCTTTAATAACAGCATCGGGAAGCAGAGGCAGGTGGATCTCTGTGAGTTCAAGGCCAGCCAGGGCTACACAGTGAGAACTTAGCTCAAAAAATTGAATTAAATTAAACCCCTAAAAGACTAGAGTTGAACTTAACAATAAAGTATTTGCCTAGCATTTGCAAGGCCCTAGGTTCAATTCCCCCACACCACAAAAATAAACATAAAATCCAGGAAAAGGTCCTTCGGCACACATAAGGCTAAAGGAAATGCTATACAGTGCTGAGCACATATTACACACTCAATAAAATGTGGTAAGGTCATCCATAGCTATTCACAAACCCTGAGTTACATATCCCTGAAAGAAACCAAAGCAGTCCAAGTGTGGTGGCCCATGCCTGTAATCCCAGCATTCAGGAGGCTGAAGCAGGTCAAATGCTGTGAGTTCAAGGCTAGCCTGGGCTCCAGAGTGAAAAAGAAAAAGGGTTGCCTTTACTTCTTAACACCAAAGTGGAGTCAGGTGTGGTGGAGCATGCCTTTAATCCCAGCACTTGAGAGGCAGAGGCAGGAGAATCTCTGTGAGTTCAAGGCCAGTCTGGTCTATAAACTGAGTTCCAGGACAGCCAGGGCTGTTACACAGAGAAACTCTGTCTGGGGGGGGGGGGGGGGGGCGGGAACCAAAGTGGAAAGCCAAGCCATTTGTATCTACTAGAGCAAATGACAAGACTCAGAAACAGCCATTCCCCCCACATGTCACACAGTCAAGCCTGTGTCTGATGCCTGACACCTGAAATTAAAGAATGTTTACAAAGAAATCGACTGCCTTTCCCAAATGCATGCCATTAAAGTGGACAATGAGAACCAGTCAATCCTAAAGACAGGCAGAGCAAGGTACCTACTTCCTGGCTTCGTTTACTCAGACACTCACCAAATGACAGCTAAGCCAGGTCCTAGGGACACAAAAGCACAGCCAGCCACTGCCACTGCCTTCCAGAGCTTCTTCGCCATAACTGATCACAGTGAAGTATTTCTATGATGACAGGAGGAAAGGCATGCCGTGCGCAGAACTGAGGGGCCGAGGGCAGGTGTGGACAGCCCCACCTGAGGGTCAACAAGGGCTACGATGGGGGAGGGAGCACTGGGGCTGTCTGGAGGGGACAGGCAGATGTGGACCCAGTGTGTCTGGAAGTAGGCTGGGCTAGAGCAGCGTTGAACTGCTGACCTACAGCAGCATACGAGGTTTATTGAGATGTCAGAGGACTCAGGGCAGGGCGGGGCTGCCTCTGCACAGGGAGGCCGAGCATCCTGAGTATTCCATGGTGGTGCACATCTGTAATCCCAGCCTTCAGGAGGCAGAGGGGGGAGAACTGGGTTCTAAGTCAGCCTGGGCTAACACTGGGAGACTCTCTCTTTCAAAAAAAAATAATTTTAATTAATGAAAGCATTCTTTCAGACTGAGAAGTTCACCCACCTCTCTCATGCTGAGGCTGTCACCCAAGAACCAGGACATCTGCAGGGCATCCACAGATGCATTCATCATAGCCTGGGAGCTCCATAAAGCCATATGTGGAGGTTCACACTGGGGTGCATCTACTCCTAGGGAGCTGATCCA
Source organism: Peromyscus californicus insignis (assembly GCF_007827085.1). Classification (NCBI taxonomy): domain Eukaryota; kingdom Metazoa; phylum Chordata; class Mammalia; order Rodentia; family Cricetidae; genus Peromyscus; species Peromyscus californicus. The sequence continues at coordinate 71,916,765 of NW_026294447.1, read as the reverse complement.
CAGCCTCCAGAAGATTCCTGAGAGGGGCTATGACTACCACAGAAAGGTAAAGAGAAAATGCCCAGCAACACACTGTGAATACCCCGACCACAGTGTCAAGATCGGGCTTTCCCTCATTGTCTCCTGAGTGTATGGCTCCTGACATATAAGGGTAGGTAAGGTTTCAGGACCTGACAGAGCTACAGGGAGCAGAGGTACACTCCAGTGCAAGAAGACTGGCAGGGAAGACCATTTTCATCACCAAAACAAACGTCTGTATGTGCTGGGCCTCAGGCACTGGGCTAGACTTTTAAAAACCTTAGGGAAGAAGAATGTCTTCCCAGCCTCTTGTTCCCTGGGCTATACTACAAATCGAAGTCCCTAAATGTAGACATAAACCACCCAAGGCAATTCACTGCCATCCCCAGAACAGGCTTAAACTTTAGCTGGCAGTTGCCTAGCAACAGGTAACCCCAAAGACATATCACCAAACCCAGATGTCAAAAGGTCATTTTGTGGACACACGGGTTCTAAAAACTAGTCGGCCAAAAGCCTGTCTGCCAGACCTCTGTAGAGCTATAGGACAAAGGTGCAGACCCCTCCGTGCAAAGGAGGCTGGCAGGGGGAGCCAGGAAGCTGGGCGGATGGCTGCACGTTTGCCCACCACTGCAGAGTAGCAGGCAGAAGCAATAGCTGCCTCTTCACTTCCTTCTTCAGATCACACCAGCAATTAATCTGCCAAGAAGTTGCTCAGCTGATCCCAGCCATGCCTAAATAAAGACGCAGTCCATGCCATGAGCACTGAGCTGAACCTGTCTCCAGCCTGGCTTTAGAGCCAGCACCCTTAGCAGCCACAAGGATCTACTAGGCCAGGTATGATGGTCCCCCAGCTACAGAGTTGAGGCTGAGGCAGGATCCTCCACGCCCAGGCTGGGCAACACATAGTAAGAATCATTGGTTTTATCGTTTGGTCGGTTGGATGTTTTGCTTTTGGGTGTTTTGTTTTGTTTGAGACAAGGTCTCGCTATGTAAACTGGGCTGGTCTGAAACTCACTTTGCAGACCAGGCTAGTCCTAAATTCATAGAGCTCTACCTGCCTCTGCCTCTTGAATACCAGAATTAAAGGAATATGCCCGCCACACCTGACCCGACCCCCCACCCCCCATCTACTATTTTAAAAATAAAAACCTCTGAACTGTGTGAGGCTCTGGTGGGCAGGATGACAGACCTCAAAGTACAACTCAAAGTGAACCCCAGGGAGCAGGTTTTTGCCAACTCCCCACCCCCTCACCCCCTCAAAGCAAGCACAAGAGGCCAATGGGCCTCACTGTCTAAACCCGGAATTTATTTTTCTCTTTTCGGTTTTCTTCTTATCTTTGCTTTCTTCATTTTTTTTTTTTTTTAATGAAAAGCTCATAAACTCCGTCATCTAAGAGTCAAGTGAAATTTGAGTTTTCTAAGGCAAAGTCTATGAGGCAAACCGTCACAGGACCCCCCACTAAAGTAGACCTTCTCTGGAATCCATCCTCCCATCTTGGGGAAAGGTCTTGGGGGTAGGGGGGTCAGGGGCAAATAAACACACCCACCTAAAAGCCGTTCCGGAGGGGCGAATGTGGAAGTCAAACAACAACAAATAAAGGGGATATAAATCCAGATAAAATATTAAAATCATTAAATGGCTGCTGCTCCTGAAGATTGGGAAAAATGAAGAGAGTTAATTAAAAGCAATCTCCATGCACTGCTGAGCCGGCCAGCCCTGATAAATCAACAGCTGGGGCTGCTGTGGAGGGCAGACAGGGGCTGGGGCGGGGGCTCTGCCTCACGGAGATGCCTGTGACGGTGAATTGAACGCCGGGACTGAAGTTTCATGTTTTATTAAATATTTTATGACTGCTGAATAAAGTTGTTCTTTAGAGAGAGAGAAAAAAAATGATGGGCTGAGAGAAGGGACATTCCTTACAGATGAAGAAGTATGTTTGATTTCAAACACACTTGGGGCATTTCTAATACTGTCCCCATATGCAACGGTAGATAAAACATTGTCTTGGAGAACCTCTCTGAGAAAGCCTGGGGTTTTGTGAAGGTTTGTGGAAAACAGCACCTAGGGAGGAAAAGATACAGAAAGGAGACGGGAGTAGGAAAGAGACAGAAAACAAAGACAGAGAAGACTTACAAACTTCCCACTGGTGATCTAAGCTAGACTTTTAACACAAAACTAAAGTCAGCAGAAAATGGCCCCCCTCTCTCTTTCTCTCTCTCTTTCATCTTTACTTCCTTGAGTCCTTTTTTCTGCAGCCAAATAAAGTTTGGAGACTTTATTATTATTTTCAATGTTTTACAACGCTCAGAATGTTCAAGCCCAGTTGAAGTAGAAAGACCAGCCACTTCTTAGGTGTCGGAAGATAGATCCCGTCTCTATTCTGAGGGGAACCCTCAGTCCTTCCCTGATGAAAATATAATCAAGGGAAATGATTGGGAGAAGTGTTTTTTTTCTCCTCCATAGACTTGGGATTGGAAGGAGAGTTGTGTGCGTTGGGGAAACATAAGGACTTATGCATTTGGATATGCATTTTAATTAGGTGGACAGAAGCAGCCGCCTGTTAATTTTTCTTGCTTGTTTCCACTTAGCATTCATCACAGGCAGAACCACCATAGAGCGCTCCCATGATAATAGATGGTTCTGCATTGGCTAAGTCCTCAGGGAAAATAATTAGCGCGAGAGAATATATTCTCTCCACTCCAATGCCCCAGACACCCTGCCCTCCCCCATCTCCAGCAGCAGTTGCCTCCCCTCTCAGCACCCCACCCCACCCCAATGACAGTGGTTTCCCAGGGAGAGGCCTAGGGGAACAGTCAGCCTCCTGCTTCACCGGTACTAACTTCACCGAAGAGTAAAGTCTAGAAGCAGAAACAGAAACCAGGTCCTTCTGGAAGTAGATGCTCCTAAATACAGACAGGGAGGTCATTTGGCTTGTAATCAGCATTTGGCCAGGATGGGATGAAGGATGCTCCAAAGTCAGATCCAGTGAGACTGTCCCCACTGGACTCAACAGAGATCCATGGGAAGCCGTTGCTTGAGGATGATGGCGGTAGGAGGGCTCTGTACTTGATTTGCTTCTATAAAATAAAAGACCCTTGTAGTTTGCTTCAAGATTGTATCTGAAGTACCTCCAACACTAGAAAACAAGATCTGACTTAATGACTCAAACCCGTCATGAGCTTTTAAATCCAGTTTTCTATAAATAAGATGTTCTTTTTCACGGCCTCCCACATCAACAGTTGGCCTTCCTTGGGTCTCCAGCGGATGCAAGCTCCAGCTGACTTTCATGCCCTCTTGCCCCTTCATCATCTTGATGGAAGGAGCCAGAGCTTGGCTGATGACCCAAGCCCCACACTCCAAGGAAAGCCCCCCCTTACCCACTGACCTTCCCACTTCTGCTGATTCTGTGGATGACTCAGTTCAGGGCTTCCAAAGGGAAATGGGGGCTTTTCCTGAGCTCATCTTCTCACCTGCTTCAAATCCAGACCCTGTGAAACCCCTCTGAGCTCCCAGGACTATTGAATCACAGAGGGATGAGCAAGGTTTGCATTTTCTAAGAAACAGTGATTAGATAGGATGCCAGTGACGTGCCTAGATTCAGTCTTTTGGATAATGTTTAATCAGCCAGCCATGGTGGGGCAGACCTCTGACCCCAGTTACTCAGGAGGCAGGCCCAGAAGATACCTGGTAAGGCCTGGTCTCAAAAGAACCATACTAGCTATGTGGCTCTACAGAAAACTCGCCAAGCATGGGCCAGACCCTGGATTTGACCCCCAGCAACACACACATCTAATAGATTAGGTATCATTGACGCTGAGAAGGCCTCCATTCATGACAGGAAAGTTTAGCTTTCCAGGAACATCACACATTTGGAGTTTCCACTTTCTGAAAAGTTGTTTTATTGATGTTGGTTTTATTTTTTGTTTTGGGGGGTTTGTTTGTTTGTTTGTTTGTTTGTTTTACTTCACTTGGGCCCTTGAAGAATAAGCTGGGGCTTGAACAAGAAAAGAGTAAATAAAAGGAGATGTAGGCTCTCCTCACCATGCAAAAAGATGGGCTCTGTTTTTTTTTTTTTGTTTTTTGGGGTTTTTTTGGGGGTTGGTTGTTTTGTCTTTGTTTGTATATGTGTGTTTCTATGTGTCTATGTATTTTAGACAAATTCTTGTGTATCCCAGGCTCACTTCTCACTGGGTAGCTGAAGAGAGCCTTGAACTCCTAATTCCCTGCCTCCACTTCCTGAGGGCTGGGATCACAGGCACGTGCCACCATGCCTCCTGTATGTGGTGCTAGAGTTCAAACTCAGGGCTTCAGTGTTAACCAACACTCAACCGACTGGGCTACACCTTTAGGCCTGTGCTGTTGTTTTGCTTTGCTTGAGACAGAGTCTCGTTCTGCAGCCCAGGCTGGCCTTGAACTCCCAAATGAGCCACCACTCTTGACTCTCAATCTGTCCTGACATCCCAGGTGTCCCTCCCTCACATGGTGACAGATCCCCTCATAAGGGATTCTTACCCTAATGTCAAAAGGGGAACAAGGGGCCATCACTGTAGCCAGGGGTGGGAGAAGTGAGGCTCTGGATTTCCAGAGTGGTGTGCCCAGAAGAGGAGGAGTAAAGAAGCTGAATTCTGCAACACTATTAGCATTGTCTGCGGTGTGATAACAGAGCGACAGCCTCTCCCATCTAGAACCCTGGCCTCCGATTTGTCACGAGTCCGACAATAAAGGCAATCTAGTCCTCTGCCCTAAAGAACTGAACACAGAGAATCAAGCAGTTACTAATACAAATGTTCAGAGGAGCTTTATTTGCAACAGCCGCGAGTGAGAATGGCCCAAGTGTCCACTAACAGATAGATGGATAAACAAAGTGTGGCCTCTACATACAATGGCCATAAAAAGGAATGAAGGTCTGATGTATGCTGCAACATGGATGACCCCTGAGTCACCGAGCAGGGTGACATAAGGCAGACACAAAAGGACAAATACTCAAGTTTCCACTCATCTGAGATCCTTAGGCAGAAAGTAAAATGACACTTCTAGATGTAGGAAGCAGGGTCTGAAAGACACAATTTTGTTTGGTGCTGAAGACTGAACCTGAGGGCCTTGCCCATACAAGCCCCTGCTCCCACTGAGCTATCTCCCAGCCCAGCAAGGTGTTTAATGAGTACACATAAAGTTTTGTTTGGAGTGATGAAAAAGCTCTAGAAATAATGATAATGGCTGACCAGTAACTATAAGTGTATTTAATGTGGGCTAGCAAGATGGCTAAGTGAATAAAGGTACTTGCCACCAAGCCTGGCAACCTGAATTCAATCTTTGGGACCCACATGGTAGACAAAGAGAACTGACTTCCTCAAGTTGTCCTCTGGCCTCCATAAGCACATGGCACACCAGGGCATGTATCTCCATGTGTATGTGTGCCCAAGCACAATAAATAAATATTGTTAATTTGTATTTAACACTGCTGAATTGCATGCCTTAAAAAGGTGGTTTTTAGCCGGGCAGTGGTGGCGCACGCCTTTAATCCCAGCACTTGGGAGGCAGAGGCAGGCGGATCTCTGTGAGTTCGAGGCCAGCCTGGTCTACAGAGTGAATTCCAGAAAAGGCGCAAAGCTACAGAGAAACCCTGTCTCAAAAAACAAAAAAAAAAAAAAGGTGTTTTTTATAGTATGTATATCTCATCACAGATTTTTAAAAGTAAAGGGTGATGTGGGATGGTCTATATGTCAAATGTGTTGCTGATTGGTCAATGAATAAATCACTGATTGGCAGTGGCTAGGCAGGAAGTATAGGCGGGACTAAGAGAGGAGAATTGAGAGAACAAGAAGCTGGGTGAGGGAGACACTGCCAGCCGCCATCAGGACAAGGAAGATGTAAAGTACCGGTAAGCCACAAGCCACGTGGCAAGGTATAGATTAATAGAAATGGATTAATTTAAGCTGTAAGAACAGTTAGCAAGAAGCCTGCCACGGCCATACAGTTTGTAACCAATATAAGTCTCTGTGTTTACTTGGTCGGGTTTGAGCGGCTTGGGACTGGTGGGTGAGAGAGATTTGTCCTGACTGTGGGCCAGGCAGGAAAACTCCAGCTACAAATGGCGCCCAACGTGGTGGCAAGAGTTTCCACCTAAAACCTGAGAAAAAAGATTCTAAAACGGAGCTAAAAACAGCTTCCTAATTGTCTCTCTCAAATGAGCGGCAGCTGCCGGTTTGAGCTACTGGCGGGTTGCTGGCGTGCGCGCTCGACCTGCCGCCATATGGCGGGAATGAGGCCTCTGCAAGTGGCACATTAAGCTACATTGTGGATTTAGCCTTTGTTAGTACAAAACAAAAAAAGAGGTTTCTGGGCTACACACTGCTTTGATAAAAGCGTAGACCCACTATTTCTGAGACTTGATGGTTCCCAGAGCTGGCGGTAACCGCCATGTTGGGAAGCTAAAGTGGGCGGAGCCAGCAGCCACAGTGCCGTTTCAGGCTTAGAAGGCTGCAATTTAAAGCAACAGGTTTACAATAAGACAGATTCAGATGTAATAGTTTAAAATGTGTGTAAAATATACGTAGGCTTGAAAGAGACAAAAAAAGGTGATATATACAGTATAGAAACAAATACATGGTTTTAAAAAATAAAGTCTTTAAAGAGACAGTCAAATTAATATAAAAAATAAGCCACATAGAGATGACTATTACACAGAGAGTCTGGATTGTGTTGTCTTTGGGATTCTTAACTACAGAGAGATGTTTGATTGTAAAGGAAGCTGAGTTAAACCAGTACGTATATTTTAAAGATACTTTGACTTCAAAATTTGGATGTAAGGATATGTTGCTTTGGAAAAGAGTCTCTTTTGTTTCCACAGAAAGCCAGAGGCTATGGATTTGTTCCAGAGTAAGATACATCAGGTTTGACCAGCCAAGACCCCCTGAAAGGTCTCCGATGACACCATGGCCCAGATGATCCAACATCCAGAACCGTTTCAAGACAACTGGCTCAGATGATACAGCCTCACGGACTACTCCATGATCCTAAAATTTTCTTTGTTTCCCCAGAAGATACAGCGCCCCCCTCCAGCAGGAAGTAGTAAGAGAAGCTACGCCCAAATTCCCAAATATACCAAGCTGACTTTGGAGATGTGTAAAGGTTAAAACCTTCCTTTTTAAGAAAAGAAAAGGGGAAGTGATGTGGGATGGTCTATATGTCAAATGTGTTGCTGATTGGTCAATGAATAAATCACTGATTGGCAGTGGCTAGGCAGGAAGTATAGGCGGGACTAAGAGAGGAGAATTGAGAGAACAAGAAGCTGGGTGAGGGAGACACTGCCAGCCGCCATCAGGACAAGGAAGATGTAAAGTACCGGTAAGCCACAAGCCACGTGGCAAGGTATAGATTAATAGAAATGGATTAATTTAAGCTGTAAGAACAGTTAGCAAGAAGCCTGCCACGGCCATACAGTTTGTAACCAATATAAGTCTCTGTGTTTACTTGATCGGGTTTGAGCGGCTTGGGACTGGTGGGTGAGAGAGATTTGTCCTGACTGTGGGCCAGGCAGGAAAACTCCAGCTACAAAAGGGGATGCCTGTCTGCCGGAGATCAACTATTTCATTTTTTCATTTGGTTTAGGACTCAGGATTTACATGCTGGCTTCTGTGCATTTGCTGATAAATTCCGCAAGCCCTTCTTCCTCCTTTAGGCTTGTAGAAAATTGCCAAGGGAGATTTCAACCACGGAAAAGCCTGATAATAATCCCCCAGTGGAGTCTGTGATGTCAATAAAGGGAAGACAATGAAATTCCAATCTAGAGGCTGCTGGTGCCCACATAGGGATAAGCCAACTCCTGGGTGTCCATTGGGCACCTCTCTTTCCCCAGCAGTAGCACAAGCTGCACTACAGGAAGCTCACTGAGACATCAGTACAGGCCCGCAAACTTCCGGTCGCTTAGAAACCAGGCTCTTGTGGCTGTGCAAATGAGAAAGAAACAAGCACTTTGCATCCATGTCATTTGGACTGGGTACCACAGCAAAATGATGGCGTAGAGGAAATCCAGAGGATCAGCTTAAGGCTTGGTTCCCTGTTCTCTAAACTCAAGAATCAAACCCAAGACTTCACAGGTTCTAGATGAGCACCCAGCAATGAGTTACAACCCTGATATTAAAAAAAGGAGGAGGAAGAGGAGGAGGAGGAGGAAATGTTTTCAATAATTCCATTCTTCTTCACATCTTTCCAGATGTGAAATTTCCACTATTTGACTGCTTTTTTTTTTCTTCTTTTTTTGGGGGGGGAGGGTGTTTCTCTGTGTAGCCCTGACTGTTCTGTAACTCACTCTGTAGACCAGGCTAACTTAGAGATTCACCTGCCTCTGCCTCCTGAGTGCTGAGATTAAAGGTGTGCACCACCACCATCCAGCTGAGTGCTTTTAAATAACAAAATAGGACAACTGGTCTCCTTGCTGGTCTTTCCTTTCTCCTAGGCCTCTAGTTGCAGGGCCAATAAGAAAAGCCCACGTTCTGAACTGCCAGGCCACCAGGTCCTCAGTCTTAGGTCCTGAGAAGGGATGGGATGTCCCATCATGTTAGAACCCCATATGGAAACTCTATGTGGCAAAACTGGACCCCAAAGAGTAAAACTACAGAAGGGCTTCCAGGCCTTACCACTCCTCTCTAGAAAAACACTCTAGAAACAAGAGACTGACCACTAACTGTCCTCCCCACCCAAAATGACTGAAGTAAGAGCTAGGAAGATTTTTGGTTTGATTTTTGGGTTTTGGTCTTGTTTTGTTTCATTTTGGGTGAGGGAGAGTTGCTGTTTTGAGACAGGGTCTCACTGTGTAGCCCTGGCTGTCCTGGAACGCACTCTAAACCAGGCTGGCCTCAAACTCCCACACAGAGATCTGCCGGCCTCGGCCTCCAAGTGCTGGCATTAAAGGTGTGTGCCATCACACCTGACCAAAAGCCAGAACTTTTTTTGCCTTGGAGGGAATTACGAAATTGAGTGCATCTCCTCATCTTAAAGGAATAGGAAGCTGCGGGGAGGGACATGTCAGGATAGCAGAGCTAGCCGAGAGGGCTCTGAGCTCCTTGTGAGCTGCTTCTGCACCCTGACTCCAAAGTTACCAAAGCTACTATAGTCACTGGTCAGAAGAGACAGCCTGCAGTGCAGACAGCAAAAGGGTTAGAAACAGGAAACATTTGCTGGTAGATGTAAATGTCAACTATGCATGTTACAAAGAGCAGGTTCGGGGTTGGGGATTTAGCTCAGTGGTAGAATGCTTGCCTAGCAAGCGCAAGGCCCTGGGTTCGGTCCTCAGCTCTGGAAAAAAAAAAAAGACAAAGAGCAGGTTCTCCAGATGAGTAAGAATGACAAGGACATTTAAGGCAACCTGAGGTGACCACAGTCCCTGGAATCTGGGCAGGGTGGTTAAAGGGGGATGGGTAAATGGAGAATTAGACATGTCATTGTTTTCCAGCTTCAGCAGACCTGGTGGATTGAGGCTCAATGAAAGCTAGCTGAACCCCATCACTAGGGGTACGGAGTCTGAACTCAGCCTTCCCTGCCTCCACAGAGCCCCTGTCTCAGCCTCCCACAGCTTCCTCTCTTCACAAACACAGGACCCAGACATTCTCCACACTCGGCTTCTCCAGTCCCATCCCCTCCCCCAGGGACACCTCCTAACTCCTGCTTTTAAAACTCTAATGCAAATCACAGGCTTCAAAACAAAAATACCTTCCCTTGGTGACAGTTTTACGAGGCCAGCTCTGTTCGTCCATATGGTTTGACAGACTGTGAAACACCAGTAACTTGACCAATAAGAAAAACAAACCACACACAAACACCACACCTCATCCCCTCCCAGTCACTCTGGCAGCTAGAAAACTTGAGAGCTGGAAACAGCTCATCCTGTGGTGCTCTTCTGCAGTTAAAACAGTCATCTCCGCAGTTCCAGACCACACAGTGGCTTTATCCACTTACCTATCCTCTCCTCCCTACCCCAGGCCACTTTGTCTTCCCTTGTTAAATACCTTCATAGTTAAAGACTATTTAAAATAGGGTCATGCTTATATAAGACTCCCCTCGGAAAATCGCAGCAGGGTAAAAAATATTCCAGCGCTTGTGGGATTTTTTTTTTTTTTTTTTTGGCCTGAGGTTTGCCACATTTGGCTACATTTCTGCCTTCGAGTGACTTTCAAAACACTCAAAACCCACAAAAGTTACTTTGCGGAGGTTGGGATAATAAACAGGCCCCCCGGATCCTGGGGTTGTTTTATGATGCTGTCCCTGCTGCCACCTCCATCAACAGGGCTGCAGTTTGAAAAATGGATGCCAGCCTCAGTTTCCATTCTTTTTTGGGTACATGCTCAAAACTGAGCTGAGAGGATGGTTCTTGAGATGTTATGGCTTTTCGAGGGTGAATCCGAATTCCAGCTGCCCGAGTGATTCCAAAGAGTGGAGGGAAGATGTAAAGCTTCCAAGTCAGTCACTATGGGATCCCGGTCCGCTTTACAGGTCTCAGATGTTCCCCAGGAGGTCTGCAGACTGGACTGTTTTCAAAGGTTTACCCTGTGACAATGCCTCCACTTGGATTCTGACAGAAACTGAGGTCCTTTGTGGGTATGAACATCCCATGGGGGGGAAAAATGTTTGCTAATGAAGTTTAGAGGCTTTAGGGCTTTTTTTTAAAGATGTATTTTATTTGTGTATGTGTGTGTGTATGTGTTCCTGCAGAGTCCAGAAAAGAGTGTCAAATAATCCCTCAAGCTTGTATTGCAGGCAGTTTGAGATGCTCTATTTGGTGCTAGGAACCGAACTCAGATCCTCTGGAAGACAGCAGCAAGTGCTTTTAATGGGGACCCATCTCTTCCTGCATCCCTTTTTATTTTTACACTGATGAGTAAAAGCAAAGACGCCAGAGTCATGTTCAAGCATCTGTTGGATTCAAGGGTCCCCTTTTCCATAAAGGACTAAAATAATGTCCATAAAAGGCTGCAAGTTCACAAAGCCCCAACCCCACTGTTCTCCACTTAGTCCCTACTCACCACCCCCTCCCCAACCAAAATAGCCTAGACAAGATTAGGAGCAGGAATGTGGCCCTCTGGCCCTTCCTCTCTGATAGCTAAACTGGCCGCCACAGTAAGAGTAAGGTCTGGCTTCTAACTCTCATGTGCCCCAAGACCACTTTAGATTAGAACATACATTATCCACGTCGGAGACTGGATAGAAAAAATGAAGGCTGGAGGTCCAGCTATACACATGAGCCATGTTGGATCTTGATTAAGTAAACATTTACTTCTCTCATAGTTATGTCCTTCATAATAAAGCAGAGATATCAACCCTGACCTCCAAGATAGGGTTACTCTTTACAAAGTCAAGTTTAGATGCAACTGTGTACATGTAATCATAGTGATAAGCAGGACTACATAGTTTACTTTTCTTATTGTTTATAATCCAAGTATTAAAGCCCTAACTAGAGTAATTAAATAATGATAGCATTTATTCCTCTCTGAGCTTGGAGTTATAAAAATAGATACATATGTACATGATCAAGTCTGGCAGAAGGTGGCAGGCGTTCCCAGTTAAGTGCTACGGCCAGGGTTTCGAGAAGTCTCTGAGAGATTGCACTGTTTAAAGTGCTGTTGGCAGACATGGGGGAAGGTGAGTTACCTAAACTAGAGTATTGAGGTTAGAACTTACAACAAAAGCGATAAAAGGCAGGAGAGATAGCTCAGCAAGTCATGGTGCTTGCTTCCAAGCCTGAGCTGAGTTCAGTCCCCAGAGTGGAGAGAGAGAATCAACTCCAAAAGTTGTCCTCTGACAACACACATGTGTACACACACACACACACACACACACACACACACACACACACACACACACACTTGCACTTATACCAACACCTCACCCAATCAAGATACACACCCATAAAATAGTAGCTCTGGCTGTCCTGGAACTCACTGTGTAGCCTAGGCTGGACACGAACTCAAAGAGACCCACCTGCCTCTGTCTTTCAAGTGCTGGAATTAATTAAAGGCGTGTGCCATCATGCCCAGCTACAATAAGTAATTTTTTTTAATTTAAGCATTTTATTTCCTAAGTATATAGAAATCAACAAGTATACAATATGTAACTTGCCCACACGCCTTTACCAAAGCTATAGGTGGCCCTTACCTGTGTATACAGAAATTGAGGATGACTCCAACAGTCTGCACTCAGACAATGTAGCTGCTAACTTAAATAGCACACAACTCACATGTACACACCATACATGTCCACGCGTGCTGTTGAATTCTATTTGTCCAGATGCGACTGCTTCACTGTAGGGCCTCCTGCTGAGTCCCCTTTCTGATCTAATCTGTCCAGGCAGCTCCAGTTTCTGCCTCTAACACCCTATTGGGCAGTAACAAGAAGTTCAAGGCTACCACGGAGAAGCCAGACTGTCAGCTTCAGAGAGGAAGGAGTGAAAGCCACAAGGAGGAAAAGGGGAGTTGAGAGGCGATCAAAGCCAGCCAGGAAGAAAGGCAAACCACCAAGAAAGGCTGTTTTCAGGCGCTTGGGACTCTACAGAAGACACCCCCCACCCCACCCCACGAAAAGCAAAGAGATTCAAGTTAGCCATCCAGTCACCCAGTGAATTGAATTATTAAATGCCCCACATGGAAAAAAAAAAAGACCTAGCATGATGAAAAGTAACCTATAGTCTAAGAAGGCAGAGCCCTGCACAAGGTTGCATGAAAGAAACCTGAGCTGGCTTCTTCTCCACACCGTAACTACTGCTACTTATCCCGCCGTCCAAGAGGAAATCTTTGTGCGACCAGTTTCTGTAGGGGGCGTCCGTGATGTTGCCTTTTTAAAAACGAGAGAGACTGCGCGCACACGGCGAAAATGCTAATGCGGTTTGGAGCTCCGGTTCATTGTCAGGAGGGGCACACAAGGATAAACACATAAGCTCTCCAAACCATTCTCCTCGCTCCTCCTCCTCCCTGAGCCCCCATCCATCCCTTCGGCTTGATGTGGTCGCTGCGCTTTGTTCTAATTTAGCCCATGCATAATTTATTCACGTGTGTTTTGTTTCCTAACCAGCAACTTCTAAAAACAAATGAAATATGTAGATGTTTTATTAAACAAGTTGTTTTTTAAAATAATAATAATAATAAAAGCAGATGACGTCGGTCTCCCAGTAACGACGCGTGTGCTCCTGCGTGCGGAGTTTTTAAAATGTCCAGGCTGTAAAAAGCTTGGCCATTGGGGTTATTGTTTACACCCTTAGCCCTGGGGGGGGGGGGGGGAGGATGGGATGCAAAAGGGGTCGGCTAATTATAAAGTGACCACTCGACTCCCTCCTAGGAAAGGCAGGCAGGGGTGTTGTGTGTGAGCTCCCGTGTGCCAAGACAGAGTTACAAATGCATCCCACGGCAAGTGTTTCCAATTATTAAGGAGTACACGTGTAATTCAGAACTAATTCCACTACCGAGATTGGCCACCTTCTTGCTTCTCTGTCCCTTCCCCCACTACCCCTACACACGCTCGCTTCTGTGTCCAGAAGAAAAAAAAAAAAGTGGACCGATCTGGGGAACCCTGGAGCGTGGAGCTCCTGCGCGCGTCCGAGCGTAAGCCCGCTCCCGGGCATCAAGGATACCGCTTTCCCAATAAGGAAGCCCAAACACATAGCAAATAGATCTCTCAGACTTGAGTTTACCAAGCGGCATCAGCTCGGCTACGTGATTTCGGCTGGAAATGAGGAAATTGCAAATCAGCTGTGTGGGTTCTGGAGAAACTCCCGGCATCAGCGGTGTGGCGGCGCGAGTCGGCGAGGACGCGGCGAAGTTACGCCCATTTAGTCTGCCATAAAACATTTTCTCTCTTAGGTGAAATGCTGTCGCCAGTGCAAAGTAGCTGAGCTTCCGTGCGAGAACTGGAGCCAGGAACTCCCATCAAGCTCAGCCTCCAATGTCTTCTTTACAGCAATATCTTGTAGAAACTCCGAGATCTGGGACATCCCTGCCCTATTCCTGGTTGCTGGCTGGTGCAAACGCAGCGGGTTCTCCCTAGGCGTTTCTTGGCACTAGGAATCCCCCACACCCCCACACCCCCGCCCCCTGCGCCACCCTCCTGCTCTCCAAAGCAAACCATGTTTTTGACTCCAGAAGCCAGGGGTTAGGACACTGCAGAGAGCAGTTAAAAGAGCCAGGGTCGACCACTGCCACACATTAGGAAGAATTGGCACGAAACATCCACGCGCACCCTCCTTCTCCCAGAGGCTTTCACCCGGGCGGGGAAGTCCTAGAACACCCGGCACCTACCCGGAGCCCACGCTGCGCCGCGATTCCCAGGGATCCACCCTCTGCCAACATCCCTGCCAATAGCGCCCCTTGAGAGCCACACTAGTTTTCCGAGGCCACCCCCGGCTCCGCGATCGCCCGCGGACTTGGCGGCTCACATTCCCAGTCCACTGACTGGAAGGAGGAAGGAAGGGAGGAAGGGAGGAAGGGAGGAAGGGAGGAAGGAAGGAAGGAAGGAAGGAAGGAAGGAAGGAAGGAAGGAAGGAAGGAAGGAAGGAAGACAGGCAGCTCCGACCGGGGACCGGCCCCCGCGAGTCCTCGCGCAGCCCGCCCCCCTCTGTCCGCTCAAAGTCTCCCGGAGGCACCTGCCCTTCGCTGTTGCCAGAGCCCCAAACCGCCTCCGCCCGCCTCGGCTTTTCACCCAGAGCAGGCGAGCACACCATTCATAAGACCTGCAGCTTCCCTGACTCCATATCAACCCCCAAATTAATCCAGGTCGTTAATTTACTACAGCCCACAAATACGCAAACACACCGGCGACCGCCCGGAGCGCCTCCCTGATCCCCCGGCTGCCCGAGTGGAAAAGCCTGGGGCAAGCACCTGGGCCCCAGGACTCCCGAGACCCGCCGGTCTGCGCGCAGTCCTCCCAACTCCGGAAGGTTTGCACAAACTCCCTGCGAGAGCTCGGAAGGCAGAGCGAACGCCCAGCAAACTCCGCAGCCACAGCGGTCGCTCATCCCGCCAGGGCGGACGAGCAGCGGAGCCGGGAAGCCTCCGGCTTGGAGCGCAGGGGCTCAGCGGAGCGCACGACGCGGCCCCTGGCCCGCGCTCCGACCGGGCTCAGCCAGCCTCGCGCGGCGCCGAGAGAGGCAAGAGGACTCCGGGGACCGTGCAGCCCCGAGCTGCTCGCGACCCCCGCAGCTCGGGAGCGGGCGCCGCCGCTCCGGGCTCCCTCCCGGTCCGGGTCAGCCAATTAAGCAGAACGCAAATGTAACAATTTTCTTTTTGTTAATTGCATCTCCTGACATTTCTGCGCGCTGGGAGGGAAAAAAAAAAAGATGAAGAAGTAAGAGCAGAAGAAAAGAGGAACCCGGGCGCAGCGGGAGGCGTCTGCAAGAGCCGGGCGCCGGCTGCGCTCCGCAAGGCGCCTTTTTTTCATATTGAAACCACGCGGAATATGTACATTTTTTAGTCTTACTTACGCTTTCAGGGGGTTGTGAATGACAGTCGCCATTTTGCTACAATGTAACAGAATATTGTCTGTCTCAGAGTTCTAAAGGTTCGCTCAGGGGAAGCGGCAGGCCAATCAGAGCACGGGATACCGGCCTGCAGGCCAATCGGCGCGGCTGGCCGCCAGGTAGGCGGGGCCTGCGTGGTGGTAGTTATTAGGGGAGCTGTCAAAGCCCAGAGGTCACTCCCTTTTGTAGAGCCCGAGAGCGAGCAGGTCTTAAAGGGGCAGTACAGTGTTGGTAGCGCCTTTTCTGATTGGGGCTAGTGGAGACACATGGGAGAGCATTCTCGTTTAGTTTGAGTCTCTACTTCACTAAATAACTGCAGAGAGTTTGCGCTCCTGGACAGGAATATTTACATAGTGCCAACAAAACCATTAAATCCCATTCATTAGCTTTGGGCTTTATATATCACGGGTTTTAACCCTTCCCCTCACCCCCCCACCTCCCCCCACCCCCGCCAGCTCCGGGTACACCACAGTGTTTCAGTGCAAGAGTTGGAAGGTTGCAGTTTCCTGCAAGAAATGACTACTTGTGTTCCACCGTTTGCTAATAATGCACTAGGTTCTGAGGCTGTTTAATATTCTTGTTCCCGAAGTGTTTTCTTTATCTCAGCCACCTTCCCCGGTCGGTTTCTGGGAACTGGCGAGTCCAGGACAGCAACTCCCTTCCCCCTGGAATGTCTCAGTGTCTGGCTCGCCCTCTCCTGCAGCCACGGTTTTTGTTACGTAATTCGCGGGTGGTCACTGCACGGTCGGTCCCCTACGACCACCGTTCTCCACTGTCAGTGATTGACAATGATCTGATACGGGCCAGCTGGAGAGCAAAGCGAGACCTGGCACTCTTCTGGCAAAAGGGTAGGGGAGATTTGAGGCAACTTTAGGAAACGCTGCTAGGGAAGGGAAATGGTTAGAGCCTGAGGTGGGTGTTGCTGGAGTTCCCTCAGGGAACAGCGCTGCGGATTCGGGCGTCACCTTTCTGGACTTAGATAGGAGGTGAAAAGAATTCGCAAGTGAATATTGCGACGTGACTCGAGGCTTCTTCCCGAGCCTGCCGCGGCTCAGAATCTGGTGAACCCTTGAAGAAACGGAGAGACTTCTGCGAACTCAGGCTTCCACGGAGCAGAGAGAGGCTCAGAGGGGGCGAACTCGCACAGAGAGCAGAGGCGTCGTTAGCATATAGAAGCCTGGCTTTCGGACCCATAGCTGTTTAACCAGGCCAAAGAGATGGAGGGGGGTAGAGTGAAAAGGAAAAAAAAAAAAGAGAAAGATGCTGAATTGCCAGTTCATAATCCCACCTGCTCTTTCTTTTTACTACTTTTTTTTTTTTACTCTCAATGAATAAAGTAAAATACAATCACAAAGCAGTCCAGAACTTTCAGATTCCAACTCCATTCACTATTAGAGTTACAGATAAGCTCAGCAAAGCTGAGTGAGTACGTGTATGCAGACTGGAAATATTTAACTCTTTGTTTGCCTAGTAGGGTGGTGTTCTCCCCACCCCGCTTCTCTCACGACAGGGTCGTGTGTGTTGAGAGCTGGCTTTGACGAACTACACAGAAAGAACCCCTCATGATGGCGCTTTCTTAAAGTTCAAAACCAGCCTGGACTACACATGCAAACCCAGTCTTAATGCTCTCCCCCCAAAAGAATAGTATTGCCTTGTTTTTTGTACTTGATGGAATGTCATTTTAACTGTCAATGCAAGTCTGACTTTAGAGTCCCTTTTTTGGGGGGTGGTGTTTGGTTTTGTTTGTTAGGTTTTTGGTTTCTTAGGTTTTTTTTTTTTTTGAGACAGTTTCTCTGTGTAGCCCTGGCTGTCCTGGAACTCACTCTGTAGACCAGGCTGGCCTCGAACTCAGATCTGCCTGCCTCTGCCTCCCAAATGCTGGGATTAAAGGGGTATGCCACCACCGCCTGGCCCAAAACCCTTCTTACTGACTGTGATGTCAAAACACTTTTTTTTTAAAATCACATTTCAGGGGCCAGAGAGATGGTTTAGTGGTTAAGAGCACATGTTGCTCCTGATGAGGACTTAGGGTTTCTCCCAGCACCTGCGTGGTGGCCTACAACCACCTCACAACAGTTCCGAGGGGGCATCTGATGCCCTGTCATGAACAGTTCAGGCACAAGGCACGCACATGGTGCACAACATACGTGTAAGCAAAACACACTCGTACACGGAAAATTAAATAATCTAAAAAAAATTAATTCCATGTCAAGGGCCAACTCAGTGCCTGCATAGTATGTATCTTTCTCTGGGATTGAACCCATGACAGCACAAGGGAGAAAGGAAAGGGGGGTGATAAAGGGAGGGAGTAGGGGAGGGGGAGCAAATTCCCATTTCTAAAGCTCTATTAGCCTCATATGTGAATAGGAGCCCCATCTTTTGCACCCTGATCTGGGTGGCTAGGCAGGCTGTGGGGAGTGCAGAAGCGAACCCGGGTGATGACATCCCCACCTCACCTGGGTAGCTCTGAGCTTCGCTGCCCAACATGGTTGTCCAGCGCCCAGGTGACCACTGAGCATGGGATCCGTGGTAATTAGATGTGTCACATATACACACAATTTCATAGGCTTAGCACCAAAAAAAGAGTGTAAATTAGCTCATGAGTTGACTCTGTTAGGTCTCACCCTTGCTCAAAAGCATCCTTCTTTCCTCCACCCCTATATTACCATATCCTTTTCTTTAAGATAGGGTCTCATGATGTAGCCCTGGCTGCCTCCTGCGTGCCGGAATTAAGGTGTCCATTATACCTAACCTTAACTTTAACTTATTGTTATAAAACTTCCTCCCTCCAAATAACTGAATTATTTTATATTGATCACAAGTTGAAATTGTATTTGGGGTTTCCTGGATTAAATAAACGTTAATAAAACTAATTTCATATATTTCTCTTTACCTTTTTAAAGGGTGACTACTAGGAAATTTCAAATCGCACCTGTGGCCCAGGTTGTATTTTATCATGTAGCTTTATACATGGGAAAGAATCAATCACATTAATTTTCCCCCTACATAGCTTTCTCTAACTCAGAATTGATGTCAGTGAGCAAACCTCTCTGACTCAGCTCAGGGATACATCAAGTGGCCAACAACTTAAATCACATGGGTACCCATCTCTGTTTACTCCTAAGTTCTGAGACCATCTGCAGACAAAGGCAAAGCATGGAGACATGGGAGGTGTGACCTTTACAACACACCAGAGAGGAGACGTAGGTACCCCCAAACAACCAAAGGGTCCATACGAAATAGAATACCAGCCAGGCCTCGTGGTGCACATTCATAATTCCACCTACCCAGTAGGCCCAGAGAGGAAGATAACAAGTTCAGGCCTACCTAGGCTATAGGTGGGGTTCAAGTTCAGCCTGGACAACTTAGTGAGGCCATGTCTCAAAATAAAAGTAAATAAATAAAGTGGTGGGGCTGGAGAGTTGGCTCAGCAGTTGAAAGGCACTCGCTGCTCTAGCAGAGGCCCTGGTTCCATTTCCAGGATCCAGACAGCATCTCACAACATTCTATAACTCCAGTTCCAAGGGATCTTATCCCCTCTTCTGGCCTCCATGGGTACTGCACATGATACGGAGACACACTATGCAGGCAAAGCACCCGTACACATATAAAATAAAAATAAATAACCGGGCGGTGGTGGCACACACCTTTAATCTCAGCACTCCGGAGGCAGAGGCAGGTGGATCTCTGTGAGTTCGAGGCCAGCCTGGGCTATAGAGTGAGTTCCAGGAAGGGTGCAAAGCTACACAGAGAAACCTTGTCTTAAAAAAAATAATAAGCCGGGCGGTGGTGGCGCACGCCTTTAATCCCAGCACTCGGGAGGCAGAGCCAGGCGGATCTCTGTGAGTTCAAGGCCAGCCTGGGCTACCGAGTGAGATCCAGGAAAGGCGCAAAGCTACACAGAGAAACCCTGTCTCGAAAAACCAAAAAATAAATAAATAAATTTTTAACAAAGTAAGAGTAATGTTAGGGGAATAGCTAAGTGCTACAGTGCTTACTTAGCATGCACAAGGCCCTAGGCTCAACCTAGGCTCAGTCCTCAGTATCATCCCTCAACCAAAACAAAGTAAGTGTGCCACAAAAGCCATGCAAAATGAACGCAGTTCCTCAAAGGCTCTGAGAACTGAAAGAACTTTATTAAAGACAAGAGCAAGCTCCCCTTCCATCTCGCCATTCATCCACAGCACAGGCAGCCATGACCTCAGGAAGTGGTTCCCTGAGATCCACAACCAGCTCTGATATGTTCTAAGCACTCAGCTGAAGTAAAATCCCTTTGAAGAAAGTGAAACATTAAAACTGTAGCCAGCAAAGCAGGGTGGGAGTGGGGGCACACGCCTTTAATCTCAGCACATGGGAGGCAGAGGCAGGTGGATCTCTGAGTTGGAGGCCAGCCTGGTCTACAGAGCAAGTTGCAGGACAGCCAGGACTACACAGAGAAACCTTGTCTCAAAAAAACCAAATAAATAGATAAATAAATAAACAAACAAACCAGGCATGGAAACAACCCTTAAAATGCAATTCCCATCCATCTGCAGAGAGAACCAAGACAGTCAGACTAAACCCTACAAGCAAGCAGAGCAATTGCTTTATGTGACTTAAAAGGAAAAAGGAGCCCCCCACTTATCTTCCACTGTGGCCTGGTGCACACGATCCCAATAGTCATATCCTTGAGTGTTTATTGGGTGCATCTACTTTTGAAGATAGTCAAGAGTTCAAAGTATGGAGGTTTTTATACATTAGCATGAGACAAAGAAGTGAAAGGTGTCAAAAGACCTGAGTGGAGGGATTGAGGCCATTCCACCATCAGGAGAGAGAAAGGCTCCATGAAGAAGATATCAATTAATTTGATTTGCTTAAGGAGTCCTTAGAAATGAGACAAGGGGTAAAGGGTCCTCTACACTAAAAACATGACCTAGCAACAACTACTTTCCAAAGCAAGTGTTTGTAGATTCCCTGCTGCTGGGCTGTGGGCACAGAAAAGGACAACCACTACATATAAGACTAGATGGTATTTGAAAGGCAGAGGAAGGGAGCATTGGGCACTTAGGGTAAGACAAGAAACGCCCACGAGGCCAGAAGATCAGGGGTATCCCCTTAAAGAGGGCATGCCTGAGCTTACTCTCAATAGCAACGAGGGGGTGTGGTGACAGCACCTTCAGAGGCGACTGTAAGAGAGCACTGGGCTTGTGAGCAACCCCTCGGGTGGGAAAATAGTTGCACAGGATGAGTGGGAAGGAAAATACTGGAGAGGGTGGGGTGGGGTGTAAACACTAAGAGATGTGACATTCGGTCGTGGAGGCAAATGACCAACACTGAAAGATTGTAAGCTGGGGCTGAAAACGAGGAGCCTGCCATTGTAGAAAAGAGCAGGGATTCAGGTTACAGGAGGCTGGCTGGGATGGAGGTCGGGGTGATGGTGACTTGGGCTGGGATTCTCTTGATTCCACCCTCTACCATTTACTTTTTGGTTGGCTGGTTGGTTGGTTGGTTGGTTGGTTGGTTGGTTTGGGGAGGGGGGCCTTACTCCATAGCTCACACTGACCTAGAGCTTACTGGATAGCCCAAGCTGGCCTTGAATTCACAGCAATCCTGCCTCATCCTCCCAAGTGTTAGGATTTTAGGAATAAGATGTCACACCTGGCTTCGTACTCCACTTTCATCTGGGACCTCATCCAACCCCTACCCCTCCTGCTAATTCTGCCTTTTACCTCGAAGGCAGTCTAAAAGTTAGGAGGGTTCCTTCTGGTTAGCATCTGCTCTTAAGAATAGATTTTGGGCGGTGGTGGCGCATGCCTTTAATCCCGCAGTCGGGAGGCAGAGCCAGGAGGATCTCTGTGAGTTCAAGGCCGGCCTGGTCTACAGAGTGAGTTTCAGGAAAGGCACAATGCTACACAGAGAAACCCTGTCTCGAAAAACCAAAAAAAAAAAAAAAAAAAAGAATAGATTTTAGCCGGGCAGTGGTGGCGCACACCTTTAATCCCAGCACTCGGGAGGCAGAGGCAGGTGGATCTCTGTGAATTCGAGGCCAGCCTGGGCTACAGAGTGAGTTCCAGGACAGCCAGGGCTACACAGAGAAACCCTGTCTCGAAAAAAAAAATAGAGTTTAGAGCTGGGCAGTAGTGGTGCACACCTTTAATCCAAGCACACAGAAACAGAGGTAGGCAGCTCTCCGTGAGTTTGAAAGTAGGCCAGCCTGGTCTATGTTATGAGTTCCAGGACAGCCAGGGCTTTTACACAGAGAAATCCTGTCTCAGAAGGGAAAAAAAAAATTAGGACTCTGCAATCTGCTCACAAGGAAAAGACCTCATCAGCCAGGTAAGATAGCACATACCTATAATCTCTGCAAGTGGTAGGCAAGGCTGGAAGATTAAGAATCCTAGGACAGCCTGGGCTACATAGAGACCTTGTCTCGAAAAATCAAACAAAAAGAAAGGAAAACCCCTCTTGAGATGCACAACACACGCACGTGCACACACCATGCATAAGTAGTCACCGGACTTCAAGCACCAGGGTAGACAATGGGTAGAACATTCCCCCCCACCTTTGTCCTCTCTGATCACACCCAGCAGCCCAGTCCTCATAGAGGACCTGCCCTGGCGCCCTTTCCGCCTCCTGGAGGCCAGACCAGCCTGAGCTGGCCTTGGATCTCCTTTCCAGTGAGCCACTGGCTACAGAGTCCTTGTAGCTCTTTTTCCAATAGCCCTCTTTACCCTCTACCTGCCAAGTCTGGTTTGCCAAGCTTTCCCTTGCCCGTGTAGATAGATGGATGAAATCCTGGGAGCTCGTACATCCCAAGTCCAAGTACTGGCAAGGGGGAGGAGAATCCTGGCCACAGCCACCAAACTGTGACCCAAGACAGATGTGAATCAAATTTCTCCACGATCACACATACACACTGGGAAACAAACGCACCCCTCCCTCCCTCCCTTTGGCCATTTCCTAGGTAATCTTCCCATCTGCAGAGGTAGCTCCCCCAGGGTCCCCCCAAGAGAGCTCACTGCAGGGTGTTGCTTTAAGTGTGGTAACACTCCCAAGCACCTGTTTCGCTCACTCACCCCCACTTACATGACCTCAGGCTTCTCTGCTCTGGCACTAGGCGGGAGTCATCCCAAAGCCTGGGAGCCAAGCATAGGAGGGCACATCAAGCCTTGCTGTTCTGTCGATATTTACACTACCATATAAAAATAGGTGTCTACCAGCAGGAGAGATGGACAGAAGCCATGAGACCTAAAATGTCCCACACCCTGGCAAAGGCAGGGGCCGAAGCCTGCTGGGTTTAAGCAGGTGTTTTCTATCCTCTGACAGCTCAAAGGCAATGAACTCTGACCTGCATAACTGCAAAAGGACCTCCACACCATGTTTACTCCAAAATTAAAAGGGAGGAGGCAGCTGCCTTAAGTGCCAGGTGTGGTAGTCCTTCCCTGTTATCCCAGCATGCAGGAAGCTAGAAGAGCCAGAAGTTCAAAGCCAACCTTATCTATATAGCAAGATCCTGTCTCCAAAAAAAAAAAAAGGCTGGGCAGTGGTATCGAACACCTTTGGTCTCAGCGCTTGGGAGTCAGGGGCAGACAGATCTCTGTGAGTTCAAAGCCAGCCTGGTCTATGGAGTGAGTTCCATAGAAACGTATTGTTTATTGTAATGGTAGGAGACAAAAATCTGGAAGTCAGGCCAGGTGGTGGTGATGTACACCTTCCATCCCAGCACCTGGGAGGCAGAGGCAGGCGGATCTCTGAGTTTGAGGCCAGCCTGGTCTACAGAGTGAATTCCAGGACAGCCAGGGCTGCACAGAGAAACCCTGTCTCGAATAAATAAATAAATCTGTAAGTCAAGGCTACTAAAGAAATTTACAAAGGAAATTAACTTTCACTGTCTGGTTCCCACCATCAACAGATGCTGTGTGCTCCCACCGAAGGATGGCACAGCTTGTTCTAATCTTGTACCTCAGCTGAAACCGCAGCAACCATCTTATAAGAGTTGGGAGTCAGAGGCAACTGCAAAGCCAGGGCTGTTCTCCAGATACAAGTGAGCTGGTTTGTTGGTAAACCTGAGAGTCGTGGTGTTTCTCCTAGGCTCTTACATGAAATTGATGTTAAGCATTTTATATCTTGGTTTTTTCATTTGTTTTCTGGTAGTCTTCTAGAGCCTCAAATTCAATTTGTTGTCAGGGTGACCTTGAACTCCTGATCCTCCTAACCTTCCACCATCCAAGTGCTAGAATTATAGGCATGTGCCATTACATCATGCAGATATTCAGTGTTTTACTTTTGCCCGCTTGGCAGCTTGAATCAAAACCTATTGGGTTAAAAGGATCTCAGCTTACGCACATGCTACTTTTGACTCTTGCAAAGTTTCGTACATAGCTCCGTTAAAATACTTGTAATTTTCTGGAGCTGGAGAGATGGCTCAGCAGTTAAGAGTACTAGCTGCTCTTCCCAAGGACCCAGGTTTGATTCCCAGCTCCACACTCTGTAACTCTAGTTCCAGGAGATCGAATGCCCTCTTCTGGCCTCTGCCAACACTATATGAAAGTGGTGTACAGACATACCTGCAGGCAAAACCCTCATCCAGGTAAAATAAAAAGAAATAATAAGATCTCTAAAAAATATATACTTGTAATGTTCTGTTTCCCCACCCTCCAAGGCATGGAGGGCAGATATGGTTGGTAATTTGACATCTCTAGTGCCTGGCCACAGTCTATTCCCTGGTTGACAACTGGTAGTTTAAAAGTTCAGTGAAACCATAAATAACTAAACTTGATGATATAGATCTTACCCTACTTTTAAAAAGAAGTCTCTGTTTACACCTATTAGGGATGGTTAAAATGATAAAGAAACCAAACATGGCAATATTCTCCTACAATCCCGGCACTCTGGAGGCCCAAGAAAGATTATAGTAGGGTTGAGGCCAACCTGGGCTACACAGTTAGATCTTGTCTAAAAGAAAAGCAAAATTCAGCCGGGCAGCGGTGGCACACACCTTTAATCCCAGCACTCGGGAGGCAGAGGCAGGCGGATCTCTGTGAGTTCCAGGACAGCCTGGTCTACAGAGCGAGATCCAGGACAGGCACCAAAACTACTCAGAGAAACCCTGTCTCGGAAAAAAAAAAAAAAAAAAAAAAAAAAAAAAGGAATACTGTTATATGATATGCCACAATGTGAATGGATTTTTTTTAAGCCTATTTACTTATTTCTGATGAGGACTCATTATTTGTCCCTGGGTGGCCTGGAACACATTAGACCAAGCTAACACTGAATTTGTGGTAGTCTTGCTGCCTCTGTTCACCAATGCTGGTGTGTCTATGTCACCATACATGGATGGAACTTATGCTAAGTGAAAGAATCCAGTCAAAAGGTCACACAGGCCGTGTGATTTCAGCACAGGGAAATGCAGAGAGAAAAATACCCAGCCTTTTCTTAGGACTAGAGGAGCAGGTATATGGGAATAAGAGGGTGAGAGAGGGCACCGTTTCTGCTTCTTTTTTTTTTTAAGGCTTATTTTATCTTTATTTATGTATCTGTGTGTCTGTGTGTGCACACATATGTGTGGGGACTGGAGAAGGCCAGAGGAGGATGTCAGGTTCTCTGGAGCGAGAGTTGTAGGTTTAAGCCAGGTGATTGTCAGCCACCAGCTAAGGGCTCAGGGAACTGAACCTGGGTCCTCTGTAAGAGCGGCAAGTGTTTTTAACCACTGAGCCACTTCTCTGGCCTTCACCATATTCCTTCTTCAGGAGATTGAAAAAAAAAGTTCTAAAATTGATTGTGGTGACCGTTACATGTCTGAACATTCTAAAGCCATTGAACCACACACTGGGGGAGGAGGCTATATGGGAGATGAGTTAGATCTTGAGAATATTTCAGAAACTCCCTCCTCATAACAAATGCTGGTAGCTGTTTTCTTTGGAACAGCGTTGGGCATGGAGAGGATATTGTGTGGTATGCGGTTTACCAGTCAGTGATTCCACGCTAATCACAGTCTGTTGCTTCATAGCAGGTATCAGAGGGAGAAATTTTTTTTTTCTTTTCTTTTCAAGACAGGGTTTCTCCATACAGCTCTGGCTCTCCTAGAACTCGATTTGTAGACCAGGCTGGCCTTGAACTCACAGAGATCCCCCTGCCTCTGCCTCCAAGTGCTGAGACTAAAGGAGTGCCCCACCACTGCCCAGCTCAGAGGGAGAAATTTTGTTCCCTGGAAAACTTAAAATACTGAAGCTGTAACCATGCCCAAACACATGCGCCCGTTAACTGGGAGTACAGGCCACACCGCCAGGGGGCTGGAGGCCTCTGGGTATCTAGAAAGTCCATGCAGCCAAATAAATACATTTTCACCTTACATATTAGCCATACTGGAGAGACTCCGAAAGCATAACCTCATATTGCAAGGGCTGAGTGGGAGCCTGTTGTGACCACACCCAGCCCCATCCCAAGTAGTGGGTTGTTTGTTTGCTGGTAAGAGTCTCTGCTATATGGCCAAGGCTGGCCTTGAACTCCTGGTTGGACTGCCTCTACCGGCTTTCTGTGGTTGGGTTGTTGTTGTTGTTGTTGTTGTTGTTGTTGTTGTTTGTTTTTTCTTTTTCTTTTTTCCTCTATTTTGAGACAGGCTTTCCTTGTGCAACCTGGTCTGGCCTCAACTCTCAGCAATCCTCCTGCCTCAGCCTCCCAAGCCCTAGAATTACAGGCACGAGCCACTATGCCTAGGTTATGCTTGCCTTATGGTTTAACTGAGAGTCCAGGGATGGGTAAATCATAGGAATATAAGTCTTTTGTCATTTTTTTATGTCTTTAACTAGTTTTATTGTGAATTGTGGATTTTTTTATAACCTTTCTTAAAACATCCTGAAACATTTATGACATTAAAAAATATGAAAGTACAGAAGAAATAGAAAAAAAACTCTTAAATAAGTCAGAAAATTAACCTCTGGCAAGTTAACTTAATCCTGAACCTCAGTTTATTCCTCTGTAAAATGGAACTACTCATACCAGCTTCTACATATGACAATATAGGTGATACATAGAAATGTCATTGATAGGGCCAGTAGGCTAATTCGGCAGGTAAAAGTGCCTGCCACAAAGGCTGACAACCTGAGTTTGATCCCAGGGGCCCGCACAGTGAGAAGAAAGAACGGACTCCCACGAGTTACCCTCTGACCTCCACGTGGATGCCATGGCACCTGTCCTTCCCATATTAGTTAACTGAGTAATTTCTTAAAAGACGAATGACTGAGCTGGGAACGTGGCTCGGTGGTAGAGCACCCGCCTGGCATGCACAAGGCCCTGGGTTCAATTTCCAGAACCACAAAAGAAGAGAAGAAAGAGAAGGAGAGAAAGAAGGAAGAGGGGGGAGAAAAGGAGGAGGAAAAATAAAAGGAGGAGGAAGAGGAGGAGTGGGGGGAGCGGGAGGGGAAACTGAGGTACTTCTCCCTGCTGGTCAGGGAATGAAAGACCAAGGACTGGTTGCCGAGGACCTAAAGGAATGGGACTGGGTGGGAAGTAGTGGAGTTACAGGAACCAGGGGTCACCAAATCTGAAGCCAAATAATCCTGGGCCACAGTGGGAGCTAAGTCCCTCCTATGTGAAGGCAAAAAGACATCAGACCCACCAGAGCCAACCGGGGGCAGTCTGGCCTGTTGGGAACCCCTCCGCTCAGGAGGGGGCCCGTCCTGCCAAGGCGTTCCTTGTGGGGTATCCTGGAGTCAGAGATGGATGAGGCGGAGGACCGTGGGAAGGGATTAAACGTAACTCCCAGGACACACGAGTTGTTCACTGCTGTCAGGGATGTTTCCAAAGCCGGGTGTGTTGGAAACCAAGGTCTAGACCTCGTCAGCGTACCTCCTCCGATGTCCGGTTGGGAGGAGGGTCGGGACGCACAATGGTTCTCCACGGAAAACAGTCAAGTCGAAGTGGAACCTGCACACAAAGTTCCGGGACCCAAATTTGTTACTGGCAATTGAGTGCCCTCTAGTGTCAGTCAGTGGGAAGACACATTTGTAAAACAAAAAAACAAAGGTTGAGAAACTCCTAGAAGTGCCAAACAGTAATGTTTTACATGGCTGTGGATATTGGGGGTGGGGAGGGGTACCGATAAATCTGGACCGGCAGTGATGGTTCAACCGGTGGCAGGCACTTGCTGCCAAACCTGATGATCTGAGCTCGATTCCGGGAATTCACTCGGTGGAAGGAGAGAGCTGATTCCCGAAAGTTGACCTCTGACCTCAGGAACATGCGCGCGGGTGCACGCGTGAGTTTACATTGGTGGAGAAGTTCAAGAGCAGAGTGGATCTTCCCAAGATGTACGTGGGAGGAAAGAACAGCGCTAAGTCTGTGGCAGACCATCCTGGGTTGCTGCCGTAACAGAGTGTTGACTGTAATGACGACACCACCCGCCAAACCAACGCTTGGCTCCTCGGATTTACGATTCACTCGGAGTGACGCAGGTGGAGAGGAACCAGGTGAGGCATAGCAGTTACTACTTTCTTTGTTGTTAGAACAACGTACCTGATCTAAGCAACTGAGGGAAAGAAGGGTTTGTTCTGGCTCACAATTTGAGAGTACAGTCCCTCACGATGGAGCCTGGTTGCAGGAGCCGGAAGGATCTGGTCACATTATGTCCACAGTCTGGAAGCTAGGGCCCAAGTAGTAGCTTTCTCCTTTTTAAGCCCTCTGGGACCCCAGCCTAGCACATGATACCACTCACATGTAGTGTGAGTTTTCCCAGTCTGAATTAGTATGATATAGAAAATCCTTGGCACACACACACAGAGAGAGAGAGAGGAGAGAGAGAGAGAGATTTGTCTCCAAGATGACTCCAGGTCCTATAATATAAATCATCACACAAGGTTTATGTTGAATTGAAGTTAAACAATTTGTTCTAATGGGCAACAACAACAAAAACCGCATTTGAGAGCGCTAGGGAGATGGCTTAGTGGGTTAGAGCGTTTGCTCAAGCATGAGGACCCGAGTTCAAATCCCCAGCACTCACATTAAAAGCCAGGTCTGGTCACAAGGGCGGTGGGGCGGGGAACAAGAGAATTGTTGAATTCTCTGGCCTACCTGCAGATTCAGTGATAAATCTCACTGGGAATAAGAGCACAATAGGGCAGGACACGGGACATGGACATGTGTACCTACACACACACACACACACACACACACACACACACACACACACACACACACACACACGTATGCTGTTATCAGAACCCCCCTTTTTTTTCTTCTCTGAGCTTTGGCGAGTCCATTTGCAAGGTAGGGAATGTGGTTTGCCCTCTCAGAAAAAAGGCTACCCACAGTTGCACGTATAGGGAAATCCACAAAACCAACAGGATATTTTTCTCACATGTGTTGGCTCCAGTGGAGAAAGCACACCCACTTCCGCAGCCAAAGCAGGGCTGGCATCCATCTCCCTGACAGTGAACGGAAAACCCTAGCCACACCGACATACCTCCACCCGCTTGCCAGTCCAGTTCGTGAAGGTCGCCAGGAAGTCACAGTCGGTGAATTCAACCATTCACAGTGTGGATTGGCCTGAAAAGGTGGGGGAAACAGCCCTCTCATGCAAAGATGCACTTGGAGCAGAGAGCTGGAATGGCTGGGATATCTAGCAGTCGGAACCCACGTTCTCCCTGCTTGGAGGATCTGGAGACCCACTGCCTCCTCAGTAAGAATGCAGAGTGTGACCCAGACTACTCCCATTCCACCCCAAATGCAGCGCCTTCTGCTTCCTCCTTTGTGAAGGTCACACAGAAGTTCTGAGACTTGAGCCAAATCAGGTCAATTACCTGAAAAGGGAGAATCCAGAAAAACGGCCTGACCTCTGTTTTACAGACTAGGCCTTTCAGAAAAACTCCAAAAACCTGACCCACAGATGAACACTGTTTGATGTGGAAGACACCAAGGGACACCTTTATATCTCCTACATTCTTTTTTTGAACACTTACTACCATGTTTTAATGTGTGTGTATATGTGGGGGGGGGGGTGCACACTGCGACCAGAGCATCTGATGTTCCAGAGCTGGGGTTAGAGGCAGTTGTGAGCTACTGGATGTGTGTGCCAAGAACCGAACTTGGGTCCTCTGGAAGAGCAGCAAGTGCTCTTAATTGCTAAGCCATCTCTTCAGCCTGGGACACTTTACTGTATTAGTTAGGTTTCTGTTGCTGTCATAAATACCATGGCCAACAGCAACTTGTGGAAGAAAGAGGGATTTTTTTCAGTTTACAAGTGATGTCTATCATGAAGGGAAATCAGGACAGAAACTCAAGGCAGGCCCCTGAAGGTGGGAACTGAAGCCACGAGGACCACTGCTCACTGGCTTGTTCTTCATGGCTTGCTCAGCTTGTCTTCTTTTTTGGTTTTTCGAGACAGGGTTTCTCTGTGTAGCTTTGGAGCCTTTCCTGGAACTCACTTGGTAGACCAGACTGGCCTCGAACTCACAGAGATCCGCCTGGCTCTGCCTCCCGAGTGCTGGGATTAAAGGCATGCGCCACCACCGCCTGCCTAGCAGCTTGTCTTCTTATAGAACCCAGGCCCACCTCCCTAGGAGTGCTGCCGAGCACAGTGGTCTTAGCTCTCCAGTATCAACTGTGAATCAAGAAAACGCCCCCACAGACTTGCCCACAAGCCAATTGATGGAGGCAATTCCTCAGCTGATGTTACCTCTCCCTAGATGACCCTAGCTTGTGTCAAGTTGCCAAAAATAATTAACAAACTTTAAAAGTACGGGGCCGGGCATGGTGGCACACACCTTTAATTCCAGCACTTGGGACGCAATAGCAGGTGAATCTCCGTGTTCGAGGCCAGCCTGGTCTACAAAGAAAGTTCCAGGACAGCCAGGGCTACACAGAGAAACCCTGTCTTGAAAAAGAAAAAAACCTAACCAGCGCAGATCCCCAGAGCACAGAATGTATGAAAACTCCAATGGTTATTCCCAATCTTCTTTCTGGGGCCAGGAGAACAAAGAGAACAGGGGCCTTGGGGCTTCAGGCACATGAGATGCTACTGGAAAGGAGATCAAAGCCATCTCAGACCAAACCCTTTAGGACGCAGATCAGAGCAACCTGAGCTTACTCGCTTCTAAAAGTGAGGCAGGGAGTGCCCAGCCACCAACAGCACACTGTGAAACCAGAAGTGAGGAGGAAACAGGCCAGGGTCCTACATTTGCTCTGCACTGTGGCCATCACTCAACAGCGCTGGCTTCTGGGAGCCCTGCAGGGCCTCTGCCTCCCGCCTTGTCTTTGGGACTCTGACCGCGAGTGCTCTTAATGGATGAGTGGAAACAGTGTAGGGAGAAATTCAAGAAAGAGGAAGAAGAAGCTAACTCCCTTCAGAGCTTAGAGGGCTTTGACAGTGTGTCAGGATGAAATAAAACACCCCGCCCAAGAGCAAAGCTGTCATTTACCTCACAGCATGATATTGTGACAGGCCCTCTGGTGTTGTTGCTATTGTTTGCTTGCTTTTTAAATATGCGTGTCTGGTTTTGTCTGCATGTACGTAGTGTGTAAATATGCATGTGCATCGTGTGTTTACCTAGTGCTCTCAGAGGCCAGAAGAGGGCATCTAGATCCCCTATATTTTAATTGTGACTGTTACAGATGGTTGTGAGCTGCCCTGTGAGTGCTGAGAACTGAATCCAGTCCTCTGTAAGAGCAGCCAGTGCTCTTAACCATTGATCCATCTCTCTAGCCGCTCCCCCCCCCGGGGGGGAAATAATTTTTAATTATTAGAAAATATCTTGGGGGCTGGAGATGCTGGTAAAGAGTTTGGTTGGTAAAGCGCTTGTCAAGAATTCACAAAGCCCTGGGCTGGACTCCCAGCACTCCAGAAATCAGGGAGAGTGGTATGCACCTGTAATCTCAACACTCTATTGGCAAAGGCAAGAAGATCAGAAGTTCAAGGTCATCCTCAGCTATGTAGTGAGTTCAAGACCAGGCTGGCCTACATGGGACCTTTTCTCTAAGTATTAAAAAAAGGGGGGGGGGGGTAGGAGGGAGGAAGAAGAGGAGGAGGGAGAGGAGGAGGAAATAAAAGACATCTGATATGAAATCTATTAGTATCCCAACAGCTGAACCTACATCCTGTGGCAATCAAAACATCAGTCATGCCTGACTTTCTTGTTGAAACAGTTATTTAAAGAAATCAAAAATACTTCACAATCTATTAAGTCCCTAAACTTCTTTATAAGTTGACTATCTGTAACCGTTGATTGAATCTTACCCTCAAATAGAATTTAGTGCCCTCGAGTCCATGGTTTCAAGTGAAGTATAGCATACACTGAGTAATTCAGACAGTGTGTCTGAATCTTAAACTACATCAATACATTAAAGGCCATTTTTTAAAAAAAAGGTTCCAAAAAGAAAAAAAAATAAAAAAAATAAAAAAAAAGGTTCCATGGCATTTCCCATGCAAGATGAAAAAAAGATGCCAAGCAATAAGAATCACCCTTGGCTAGTTTCTCCCAAGTCCACAGTTTGAAAGCCTTTTATCCTTGTGAGCACTTGGAAGCGACTCTCAACACCTCCTTCCCCAAAGGGGGAGCCTTCCCTGGCAGCATCTCTGTTTGCAAATGGTTAATGATTTAAAGCAAACTCATCTACGGTCATTTAAATGAGAATGCCCCCACAGGCTCACATATTTGAACACTTGGTCTCCAGTTGGTGGCGCCATTTGGAGAGGTTTAGGAGGTTTAGGAGGTGTGGTCTTACTGAAGGAGGTATGTCCCTAGGGACAGGCTTTGAGAGATTAGGGCCACACCCTACTGCCAGCTTGACATCTCTCTGCTTCTTGTTTTTAATGGAAGATATGAGCCCCTAGCTCTTAGCTGCCATGCTTTCCTCCATGATGAACTCCTTTGTTTGTTTGTTTGTTTGTTTGTTTGTTTTTCAAGACAGGGTTTCTCTGTGTAACAGCTCTGGCTCTCCTGGAACTTGCTTTGTAGACCAGACTGGCCTCGAATCATAGAAATCTGCCTTGCCTCTGCCTCCCGAGTGCTGGGATTAGAGACATGCACCTCCACTGCCCATCCATGATGGACTCTTATCCCTCTGGAACCAGAAGCTAAAGTAAAGCCTTCCTTCTGTAAGTCCCCTTGGTTTTGGTGTCAGTCACAGCAACAGGAAAGTGACTAATACAACATTCTAAGGAGCAGCCTCAATGTAAAACGAGACCAAGTTTCCCGGTCTCTACGTGGCACTCCAAATAACCTACTTTCAGGTTCAAAGTACAAAAATAAATTTTTACACTTGAGTCTAAAACTGGCAACAATGGGTTTGTGTCATCACACACTGCTATTTTCTTTAGCTACCTACGAGGCAAGGAGGAAACCTCATTCACAAACCAATAAAACCAGACCTTTGAATCAACAGGCGATACAGAGCGGCATCCCCGCGGTTGCAGAGGACTCCAAACCTTGGGCTTCAGACTTTCCTTTCTCTTCCTCTGTGTTCTCATCTGGGGAGGATGCAGAATTTCAAACCTAGGTTACCGCTGTACCTAGTCCATGTGGGAGAGAGCACCATACCAGATCTCAAACTCCCACTGAAAGTTTTCTAGAGTTTCCTGAAAACAGCCAATGATTCTGCTGACACAGGGAATCCAGCAGAGAGATGTGCTGAAGCAAATGCAAGTGTGACTTTTTTAAACTCTGTCCCGGCTGCCTCATCACTGGCAATGAAGGTAATGCTTCTGAGCAGTCAGGGCTCCCTTTGCTCAATTGTTCCATCCATTTCTCAAGCTGAGCCCCCTCAAGACAACTGTAAATAAGAATGTATGTGTTATTGAGGACGTTAGGATTTCCAGTTTCAGGTTTATTTGGTTTTTGTTATTTTACTTTTGAAGTATGAAGAACTTCTTCCTCTCCTTGGGTATAAAAATAATACATGTCCATTATAAAGAATTGAAAAAAACACATGAAGAAGCAAGGATAAAAATAAAAGTCCCTGAAACCTCAGCATCTTTTCTTTAGCTTCATTTTGTTGGCTTTTGTTTTGAAACAGGATCTCACTATGTAGCCTTGGCCGACCTGGATCTAGCTCCCCATGTAGACCAGGCTGGGCTGGAACTCATAAAGATCCACTTGCCTTTGCCTCCTGAGTGCTGGAATTAAAGTCATTCACCACCCTACCTGACCAACATATTTTTTTCACATATATTTATTTATTTAGGGGTGAGGAGACATTGTACAAAGCCCCAGTATGGAGGTCAGAGGACCACAGAGAAACCCTATCTCAGAAAAAAAAAAAAAAAAAACAAAGAGTTGGCTCTCTCTTTCCACCACGTGGGGTCTGGGGATGGAACTCGGGTCATCAGACTTGGTGGCAAGCACCTTTACCCACTGAGTCATTTCATCGGCCAAATCTCAACATCTTAACAAACAACAACGAAGTTAACAACCTTCAGTGCATAAATATACACACATATTTATTACATACAAGCACAGATGTTTCCACAGCTTACATGAGTGGGGTCCTTATACTTAGTACTTTTATTATGGGCAACGGCTCTCTCTCCCTGTCCTCCCACAATATTAGTAACTTAAAGTTCATGTGATATATCCAGATCATATATATAATATATACATATGCATATTATATATATACATATATGTACCATACACATGTCTTCATAGACATCAACACATACAGGGAGAATTTCATTCTTTTTCCAATAATGAAATCACATTACCCTCATTTCACATTTTACTTTCCTCATTGACTGGTACCTTGCAGGTCTCACTGACATCTGGCAAGGCTATAACTCATTCCAATGAAGGGCCATATAGTATTCTATAGAGTAATATCTCTTAATTTTTCAGCCATTCCCTGATTAACAGCCATCCACCATGATTGCAGTTCTTGGCCGCCACAAACAGCCTGCAGTAAACACACTTGCACATGTGGCCTTACCAATAAGCACAGTCTGTGCGGTGGGATTCACGGGTAAAGGAAATTACATATTTTTTATTTCAATAGATGTTGCCAGATTGCCTTCCAAACAAGGCCAGACTGTTTTGCATCCCCACCAGCAATGGGTGAAAGCATGTTACCCTCCCTCCCTGCTGGCAGCAGGGGTGATAACTCTTAGGTCCTTTTTGCCATTTTAATGGCTGAAAAGCAACATTTCATAGTTAATTTGCATGTCTCTGTGTCTGGGCCCCTGAATATGCAGCACAATCTGTGTGGCAGGTGAGAGCATTGAAAGCCACCCCACAGGTGGCTCTGGTGCTTCCCAGCAATCGGGAGGCAGAGGCAGGAGGGTCTCGGTGAGTTCCAGACCAGCCTGGTCTACAAAGTGAGTTCCAAGACAGTCAGGACTCCATAGGGAGACTGTATCTAAAATAAATAAATAAGAATAAAAAATAAAGGGTGTACATAACCTTACCTCACCACATTGCAGCCCCTAGTTTCAGCGTGCAATCTTTGGATTTCTGTGACTTGAAGAGCCGGTCTCCATTTGCCCAGGCTTCTGCTGTAGAAAAGAGTTCTCTCCTCTCTTCCTCTGTTTGCTCACCCTGCAAGGTTTACTTACCAGTGTAGACGTGGTACTCCCCACTTACCAAGCTGGGTTATACAATCCATCACTATCACTCTTCACTTGATACTCAAATACTCTCAAATTTTGCCAATTTGGGGGCACCTCAGAATAGCTCCCCCAAACTTTTAGAATTAAAACCCTGGAATCAGTCATTTCTCAGGAAACAACGGCAGCAAAAACTCCGGTTCCTTTCAGGAAAGAGTATTTAGGAACCACTTCCTTTCTGGGGGGACAGGGGGTTCTTGTGGTTTTTTGAGACAGGGTTTCTCTGTGTACGTTTTAGTGCCTGTCCTGGATCTCGCTCATGTAGACCAGGCTGGCCTCGAACTCACAGAGATCCTCCTGGCTCTGCCTCCCAAGTGCTGGGACTAAAGGCGTGCGCCACCACTGCCCAGCTAGGAACCGCTTTCTAAGCACTGCAAGTACTCACTACAGATCTTGCGAGGTCGCTGCTTCTGAATCCTCTCAGGGACCAGAGGGAGGGAACGAAAGCCTGTGTGCCTACACACATTGGCATCAGCCAGTGGGCCGTATGCAGCTATCTGGGCATAAATACACCTGTGACTTCACTTCAGCATCTCGGGCCCCAGTTCAGCGTCTGCCTGGATCTACAGCTCCCTTCTGTGGCAGTGAGAGCCCTGACTCTGTCATTCTCAATGTACTTACCCGCTAGGTCATATCACAGGCTGAATTACATCGGGTAGGTTGGGGGGGCAGGGCCG
Organism: Peromyscus californicus insignis; assembly: GCF_007827085.1. Classification (NCBI taxonomy): domain Eukaryota; kingdom Metazoa; phylum Chordata; class Mammalia; order Rodentia; family Cricetidae; genus Peromyscus; species Peromyscus californicus. The sequence continues at coordinate 71,881,003 of NW_026294447.1, read as the reverse complement.
CTGGGGAGGGTGGGGGAGTCAAGGAAGTGCTGATAACTCCCAGGTCCTCAGAATACGTCTAAATTGGGATATAGGTCCTTTAAAGAGGCGAACAAATTAGAGTGGGCCCTTATCAGTGTTATCAGTGTGTGTCCTTTTTATTTTGTTTTATTTTATTTTTGGCAACAGGGTCTCCTGTAGCCCAGGTTAGTCTGAAACTCATTATGTAACCAAGCATGTCCTTGAACTTCTGATTCTCCTGCCTCCACCCCCAGAATCCACCACCTTGCCGAGTGGCATAAGGAATCAGACCCAAGGCTTCTGTGCATGCCAGATGAGCACTCTCCCACCTGAGCCACGTTCCCAGCCCAATCAGTGTTCTTTTTTTATTTAATGTTTGTAATTTTTAAATTTATTTATTTATTATGTATACAGTGTTCTGCCAGCAGGCCAGAAAGGGGTGCCAGATCTCATTACAGATGGTTGTGAGCCACCATGTGGTTGCTGGGAATTGAACTCAGGACCTCTGGAAGAGCAGCCAGTACCCCTAACCTCTGAGCCATCTCTCTAGCCCCAATGTTCTTTGTTGTTGTTGTTGTTGTTGTTGTTGTTGTTTTTCGAGACAGGGTTTCTCTGTAGTTTTGGTGCCTGTCCTGGATCTCGATCTGTAGACCAGGTTAGCCTCGAACTCACAGAGATCCGCCAGGCTCTGCCTCCTGAGTGCTCGGATTAAAGGCGTGGGCCACCACCTCCAGCCAATCAGTGTTCTTATAACAGGAAATGTGACCATGAAGAGACACTGGGGTTGTTTGCCCACAGAGGAACGGCCAGCGGCTAGCCAAAAGGAGCCTCAGAAAAAAAGCCAAATCTGCTCTCTGAACTTCTGCCTTCCCAAACTGTGAGAAGCTCTGTTTCTGTTGTCTGCCGTCACCCTGTGACACGTCTTTAACAGCGATCCCAGCAAACTCACCTAGACCACCTAACCAAAGGCAAGTACCGCTGAGTCCCGCACCTGCCGAACATTCTGCGGAAGTCTGGCCTGCCTTAAGCAAGCTGAGTGTTCTATGTAAATTCAGTGTTCTCTGACAGTCATCACGGCACAGTCTACACACCTCTGCAGGCTTGTGCAGTCTCACAGTGAAGGGACCGGTGGGTCTTGTCACACACTGTGTGTGTGATGTGCTGTGGCGAACCCAAGTCATTCTTGGGCTGTCCCCGATGTCTCAGCTGATCTACATCACTTGCAATGCATATTTACTGAGCAGTAGCAAGCACAATCTCGACCTAGGACACCAGCTCAGAGCTCGGTATATTCCTCCATAGGAAATTGCTCAACTAGCTACTCCCTTAGGACCTATCTGTACTTTCAATTTTACTACCCTGGTGCCTTATTCAATTTTCAGAAACCTAAAAAAAGGTTCTAACCACCCTGGCCCAACACACATACACAATTATACACACACAGAGACACAGACACACACACACTCACACATATACTCACACACACAGACACACAGACAGTCACATTCACACACACATACACACACACTCATACACACACAGAGAGACACAGACACACACACACACATATACACTCACACACAGAGACACACAGAGATAGACACATTGACACACACACTCATGCACACAGAGAGACACAGACACACACACACACACATACACTCACACACACAGACACACAGAGACAGACACACACACACATACACACACACACACACACTCACACACACACACACAGAGACACACACACACACACACACACACACACACACACACGAGTCCTCTATCCCACTCAGTTTCATTCCTCGTGGAATTGATGTCCTGACTCCACGAGTCTGATTACACTAGCCTCCCAAACTGCACAGTGTGTGCCCGGGGCTGGGAGCCCAGCTGTGCTTGCTCTACCTCTGACACCTCCCCTGGCAATAAACAGAACTCTGCTGGGGTTTCTCTAATGATGCCTCCAGCAATGGGCAACACTGCAGCTCATTAACGGGAGCACTCATGCTATGGGGCCAGTGGGAACAAACGCCTCCGATTTAGTTCCAGAAGATGAGCCGGCTCCCCCTCCCCCACCAGAAACCAGAGGTAGCAGGGGATGCCATTTATAGAAAGAGGAGCTTATTTTGCACCCGGAGAGGAGGTGCCTGAGCCTTCTGAGGCAGGGACATGGTGTGGCTCCATCTTAGCCTATGTCCTGGAAGAATCACACCCATGACTCCAGGTGGGAAAACAGCCGCCGGAAACCCCGACCTGGACAATGCTTCATCACTCTCCTAGCCTGTTCTCATGGGGTCCAGCTAAGCTGAGTTGTGCCAGTGAGAGAAGCCCTCGGGTCCATGTCAGGGAATTCCTGAGTATTCATCCTGGGTAGTTCCAAGTGCTCTCCATGACCCATCTAAGCGTGGCTAGTCCTCACAGAGAGGACTTAGTCTCCTGACCTCTCAAATGGGAAAACTGAGCTCATGAAGGTTAAACAGCTCGTCCAAGGGCCCACAGTTAAGGTGAAACTGTAGAAGAATAAGAATTTGAACCCAGGACAGCTAGCTCCTTGGCACACAGCAGCCTTAACTGCACTGCTGTATTCCGGGTGATGGCTGACAATGTCTTTTTTCCCCCAACTTATTTATTTCGTGGGGAGGGACATGTGCACGTCACAGAGAACTTGTGGAGGTTGGAGGGTACGTCTGTTCTCTCCTTCCACCCTGTAGATTCCTGAGATAAAACTCAGGCAGTCGAGCTCAGTAGCAATTGTCTTAACCCACCGAGCCCTCTAGGGGCCCCAAAAACCCAGCTTTTTTTTTTCTTTCTTGAGACAATGGTCTCATGTAGCCCATTCAGACTCAAACTTGCTATATAGCCAAAGATGACTTTCAATAGCTATCCTTTTGCATCAGGCCCTCCTCTCGGATGACACTAGCTTATGTCAAGTCGACATAAAACTATCCAGCATGCCAGGCGGCGGCAGCAGCGGCGGCGGCTCACGCCTTTAATCCCAGCACTCAGGAGCCAGAGGCAGGCAGATCTCTGTGAGTTCGAGGCCAGCCTGGTCTACAAAGCAAGTTCCACGACAGCCAGGGTTACACAGAGAAACCCTGTCTCAGAAGAAGAAAAAAAAAAAAAAAAACACCACCAAGAACTCTTTGAAGTCAATGTTCTATCAGTTTATCAAAGCTGCATTTATCAATATTAAAACTTTGAACCTCTGGAGTTACAGCTGAAACTAGTCTCTCCTGTACCACGAAGTCTGTGACTGAGGCATAGCTGTCTGTGATTTCGACAGGTGCTTGTAATCTTGGGGTTGGGGCTGTTAATCTGATACCCTAGTCATCAAACACCATCAGATCTGCGAAGGATACATTTAAGAAGAAGTGAGACAGCCATCCAGCCACCTAGGCAGAAAGCCCAAGTCTCTCCACGGTGGTTGGGGGGCAGGAGCCCCAAAGGCAACACTTATTCAGCTGATCGGTCCAGAAGACCTGACAGATTTTTTTGTGAAATAGTAATCTGGGGAGGTCATCCTACCTGTCTTGGCAGAGAGGACAGCCGCCCCTGTTGTTCCTCTTATTCACAGTCTGGACAGGACCTCAGCTTTTCACTGCGTGGCCGGCCTTGCCATAAGCTTCCAAGTTCTTCTGCGGCCATCCATCTTCTTGGAGAAGATACAGGATGCTGCCAGGAGCTGACATGTCTCTTTATCATCAAAAGCTTTTATATCAAATGCCATATTCTCAGATCTCTACAGGTGTTTGAGGACTAGGGGAACAAAATCTGTTAGATGTATAACTTTGAGAGCATATATATGACTTGAATCGGAATATACAGGTTTCCCAGTTAGTTGGAGCTTAATGAAGTCAGCAAGGACAGGGAGGCTCACATTCCTAAGCCTGAATAGACCTTGAGTAAGGAGAGACATCCTTTAAGCTGTTGGCAGTGATATCTGAATCTATTACCATTTTTAAGGCCCTGCAGCTGTAGTTCTGATCTTTGAGTACAGCCAGATTATAATCCTGAATGACTTATATAGAAATAATTATTTCCAAAGCTATCTCCTGAGAAGACAAAGAAGAGTGACAGGGGAAAGATTCCAAGGCCGAATGAGAACAGGAGAAAAGGGGCTTGTGAGTCAAGGTGCAGCCCAACTCTGAGAAAAGAATCCTCTGAGAAAAGGAAAAAGACCCTCTTGATGGACTCTATGCCAGGGTTTCCATCCCTAACCTAGCCCTCCAGCCTGTCCTGGGAACAGGGAGCACAGGACGATGTATTCGCCATAGCTTCTTCAAGATGAAGTAGGGTGCAGATGGTCAGGACTCTGACCTAGCTGTAGAGAAAGAAAATAACTACATTTGGCTGGACCATATCAGTTTTCAGCAAGTCCATGTGTCACGCACTGAAGTCAGCCAGATGGAAGCCCACTGAAACAGATACAGACTAGAGACAGAGTTAAAATTTATGAACTTGGGGGCTGGAGAGATGGCTCAGCGGTTAAGAGCACTGGCTGTTCTTCCAGAGGTCCTGAGTTCAATTCCCAGCAACCACATGGTGGCTCACAACCATCTGTAATGAGATCTGGCGCCCTCTTCTGGCAGAACATTGTATACATAATTAATAAATAAATCTTTAAAAAAAAAATTTATGAACTTATTTCAGCTGGGCGGTGGTGGCGCACACCTTTAATCCCAGCACTCGGGAGGCAGAGGCAGGTGGATCTTTGTGAGTTCGAGGCCAGCCTGGTCTACAGAGCAAGATCCAGGAAAAGGCGCAAAGCTACACAGAGAAACTCTGTCTCAAAAAACAAAAAACAAAACAAAAAAAAAATTATGAACTTATTTGAAATCTTCAGGCCTATAGTTTTGGTAACTGGAGACCAGGAGAGAAAAATGCCATCCTCAGGAATAGATGTGTGAGAAAGACTCCTGAACTGGATTAGGGATGGGACATCTGAAAAGCAGCAGTAGATTCATACCCATAGATTTAAAATCCTGAGCTTGTGACCCAAACAGTATCAGAATTAAGTTAATGTTAAAATCTTAATATGATACCACCTGCATATGGTTCCACTGATGCCCCTGAGGGGAGTGTATATATTTCCGGGCCCCACCCGATCGAGCAGATGCAGAGGAATGAACAGCAGGCCTCGACTGGACTTCTGTCCCGCCCAGACAGCTGGAGCCTGAGAGAGGTAGCTGGGGAATGTCAGGTCAAGGCCTGAGGACTTTTCCTCAGCCCATAAAACAATGGTGAAACAATGTGTGGTAGGAGGTGATTCCCTAACCTCCCTCCATACTGATGGCCTGAACACCGGGTGCCCTACCCATGCTGCCCTTAGTAAAGATGGCAGTGAGTTATATGACCTGCCTGTTTTGACCTTAACCAAGATGGCGGCTAGGCCATGTGGCTGTCCTTATTTAAAATGGCACCTTGATCACGTGATCACCCTTATTTAAGATGGTGTGCCGCCTGTTCACAGGATCACCCCTATCAAATATGGTGCCTGACCATGTATTCATGTGGGTTTCTTTTTTTTTCTTTCTTGGAAATAAACTGAGCAGATAAGGAACAGATAAACTGAAGCATTTAAAAGTCAGTCAGAAAGAAATATAGATGGCCATATCAATCATACATTTCCATTCGCTCATAGGAAATAGACTTTGTGAAAGAAAGACTGAGAAGTAGCAGTGCAGCTGGGTGGGAGAGAGGGACCCCTCGGACTGCGGCATGGTGCAAGCAGTCGCAGGGGAGTGAACCCAAGCCATGGGTCATTGGCAGTGGTGGGCGCAGGGGGCCATAGGCACATTTTTCCACAATGAGGCACAAGGCCCAGCAGACTGACCTCCGGGGTCCCAGAGGGTCGGCGAGGGCCAACATTAACGGTATAAGACAGCCAATGGACCATTGTCACAAAAGCTATGGGCCGTGGAATGGAGAGGGCACAGGCTGTCTCTATATGCCTTCCCATAGGGACAGGGGCCAAGGGGCTTAGAGTCCAAAAGACACATGGTACCAGCGAGCAAAACGAGATGAATCCTCCTCACTTGTGGGAAAATGGCCAGAAGGGAAGGGAGGAATCTTACTGATCAGGTCGGGTGAAGAGTCCCCAGCCGTGCTCCAGCCTGAAAAATGGCGGGTGGTACAGGATCCCAGAGCTCCTCAAGACTGCCAGGGGTTAGGAGAAAGCAGTGGGATTGCCTGGCAACACTGGGCACCAGTGTTATCAATTATGCACGTGCAGTGGTGGGCTGGGCAGATGCACGCCATGCGGGCATGGTGGCAGCAGCCAGTAATTCACAACCCAGATGCTGCAGCCACTCGGAGAATTTATTATAATAGAGAGAGAGAGACGAAGAGAAAGATAGGGAAGAGAGAGAGAGGGGTGTGCCTCCTGGGAAGAAAAGCAGAAGGGGGGGGCGGGAAGGGGAGGAGTTTTTCCTTAAAATGAGGCTTTTGCATCAGGAGCAGGGCATCGCCAAGGGACGGGTCAGAATATTAACAATCTCCACCTTAGTGGTTGCTACTCACCACCGGCCAATCCTAGTTCGCCTTAAGGACCCCTCCTCCTTCCCTTCTAGACCCTAGTTTCTTATTTCTGAAACGTATCACCGGGGCCTCAAGCCATTATTATTACCTGCTTCTTATCTTAGGGACTTTCAATTCCTATTGAGTTGCCCTGCAACACTCCCATTCTCATGGTACCTAAGCCCCTCTGGTACTTACCATTCAGTTCAGGACCTCTGCCTCATTAATGAGGCAGTTATTCCAACCTATCCAGTGGTCAATAACCCTTACACCCTTCTTTCTGACATTCCTCCTCCTACAACTTCCCACTTTACTGTCCTGGACCTAAAAGATGCTTTTTTTCTTTTTTTTTTTAACTGTCCCTCTACAGCCTGACTCATATTTTCCTATTTGCCATCACCTGGGAGGATCCTGACACACGGTTGTTATGCCCAGATCTTGGGGACCCCTAAAGACCACCACCAGAGACTGAATCTGTATGCAAAAGCAAAGAGTCTTTATTCAAGCTCGAGCTTGGACCCTCCATGTGTTCCACGCAGCAGTACAATCAGAGAGCCCCCCGAGCCTGGTTGGGGCAGGGTTTTTATCATAGTAGAGGTTGGGGTGAGGGGATTTCCAAGGTTCAGGACCCCTGATTGGCTGATATTTGTCTAGGGGTGTCTGGGTGAAAGGGAATAGGTGCATGCTCGGTTCAGGGACATCTGGTGATCTTATCTAACCTTATCTAATGGTTGGAATGTTTGAAATATCAGGCACTTCCCCTTAGATGCTGGCCCGTCCCTGGGTGGTGTCAACTTATGGCTTTTCCTGGAACTGAAACTCAGGCCTATTCTCTTGGCTGGTTTTTATCAAGCCTGTCATGGTAGCAGTATGGCCAAGCTATTCTGGGACCCTCAATGATCCTCCAGAACATGGACTGTTCTCCCTTAGGGTTTCTGGGACAGGCCCCATTTCCTTGGCCAAGCCTTGGCCCAGGATCTTTCCACTTTTGACCCCAGTCCTTGCACCCTCCTCCAGCATGTAGCTGACCTCCTACTTTTTAGTCCCTCCCCATCTCTGTCGCAATGGGCCACCTCTTTGCTACTAATCTACCTCGGCTCCCTGGGATATCATGTCTCCCCATCTAAGGCTCAGCTACGCTCTCCCAATGTTGTGTATTTGAGCATCCAACTCACCCTGGGGCCTAAGACCCTCACCTCTGATAGAACCCGAGCCCTGTGGAACTTACAGCTCCCGACCACAGCAGACCAGATTCTCTCATTTTGGGGCCTGATGGGATTCTTCCATCATTGGATGCCTAACTTTGCCATTATGGCCAAGCCCCTGTACCTGGCAGCCAGAGAGACCCCCATGGGGCCCGTCACCTACCCGGCCACCACTTCTCTTTACTGCAGGATCCTCTCCTAATGGCCCACACCCTAGCTCTCCCAGACCCCACCCGACCTTATCACCTCTATACAGATGAAAAGATGGGAGCAACCACGGGTTCTAGCCCAATAGGTTGGGCCTTCAAATTGGGCTGTTGCTTTCCTATCCAAACAACTAGATCCCACTGTGGTATATTGTTTGTAATCTAAGAAATAAAAAGCTTGCCTGAAGATCAGAGGACAGAGCCAGCCACGGAGTTAGCCATAGAGGTCAGGCAATGGTGGTACACACCTTTAATCCTAGCACTCAGGAGGCAGAGATCCATCTGGATTTCTGTGGGTTCAAGGCCACACTAGGCTACATGAGACTAATCCAGTCTAAAAGTGGTGGCGTGTACCTTTAATTCCAGCGCTTGGGATCACACACCTTTAATCCCAGCATTAGCAAGATTGAAACAGGAGATATGTCTGGGCAGAGAAAGGAATACAAGGCGGGAGGAGACAGGAACTCACGCGCTTTCAGGCTGAGGAGTTGGAGAGATAAGAAGTGGTGACTGTGGCTTGCTCTGTTTCTCTGATCTTTCAGCTTTCACCCTGATATCTGGCTCTGAGTTTTTATTAAGACCAATTAGGATTTGTGCAATACCCCACTGTGTGTGGGTGGCAGCCATGTCTGAGAGCCCTAGCAGCAGCAGCTGAATTCACCAGGAGGCCCTCAAGATCACTCTGTTTCAGCCAATCACTGCATACTCCACCCACCGCCTCTCAGACCTCCTGAGTCACTCTTTTCTCTTCTTCCGTGGGCCCCTCATGGGTCCAGGTCTTTCATTTACTGTTTCTAAAAAACCCCCAAATTACCTTGGCCCCCAACCCTGCCCTGAACCCTCAACCTTCCTTCCTGTCCCTTCCTCCTCTGATACCTCTTCTCACTCCTGCCCTGAAGCTGTGGAGGCCTTATGCTCACCCCAGCCTGGTCTCCTAGACCCCCAACTCATGCTCTTTGTGGATGGAAGCTCTCTTATAGAGAGATCAGGAAACCACCAGGCAGCTTTATGCAGTGGTCACTTCTACTAAAAGAGTTGAAGCAACCCGCCTGCCAGTGGAGACTGTTGCTACATGGCCGTACATCTGCTGCTCAGTAACCAAGCAAGGGGCCTTATGTCCTACATAATCCCACGCACTGCATGATCACACAATCTATGCGCATGCGTGGCGTAGCTATGTGAGCCCATACATGCACGTGTAGGGGAATCCATAAAAAGCAAGTCACAGACCCCTCCCCCACCTTCTTCTCCTTCTTCCTCTCTCTCCATGCACAACCGTCCATAGGCCTAAAGCACATTCCCCTCTGTTCTTTCTCCTAATAAACTCTTAAAGTGGGTTTTGTCCTACCTCATGGCTTTTCTCTCATGGTAAACAGAGCCACTTAATGAATAACATTGCACCACAAAAAACTAACAGAAACCTCTTCACAAAAGGCTGAATTGGGCTAACATCTACATTGACTCTAAATATGCCCATTCTGTCCTTTGGAGGGAAAGGGGCTTCCTCACTACCAAGGGCACTTCCATTGTCAATGGACCCCTCAGAGCCAAGCTCTTGGAGGCCCTCCAGCTCCCTGCAGAAGTAGTCATAATCCACTGTCGGGGACATCAGGCCTCCAAGGACCCAGTGGCTTTATGCAATGCCAGGGCTTTCTTCCTCCCACCAGCAAGCGCCCCCTCCTCCTAACTCCCCGCTGATGGACTGGCTCAACCAGTTCGAGGCCTGATCAGGACATGTTACAAACAGTTGTGGACCAATCAACCATCTTATCTTTCTTCAAACTGACCAATTAAATTAGGAAAGGGAGAAAAAAAAAACCCTCAGCCCTCAAGAAGAGACTAGATTTTCCGGCTTCCTGAGTCTTCCCCTCTGCTTTGAAGAGGGTCTTTTACTGTGTGTCTGCTGCCTTTGTGTGTTCTCTCATTCCCAAAGTGAGGGAACCTTTCTTCAACTCCTGGTTCTGCCTGTTGTAGGCTGCATGTCGAGATCTTTCTTCCGCTTCCTGCTGCTCTTTTCCCCTGCCTTTTAATTCTTTAACTGGCAGCAAATGTAAACCCAGCCAAGGCCCCTAACCTGTATCACAGGCGAATGGAGGCCAAAGGTCAACTTTGGTTTTAGGCCTCAGGAGCCACCTATCTTGTTTTGTTTTGTTTTGTTTTTGAGGCTCAGTGTCCTACTGGACCCGGGACTTGACATCTTTGGTTAGTCTGGCTGGCCAGCAAGCCCCGGAGATCTTCATACTCTGCCTCCCTGGTGCTGGGATTCCACTCCAACACCACCGCACCTAGCATTTTACGTGGGTTCTCATCCTTGGACAGCAAGCACTTTCCAGATCGAGCCATCTTCCCAGCCCCAGGGTATTTTTGATGTGGCAATATTTAATACTGACTTATTCTAGCTAGAATTTCAAAGAAAAGTTCGCATTGGTTTCAGATTCTGGAAATTAACTTTTATCTTTATATTTTATTTTACGGATGTTTCTGTCTGTGCACCATCTGCACGCCTGGTACCCATGGGGGCCAGTAGAGGGCGCCAGATCCCCAGGAACTGGAGTTACAGATGATTCATCCAATTTCGGATTACAGTTTGTACCCCAAATCAGGTCCATCCACCTATCCTCAATAAGCCAATTAAGAGTTCAATTTAAAAGTGGAAAGTCGCTGGGCGGTGGTGGTGCACGCCTTTGATCTCAGCACTCAGGAGGCAGAGGCAAGCGGATCTCTGTGAGTTCAAGGCCAGCCTGGGTGGGCTACAGAGTTCCAGGAAAAGGGTCCAAAGCCACACAGAGAAACCCTGTCTCAAAAAACTAAAATAAATAAATAAATACATACATACATACATACATAAAAAGTAAAAATATAATAAAATAAAAATGGAAAGTGAAAAAGGTGATCTATTCAACGTGGCACATAGCAAAAAGCGACAAATATGTTGAGCAAACTCCTCAAGTCTGTCTTCAGGGTCCTGAAGTGAGATCAAGGTTTAAACAGAGGGCCAAAGATACGTACACTAAGCAACCCACCGAGGTGTGATACTGCCCATCATTGACCTGTGAATGAGAAGCCCTAAAAAGAAGCTGTGTCTGCAGAGACTGACTGGCTGGTACGTTTCAGTACTGTGGAGGAGATTGGAATGGTGAACGTCCAGAGGCTGCCTTATCTTGGGGCTAGTTCCAGCCCTCCGGAACAGCCATGCCTTGTCTGCCTCTGCATCAAAGCGAACACCCTGTGACTAATAGATAAAAACCTTTTGGAATCTATTAACTCAGCAAACCATTGGCTTCCTCCACCAACCCAGAAGCTCAGCATCCTGGCTCTACGGAAAGGCTTCCCCCACCCACCTCACTCTATCTCCCTCTCTGCTGTAACTTGCTTTGACTTTCTTTGTTCTGTAAAACTATACAAACTTCATTAAACCGCTTCCACGTTGAAACCTGGAATTGGGGGTCACCTAAATGTGTTCCCAGGCCATGGTCACTCACAATGACTCCAGAATAAACTATCTCTCGTTTCCTTTAAGACGAGAGCTGTGTTTGCTACAGACTCATTTCTGTCTGGGCTTCCGTCTTACCCTGTAACATTTCCTTCCGGGAGATAAGCTCCTCGTCTGGTGGTGCCTATTCTTTCTCCCAGCATGAGATTCCTAGGGAAATTCCCATTTCTTTGGGGTCCATTGTTTCAACAGCTTGATAGAATGAGAGACACAGGTGTCTCTTTAGAATATGTTCTTTTCTGCCAGGCTTGGTAAGCTGTGAGCTGCCATGTGAGTGCTGGGAACCCAGGTCATCTGGAAGAGTAGCCAGTGCTCTTAACGACTCAGCCAAGTCTCCAGGCCCTGGATGGGTTTTTGTTTTGGGGTGTGTGTGTGTTATTACGTCTGAATATTATTCACCATCTAGACACCAAGTCAAACTTGTGACACAGGATGCTTAGTCACTGGAAGCCATACACCAAGCACCTGATTCTGGGTCATAGCATCGGCTCTCCAGGACTTCCTTTTTCAGCATTACATTCTGTCCTCACTTTACCTGAGAGAAAAGTGAACCAGGGATGTCGTATGACTTGCTTCCAAGTTTCCTTTGTAGATCGAGTACACGTTACAGGTTTCCAAGGCAAAACTGAAGTCTATCCGGTTCCCGTGGTGGATAACCAGTGGAGCTTGTCAGTGGTGCCAGCCGGCTGGCTTTTGGCCCCCCTGCACTTCACAAGCCCACAGTCACCTCCCCCTCCTCAATCCTCCAGGGACCTCAAGGCTTAGCATAGAATCCTGTCTTCCTCCTCCCCGCAGAGTTCAACTCGGAGATTCTCGGCCGGATTTTGTCTCCCATTCACCCGCCCTCCATCCCAGCTGCAGCCTCTCTGACTACATTCACAGCGACGGCTGCTCCCCCCAAGAGACTTCCCCTAAGCACAGATTTAGTTCTTACTCAACAAGGTTCCAGTCTCTGGAGCCTCGCATGCTTTCCCTGGCTCTGAGGCTGTTCTCCAGCTCCATCCATCCACCTTGCTAAACCTTCCAAGTTCCTCACGGCCAGCCCAACCAATAGCTGGAACAGGCTTCCAGCTACATATTCTGTCCGTTTGGATTCTTTTCTTGCCCCAAGTACAGTAAGATCAGTCCTGTTGGTGGTGCCCACCTAGCCTGGCCTATTTGAACCAGCTCTCCTTACACTATCACTTCTGACCTATCACAAACTTCATCTTCCTTGGGGTGGTCGGTTGGCACAGGCACGCCAGATATCATTCTGGAAATATTGCCTGTACAAACAAACTTCGGGCTGGAGATCATTGAATTAGAATATTTCCTCGATTTACTTGTTACTGTGGAAGAAATTAAGGCGCAGAGAAGAAGTGCGCACCCTAGATCACATATCAAGTAGGAAACAATCAGACACAGATTGGAAGGCACCCACACAGCAGCCTCCCGCACCTGCGGTCACGAAGACTCTCCCTAATTCTTTTCTCTTTCCCGCTCAGAGTCTCCTTTGCTCTTTCCACAATACAATCATCTCTCCCCACAACATATCAATGCTAACTTGGGCTTATGCACCGGCCCCAAGCAGAAAGAAATTTCTCCGGGTACGGTCTACAGCAGAAGAGAAGTCTCTGTTGGCCAAGAGGGTTCCTGGGATTCCCGGGCGCAGGTAGCCACCTCCAGCCCCGCCCCCAAGCGCACCAGGCCCCGCCCCCGAACGCACCAGGCCCAGTCAAGCCCGGCTAGCACGGAGCGGAAGTACTAAGTCCCGCCCTCTGTAGAAGACCGCCCCTACTGGCATGGACGGGCAGATCCCTTATCCAATGAGAAGGCAGGACCTGTCGCCTTAGTCCTATGGGCTGCGACAACATTGACCAGGATGGTCTTTCCGGGTCCTCGCACGCTTCTCTGTGCTCCAGCCGGCCTGTGCTGCGGTTGGGAGAACCGTTTGTGCAGGTAAGCGTGTTCCGATGCCTGCCAGCGCCCCTGGGTGCCGAAGGCGGGTGTCGCTGTACCCACGCAGAGGTCGGGGAAGGCCGAGCTAAGGGCAGGAGGAATGAGCAAGTGATACACAGCCGGAGTGGGCGTGGGCCCGGGCCTGGCGGGTACAGCGGGGTCCCCAGGGTCACCTAGTAGCGACCGACCCACAGGCCCAGGGCTGTCGCCTCCGTTGAAATTCGGGCGGTGATGGAGCACCAGCCCAGTAGTACTTTTTGGTATGAATTTTGGAAGAGGTTCTTGTTTTGGTTTTTGTGTGTGTTTATTTTTGTGTGTATGGGTATTTGGCTTGTGTGTGTGTGTGTGTGTGTGTGTGTGTGTGCGCGCGCGCGTGCCTGGTGTCCATGGCGGCCAGAAGAAGGCAGACAGATCCCATGGAACTGGATGGTTGCAGCCGCCATGCGGGATGCTGGGAATCGAATCTGGGTCCTCAGTGCTCTTAACCACTGAGCCATGCCTACACACACACACACCTTTTTTTTTTTTTTTTTTTTTTTGGTTTTTCGAGACAGGGTTTCTCTGTGCAGCTTTGCGCCTTTCCTGGGACTCACTTGGTAGCCCAGGCTGGCCTCGAACTCACAGAGATCCGCCTGGCTCTGCCTCCCGAGTGCTGGGATTAAAGGCGTGCGCCACCACCGCCCGGCTTATTTTTATTTATTTATTTATTTTTTGGTTTTTTTCGAGACAGGGTTTCTCTGTGCAGCTTTGCGCCTTTCCTGGGACTCACTTGGTAGCCCAGGCTGGCCTCGAACTCACAGAGATCCGCCTGGCTCTGCCTCCCGAGTGCTGGGATTAAAGGCGTGCGCCACCACTGCCCGGCTTATTTTTATTTTTTATTATGTGTGTGGGTGTGTGCACTTACACGCCTGTGGAAAATGGAAGAGACCAAATGTGTCAGACACCTGGAGCTGTAGATTCAGACGTGAGCTCCTGTGTGAGTGCTGAGTATTGAACCAGGGTTCTCTGAAGAGCTGCAAGTGTTCTTAACCGCGGAGCCATCCCTCCAGCCCTAGCGGTAGAGAGGCTAAGTGGTAGCTTGCCTGAGGTTTTGGACAGGCTGGTGGTATATGGAAGAGTTAGTAAGCCCTGGTGTGGACCAGCCTCAATTCTCCGCCACACCATGTTGTGCATTATTGAGGAAGACCGTCCTTCCACACCATTTCTTCACAAGCCGGGTGCATTTGTGGTCTCCTTAGTGACTTTGGGAAGCACAACCTTCCGGATACCTTTGAGAGCCACAGACACCGTCTTATGTGTGGAGCAGGGCAGTAAGAAGGAGGGGGAAAAAAAACTAATGAATCAGCTTCCTGGAGAAGTCAAACACCCTATGTCTGGAAATTGAGTTGTAAATAACAGTGGAAATTAGTTGAGGTGCTGTGCCATGGATGATTGCGCCCAGAGGTGACGGGGACCCCCTCTTGCACCCTTAATGCGACTTTGTTAGATAGATATTGTTAGTTCTATATATCTCGGTTTCCATGTTGTAAAGTGGGGTTTAATTTTACTGTTGTGTGTGATGCTTTTGGGCAGGTGTGCATGTGGAGGTCCGGGGCAGCTTGGTGGAGGTGGTTCTCCTGTGGATTTCAGGGATGGAATTTATAAGGCTAGGGGCATGTGGGAGTGAATGCTGCTTGTGTGGCAGTGCCCTCTACAAGAGCAGCAAGTGCTCTTAACTACAGAGCCACCTCTCCAGCCCTTTATTTTAGGTTTTACGCTGGACAGAACTCCTAATGAGCCATCTGCATTTTCCCATTTCCCTCCTTGTTCACTCATGGTCCACACTACTGAGGGTGGAAACTTTTTTTTTTTTTTTTTTTTTGGTTTTTTGAGACAGGGTTTCTCTGTGTAGCTTTGCACTTTTCCTGGAACTCTCTCTGTAGCCCAGGCTGACCTTGAACTCACAGAGATCCACCTGGCTCTGCCTCCCAAGTGCTGGGATTAAAGGCGTGTGCTACCACCGCCCGGCTTGGAAACCTTATTGAAGGGACTGTTTTTTTTATGCTGGATTATACCAGCATTAGCATTTTGCATCTTCCTGTGTCTTAGGAATCAAGAGTCTTACTGAATTTTCCTATGATTGCATTATTTCTCACCTTATTTATGTATTTAATTTTTGTGTGTATAGTTGAGTGTTGTTGTGTGGAAGTTAGAGGACATCCTAAGATGTCATTTGTCACCTTTTTTGAGCCAGGATCTCTTGTTCCCTCTTAGTTCATTGAGCTAGCTGACCTTGGAACTTATGAGGCGTTTCCTGCCTCCACCTTCCATCTTACAGTAGGCGTGAAACCTTGTTCTGGGGGTTCCAACCCATATGAGTGGCAGGTGCTCACCCTCCTGTCTCCCCAGCCCTCACTGAATGCCATAATAGCGTGCTGTTACGTAGTACATTTGCAAGGTTGTGCAGCCACCGTTAACTATTTAATTGCCAAGTACTTTTATCATTATCCCCAAACCCCAAGTCTTCCAGCCATGTGTTGGGGTAAAGTGGTGTAGCCCCAGGACCCCCAACTAAGATGTCCCCCAAGTGCTCAGGCTATATTTGGGTAGCAAAGAGCCCAGAAGCGCTGTACCACCCACCCATACATGCTGTTGCTCTCATAGAGCTCCCAGCCCCAGGCTCTGGGATCTGCTGCTTAGCTGGTGCTTGCTGCCATGTACAGAGCCCCAGTAAACCCGGGCCTTTTGCTAGGACCTACAACATGGGGAATATCGAGCCAGGCCTGGAAGGTCCTGGAGGACAGGAAAGGCTGAATGTAGGCTGTTGGATCCTCAGACCACACACAGAGCCTTACCTCTTCATATGTAGGAAACTGCCTGACAACAGGAAAAAAACCCAACCTCCCAAAGAATGAAAGAAACAAGCAGACCTTTGCTAAGCTCTGGATGTAAAGCGGGGCTTGAGCAACTGCAAACAGACTGGGTTTGCTTGACTTCTGGACCATCCGCAAGGAAAGGTCGGGAGCCAAAGGAGTTGAGCCTTGGAAAGCATTGTAAAAATAAAATGAGGGAGCTGGAGAAATGGCTCAGGGGTTAAGAGAGCTACCTGCTCTTCCAGAGGTCCTGAGTTCAACTCCCAGCAACCACGTGGTGGCTCACAACCATCTGTAATGAGATCTGGTGCCCTCTTCTGGCCTGCAGGCATTCCTGCATGTAGAATACTGTATATATGATAAATAAATCTTTAAAAACTTTAAAAAAAATAAAATGAGGTGGCCTCCTGGTGCCACAGGCAGTGGAGAGTGCAGAAGCCTAAGCAGGTCCCCAGATTATAAAGAACACGTTGGCTGTTAACCTGATAGTGGGCCTGTACCCCAGCATCTCCGGAGTTATAGGGGAAACTTTAGGGCCAGGCTGGCCTTGACCTCGATATATAGCCAATGGTGACCTTGAACTCCTGATCCCTGTCTGGCTTTGCGGATGTATCTGGACAGGGCAGAAACCCACTTGGCAACTAAGGATCAGCAGATAGTGGAGACTGTATGGGGGAAGGGTAAATTTTAAGCACACTTATTTCTCCTCATTTCCATTTTTATCTCAAAATGACTTAGACTCCAGATTCTTAAATTGTGCAGCTTCATAGTAGCCTGTTATCTCCAAATGAAATGCTACTGAAAGTGGCATTAATTAAAGGGAACTCTGGTGAGTGGAAATAATGGGTTATAAAATACTGTACTCCCGGGTATTTAAACACCCTCCATGGTGATGTGTGATCTTTTTCATAATTTACGATTATGGACTTCAAGCCAGGTGTGATGGTGCACATCTGTAAACATAGCTTGTGAGGGGCTGAGGCAGGAAGAATCACATGTTCAACGCTAGTATAGAGAGGACCCCCCCCAAAAAAATTGTAGATTTCAAACTATTTGATGTTTAATATAATTGGTAATGCTGTCATAAGTAGTTGGGGGTTTTTTGTTTTGCTTTGGTTTTTGGTTTTTGGTGACATGGTTTCTCTGTATAGCCTTGGCTAGCCTGGAACTTGCTCTGTAGATCAAGTGTGTGTGTGTGTGTGTGTGTGTGTGTGTGTGTGTCTATGTATGTATGTATGTATGTATGTATGTATTCTGAGGGGCGTGGAGAGGAACCAAAGCTAAAGGAACAGATCTGAAAGCCATTGAGCGTGGTGACACAGACCAAGTTAAATGTGGCTCCAGAGCCATATGCACAGTGAGAATTCAACACAAAGAGATAATTTTGCCTGATAGCAATATGAAAAAACAGTACACATCATGGGGTCTACACATCATGGGGTCTAAATTAATCCTTCCCAACCAAGGGCAAGTGGTGGATCACAACTGTCTGTTTACTGTACCAGGGAATCTGACTCCCTCCTCTGGCCTCCTGGCCAATAGGCACTCATGCACAGGCAAAGCACCCATACACATAAAATAAAGAGAGAAAACAAAACAGGAATAAAGTGAACTAGGTGAAAACATGTTAAGTGGAAAAAACCAGATTCAGAAGGCCTTGTATTTTTGGGATAACTTGTATATGAAATCTTTAGGACAGGCAAATTGGGCTGGTTTTTTAGGCTTCCTAGTAAAGTCTTTTGTTGTGAATAGTTGCTATTCCAGTTAACTCAAATACATTTAATTCATAAAGGAGCTGTTTTATATTTGCAGGAATAAGAATGACTATTTCAGTAGGTTAAAGTGCTTGCTCTGCAGGCCTGCAAGCCTATGTAGCTGAGTTCCACCCTCCGAGCCCAGTGGAAGGAGAGAATTAATGCCCAAAAGTTGTCTTCTGACCTCGTACGCTGTGGCACATGTACACCCATATTCACACACGTAATGAATAAATCTCTAAGAAGAGACTTTACACTTTCGCTAATGAAGTGTCAGCTTAGAAACTAGCCAGCTCTGTAGCATTCTGTCTATTTCAAGTCTGTCTCTTCCCCATTTTTACCTACTTTCAAAATAAAAGAGTCTTATATTGTGGCGTTCTGGCCCTCCCCCAAGTTTGCTTCCCCACCACCCTTTCATATTTTTGTTTTGTTTTTTTCTTTTCTTTTCTTTTTTTTTTTTGGTTTTCGAGACAGAGTTTCTCTGTGTAGCTTTGGAGCCTGTCCTGGAACTCACGCTGTAGCCTAGGCTGGCCTCGAACTCACAGAGATCCGCCTGGCTCTGCCTCCCGAGTGCTGGGATTAAAGGCGTGCGCCACCACCGCCCGGCCCCTTTTCATATTTTTGAGCTAGTCTCCTATGAAGCCCAGGTTGGCTTCCTGAGATCAGTTATCCCAAATCAGGCTTTTGGGCTCCACTCCTCCATCCTTGGTGTCCCGGCTCCCGATGCCTCCAGTTAGTCACTTCCTAGTCCCAGTTCCTCTGCAGTCCATGAAGGTCCCGCCCCGCCTCTTTCCACTTGAGTGCCACCTCTAGTTTGTGAGAGTTTGCCCTGCCGCAGTGTCCGGCCTCTCTTGCTCCCTTTCTGACAGGGGTGATGAAGCCTGGAGCTCTCCTCAGCCTGACCTGCCTGCCTCTCAGTCTCTTCTGCAGTCCCTTGTACTTGACTCTGAAGGCACCAAAGTGCTCCTCCTGTGTCATCATCTGTCCCGTCCTGTTACACACACACACACACACACACACACACACACACACACACACACACACACACACACACGGCTATCATTCCTTGCTCTCCTGCTAGGATGTGAGTGGTGTCGTGAGGCGGGGGAGAGGGGAGGGGCGCCGCACGGCTCTGCCCAATTCCCAGTGCCTGATGCACATCGGGTGTTCTGTACATATAAAATACTAAGGGAAAACATCCAGCAGAAGGAAGCTACCTAGGGTTTGAAGTAAGGCGGGGCTAGAGAGAAAGCTTAGTGGTTAAAACACTGGCTTTAATTTTCAGAGGACCTTGTTTTGATTCCCAGCACCCACATGGCGGCTTATAATTGTAACTCTAGTCCCTCCCTTCTCCTGGCCTCCTTGGGTACCAGGCACACAAGTGATGCACAGACATACATGTAGGCAAACCACCCATACACATTTTGTTTTTGAGTATCTCATAAGTGAAGAGAGCGAGAAGTAAAACTCAATAGTCGTCAGGCCCCGGACCCTGGATTCAGCCCGAGCTTATTTATTTATTTATTTCAGAATAAAGAGTAAAGAGCAGCAGGTTTGTTATTGTTTTGGATTTTTTTTGGTTTGGTTTGGTTTTTGCTCAGCAGTAATTTCCACATAGCCAACTAGGTCAGTGGGTGCTAAGAAATGAAACAGTAACACGGGATCTCTTGCCTAGCGTGCGCAAAGACCCTGAGATCTCCAGCTCTGCAGCAAAACAAAAAAAGGAATTCACAAATCGTGAGACAGGAGTGTATAAGCAAAGCTTAAAACAGACAAATTAATGCAGACGGAGACCACAGTGTGGGTCTTGAGAGTGAACCTGTATTTTAGAAAAGTATACTGTTCATCCTTGAACATGTCCTGGGTTTTGGTTTTTTTTTGTTTTTGTTTTTGTTTTTGTTTTTCTTGGGTAGCTCAGGCTAATCTCAATCTCCCTGTATAACCCAAAGGATAACCTTGAACGTTCAACCCTCTTGCTTACCCTCCCATGCTGGGGGTTACAAGAGTACCACCAGGCCTTAAGGTTTATTTATTTTTATTTTGTGTGTATGGGTATTTCCTGCATGTATGTCTGTGCACTGTGGGCAGTTGGTGCTGGAAGAAGAAGGCCCTGGGGGTACATGTGGTAGTCAGAGGACAACTTGGAGTTGACGCCACCATTTGGGTCCTGGGTTCAAACTCTCCTCATATTTGGTGAAGAGCATCTTTACCACCCACTGAACAATTTACCAACCCTCACCTTTTTTTAAAATTATGTGTATGTGAGGGTAGGGTGTGTGCATGTGAGTACAGGTGCCCTCCAGAGCCAGAAGAACACTTGGATCCCCTGGAGCTGGGGTTAACAAGCGGTTATGAGCCACCTGATACCAGTGCTGGGAACCGAACTCAAGTCCTCTGCAAGACCAATGCATGCTCTCATACCTTCTGGGTTCTTTTGAGAGTCTCGCTAGGCAGCCTAGGCTGGCCCTAACTTAGTGACCTCCCTGCCTCAACCTGCCAAGTGCAGGAATGGGGACTAAGTGAGGCTCCCCAGCTTTGACCATAAGGACCGCTAGTTGCTACCTCAGCAAGAGCATTTTAGCAGAATGCTGGGGGTGGGGAGATGAAGACATTGAATTTGTAGATCACTTTTCCGGAGTGTTTCTGCGCCTTTGCAGTAGAGAGGGAGCACCAGCAGGAATAAGAGGGAGCCATTAAACATGAACTAACTGTGATGTCCCCAGGGGAAGATGAGGTAGACATCTAGGTGGAGAGAGTGTCTTGGAAAGGCAAGAGACAGACATTAATTTCTCCAAGACAAGAGTAAGAATTCACCCAAAGCCAGGCTTGGTGGTACAGGCTCTGAGTTCGAGGCCAGCCTGAACATTCTACAAAGCAAGTTCCAGGACAGCCAGGGCTACACAGAGAAACCCTGTCTGGAGGATTGGGGAGAGGATGAAAAAGAATTCACACAAGTGTGTGTGGAGAAGATGTGCAGAGTTGAGGTGTTCGCATCTGATCACGTCTCGTCTCTGTAGTGGTGGGAAGGGATACTGGGAAAGTGCCAGAAGCAGACTTTGGGGAAGGCTTGAGTGGTGGGCTCACCAGTGGCCATCGTCAGCATGGTGGAGCTGCTGGGCAAGTGGGAGAGCACACAGCTGGGTGTCTGATGTTGTTTTTCTCTCACAGGAACAGAAATGAGTAGAAGCGCCTGGCAGAGTAGAAGACGCGGGCGAAGCCGCCAGCAGAACCCCGCCTTCAGTCAGGGTGACCCTAGTGAGAGGTAAGTGTACAAGTTTGGGGGCCAGCTTTGCCCAGTGCCATCCTGGCTGTCCAGTACAATGCCCACACATGTACTCGCCTCCCAGAAGGAGTCGGCAGTGGAGCCAGTAGGCCCAAAAGCTTGACATGTTGCCATCAGCCCACTGCTCCAGGGAGTGAGGGCAGCCACACTCTTTCATGGTGACTGGCTTCTGACCAGAGTGCCAGCCATAAGGCTACTGGTAGAATTTTTTGACACAAATGGAGATCTGCTTTTCCATTTGGAGACTTGGGAAGGGCAAAAAAAAAAATCTTTCTGGAAATAATATCTAAGGTTAGTCCTGGGAAAGGGCTTATAAAATATGTACTTAACATATATGTTGCTTATATAAATGTATGTAGTATGTAGCATAATTACATAATATATGCAAATCTTTATGTGGACTATATATATATATATTTTTTTTTTTTTTTTTTGGTGTGTGAGTGGGGGGTTTCTACATAGCTCTGACTGTTCTGAAACTCACTTTGTAGTCCTTGAACTCATAGTGCATGTGCCAGTCGTCATCCCCCCACACTACCATCCCACCCACCCCCGGCATACCAAGTTTTTTTAAGAATTATTTATGTACTTATGTACACAGTGTTCTGCCTGCAGGCCAGTTGAGGGCACCAGATCTCATTACAGATAGTTGTGAGCCACCATGTGGTTGCTGGGAATTGAATTCAGGACCTTTGGAAGAGCAGCCAGTGCTCTTAACTGTAGCTAAAGTTTTCCTGCCTGGCCCACAGTCAGGACAAATCTCTCTCACCTGCCAGTCCCACAGCCGCTCAGATCCGACCAAGTAAACACAGAGACTTATATTGGTTACAAACTGTATGGCCACAGCAGGCTTCTTGCTAACTGTTCTTACAGCTTAAATTAATCCATTTCCATTAATCTATATCTTGCCACATGGCTCATGGCTTACCGGCATCTTCACATGCTGTTTCTCATCATAGCGGCTGGCAGTGTCTCTCTGACTCAGCCTTCCACTTCCCAGCTTTATTCTCCTCCTTGTCCCGCCTACACTTCCTGCCTAGCCACTGGCCAATCAGTGGTTTATTTATTGACTAATCAGCAACACATTTGCCATACAGAACATCCCACAGCACTTAACCCCTGAGCCATCTCTCCAGCCCACCAAGTCTTACTATACACAAAAGTATACAAAGAATAAAGCAGTGACTGCTGTGTGCCCAGCCACCTTAGACTGTCCTTAAAATCCCCAGTATACACATTTTCCACATCACATTACGTTTGTTATCCTGCATGAAGTACAAGCATGCCCATTTCAGACAAGTTCCTCCTCACCACCCACTCCCGCATCGTCACCTGGCCTTGGGTGAGGACTCCCAGGACTTCTGACAGGAAGTCTTCCCTTGGCTTCACAGGCTGTCCCCTCTTTACAGCACATGTGCCTGTTGCAAATTCTTCCACATGCCGGTCCTCCTTTTATGCATTTTGGGGCGGTGGGGTTGCGTGCCATGGCGTACATGTGACGGCGAGGGGACAGCTTGGGGAATCAGTTCTTTTCTTCACCATGTGAGTCCCAGGAATCAAACTCAGGTCATCAGACTTGACCACAAACACCTTCATCCACTTAGTTGTCTGGCCAACCCAGTCCTCCTTTTAAAACAGATAAATTTGGAGGTGACAGGAGTTGAGTGGGTATGAACTCTTGCTGCCATTGTGGAAGGAAAGAACCAACTCCCTCGAGTTGACCTCCACATGCATGCTTGCCCATGCATGCTTGCCCACACCCATACACATTTTCAATTCTTTTTTTTTTTTTTTTTCAATTTCTAAACACAGGGTCATGATGTCAAATATCAAGGTACTCTCCAGAATAAATTAACACAAACAGTAACAAAACCCTTTGAAGATTATGGGAGAAAGAACAGAACTATGACTCTGGGAGGTCTACTTTCCCATCTAAAATGGCTCTGTCCCATAAAACCACCCTGGCTTGACCGTATAAAAACCCTTAATAGGCTGCCTGGCCCTGGGAGTCCTCAGCACGTAGAGAGCTCACTGGGTATAATTCTCGAATTTGGCCCATACTGTAGAAAGATCAGCACTACACCCATTGTTGGTATGTTTTGTTAGGAGAGCCATGGATACTTTTTGGGCCCCAGGCCTTACCCCACAAGCCAGAACGGGTAGCAAGATGTGATCTATGAGATTCGCCGCCAGTTTTGGCAGAGTGGTTTGGAAACCTGCTGGGCACAGCCACTTTCTGGGCTCTATGTGGAAAAAATGGAGCAGCAGTCCTTGGATGAGAAAGACCATCATTTGTCATGACACTTAATCCATCCTCCTGCTGATCACAGATGGGCTGCCTCAGAAAGCTCTGGACAGAAAAAGGAGAGAAAGTAATTTTCCCTGCAGCTGTGCATAGCGTCAGTATTGATGGGACACAGGCTGGTCTTTGCTTCCCTCAGCCTAGCTTTGCAAATTTCCTTTTATTGTGTGTGGGGAGAGGGATTCTCTCAGGATTCTCACCCTATATTTCAGCGTGTAATTGCCACCGAGGCCACTGATGGCTTTACAAATCCAGTGTGTTAGCCATGCCCCCATCCTAATATGGAGGAAATTACCTCTGTTCCCTAAATCCCAGTTTCTCCATCTGCAAGGTTGTCTAGCCAGATAAAATTGAAACTCTTCTGCTGCTGAAGCCAATAAGGAATGAAACTCATCTGGCTTTGTAAATGCTGCTAAACAGATAGCACAGCTAGTAATATCCTCATTGACAAAGATTTCTGGTTTTCTTTTCATCGTGGAAAATTCCAAAAGACCTCACGACATGCAAAAGGCCCAAGTGAGAAACTAAGGAATTCCTATGACAGGTGTCCTCTTAGGAAGGGAGGGAGGGAGAGAGAAGAGGGGGGAAGAAAGAGAGGGGCTGGCCCTTGTTTTGATGTGTTTGCAGACAGGGGCTAGTGCTCCCCAAATAATCACAAAGGTCAGGTGAAGGCTACAGACCTGCTCGTGTAGGACCTTCAGTCAGAGTGACTGAGAACTGGCTGGGGAGATGGCCTTGTTTGATTCCCTGGAACCCATATCTAAAAGCCAGGTGTGGCATCGTGTGCTTGCACTCCCCATACTAGGAAGGCAGAGGGAAACATAGCCCTGGGGCTCACCAGCCAGCCCCGTCTATTTTGTGAGGTCTAGGCCAATGAGAGATCCTGTCTCAAAAAGACAGATAGTGCCTAAGTGTGGACACCCAAGACTGGCCTTTGCCCTTCGTGAACACACACACTCACACTGCCACAACTGTGTGTCAACAGGTCCACCACAGAGACATCGCAGAGCCCACAAGATTCTGACCACCATGATGCTGAGGCCCCATCAACCTCGTCCAGCAGAGCTGGAACATCGTCCGTACCAGGTAGGCAGGAAGATGGGTAGGGCTCCTAGCTTGCCTGGAGGAAAGATTTTAAAAAAGCTCATCCTGCCTCAAACCAGGTAGTGTGTCTGTCCTGGCAGCCATTCCTCAGCCAGGACTTGGCTGTGTCTCTTCGTAGGGGGAGGGGGAGGGGGAGGTGGTTGGGAGGCCTTTTTCGGTTTTTTAAGACAAGGTTTCTCTGTGTAGCTTTGGAGCCTGTCCTGGAACTCGCTCTGTAGCCCAGGCTAGCCTTGAACTCACAGATATCCGCCTGGCTCTGCCTCCCAAGTGCTGGGATTAAAGGCATGCGCCACCACCACCCGGAGGGAGTCCATTCTTGACTTGAGGGAATTCTAAAAGCAAATGGATCTGCTGAAGGAGCCAGGTGTCGGGAATGATTCTGGAGGAGATGGTCTCTCCAGTACAGAACTCAGCAACTGACCGTGACTGTCGCTGAACCAGCAGAAAAGACACACAGACGATTAGGTGGGTCAGTGTTTTCATTTAGTCAGTTGAATTCTTTTTCTTAAAGATCTTCCGGGCTTTTATTTCGACCCTGAAAAGAACCGCTACTTCCGTTTACTCCCTGGTCACAACAACTGCAACCCCCTCACAAAGGAGGGCATCCGGCACAAGGAGCTGGAGAGCAGAAGGCTGCAGCTGCTGCACCAAGAGGACAAGCAGAAAAAGGTGGGCCTCACCCTCGGCTGCCCCGTGTCCTCTCCTCCGACAGCACCCTCTGCTGCTGAAAGCAGGTGGCCCATCAGACGCCCCGGGACACTCAGCGAGAGGATGGCAGTGTGCTGTCAGATTTTCCCGGGCATGGATGATGAAAAGAGCAGGCAAGGACCCCATCTCCTACCCTGTTTCTGTCTGCTGACATAGACCTTGGCGTCTGGCCTTGCTCTGCACACACCAGCCTGTTGTTGCCTGTCCAGGAGCCCAGACGGAGGTGTGGCATTGACTCTCCAGCACAGCCCACAGGACTGCCTTGTGCTTGGGTTTCCTTCCCGCCAATGAGAGGAGACTTGGAGAGGACACCATCGAATTTCTGTCCACTTAATACCGGTTTCTCTGATTGTGTCCTGTGGGACCTCCTGTTACCCAAACCACAGCACAGATAAATCTCCAGTGGCTTTTTGTTTTTGTTTTTGTTTTTGTTTTTTTGGGCAAGGTCTTGAAAGTACTATGTGTCCAAGGATGGCTTTGCACTGGTGTCCAGGATCCACCTCCCCAATGTTAGAACTCCAGGTCTGTACCACCATGGCTACCATCACTGAATCTTCCTTTTCTTTTTTTAAATAAACTTAGAAAATTACCAGAATAGGATTTAACGCATCTTCCATCCTACGAAAAAACCAGCTGGGTTTTCTCAACACGGCCAGTTATTGCCGGTAAGACAATGCCTTGGTTTGTCTTGAATGTTCTTTCCTGTCCTTATTTCTGTAGTCCACAAATCTAGTCAGATGAGACCTTGTGCTACTCTGTGAGAAGTCTTCAGAGCTGAGGATCTTTAGTTTGCTGGCTGCCTTCTACATCTTTTTGGTTTTTCAAGACAAGGTTTCTCTGTGTATCCCTGGCTATCCTGGAACTAGCTCTGTAGACCAAGCTGGCCTTGAACTCAGAGATCTGCCTGCCTCTCTGCCTCCTGAGTGCTGGGTTTAAAAGGAATATGCCACCACTGCATGGCTCCTTTTTTATTTAAGCCAGGTCTGGTGACACATAACTTTTAATCCCAGAACTCTGGAGGCAGATCCCCTGGGACTGGAGTTACAGACAGTTGTGAGTTGGTGGGAATTGAACCGGCCATTCTGGGCTCAGTCTCCAGCCCTACCTTGGTTTTACCGATTACACAAACCCTCCCTCCACAGCCAGGTCTGCCTGCTGTACCTTAAACAGCTCTGAGTAACTGCTACTCTCCTCAGCAAGGGATCGAGACTCCTGAGGGTCTAGTAAGAGAGGAGAAGGGATTTATAGAAATTAGTCGGGACTCTGTGATGCTCACAGTAACTTCATTCCTGAGACCCCTTCTGGTGACACGTGTGGCATTAAGTGAGTGTGTATGTACTCCACTTCACCAGAATGCTTGTGATGGGAGGCCAGGGATGTAGCTCAGCATCCAGTCATGCTTGCTTCACGTGTCTGATTCAGTCCCCCAGCATTTCCAAAAGTTGTATTATTTTTGTGACAGCTGTTATGAATCTAACTAGACCTGGCAAGATAAGCTGATAACTCCTCCCATTTTCTAAAGAGGAAATTGAGGTTCAGAGTGGAGTGACTTGCTGCAGGTAAAAACAGGACCTGTCGGACTCCAGCCCCTGATCCTAACCCCTACACTCTACTTCCTCTACATGTATGTGAGGGAGACCAGTGCGCGCTTCAGGGAAGGCCAGCCACGCAGGAGTGGCTCACAGTCTCCTATGTTTCCTTTCTAAGAAGGAAGAGTCTCCTCAGAAAGAGCTCTTCTGCTTGAGCTGGAAAGGAAGCCATGCTTTGGAAGAGGAAAGGGGCAGTGAGGTGGGGGGCCACATCCTGGACTCTTCTAGTTCACTCTGTGCCCCTCAGCGGCTTGCTCATCTCTCAGGCACAGCCTCGTCATCCCAAGAGAAAGTTTGTACTAGGTGACTGGGTCTGATCCCTCTGGAGTCTAATCTTGGATTTGGGGAAGGGCTGCCCAGTGGTTTGGTTTATTCGTCCTTAGCGTTCTCTGTGAGAACTGATGTGGAGATAGATGAGTGTGGGGAAAGGCAGAGTCCCAGGTGTTTCCCTTCTTTAGTAGTTGAGACATGACCTCCTGGAGATTCTAAACTAAATCATCCTCCTCTGGTTTGAGACCAGCCTGGTCTACAAAGTGAGTTCCAGGACAGCCAGGGCTACACAGAAAAACCCTGTCTCAGGAAAAAAAAAAATCATCTTAGGCTGGAGAGATGGCTCAGTGGTTAAGAGCACTGGCAGCTCTTCCAGAGGTCCTAAGTTTAATTCCCAGCAACCAAATGGTGGGTCACAACCATCTGTAATAAGATCTTATGCCCTCTTCTGGCATGTAGGTATAGATGCAGATAGAGCACTATATACATAAAATAAATAAATCTTTAAAAATAAATAGCCGAGCGGTGGTGGCGCACGCCTTTAATCCCAGCACTCGGGAGGCAGAGGCAGGTGGATCTCTGTGAGTTCGAGGCCAGCCTGGACTACCAAGTGAGTTCCAGGAAAGGCGCAAAGCTACACAGAGAAACCCTGTCTTGAAAAAAAAAAACAAACAAACAAACAAACAAAAAAACAAAAAACAAAAAAAAAAAAATAAAAATAAATAAATAAATAAAGCTGGGCAGTGGTGGTAGCATATGCCTTTAATCCCAGCATTTGCGAGTCAGAGGCAGGTGAATCTCTGTGAGTTCGAGGCCAGCCTGGTCTACAGAGTGAGTTCCAGGACAGCCAGGGCTGTTCCACAGAGAAGCCCTGTCTGGAAAACAAACAGAAGAAGTCATCTTCCCACAGAGGTGGTTCTAGAAGCGTGCACCCCGGCATCAGACTGTGGTGTCCATTCCCTCCCTCTATTTCTGTTTCCGTCCTCAGTTTATCCCATGAGCTTCGGGTGAGCTGCATGGAGAGGAGAAAGGTAGAGATTCAGAGCTCAGATCCTTCTGCTCTAACAAGTGACCTGTTCAACTTCATCCTGGTGAGTGACACGTGTCTGTGGGTCCTCGGGTGTGGCTGCCACTGCTGGCTCATTGTTAGTGTTCACCACGCCTGGCTAACAAGCTGATTACTGTGGAAACAGGTGTCTGTCCTTTGGTTTGGTGGGAGTTTTTGCTGTTTTAAGAGTGTGTGTGTGACTCACTCTTCAGTCCTGTCCCACAACATAAAGCCTGGGTCTTCTCCCTGGCCATGGCGTGTGCAGCTGAAGGTACACAGTGTGGTACACGTCCACGTGCCCTCGGCTGCAGCACAGTGTGGTACACATCCACGTGCCCTCAGCTGTAGCAGTGTGGCACACATCCACGTGCCCTCAGCTTTAGCACAGTGTGGTACACATCCACGTGCCCTCGGCTGCAGCACAGTGGGGGTTTTGTTTTTTTTTTTTTGCTCAGTGTCCATAGTTCCCACAGTGGCAGGGCCCTATGGACCTCCATCACATCGTTTGTAGGAAGTGGAAGGTCTCTATTTACTGAGACCTGGGCTTGATGGAAATTAAGGCCCACCAGTAGAGCCTGTGGACATTGTCAAGGAGCCAGCGTGTGCCCTGCAGAGGAAGGATCCGCCCCTCTCCATGGGCCTCCTGAGTGTATGTCTTGCCAGGAAGGCCACCTCCTTCCTGGAGGCCAAAGGGAAGCCTGGGAGAGTGAGACTAGGCCATGGAAGTAGTGATGGGCTAGCGGGATGGGAGGCCACAGCCACAGAGTGACCCTTGAGGTCACCCGGGTCTCGAGCAGAGCCCACCCATGAAAGGAGTATTGGGGTCAGGCCCAGATTCTCCACTGCCGCAGCCCTTGTGATGGCAGTGGGATCTGAATCAGCAGATCATTCGCTGCGGTGGGTCCCTCCAGCCCCTTCCCTGGCACACTGTGCAGTCTGCTGGTGCACGTGCCTTCGGTAGAGCAGTCTCCCGCCACCAGCATCACGTGGGACTGGCTGGCTTGTATGGCCAGAGGACTGGGAAGGCAGTTTTCCACATTTGATTCTCCACTGGTAGGTTCATCCAGGCACGTAACTCTTCAAGCTTGTAGAGTAGGGGGAATTTCACGTGTGTGTGTGTGTGTGTGTGTGTGTGTGTGTGTGTGTGTGTGTGTATACAAGCACATGGTTACATATAAAAAAAAGATAAATATGGAAATTTAGTTTGAAATAACAATGTTATGTTTTGTCTGGAATTCTATTGGGGGAAGTTTAGGGAGTGTTTTTTGAGACAAGGGAACTATGTACCCCAGGCTGACCTCAAACTCAGTTTTCCTGCCTTAGTTAGCTTCCTAAGTGTTGGTATTACAGGCACTGTGTTGTATTTTTAAATTAAATACAGCAGGGTCGCACTATGCAGCTGGCCTAGAACTCACAGAGTTCTCCATGGCTTTCATGGTAGCCATATGGTATAGTTCTCTGGGCCAACATTCAGATCCTCCCAAACTCAGTTCTGAGGTAGTCACTAAAGACACCAGACTTCCTGGCCATGACCGCTCTTTACCATCTTCATCCATGCCTCAGAAATGGCAGGGCAGACTCTGAGCTTTGCTCGAAATCACTACATTGAGCAGGAGCTAAGTTAGGACCCTGCCATATTCCCTTATGGAGAGGAGCTTAGGCAGCCGCATGGCTCAGCCCGAGAGATCACTTACAGCCTGTCTCCCTCCAGGCAGATACTAGCAGTGACTGCCTCTTCACAGTGAATGATGTCAAAATTGGAGGATCCAAGTACGGCATCATCAACCTGCAGGGTCTGAAGGCCCCCACGTTCAAGGTGCACATGCATGAAAACCTGTATTTCACCAACAGGAAGGTATGTCCTGTCCTGCCTCTCCAGCCTTGCAGCACACTTGATTTGGGCCTAGGACACTGCTTAGTTCCTTAAATTCAGCAGGGAAAGGGAAAAGAGCTTTGTGAAGAATACAGGAAGAGCTATCTCACTTGGGGACAGATGACTTGTTAGTTCCTGAGAGCCCACAGGAAAAGGAAGGCCCAGAGCATCTTAAGTCAGGAGAGAAATTTAGTTGAGGTGGTTGGGGCGGCCTCAAGGCCGTGTGCTCACTGGCCATCAGGACATTCTTTTTTAAAGGATCAGAATCGATGTGAAGGGGTGTGGTTCCTGGAGTGTGGGCTGCGGTAGTCACAGCCTGGATGGAGTCTGCCCCTGGGCATCACAAATGTCTGGTGCTCGCTGACCAAGAGCAGCCTTTAAACTACATCTAAGAGGCTGTGATGTCCTGCTCAGCGGGCACATGAGCCACAAGGTAGATCGGGGTGAGCCAGGTGTGGAGCTGGAATCTCAGTATACAAGAAGGCTGAGACTGGAGAGTTGCCCTTTGCCTGAGGTTAGCCTGAGCTACAGGGCGAACCTAGCTGTGTTTTTTCCTGTCTCGGAGGAGGCAGAGAAAGGAAGGAAGGAAAGAAACCCTGGTGGGGTAAAGCAAGACATGGCACACCTTTGGTTAAGAGTACACTTGTCTCCTGGCCCCATAAGTTAGAGAACTCAGGACTGGATTGGGGGTGTGGGGTGCCAGATACCTTAGCATGGGACCCATGCTGGTGTGCAAGGACTGAAGCCTGGAGTTTGCTTCCTTCCTGTACCTCTTAGGTCCCAACGTGTCTGAGCAGAGAGCCCCACTACCCTCAGGATGCTTCGTTCAACCTGTTTTAAGAGAAAACCTAAAGAAAGAAGTCACATGTCAACCTTCCTAATGCTGCGACCCTTTAATACATTTCCTTATGTTGTGGTGACCCCCAACCATAAAATTATTTCAATGATAATTTCATAACTGTAATTTTGCTGCTGTTAAAAATCGTAACGTAAATATCTAATATACAGGATATCTGATATGCGATCCCTGTGAAAGGGCCACTTGACAACCCTCCCAAAGGGGTCACAGCCCACAGGTTGAGAACCTCTATATTAAGGGGTAACTTAGTGGTAGAGTGCTTGCCTAGTATGTTCAGAGCTTTGAGTTTAGTCTCAGTACTGTGTGGGCTGGAGGGTCATGTGTCTGTATCCCTATAAGTCTTTTTTAATTTTAAGGTGTGTGTGCGTATGCATGCACATACATGTACACATGTATCTCTGTGCATCCAGGAGAGGTTGTTGGGTCTCCTGGAGCTGGCATTACTGGTGCGGGTGCTGGGACCCAAACTCAGGGTCTCTGTAAGAGCAGCAAGCGCTGAGCCATCTCTCCAGCCCCTACAAGCTGTTTTCTAGAAGAAAAGCATTGACCATTGTTCCCATGAGCGGCAGTTCCTAATCTTTCTCTCGTCCCACTCCCTCTCCAGGTGAACTCTGTGTGCTGGGCCTCACTCAGTCACTTGGACTCCCACATCCTGTATCCTTTGGCAGGTGAATAGGTGTAGTGGATAACCACGCCCTGGCATGGACCTAAGCATCTGTGGAGATGGCAGAGGGGTAGACCGTTCTGCACCCTTGGCTCCCGTTTTGGACACAGACTACACCAGGTCCATAGCAGGGAGTCTCCATAAGCAACTGAAGTGCAGAGGTGGCTGTTTACTGGATGGTGATGAAGTTGCTGTGGGCCAGACAGCTGGGACTTGATGTGTAACTGCTAGAGACCGCACTGGACCCTAGGAAGTCTGACTCCAGACCCTACCTGCTCCACCACTGACATATATGTCATATATGAC
This sequence comes from Peromyscus californicus insignis, assembly GCF_007827085.1. NCBI lineage: Eukaryota > Metazoa > Chordata > Mammalia > Rodentia > Cricetidae > Peromyscus > Peromyscus californicus. Next base: position 71,849,033 of record NW_026294447.1, on the reverse strand, counting down.
TATAGTCTCGGGCTCTTGGGTCACCAGACTGACCCATCAGCCCCGCCAGGGGAGTCAGTGCTTTGGTGAAGGAGTCAAGTAAAAAGGATTAGTACAGCCCTAACAAGGTAGCCAGCCATGAGGTGGCGTGAGAAAGCAGAGACTGGGGGAACACCGAGGAAGGCAGAGGGGAGTACTTTGACCCTGAGCACAAGACTATAATCTCAGACCTGTGCCTTTAGAACACAGGTTTCTGGCCTCTCAGTAAGCCCACGGGGCTCTTCTCTAGGAACACAGTAGCCTACTGTGATGGGGCCTGGGCTTTCTTTGTAAAATGTGTTTAACACACGTTCATGACACTTATCATTGGTTCAGTCCATAACTAATGAGTTCTTTTTTTTTTTTTTTTTTTTTTTTTTTTGTTTTGTTTTGTTTTGTTTTTCGAGACAGGGTTTCTCTGTGTAGCGTTGCGCCTTTCCTGGGACTCACTTGGTAGCCCAGGCTGGCCTCGAACTCACAGAGATCCGCCTGGCTCTGCCTCCCAAGTGCTGGGATTAAAGGCGTGCGCCACCACCGCCCGGCTACTAATGAGTTCTTAAGCCTGTGTGCTGTCATTGAACTTGAGACTTAATTCATCACATGCACAGGCAAATACATGTGCAGACATGTTGTACCATGGCCTCAACAAACTCACTTCGCTTTGAAAACCCTAGTTCTCTGGTAGAAGACAGGAAACAGACTGAAAGGAACCAAAAGTTTTTAGCTGTCTGTGACATTATGTTCCTGAAGAAACTGAACCTGGATGTAAAAGTGTTGTATCTGGACTCTCCACCCTCCTTTGTATTTTATAATTTCCTGAAAGATACTGATGACCATTCTTCTCCCAGAGGAGGGCCCTGTCCATACCTGACTTTCCTTAACAGATTTTTGCAGCCTGTGCCTCATGGGCCTTGCAGAGACACCAGGCTGTGCCACCCTGCTCCCAGCATCTCTGTTCGTCAGTAATCACCAAGGTACTACGGAGTCCTTTCCTTTGTCTTTGAGGAAGGCCTGTGTCCTCTGTCTCCCTGGGGTCTCGTGGAGACATGGGTGCCAGAAGCTGGACGACCCCGGTTCAGCACATGGGGTGGGGTGGGCAGCACTGTGGGAGGGTTCCCAGAGTCTGCCCCGGATCACTGCAGTTTAGAGTTGGCTGTTTTTTATAAACCCTTTGAGGTCATTTCAGCAACCAGAGCAAAGTGCACATGACTAGCCAGTACAAGACATCAAAACATTGGTTTGAGCTGCCTATAGCGATCATTCAGAAGGCATTGGTTCAGCTCCCAAGTGTGGTAGGCGTGCTGGCTGGCTGGCAGCAATTTGACTGCTCCTTCTGGCAGACTTCTGCATGTGGTTTGCAGACATCAGGCAGAGCTGGCCCAAAACACAGCTACTCCGTTCCACGTTCAAGCACACTGCTTGCTCTCTGGAAGATGTAGGCCGTACCTACCCCAGCAGGTTGGCTCTTCCGGGAAGTAGATGAGGCCGTGAACATTTAGCCCTGTTGGCATCTCACTGCCCAACAAACTTGTGGAGTATATATCTTACCACTTTACAGATAAGGAAACTGAGGTAAAGAGCCAGTCAAATTTTGCCCCACAAAACTAGTTTTTTAGTGCTAGGAGGCTTGTTATTAATTCCCTTAGGGAACTATGCGAAGTACAAGCAGAAATTGGAAAGGAGTGTGGAGAGACTTCTGGGGTACTGGTGCTTCCTCGTGGTGGGCACAGGCTGATTCTCCCTTGAGGTGTTCTCTCAGTTCATAGTTTCGGGGTTTGACTTGAACAGGCTGTTGGTATTGGGACCAGGACGGAAACCACAGTCCCTGTGACCCCACTCGGCCCTGGAACAGTGTTATTATCACTGTGAATGCCACAGTCTGCCCCGAGAACACAAGTTGCTCCTTGAGCAGACATCCCTCCTGAGTCATTCTCTAGTAACCACAGAATCCAGTAAAGGTCCTTGTCTTGGTCCTAGAGTCCTGGAGGCTGGGAATTCCAGCGGCATACTCCAGACTCTGGGGAGGACAGCCCATTAGTGCTGATGTCATTCTGTTGAAAATCCACCATTGCCACGTTGGAGGCCCATCTGCATGACCTCATCAAATCCTGGTCACTTCCCAAAGGCTCCATCACTGAAGTGCATCATTGTAGGACTTGGGGGTAGTTGTTGCAGATATGGACTCTGGGAGACATCTAAACCACAGCTTTTCCCAGTGGTGTCCCAGATCTGGTGGTTGCTCGCCTGGTAACATAGAGGTGTTCCTGGGCCTAGAAGGCTGCCCGGTTTCCCTTTGTTTCTCTTAGCAGGTACCGACCAGCCTGGCATGCTCTGCAGTTTCCAGATCCCTGGTGCCTGGTCCTGTGCCTGGTCCCTGAACATCCAGGCAAATAACTGCTTCAGTACCGGTGAGCCATGGCCACATCCCTGGGTGTCAAGTAAAGAACTCCACAGACCTGGAGGTCCACCCAGCAGTTCCTTTCCCCAGACTGCCAGCATCCCTGGTCTCAGGGACCCATTTCTTGTCTCCACCAGGTTTGTCTCGGAGGGTCTTACTGACCAATGCGGTGACAGGACACCGGCAGTCATATGGGACCAACAGTGATGTCCTGGCTCAGCAATTTGCAGTCAAGGTTGGTTGGATCGGGAAGGGTATAACAGAAGGTCCCCACAGTGAAAATGTTTGTGGGAGTGGAACTGGATTTCCCTGGCGTAGCATCTGGGCTGCCGCCTCTTCTACAAGAAGAAAAGCACGGGAATGATCGGTGGGCACTTTGTTTGCTTGGGGTTTTTATAGGTTAGTTGTTTTGGTTTGGTTTCATTTCCTTGAGACAGAATCTCGAGGAATCTCCGCCTTGAACTGGTGGATCTCTGAGTTCGAGGCCAGCCTGGTCTATAGAGCGAGTTCCAGGACAGCCAGGGCTACACAGGGAAACCCTATCTCGAAAAAAAGAAAGGACGCCTAAGGGGCAGTGGTGCTCCCTCTAAGCACCTACAAGCTCACCACAGGGTGGACGCTGGAGAACACACAGGGTCCATGTCTTCAACCTCTTATAAGAACTCAGACTTCCTTCTAAGTCCATTGAGACCCAAACTCATACCAACCCTAATGCCAGGGCATACCCTTCCATTCTTAGGGGCCGGTGGTAAAAACTGGGTGCTGCCCCTCCCTCCACAGGCTCCTTTACTTTTTAATGGCTGTCGTTCTGGGGAGATCTTTGCCATTGACCTACGTTCTCCAAGTCAAGCCAAGGGCTGGAAGGCCACCCGCATCTTCCATGACTCAGCAGTGACCTCTGTGCGGGTCCTCAAGGAAGAGCAATACCTGATGGCATCAGACATGGCTGGAAAGGTGGGAGATCCTGACTTCAGGCCTCAGAAGGGTAGGGTGCAGGCCTGTAAGAGACCCCGGTACCAAGACACCAGGGTAGGGCCTATCTTGAAGTTCTTTTGATACTCCACATGAGCTTAATCTTGCCTAGATACAAGTGCAGAAGGGCCTCTGGGTCTGTGATTTTGATGGACTCAAGCTTAGGAGTTAACGGCATCAGTCTCCATAATCAGAAAAGGCCACTGGAGATCACTCCAAATGTAGCATGAATCTTAAAAGTTCTTATTAATAAAACAAACCTGGAGCCAAGTATTGGGGTGAACACTGGGAGATCAGAGAAGCAGAACAAGCCACAGCTAACCTCACCTGGCCAACTTCTCAGCTGATCTTGTTTCCTCAGACTGGAAGCCTCTGTGTCCTCATATCCAAATGGCTCTCAGCTGAACTGTGCTGCTCAAAACCTAAAAGCTTAACCAGCCAAATGCTTCTAGTTTCTGGTCCTCACACCTTATATATCTTTCTGCTTTCTGTCTCACTCCCTGGGATTAAAGGTGTGAGTCACCATGCTTGGCTGTATCCTTGAACACATGGATTTCTGCCTCTGGAATGCTAAGATTAAAGGCGTGTGCTACCACTGCCTATCCTCTATGTTTAATATTGTGGCTGTTCTGTCTCTGACCCCAGATAAGTTTATTAGGGTGCACAATATTTCGGGGAACATAGTACCACCTCACTCCACCCTTGCAGCTTCATACCTGGTAGTCACAGAGTTCCTGCTAGACCCTTCCAAGTAACCCTTTGTGCTTCTTCCCCCAGATCAAGTTGTGGGACCTGAGGGCCACCAACTGTGTGCAGCAGTATGAAGGTCATGTGAATGAGTATGCCTACCTGCCCCTGCATCTGCATGAGGAGGAAGGGATCCTGGTGGCAGGTGTGTGGGGAAGGGGAGGTCCGTCCATCAATGCTGCCTGTGAGGGCTCTCACATCCTACACAGCAGAGGGAAAAGGTGGTCAGACTAGGGCTAAATAACGGGAATTCTGGGCCACTGCCAGCATCACCTCAGAAACAGGCAGGTGATGATCAGTAATACAGCAGCTGGGGACGGAGTTGGACTGGAGGTCAGGCCTCTTGGAGTCACAGGATTCCATCAGGCACCAATCTTACCTAAAAGCTGCCCATTCTGCTCACATTCCTCCCTTCAGAAGATGCTGAGAAATTAAGGGTACTGAAGTGCTTGGATCCTGGCCCTTTCACATTACCCATGATCTACAGAGGAGCAGCAGCAGCTGTCTGGCCACTGAGCCCTGAGGGAATTAAAGTAACTACAGATCGTACTATGTCCAGGCCACAACATAAAATCAGTGTTTCTACACATGGAACAGTCGGCCCTTGACATGTTCTAGGTCTTCCTGAGGCCTCCTCTGGGCTAATGTCCCTACAGACAGTACTCATTCCCTGTTAGAATCCTGGGGGCCAAGCAGCAATACTGTGCTGAAGCTTTAGCTGTACTCAAGCGTCTTCAACGCCAGCACGGGGCTTGCTCCTACAGTGACGGTCCTGAGTCTCTCGAGAGTTCTCATGTGCTGGATAGCAGGCAAAAGATCAGCCATGCTGAGAGGCAGGCACGGGGTCTGCACAGCTGCAGTAGCAAACCCCATGCTCCAAGTGTGGGCCTACGGTCACCAAGTACTCAACTGAAATCTGATTGCTGAAACCCCACAGACCTCTAGGAGCATGGAGCATCTGGGCTGTCACAATCCATGGTGTCGCGTGCCACAGTACTCAGAACTAGGAGTCCTGCAGACTTTAACTTCAACCAGAAATAGCTGGCATCTGCTCTGCCAGGATGTAACGAAGTTGAGAGATCTTCCTGGCTAGCTCATCAAAAGGAACCCAGCTGCCTGGACTCTAGATCAGCTAGACTCCCGCTTGAGAAGAGTCCCTAGCCGTGAGCCAGGTGCCGACTGAGCCACTGCTGTGTCACAGCCAGCCAGTTCATCCTTGTCACTTTGAACAGCTGCGGCTAGTTCGGGTTCTGGAGCAACAGACCAACCCATGGTCTTAATTTTAAGAACTATATTAGCAGAAACACCTTCCACCAGTGGGTTTGTGTTTGGCCCTGGGAGGTCCTAAGAAGCCTTGTCTACATGCCCTAACTTTCTTTGCATTCTCTAACCTCTGTGTCGTCTTCCCTCTTTCTTAGTGGGCCAAGACTGCTACACAAGAATCTGGAGCCTCCATGATGCCCACCTGCTCAGAACCATACCTTCCCCATACCCCACCTCCAAAGCCAACATTCCTAGTGTGGCCTTTTCTCCTCGCCTTGGGGGCCCCCAGGGAGCCCCAGGGCTGCTCATGGCTGTCCAGCAGGACCTTTACTGTTTTTCCTACAGCTCATTGTGTCCAGGCAATCTGGAGGAAGGCAGGTGGGAGTGAATGGCAGCTCCCTTCAGTTTCTAACAAGGACTTTTTAAGTGGCGCCTGATGTATTCAGTTGGTGTTGTTCAGCTTGAGGGCAGTGCAAAGTGGTTGACATGGGGGGGCTGGATAATGACTCAGCTGTTAAGAGCATTGGTTGCTCTTCCAGAGGACCAGGTTCAATTCCCAGCACCTACATGGCAGCTTACAGCCGTCTTCAATTCCAGTTCCAGAATCCAATACCCTCTTCTGGCCTTAGCACCAGGCATGCATGTGGTACAGACATAACATGCAGGCAAAACACCCATATACATAAAACAAAAAATGCAATTTTTTTCCAAGTAGTTTATGTGGAATAAGTTCAGTAAAGTGGCAGTTAAATTGTGGGTTCGGGGACATGAAAGGCCTTTTCCTAGGAGGTACTTCTTGGCTTTTCCTATTGAATTCCATAGACATTTCCCCCATTCATTGGCAAAGCAAAATTAATTAAAGCTACTGCTGACACCAGGAACCATCCATGGTGGAGACTGAGTGGTCAGTGCTGCAGCCCCAGGAAGAGCTGCCTCATCTACCCTGGAGAAAGGCATCGGGTGCAGAGGGAGCAGCAGGCCATGGCTTTGTGTCTGCGGATTCAGGGCCAGCATTGAAGCCATTTACATTGCCTTCTCAGACGATGCCAATAAGTCCTGGATTCTTCTGTTACCATGCACAGGCATTGGAAGGGACGGCGGATCTCTTCGAGTGCTGTGGCTCTAAACAGTCCTGAACACACCTTTCTTGAGTCTTCAGGATGTGTAAGGGACAGCCGCTTCTGTTACAGTGACTTGAATGTCAGCTCTAAAGCCCAAGGCCACATTTGGCTTTGACTTTTTTGCAATCTTGGAGCTGCAGTTTATGAAATATTTATAGTGTTAAAATCCTTTCTACCAACCAATAAAGTAAAAAGAAGCATGTGCAATGTTGTTTCTGCATCTGATTCAGATCTTGATCCCTTAAGCTGGTGAAGGATCAGATTGCCCAAGGAAATCCCTACTGAGCTGGCCAATGGGAGAAAGAGACCCTAAGACCAGCCTCATTAGCTTGCTGGAGACCTTCAGGTTGCCCTCCTATACCGCTCTGCCCCACTCTGCTCCTGCTCCAGGAGGCTGCTCTCTAGGCTCTCCAGCCTCATTGTCCCCAGCACTCAGTGGGAAAGCAGAGGGCAACGGAGCAGTGGGGTGGGATTGATGGTCCTCTGGCTCCGTTCCTGTTGGGACTATGAGTATCTGTGACCAGAGGCCATGGCCTTTATTGGAACACAGCTCTCTGACCCAATGACTATTCTATTTGTGTCAAAAATATCCCTGTTAGGCACTGAGTTCCCCAATTAAGCAATTAACCAATGAGTATTCATCTTTTTCCTCAGGGGTCCTAATATCACTTATATAGAGAATATGACCTATCTACTATTCTGACTATCTCACATTTTATTTGATCCTTGTAACAATTCATAAAGAAGAGGGAATAAATAGTTAATGTAATTTGCATCAACGTCATCTTACCAGGGTCCAGGCTCAGTGGTACAGCATGTCCTCAACTAGCAGGAGGCACTGGCTTCAGGTAAAAAGCTGCTGCAGTTCTAAACTGCCCTCTTCAGAGGCCATAACCTGAGCAAAGACACAGAGATGAAAGACAGCCTGGGAAATACAGGCTCTTTTGTTCACAGACTGTGAGGATGGGGGTGTCAGGAGAAAGGAGCAGTGTCAAGTATGGCAGTGGCTGAGATCGTTCAGCACCAAGCAACCAGTGTTCTGTTGACCACAAACCATCCGACTGCTCTGGGCACACGTAGTACCTGGATCTATGACCAATACATGAGGGAATGCGGCAGCAGACGCTCAACAAGGGTGGATTATATACAGTGAACGTTATAAACAGTAACAAACCAGTGCCATTAATGAGGATATGCAAGCCACAGGCACAGATTCAATTGCCTCCCAAAGTTGGAGATGCAAACACGGTTGCACAATTACCATTTCAACGGGACATTTTTTTTTAACACCTGGAAACCTGGCTCTGTGTTCCCAACAAGAACAATCTGTATAACCTCCGAGCGAGGTGCTGGCACAGAGAAGTATTACTGTTGTCACGTGCCATGACTTCAGAACAAAGGGGGAGGTTAGACCGCCAAGCCCTGATCATAATGGAGAGCGGCTTGTAAATGGTCCGCTTAAGGGAAAGGTACTGACCTTACTGGAAATTCACAGCCCAGGGAAGGAAAACGGAAGCGCTTTGGCACCTCGAAGGGCTCGGATGCTGACACCAAGAGGCTCTGCACTTCCAAACCTCAGCCCACAGGCAGCAGCTGTAAAACCATGAGCACCAACACCTACCTTCCAGGCCGGTGAGCAGCACGGCCAAAGCTCACACAATGCCTGGCTGTACCATAAGGCAACTCAATGGTTGTTTTCCAACTCCCAGTAAGCCTACCCGCTGAGAAAGCCGAGAGAGCTATAAGGATCCCAGCGGCCACTGCTTAGGAGACCGCTTAGAATGACTTAGGAGACCTCCTGGAATCCCAGTGCTCATGTTGAACAGCCGTCTTCACGGTTCTGTGCAGTTATTAAAGCCTGTATGAAGGACCTGGTGAGGAAGTGACCTGTGCAACTGGTGCCCGGAGAGTTCTCTGAGGAGAGGGACGAGGTGTTCCTGGAGGACAGCCAGGCTGTTTCTTAATCAGGGTGCTGGTTAGATTTGCAGCATCCAGCTGGAGAAAATTAACCAAGCCCTTAGGTTTGACAGTTGAGGAAACTTCTCCAGGCCCCGTTTTCAGCCTGCATTTAGCTACCTACCCCCTCCCTAGCTGAGGGTGGGAGTCAATATATATATTTTTTTTTTCTTTTGGCCAAGAAGAGCCCCTTTTTGCCAGTGAACTTCCTCTCCTCCACTGGACTGAATAGCATGAAGAAAAACGTTTGCAGATTTTCCTGTGAGATTTCTATAAGAGCCGGAAATAGGTGCTAGAAATGCCCCCACCTCGTGGTTAGTGGGATTCACATTCAAGTACCCCAGCAATGACAGAACAGGGTCTTCTACAGCCAGTTTTCATCTCTCTTCCCCAAGCCCTCCCAAAATAAAGGAGAAGGAGCAGGAAAAAATGGAGATGAAGGAAGAGTCAGGAAGTGAAAACTGCAGCCCGGAGTGTCAGCAGTCACAGAGGGACATGATGGGTGACAAGGCAGGAAGCAGAGCTGTAGGGGTGGGTGTCTGTGCTTCACAGGTAACTGCTAGGTGCTAGGTACCTGCCCCTGCCCGGGGCGTGGCCGAGACGGGGACCCCTTAAGACCTGAGATGCGAACGTGCTTGCTCTCGTGGCTACCTTGTGATCCTGGATGCTGGACTGCAGACCAAGTCAGAGTTCTCCTGAGAACCGCATTGGACTGCGCCTCGCCTCTCCTGGATCCTGTAACCGACCCCTTTGCTTGCTGCAGGTTGACCCAAAATAAACCTCTTTTGACTACCAGGTAAACTACGTGGAACTGCCTCATTAATTTCCACTATACAGTTTTGGAAATTACAATACACAGGCATTGAAGTGGTAAGCACATGCCTAGAACATACAAGACCCACTGAGGCCCAGCACCACAGACATCTCCACTGCCTCCACCGATCACTGACATCTGTTTAAAACATCCAAGTTACACATAAGGAGTAATGAATGCCCAAACCACACCAAGTTACAAAGCACCTAACTCAGCAAGCCGGCCCCATCTGGCCTGGCTGCAGCTGTCCCTCCGTGACAGTCTGAGGAAGAACTCTCAGAGTCCTCTGGTCACTACTAAGAATTCCTAGACCATAATTTGCCTTCTCTAAGTGAAGGGATATTACAGAAATCATAAAAGATCAGGCCCCACTTGGCAAACTAATGTGGAGCATGCTAGACACTGACCTGGAAAATGAGGATGAGGGATGTAGTTCGATTGGTAGAGTGCTTGTCTAGTGTGCAGGAAGGCCAACGCCACGTAAACCAGGCATGGTGGTGCACACCTGTAATCTGAGCACTTAGAAGGTGGAGGCAAGGATGAGCAGAGGTTAGAGTTCGCGCTTGCGTACATGAAACCTGGGTTGGAGGACCTGGGGGAGACTGTCAACTGTTAGGAGGTTGGCTAAAACCCACTCTAAGCTATTGCGGTGACACACTTTTGAAGTCCCAGCTACTTGGGAAGCTGAGGCAGAAGGATCTCTTGAGCTCTTGAGTTCAAGACCAGCCTGACATATCAGCAGACTTTCCATCGTGTGTGTGTGTGTGTGTGTGTGTGTGTGTGTGTGTGTGTGTGTGTGTGTGTGTGTGTGTGTGACTATAAATGGTCTTATGGTACCCATGTTCTAAAAAGGCTCCTGTCCAAATAATAAGACGACAAAGTACTGTACGTAAAGCACTTCCTTTCTTAGGCATGTCTTCTGCGCTGCTAGCCACCGTCTATCAACTAGAAAAGAGATGCGAGAGCAAAAAAGAGCCGACACAGAGCCATGTTCAGCAGGAAGATTCCTTTATGGTGGTGAGTGGATGACACAGCTCTAGAGGAGGGCCTCGGGAGGCAGAGAGGAACAGGTCACGCAGATACACAGCCCAAAAATGACTGCCCACAGACCTCCCCAAGGCTCCACCCACTCATCAGTTCAATCCATAACGGTGTTGCTTTACTTCTTCTTTTTTGGCCACTGAAGATAAACTCCACCCCGACGGGAGTTCGGCAAAACAGTCTTTCCAGTCATGATCGGTATGTCCAAGCTCTTGTCGAGAAACATTGGTTCATTTGGTTTCTCTTGCAAGAACTAAAGAGAATTTTTTCCTTATGATCTGTTGAAATATTTATATATATATATTTATATATATATTTAAAAAACACACAACCAACTGTCCATTCTGTGCTGTTTCCCTGGAAGGTTTCTCATGACCCCCTTCCTCCCTCTAATAGACAGAGGGGTTGTATGTCTGGAAACAAAGAATAAGACACTTGGAGTAATAAAAATTCTAGTGTGACACTCAGAAGCAGGTTGGGACTCCAGGGGCTAAGGGGGAGGTGTTGGGCTGACTCAGGTGCAGGGTGTGGCCTTCTAAGATGGCCTCTTGGAGACAGAAGCATCAAGGAGCAGACATCCTGCTAGAGAGACCTACTTCCTCCTGGACACCCCAACTGCAGTGGCCACAAGCACCTGCATTTTGACTTTTTATGTCTCAAGGCCCTACTCCTCTGACCCTCGACACACCAAGCTGGATGATCTCTGCCTAGAACAGGCTGGAACCAAGGACCAGAGCTCACGCTGGGAAAGCCTAGTGGAACCCCTCTAGGCTGCTTCAGGCAAGAGGAGGTTCAAACCCAGGCACCCATCCTCACAGCCTGGGAGCAGGAGAGGGAAGGCAGGAAACACTCGGCCCAGCTCGGGGAGAAGCCGCAAAGGTGACTCGACCTGGCTGGCTTCAGGAGGAAGACTGACTCCCAAGGCCACCTGACCCCTGTGCTGGGGACACACCGGGCTAAGTCTTCAAAGCAGAAGCGGCCTTGGTCACTCCAAATCCCCTCTATATGGATATATGGAGATATAGGTAGATAGATTTATTATTTTTAACTGAAATAAATGCAATGGACTCGGGTCCATTCTCCTTTACTGAGAGCTGCTCGGTCCTCTGCCCTGAGGTGATTCATGCCTTCCGGTCTACAGCCAGGCTCACCTGCACTGACAGAAAGTGGCCCAGGGATGTGAAAGGAGAGCACACACACCCAACAGGTGCCAGAAGGGCCTACCTCAGTGAGACTTCTGTTTCTAACCCTGAGAACCTAAGGAATTGTGAAGGAGTCGGAGAGGGAGCTGGGGTTAAAGGTCACCGGGCTTTTTATTGCAGTTGAAGCAGACTCGGACTGGATGGTCCCAGCCCCGAGAGGGGACAGCCCTCCGGTCGTGGGAGCACTCATCACAGAAGCCCTGTCCGCAGGCTCGGCAGTGGTGCTTGGAGAGCTTGACGCTGAACTCCTTCCGGCAGCTGTGACAGTGCAGGATCTCATGGTCGGGCACCCAGTAGGCCGGCCTGGCCGCATCTTTCACCAGGCCTGTATCAGAGAAGGAACGTGACAGTTAGGACACCAGAACCCTCTGCCACGTTTTGGCTTGTCACCGCAAATGCACACAGAACCGTTACTGTGCTGTGTTTTTCAGCTTATTTTTATTCACGTATTTTTTTAAAGATGTATTTATTATGTATACAGTGTTGTCAGCACACCAAAAGAGGGCGCCAGATCTCATTACACATGGTGTTGAGTCACCATGGGGTTGCTGGGAATTGAACTCAGGACCTCTGGAAGAGCAGCCAGTGCTCTTACTTTGAGCCATCTGTCCAGCCCATATTCACGAATTTTATGAGACATAGAGCACAGGGTGGTCTCAGACTCACTGTTGCTGAGGATGGCCCTGTACTTCTGACCTTCCTGCCTCTCCTTCTCCAGTGCTAGGATTATGGGTACAGGCTGATGCACCCAGTTTATGTACTGAATTAGACCTAGGACTTCAGGAATGCTACCCAAGTGAGCCACATCCCAGCCCTGCTTTGAGTGGAAATCAGAGGTTACTTGGGAAGTCTCTTCTCTTCTTCCGCCTTTATTTACGTGGGTTCCAGGGACAGAACTCAGGGCGCCAAGCTTGCACCGCAGGTGCCTCTAACAATCTCACCACCAAGCCTGAATTCAACCCCCAGGACTCGCATGGTGGGAGGAGAAAGCCAACTCCTACAAGCTGTCCTCTGACCTCCTTATATGTGCCATGGCACATGCATACAAGTGTGTGCACCTGCCACACAAACACAATAGATACATTATTTAAAAAAAAAAAAAAAAAGGGCTGGAGAGATGGCTCAGAGGTTAAGAGCACCGACTGTTCTTCCAGAGGTCCTAAGTTCAATTCCCAGCACCCACATGGTGGCTCACAACCATCTGTAATGAGATCTGGCGCCCTCTTCTGTATACATAATAAACAAACAAACAAACAAACAAACAAATAAACAAATGAATAAATAAATAAATAGAAATAAAAATTTAAAAAAAAAAAAAAAGCCAGGTGCTGGTGGCGCACGCCTTTAATCCCAGCATGTGGGAAGCAAAGGGAGGTGGATCTCTGTGAGTTCGAGGCCAGCCTGGGCTACAGAGTGAGTTCCAGGAAAGGCGCCAAAGCTACACAGAGAAACCCTGTCTCAAAAAACCAAAGGAAAACAAAACAAAAGCCAGGTTTCCACCCTTGACCACAGGACCTGTGGTTGAGGCTGAGGCATGGATGTTTCTCTATCACACTCTCCAAGTGACTCTAGGTGAAACTGCACTCAGACCACCAGAAGGGACCACAGAGAAGTTCTGACTCTGTATTTAGACATCCAGTGGAATCCTAGCACCACTGAGCACGGTAGCTGTGGGATTAAGTGAGGTGACTTCACTTCTTAGGGCCTCATTCATCTTTAACAAACCCTTCTAAAGCTATCATCAACAACCAGAAATAAAATACCTGTGCTATAGAGTTGGCTCTGTGGTTAAGAACACTTGTAAGCTGGGTCTGGTGGTGCAAACCTTTAATCCCAGCACTTGGGAGGCAGAGGCAGGCCTGAGTTCAAAGCCAGCCTGGTCTACAGAATGAGTTACAGGACAGCCAGCCAGGGCTATACAGAGAAACCATTTCTCAAAACAAACAAACAAACAAAAAGGTAAAAAGATAGAAGACACTTGCCACCAAGCCTGGGGACCTGGAACCTGCACAGCAGAAGGGGATAACTGATTACTCCATACTCAGACCATGCCACATGGGCACAGACTCACAAAGTCAATGAATAAATTAATGGAGCAGGTTCTCTGGCACGCTTTCCTGCTCTGAAACTCCTGTTCCCCTGCCTTGAATCTAGGCAGGCCGTACAACTGCAACGAATTACAGAGGCACACTTCCGATCTCGTCAAACTTGAAAGCATTAGCTGCTCCTGCCTCCTCTTTTTCTTTCCTTTTTTTTTTTTTTTTTTGGAGACAGGGTCCTACTATGTATCTCTGGTTGGCCTAGAACATGTTATGTAGACCAGACTGGCCTCAAAGTCAGAGACCCACCTGTGCCTGCCTCTGTCTCCTGAGTGCTGCGATTAAAAGCCTGTACCACCTGGCTTCATACATTAACTTTTTTTTAAATTAAGAATTACTTATTCATTTACATGTGTGTGAGCCATATGTGGATGTGGGTGCACATGGACGGCTCTGTGTGTCTGTCTGTGTGTGTGTACATGTTACACAGACAAATGGAAGCCCCAAGAGAGCAGAAGAGCCCCGGGAACTGGAGTGACAGTTGGGACATGAGCTTTGTCCTCTGTGGTGGCAGCAAGTGCTCTCCACCACTGAGCCACTTCTCTAGCCCCAAACATTAGCTCTTGAATCCTGAGACACCACAGAGATTCATCTACTACCAGGGACTCCACGGGGAAAGGCCCAGAGAGTCCACAGAGGAAGTGGGATGCTCCACTGAGCCTAGTTTCTAATTGTCCTCCTAAGGTCAGTGTGGACCTTCCAAATCAGTTCAAATGCTACCCTGCAATATTCAGACAGTGACTCCAGACAATGACACTAAGGAAATAAATTTCTCTGACCGCTGGATGCACCCCACTTTAAGAATATAGATTGGAGCCGGGCGGTGGTGGCGCACGCCTTTAATCCCAGCACTCGGGAGGCAGAGCCAGGCGGATCTCTGTGAGTTCGAGGCCAGCCTGGTCTACAGAGCGAGATCCAGGAAAGGCGCAAAGCTACACGGAGAAACCCTGTCTCGAAAAACCAAAAAAAAAAAAAGAATATAGATTGGACCTGCCTTTTTTTTTTTTTTTCCCTCGAGACAGGGTTTCTCTGTGTTGTTTTGGTGCCTGTCCTGGATCTCACTCTGTAGACCAGGCTGGCCTTGAACTCAGAGATCCGCCTGGCTTTGCCTCCTGAGTGCTGGGATTAAAGGCGTGCGCCACCACCGCCCGGCTTATGGACCTGCTTTTATGTACAGCAACAGGTAGCGACAGATGGCCTCCAGGAACATTGCCACTGAAGGATTCGGCACAAAAGCACATGGAAATAAAGCTTCCCTTCATTCCTTGCTGCCAAACTCCATCCAGTAAGCAAGCATGTCAGAATGACTGTCCAGGGCGCCCTGAAACCCCTCATCCTACACACACCGCACCAAGACAGGCGTCACCAGGCTCACCTAATGGTATGTCAATAGCGGTCACCACGGCTCCCAAGGTATTCTGCACAGCCTCGCCCACCTTCCGGGCAATCAGCGTTCCGCCTTCCTCATCTGCCTGCGCCTCAGCCACATCTGTGGAAGATAACAAGGGACAGCTGTCGCCTCTCAATTGTCATTTCTCAAATGGGAGCTCAGGGGCCACACTGGAAGAAGGAACACTTCTGGATTTCTCATAGTAACTAAAAGGAAGTGACCTGTGGGGCCAGTCAGCTCAGACCATGAAATTGGCTGGGGCATCTCTTGTCCTTTACCTCCAATTCTCTAGGACTGATTTATAACTTTTTTTAAAAGTCAACCACATTGATTCTGGGAGAAAGACCTAGAACTTTCTACAGAACGAGGACTCAATCTAAGCTTGTATCTGGCTTGCTATATGCTCATGTTTTTCTCTCTGAAGCACCACCGAGCCCAGAGCTCAGGCCAGGCCAGGTTCAATCCTGCCTCCCAAACTTCCACCCAAGGACCAGCATCATAGGCCAAGGCTAAGAAGGAGCTCAGGGGATGCCTAGCCTCGGTCAGGGGAGCAACTGCCCTCAGAAGTGATATGGATGGAGCAGCCCCCGGTGCCCAATATCCAGTAAGTGCAAGGGAGGGTGGCTCCCCCCCCCCCCCCCCCCCGGCAGCTTCTGAGCCCCGCGTTACCTAACTGGACGTTCCTTGCGTCGTAGCAGCTGTCACACACCCGGACGGGTGCAGGTCCCCAGCCTCGCTCAGGCACTGGCCGCGTCTTGGATGAGCAGCTGTCACAGAAACCCTCACCACAGGCCCGGCAGTGATGCTTGGTGTCGTTGTCTTTGAAGGATGTTGCACACTGGTTGCAGCTCTATTCCAAGTCCAAAACAAAACAGAGAGGCGGGAGTCCTACAGACTCTGCAGCTGTGGGTTTTGACATCTGGGTAATATTAATTGACTCTCACAGGTACAGAAATACAACCCATGACAAAGAAAAGACAGGACACAAAAGGAAGTCCAGAAGCAAAGAGGCAGCCTAAAGCTGAACCCTTCCCAAGACTCCCAGAGCTAACTCTAGGAGGGGAAAATGTTTGTGCCACCCTCTTGGAACCAGCTTAGCACCAGGCAAAGTGGCATCAACAGGATGGTCTATGTCAGGACTTAAGAGGACTCCCACATCATACCAGGATCTGGGAGTTGGGCCTCCAGTAGGCAGGGGCGATCTGGTCCGTTAGCCAAGAAGTCACTGCCTTAGTGGGTCCAAGGCTAAGCTCGGACACCGACTGAGCCATAAAGTTCATCCCATCCAACAGACGCTGGGCAGCATTGTTGTTGTCCTTCAGAAATGCATCGGTCTGCAATGA
Source organism: Peromyscus californicus insignis (assembly GCF_007827085.1). Taxonomy (NCBI): domain Eukaryota; kingdom Metazoa; phylum Chordata; class Mammalia; order Rodentia; family Cricetidae; genus Peromyscus; species Peromyscus californicus. The sequence goes on along the minus strand of NW_026294447.1, from coordinate 71,832,669 downwards.
AAACACAGGGGCTCATTAGTCTCTGAGTGCAGGGAGAAAAGGAGAGGGACATCTGGGACCAACTCAGAACAGTAAACCACCAGGCAGGGCAGAAGAGCAACAGACTGGCAATTTCACTAGCTGCTTGGCAATATCATATGAACCAGTCAGCACTGATGTATTCTCATCAGGGCTATCACGACGTCTGATGTACAAGTGCTCAACTCAGGACTAACTCTGCCCTACAGTACAGAAGGTGACGCATTCCACAGGAAGCCCCACCAAGCCTAGATAGGGATCCTTCTTCTCAGTTCCCCTAACACATGTAAATCTCTAAGAATCCTATTTCTCTAAGTATGGTAGCTATTACATCTAAAACCTGCTGGACTGTGGACTCTCAGAATAGTGACCTACCTTTTTCCATGTATCTAGCTCAATTCTGGACATGCACTACTTTAACAACATATATTCAAATAATGAATTAACAGACAGACACACAGAATGCAAGGTATTCTAGCTCCAAGGACTAAGAGGACTACAGCTGAGGTGCTCTTTTCATGAGACAGAAACTAAAGTTACCACTTTATTGCTTTCCAAACCCATGTTAAACCCTTGAGACGGGACAGGCTACACCATTAAGGGCACCAAGTGAAGGAGGTGGGCTCCAAAAAAGACATCACATAACAGTAACAAATTTCAGAAGGCCCCAAAATTCTGTGAGAAGGAGAAAAGCAAGAAATCCTCAACTCTATGTGCCTGCGTGATCCAAGAAAAATGCCAAGGTGGATCTTCAGAAAGGACTGGATTATAGTTTGGATCTAGACTGCCTATTAGAGGCCCATGTGTTTGTTCTCCAACTTGGCTCTATGAAACACTGCTAGAAATGAAAAAGATAAGACCCATTGAGTTCTAGATCATTAGGGACATGCTCTTGAAGGGGACTATGGAATGCTGTACTCTTCTCTTTTGATTCCTAGCCTGAAGCAAATGGGTTCCCTCCATCACATATGTTGTAGAACAATCTTTTTGTACACTGTGAAGAGGTGTTGCTCTCACTGGTTTAATAAAGAGCTAAATGGCCAATAGCTAGGCAGGAAGAGGTGAGGCAGGACTTGTGAACAGGGAGAGAGCTCGCTGGGATGAAGGAGGGTGGAGTAGACAGGAGAGGTGGGAAGAAAAACAAGATAAATATGTCATATTGAATACCAACTACATGGTACAACTTAGAAAGAAATATGGGTTAATTTAAGATGTAAGAGCTAGTTAATAACAAGCCTACGCTATCAGCCAAGCATTTAAAGCATTTTTAATTAATAATAAGTCCCTGTGTGGTTATTTGGGAGCTAGCAGGCAGGACAGAAAATTCCACTAGCCTCAAGGCGAATGAGTTCCCTCTATCACATACTCCCACCATGACGTACTATTTTACTATAGTCCCAAACAACCCAGCCAATTAGTCATGAATAGAAAACTATGAACAACAACAAAACAACAACAACAAAACTTTCTTCTTTATAAGTTGGTCATCTCAGGTATTTGTTACAGGAACAGAAAGCTAACCAACATGACTACTGGGCTAAATAGTCTGTGTGAGTTTAAATAACACAGCCACAGCAATTATCCAGCAAAGAGAACAATGCAGTAAAATAATGCCCTCCAAGAAAATTAGTCATGTTCGACTTGTTACGATTCATGAGTAATTATAAATATGAATAGTGACTTGATTTTATTCTGAGACAAGGCCTTTCTAATGTCACCCTAAGCTGGACTGAAACTCCTGGGTTCAAACCATCCTCCTGTCTCAGCCTCCCAAGGAGCTTGGAACAGAGGTACTCTACCATGAGCAACTGTGAGCAGTGATAGACACGTCTCCTACATAGATCTGATTTTCCACACCCCAAATTCAACAGTCCAAGTGGAAAAAGAGGCCTACAGTAAGTAACCCTACTTTTAAGTGGAGGAATGGGACACACTGGCCACCACAGCTAGTGGGAGGTGAAGCCAGGAGGCTTGCAAGCTGGAGGCCAGCCTGGATAATACAGTGAGACTCTCTCCTGCTGCCAAACCTGACAACCTGAGCCCAATCCCTGGGACCCACATGATAGGAAGTGAGTACCAACTTCCACAAGTTGTCCTCTGACCCCCATATGCATGCTGTAGCATGAGCACACATGCATGTGCGTGCACACGCGCGCGCGCACGCACGCACGCACACAATTTCCCAGAACAGAGAAATAGCTTCCCCATATGCAGAGATTCACTAAAGCATTTTCATTAATAAAAAACCATAAAATAAATAAATGTCAAAAATAAGGAAATGGAGTCTGGAGAGATGGCTCAGAGGTTAAGAACACTGGCTGCTCTTCCAAAGGACCTGGGTTCAAATCCCAGCACTCACATGGCAGCTCACAACTGTCTGTAACTCCAATTCCAGGGGATCTGGCATCCTCACATAAACATACATGCAGATAAAACCCCAATGTACATAATAAATAAATAAAATCTTTAAAAAAAATAAGGAAATGGTAAATCAAACTATAGTACTGAGTCAAAGTACCATGAGAAAAAGGCAGGGAAAATGGCATGTAAATATAATTGATCAAGGAATTCTGGGGCATGCCTCTAGTCTCAGCTACTTAGAAGGCTCAAGGCCAGCCTGAACATCATGAGGCACCATCTCTACATAAATAAATGAAGAGTAAGGACATCTATGAAAATATGTACATGTGCATAAGGAAAATGAGTAAGAACATATCAAATGAAGTTTTATTTGCTAGTAGAGAATAACAGACTAATTTTCATCTACTTCACCCAAGGTTGTGTTCCTTATCATTTATGCAACAAGAAAATAGGAAACAGAGTGCTGGAACAGGATGGGCCCTGCAGCAGATTGGCCTTTCTAGACCACGAGTGTGCTGAAATTCATGGGTGACTTTTCGACTGGAAGCAAGCTCCACCTCTCTAGACACAAACACATGGTAACCGACAGGACAAGAGACCGGAGAAAACCAATGAACAGTTCTTACTCCAGGCCACACGTGTACAATCTCCGTCCGCACCACCGTATCCACAGGATCTTGGTTCCCAAACCAGTACTGCCGGCTCCGATAGACCACACCACAGTTAGGACATTCGATCACATACCTACAAGGAGTCAAGTCAGCAAGTCAACAGGGTCACTCTGCAGGTGCTATGAAAACAAACACCCAAACCCCGCCAGCTGCATTATTCCAACTCACCCAGACCAGGCATATTTTGCAAGCCCCATCCAGGGAGAGTCAGTGGAGGCAGATGTTTTGGGCACCACGCTGACTTCCTTGCCTCTCTCATAGCAGGCCTGAAATAGGGAGTACTCTGACAGTTTTTTCTAGGTACACTGGACCCATGGCCTCCTCACACCCCTACCTCACAAATCTCCCCAGCTGAGGAGTACAATGCCTTGAGTTTAGCACCTCAGAAGGTTAATTCTCTAAAGAAGTCAGTGAATGCCTTTCTATGAGAAGGAACTGTGAACTAGTCTGGGACCCAAAACTCTGCTCTACATTATATGCCTGTCCTGTGACATATATGCCAATATGCCAATCCATCTAAATTGGTTTCCTGAGAAGCAGTTCTGCTCGGAAGTGAAAAGATGATCCTTAACCATGAGCTCAACAGAGGGAGAGATAAATAAGCTAAAAAACAACAGAGAAGAGGCCCCAGAATGAGGTGTAAGCACTGCTGAGTCACTACTTTCTCATTCTGACCATCCACAGGGTTTCTAGAACTTTCCCTGTTGGAGGAAGGAGCCGCTCAGCAGACTCACCTTACAAGTATAAACTCGGTTGTCATACTGGTGTGAGTACCTACAGCGGCTCTTGGCTTCATGAGGCACTCCTTCCTTGCCATGGTTCATGCTGTTCTTACATCCAACCCTAAAGGAAGCCAAACACATGGTGAGAGAGAGGGCAAGGAAGACAACGTCACCAACAAAGAAGTGTCTGGATCTGAAGAGGCACGGGGCCAAAACCAGACCTAGTCCCCACACACAGGAAGTGAGCTACCCACACACAAGCCCCTCTGCAATACTCATGGTCAATCAGAACAGACAGCAAGTAACTATCAGCCTGAATGGGGGAATGAGGAAGAGAAAAATCAACCTGGTTCCTCAGTAAAAATGGAAGAGACAGAAGACACCAGCTTGGCCAGAGGTGAAAGCTGAGCAGCAGGTCTCAAGAAATTAAAAACACAAAAATGATGAAAAGGACATGTGGTAGTTTAAATGAGAATGGTACTAATATGGTCGTGTGTTTGAATGCCTAGTCCCCAGGTGGTGTAACTGCTTGGGAAGGATTAGGAGGTGTGGCCTTGTTGGAGCAGGTTATGTCACTAGGATGGCCTTTGAGGTTTCAAAAGCCCACACCATTCTCAGTTAGTGTGCGCTCTCGCGCTCTCTCTCTCTCTCTCTCTCTCTCTCTCTCTCTCTCTCTCTCTCTCTCTCTCTCTCTCTCTCTCTCTCTCTGCCTCATTGGTGTGTCTCAAGATGTAAGTTCTCAGCTATTGCTCCAGCACCATGCCTGCCTGCCTGCTGCCATGCTTCTCACCATGATATCACGGGCTCCAAACCTTCTGGAACTCTGAGTCCCCAAATTAAATGCTTTCTTTTGTAAGTTGCCTTGGTCATGGTGTCTCTTCACAGCAACAGAAAAGCAACTAAGACAGGAAAGTTAAACCATAAGGCTGTCAAAATGTAAAAATGAAAAGCAAGCCCCCAAATCTGGCAACGTCTCCGGGGGAAGCTTAATGATGAGCCACAAACACTTTCAAGTGAACAACAGCCAGCTCTGCCACGCTGACAATGCAGAAAAAGAGATCAGCACTTTGGGGTTTCACTGTGGTAACACAAAATTCTAGAAATCCTGCAGATGTTCAGAATGAAAGGTGATCACCCAACAGTGCTTAAGCCTCTCCTGCTGGACTCAGGCAGAGTAAAACAGTCGAGTCCCATGGGCAACTAATACCTCTCCCTCCTCCCTTCGCCATGGAACTCTCCACTGTAAAATTCAAGAGCTTTCCAAGGTCTCCTCCTGTAAAGGGGCAGGAGTGGAGGATATAGAATAGATGGTGACCCTGATATGAGCAAAACAATTCAGAGGTGAAGAGAATTTGGAAGTATGTCTACAGGTCAAGAAGACTGGAACCTAGCCTTGACACTATGTTTAGACCCACAGGATCCATCAGGCAAGGAATAAGACTGTGGTTGAAGCCGGGCAGTGGTGGCGCACGCCTTTAATCCCAGCACTCGGGAGGCAGAGCCAGGCGGATCTCTGTGAGTTCAAGGCCAGCCTGGTCTCCAAAGCGAGTTCCAGGAAAGGCGCAAAGCTACACAGAGAAACCCTGTCTCGAAAAACCAAAAAAAAAAAAAAAAAAAAAAAAAAAAAAGACTGTGGTTGAATTGCATTTCACAGCTTAAAATGATACAGCAATCCTCGTCAAGGTAAGGCCTCCAGAAGCCGTGTCACTATCACCTGGGAAGTTCTCAAATCCACCAGTTGGCGGGTTGTTTGCAGATCTACTAAATCTGAAATGGGTCTAACCAATCAGTTTAGCACACTCAGTTCCTCTGATTCATGCTAACATGTCTGAGTCACTGCTCTAATCCACAGACCAGCAGCAGCATCACCCTGAGACTTGTTGAAGACACAGGCGTGTCTCAGGCCTACTGATCCAGAGCCTGTAATTTAAAAACTAAAGGGGCTGCAGGTTAAGGATGGAGAATTCTTCTAACCCAAGGCTCTCAGCTTTAAAGGCACACTTCAGAATACCTCCAGGACCCCTGTAAATACACCACTGCCAAGGGGACACCCCAGATCCCTCCAGGGAAGATCCCCGGATCCCGCAAGATCTCCTGGGGCCTTGGTCTCAATTCTGAGTATTCCTTAGAAAATCCTACTGGGTTCTAAAGATTTGTCCTTATAAAGAAAATCACCCCACCGGGCGGTGGTGGCGCACGCCTTTAATCCCAGCACTCGGGAGGCAGAGCCAGGCGGATCTCTGTGAGTTCGAGGCCAGCCTGGGCTACAGAGCGAGATCCAGGAAAGGCGCAAAGCTACACAGAGAAACCCTGTCTCGAAAAACCAAAAAAAAAAAAAAAAGAAAGAAAGAAAGAAAAGAAAAGAAAATCACCCCCCAGGACCAGCACCCGTCACAGAGCTCTGAACCAGCTGGGAGTGAGGATGGGGACACTGACATACTAGTACTTATGTACTAGCTAGGTGAATAGAATAGTATGAAAAAACCACCAGCACTGAAATACATGGTTGAAGAACCAGAGAAAAGCAGGCAAGCCGGTGTCCTGCCTCCACCACAAGCCGACCACTCAGATCTACAGCAGTCCTCAGGCAATTTCTCCTGACACGTATTCCTAAAGTCCTTACTGCCCCAAAGGGTGGTCTCCAGACCTGAAGCTTGTCAGAAATGAACATGAGGCCTTACCCCTGGGAATTTATTTTAACACACACACACTCACCCTCTCTTACTGCATGAGCAGAGGTCAGAGGACAACTTGTGGGAATCAGTTCTCTCTCTCCACCATGTGGGTCCTAGGGATCAAACCCAGGTCTTCAGGCTTAGCAGCAGGAACCTGTTTACTTCCTGAGCCATCTTGCCGGCCCAACCCATCAGATTCTATACTTTGACTAGCAATCAGGTGACTGGGCCACACACCCAAGTCAGAGGCAACACTCTCAGCCCCTGGTTCCGAGCTGAAGGATGGACATGGCTGCTCTCACTTACCCACAGCTGAGGCAGAGCGAGGAGCAGGTGAAGTACTCATCTGGAAAAAACGAACTGTACGCCATCTGGTCATCGGGGATTTCACCGCTGAAGCGATCACTCAGTGCCTGTCAAGGAGAAAAGGTGATCTGTGAAAGCCTGCAGCAGAAGCCTGGGCTCTGGCTCTTCCTCCTCGCCTGCCTTTGTACGGTGGCCCGTTCACTCCTAGCAGACTTCTTGCAAGTACCACAGTAGAGGAGGGAGCCCCACACATGAACTCCTTACTCTCCTCCCTGACCCAATCTGCACCAACTCTCACCACAGCAAACCTTGGAAAAAGCAGCCCATTGTCCAAGAGGTCAAAAGTAAATGGTTACTCTCATCCCTGAGTTGCCTTAGAAATCACAAGCATCTCTCACACACGCAGCATTTTATTTGAAGTCATCGCAGATACGGATGCTCACTTCCTTTGGGAAAGAACTCAGACTCAGGTAGGAGCCAAGAAGCGAGCTAGGAGTGTCCTAGGCTTCCTCCCCTTTCTAACCACTGGCTCCCCCATGAATGTTACTAGGCCACACAACTATCTGAACACAGGAAAAAATGAATCTGTAAGAAAAAAACCCAGTAAGAATGCCATAGTATTTCCCAGTCATTTCTCAGCTCTATTAACCTAAAAGTCAGCAATTGGCCAAACACTGAAATGACAGAATCAAGTGCTTGAGAAGCAGAGAACATTTTATGCAGAGTGCCTTCCATTTCAAATCGATTCCTTTGTATTTCAAGTATTCTTCAGCTTAATGACAAATACTAATGGGCTGCCCTCCAGCGCCTTCTGATGGAGTTCCTAACTTCAGCATTCCAAGTTGGAGGCGGCCAGGCACTACAGAGGGAAGAAGTGGAAAACAGTGGAAAACAAAAGCATGTGCTGTTAGCCCTTCAGTGAAAGACATAGAAAAGTGGAGGTGAGAGCTGGAGGGCAGGGTGAGCAGCTGTTTGTCGTTGTTGTTGTTGTTGTTGTTGTTGTTTGGTTTTGAGACAGGGTTTCTCTGTGTAACAGTCCTGGCTGTTCTAGAACTCACTCTGTAGACCAGGCTGGCCTCGAACTCACAGAGATCCGCCTGCCTCTGCCTCCTGAGTGCTGGGATTGAAGGTGCGCCACCACCAGCCGGCTTTTGGTCTCACCTCTTTCACTCTAGCCTTCCCAACCACACAAGGCCACATCTTCAGTCTTCTCGGGAGCACCAATTGCACCAGACACCTGAACTAGGTACTAAGCAGGCTAAAGTGGAACTCTGGATACTTCACATTTTTCTCCCAGGTTAGATCACAGACACTACAAATTTCCTCCAACCCCTAGCACGGGTCCTCAAGGCAATCAACAGGGTCTTCTGGGGATGAAGTGACCAGCATCAACCCCCACCCCCCTCCTTCTTGGTCCTGGTCTTGCCCCAGTCTTTATCTCATAGGCCCACTCAAGCTTTATTCCTTTAAATGGCCAAAGTTATGATAGCTCTTAAGGCTGTGTTTCTCAAACATTGTTGGCATAACTAACTTTGAGGATAACTATGGGAAAATGGACAAACATCATCTTATTAAGTTACCAAAAGATTTGGGAAATTATTTTTTATTTTATGTGTATGGGTGTTTTGTCTGAATCTATGCCTGTGCATCACTGTGTGCCTAGTGTCTGAGGACACTAGAAGAGGGTGCTGGGTCCCCGGGACTGGAGTTACAGATGGTTGTGAGCCACCATGTGGGTGCTGGGAAATTGAACCCAGGTCCTCTGGAAGAACATCTTAACTGCTGAGCCATCTCTCCAGACCCCTTGGGAAGTTATTTTTATATTTCAAAAACCAACAAGACCTAGGATAAAAGTGTGATGGCTCATTGTGACTGTCAACTGACTACATCTGGAATTAACTAAAACCTAGGCAGTTGAACACACCTGGGAGGGATTCTTCTTGGTTGGATCTTTTTTTTTTTTTTTTTTTTTTTTTTTGGTTTTTCGAGACAGGGTTTCTCTGTGTAGCTTTGCGCCTTTCCTGGTACTCGCTTTGGAGACCAGGCTGGCCTTGAACTCACAGAAATCCGCCTGCCTCTGCCTCCCGAGTGCTGGGATTAAAGGCGTGCGCCACCACCGCCCGGCTTGGTTGGATCTTTTGAGGTCAGAAGACCCACCCTAAGTCTGGGCCACACCCTCTGGTGGCAGCTCACACAAAAGGACCTGGGAGAAGGGAGCTTTTGCTTTTTGCCTGCTTGCTCTCACTCTATCCTGCCCCTGAGCCATTCCTTCACTGGAGTTAGAACCCACCTCTTCAGGATTCTAACATGGACTGAAAACAGCAGCTCTCTAGAGCTTCCCTGGGACTCCAGCACCAGACTGTGACAGCCGAGACATCCAGTCTTGTGGACTGAGCAACTACCAGATCCTTGACCTTTCCGTGCAAGACAGCCATTGTTGGACTACTCAAATCACAACCTGTAAGCCACTAGAATAAATTCAAGAGTGTGTGTGTGTGTGTGTGTGTGTGTGTGTGTGTGTGTGTGTGTGTGTGTATACACATATGTTCATCAGTTTTGTTCCTTTAGAGAACCCTCATTTGGAAAAAAAAAAAAAAAAAAAAGGAAACTTTGCATACTCACACCCAAGGCCTGCAGAGTCATCTCAGTGTGTGGCTGACGGCTCGGCACTGTATCTGTTTCCAGTTTTTAGGCTAGGTCATGCCTGCCCCACCTTCCTCACTAGACCTTACAAACACCACTAAGAACCATGTTAGCGGCTGTTGACATCTTTGTCGCTGGTTTTGATGGCTGCATTGTTTTCCTCCCTTCCTAAGTCATTCTCACCGCCTAAACCAGACAATGCACAGGACCTAAGAACCTTTCTCAGACTGTATGCTTAGAATCCCAACTCTTGAAAGGCATAGGCAGGACTGAAGAGATGGCTCAGCGGTTAAGAGCACTGGCTGCTCTTCCAAAGGTCCTGAATTCCAATTCCCAGCACCCACATGGTGACTCACAACCATCTGTAATGAGATCTGGTGCCCTCTTCTGGTGTGCAGGCATACATGCAGGCAGAACACTGTATACATAATAAACAAATCTGAAAAAAAAAAAAGAAAAGAAAAAAAAAAGGTGCAGGCGGAGAACAAGGAATTCAATTCAAGGTCATCCTTATCTATATAGTGAGTCTGAAGCCAGCCTGGGCTAATGAGACCCTGATTCAAACAAAACAATGTAAAATACCAGGCCTCTCTACTGGTCTTCATGGCTGCTGGCATCTGCAGGTGAACACTTACCTACAAGAAAATGTTTCTATATCTAATGAAACGTCACAGAAAATACAATAGAAGGACAGTGAAGGAACATGGAATATGCTACACAAAGCATATAGCAATATTTTAGCCTTGGAGGTTTTGCAACAGATAGCCCAAAAGCTAATTTATATTTGTTCTCAGACAGTCTCATGTAGCCCAGGCTGGCCTCAAACTCACTCTGTGGCCAAGGCTAACCTGAACTCCTTGATCCTCCCCCTACCACCTCCCAAGCCCCAGCACAAAGGATGCCACCATGCTCTGGCAATACTTGTTTCCTTGAAGACAAACAGCATCAAATCTAGCTGGCAGAAATAAATACGTGCATTTTATTCCGAGGAGGGACTTGTCACCCAGTAACACTGACAGAACACTTTCTATCATATCATTCCAAGTAGCTCAGTTCACTACTTTGAAAAGTTCTCTATAGAAATGCTCATGGTGGCACATGCCTTTAATCCCAGGACTCCTGAGGCACAGGCAGGCAAATCTGAGTTCCAGACCTGCCAGGGCTACATAGTGAGACCGTTTCAAAACAAAACACAACAAAATGATCATTTTAAAGTATCTCTCAGCTTTTCATGAGACAAACTGGCTTTTTCCCCATGGTACTCATGCCCTTAAATGCAGCATCCTCTGACCCAGACAAACTGCTGGCTTACATTGTCAAAGGCAACAGTGACTTCTTATGACATCAGAGAGAGAACTCTCACACAGACCAGGCTAACCCTTCAGAGGCTGGGTAAGAGAACAACTGTGCCACTTCCTTCCCACGTCACAAGCTGATATTAATATATGAGGCCCCCACATGCTTCAGGAGGACTTAGAAACACCGAGCGAATGGGAATAGAATAGTAACTTAAAAAAAAAAAATCAAAGGTAGCATACTTTAGACATGAGGCCAGAGAAAACCCAGCCTCCTTCCACTGTAATGTTTTTCTAGTATAGACATAACCTCCCACCTGACGCACTGGCTTAGCCAGGTCCAAATTCCCAAACCCAGGCCTGGGGATGTACAGGCATGAGGTCCTAGGTCCCCAGCACTAAAAAAAAATTTCCAAACCTCACATCATTCCATGGTTCTTGGTCTCTGCTCCTCCTCAGGTCTCAAGCTACAAGGGAAAGGCAGGGAAGGGCTTCTCTTGAGAGTGCCTGTGAAAGTATTTGAGGCAAAATTGGAGACCTGGTTGCCTGGCGACCAGATGATCTTGAACTTTAGTTGCCTTGGCAACAGCAGGGCCCTTTCTATTGTACCTTTAAGGTTAGCCCCAGTTATCAGGAGCTGGCAGTGGAAGGTCTGGTTCCAAATGGACATTCTTCGATGCTGCCACCCTCCAGCAATAACTTCATGAATATTTAACAGATGCTTGCTAATGTGATGGAATTGGAAAGTCAGAGTTCCTACATTCAAGGATCGGAGGCTAAAGAAGGTATCGCATGACACCTACTCGGCTTCAGACTGAAAGTGCATCTCGAAATTATTGAGACCGTAAGTACAGATATCCACAGTTAATTCAATTTTCAATTCCCCTTTCATTCACTACTGATTCCCCTACTGGACTGGGACTTGGGCATCCATGAGGCACCTACAGGTATCTAAGCTGGTGCTACAGTGGACCTTACATAAAGGGGCAGTTATCACAACCAGAGAGTGGTACTGGGCCTGGAGATGACAGGGAAAGTTATCCTGTGAAGAGGTAACCATTTCCAGGCACAAACGGGCAGGCCACTAGTGGCAGCAGATATCACTGATACTTGTGCAAGTCGCGGCCAGCGCATAATCCCACTACTTCCTCCTCCTCACAAATTGCATTTCCAAAGTCATCTTTCCCATTCGGTAATGAGCACGGGCTGAGTGTGAACAGTGAGAGCACCTGCCTAATGTGTGCTAGGCCCTGGCTTCAATGCCTAGGGCCACCCAAACCAAAAAGAACATGGAAGTAAGGCCAGGCGTTGTAGCACATACTTTAGTCCCAGCAAAGGCAGGAAGGTCTCTGGATTATTAGAGGCTAGCCTAGTCTACAGGGCAAGTTCCAGACCAGCCAGGGCTACATAGTGTGACCATGTCTGTCTTAGTCACTGTTTTATTGCTGTGAAGAGACACCATGACCAGGCAACTCTTTGAAAGGAAAACATTTAACAGGGCCTGGCTTACACTTCAGAGGTTTAGTCCATTATCGTCGTGGCAGGAAGCATGGCGGCACGCAGGCAGACATGGTGCTGTAGAGGAGCTGAGAGTTCTACATCTGGATCAGCAGGCGGCAGGAAGAGAGAGCCACTGGGTCTGGCTTGAGCATTTGAAACCCCAAAGCCAGCCCCAATGCACACTTCCTCCAGCAAGGCCAGACCTCCTAATTCCTGTCAAGTATGGCCACTCCCTAATGACCCAGTATCCAAATCTATGAGCCTATATGGGCCATTCTTATTCAAACCACCACACTGTCTCAACAAAAGAAAAGAGAAAGAACAGCTACCTACATAGCAGTACCTGGACTCCCTTCAAATTCAGTGTTGCTCCATCCATGGGGGTGCGGGGAGACGGGGCTCACAAATAAGACTCAGCTGGTTTTGTTTTTGTGAGGCAGGCCTTGCATTTAGTTCCATGTTAGCCTTACATCAGCACCGTTCTCACTTCTGTCTGCTAAGTGCTCATATTACAGGCATGAACTGCACTGAACATTAATTACTGTTAAAGGTATTATTTACTAATATCAAAAGGTCACCAAGATGCATAATTAATAGGAGGGAACTCAGACACAGACTAGTATTGTGATATTATGAAAAATAGTATCTTGGTTCCTGGCTTACAGATCCCTCCCTAAAGCAAGCTCCAGAAACTTAGAATTCACAAGTAACTAACTAAACTGAGTAGGGGAGGGGAGATGTGAGAGGGGGAGGAAGAGGGGGAGGGAAGTAGAAGGGGGAATGTATTGAGAAGAGGTATGGGAGGAAGACAAGACAGAGTAATGAGGGTGAATATGGTCAAAATACATTTATGTGTGTATGAAATTGTCAAAGAATTCCTGAAAATGCTTTAAAACATAATTTCTCACATTGTGTATGATGGTACATGCTAGGAAGCCTAGTGCTAGGAGAGACAGAGGCGGGGGGGTCACAAGTTCAAGACCAGCCTGGGTTACATAAGACTGTCTCCAGAAAACAGAAAGTAATAGAAACTAGAACTTCTCTTCCAACTCATAGAAACTCTAACCTAACCTCCCCAAAACTTACCTGACTCAGCATCAACCATAAAGAAATTCTCTGACCTACTTCTGTCTGATAATAGTTGTATTTCCCTCCTCACACCAGAGAAATCCTCCCCCATACCCTGGAGAAAGCAAGGACGTAGAGACCACAAAGAATCTACACAAACCTTGCTAGGTTGCCTCACACAGTCTAATTGACATTAATCAGTTCAAGCCCACTCTAACCAATCACACACACTTCAGCAAGGCTGACCAGGCATATCCACAGTATAATGAGGTCTTCATAAAAAGCCAAAAGCAAGCTAGATATGGTGGCAAATGTCTTTAATCCCATCACTCGGAGGAGGCAGCAGCAGATGGATCTCTCTGAGTTCGAGGCCAGCCTGGTCTACATAGCAAGTTCCAGGACAGCCAGAGTTACATAATAGAGAGACCTTGTCTCAGTAATAGTGATGATGATGATGATGATGATGATGATAATGATGATGATGATAAAATACAATTTTAAAAAGGAACACAGTACACCGTTTTCTTCACAGGTGCCTCACAAATCCACCTTGGGTAGGACATCCAGAACTCCTAAGGGAAGGCAGTCCCTGAACACTCACCACTGCTCCCAGCACTCAGTGTCTCCAGGATGATCTCAGCAAAACATTAGGTTGGGCTCCTTTGGGGAAGAGCTAAAAGTGCTTTATTAGCCTGCTCCAGCCTAGTCACCTCAAAATTCCTGGCAACCAGTTACAGTCCTTTGCATATCATGGCATGAATTCAGCCTCTTTTGAGACTGTTTGCAATACTTAAAGTCACAATAAGGACATGTTGAGCTGGATAAATAAGCACACTCTAGCCACAAGTTTAACAACAAATACTCCATGAATTATTCAAAGAGAAATTTTTGTGCCTTTAAAAAAAAAAAGGTTTTAGTGATAAGGTCTCTCATTCTGTAGCCTAGGCTGGCCTGGAACCCAAATTGGCCTTGAATTTGAGGAGACCCTCCTGCCTCCGCCTCCAGTGTACTATGACTACATGCATGCACTACCACGCCAAGATTTTTTGTTTATTTGGTTTGGTTTTTTGAGACAGGGTTTCTCTATGTCCTGGAACTCGCTCTATAGACCAGGCTGGCCTCTCACAGAGATTCTGCCTGCCTCTGCCTCCCGGGTGCTAGGATTAAAGGTGTGTGCCGCCACCACCCAGCAAGATGTTTTTCAAAGAAGCAAGGAAATTATTTTCAGGAAACCTAGAGACCAGGTCACAGTACTGCAGAACAGCAAGAATGGAGATACTAAGTTTTTAAATTATATTTATTTATAGATGTGTGTTTACGGGGAGGTGATGCACATGCCACAGCCCTCGTTTGGAGGTCAAGGGACAGATTGCAAGTCTTGGTTCTGTCCGTCCACCATGTGAATCCTGGAGACCAAACAGGTCCTCGGGCTTGGCAGCCAGCACCCTTACTGGCTAAGCCATCTTGCCAGTCCACAGGTGACTCTTCATTCTACATATGAATCTGCAGAAGAGCCTTAAGAACAGCTTAGGGGCCTGGCGGTGGTGACGCATGCCTTTAATCCCAGCACTCGGGAGGCAGAGGCAGGTGGATCTTTGTGAGTTCGAGGCCAGCCTGGTCTACAGAGCGAGATCCAGGAAAAGGCGCAAAGCTACACAGGGAAACCCTGTCTCAAAAAACCAAAAAAAAAAAAAGAACAGCTTAGGGAACACAACCCACAGTTTATACAAAGTAGCCAGCTGTGGTGGTGTGCACCTGTAATCCCAGCACTAGGGGAAGGAGCTAAGGCAAGAGGATGGAGAGACAAAGGCTAGCCGGGCTACAGAGGAAGACTAACGAGGAATTCAAGACTCTAACGAGGAATTCACGTGTTGTCTACACTGTGCCGCACGGCACCAAGCAAAGCCAGAAGGTGCTAGCCAGGACCCACCCAGCTTTATGGCAACTCCTATCTTTTCTTCCCAACCTTCCTGGGTCCACAAGTCCAACTGCTGAGTCACGGGGAGCCTCAGCCCAGTTCCAATCTCTTGGCCAACATTCCCCTTGTCTCTCCAAGAGCTCAAATGCTAGCACTGCCTCAAGACCCTGCTCCCTTCCTACCACCCACTGCCCTGGCCTGAGAGCATGCAGCACAGTGTGCACAGAGCGAACAGCAGAAAAGTGGTATACTCAAAGAATGAGCTGATGACTTTAGTACAAAGAATAGTAAATTAAAGTGTGTATACGGAAGATAAAAGATTATGTTGAAGCCAGGTGGTGGTGGCACACGCCTTTAGTCCCAGCACTCGGGAGGCAGAGCCAGGCAGATCTCTGAGTTTGAGACCAGCCTGGTCTACAGAGAGAAACCCTGGTTCTAACTCAAAAAACAAACAAACAAATAAGAAAAGATTATGTTGAAGTCAAAGAATTGATGGAAAAAGACAGAACAGAAAACACACACACACACACACACACACACACCAGAATATTAAAATATTTAAATAGAATTACATACTCAACTACGTGAAACTTCATGAATGATGATCACTGTTAAAGTATAAATATACAGCACTGAGCAGCTTGACAGCTGGGGCCAACGAGAGCAGTACACTTCCGGAGTACAGAGGCAATACACAATGCAGAGATCACCTGCCCAGATAAGGCCCAGAAGACTGTACACACACACACACATACACACACACACACACACACACACACACACACACACACACACACACACACACACACACACACAAAGACCAACACATACACATACACACACACACACACACACACACACACACACACAAAGACCAGCACAACCAGGCCCCATGGCACACCCTATAAACCAGCACTTGGGAGTTAGAGGCCGGAGAGACAGGATCATCGTCAGCAAACAGCAAATTTGAGACCCTGTCTCCGAGAACAGCCACCTGTAGCTCAGTGGTTAAGAGCAGGTACTGCTCTTGTGCGGGACCCAAGTTTGGTTCCCAGCATCCACAACAAGGGGCGGCTCACAATTGCCTGTAACTCTAGCCCCAAGTGATCTAGTGACTCCTTATGGCCTCCAGGGGCACCTGCACTCATTCATATGCATATGAGTAATTAAAAAATAAAGCTTAAGGGGCTGGAGAGATGGCTCAGAGGTTAAGAACACCGACTGCTCTTCCAGAGGTCCTGAGTTCAATTCCCAGCAACTACATGGTGGCTCACAACCATCTGTAATGAGATCTGGCACCCTCTTCTGTATACATTATAAATAAATAACTCGGAAAAAAAAGCCATAAGGAAACCTATTGTCATCTAACCCAATTTAAAAAATATTAAAGGACTGGAGAGTTGATTCAGTGGTTAAGAGTACTGGCTGCTCTTCCAGAGGTCCTGGGTTCAGTTCCCAGCACCCACATGGCAGCTCACAACTGTCTGTAACTCCAGTTGCAGGGGATCTGGCACCCTCACAGATGGACATGCAGGCAAAACACCAATGCACATAAAAATAAACAAATATTTAAAATAAAATAAAATAAAATAAAGCTTAAAAACAAAACCAACCGCTAGGCGAGCAGTCTACTGTGCTACAAGCTCCTGCCCGTTTATCAACTGTTTGACTGACTCAAGATTCCTTCCCATTGGAGCTCCTGGCAAGCTGAAGGCACATGACAGGTGCAACCTCCACTTGCACATCCTCTTCTGTACCGACTCTTTCTAGCCCAGGCTTCCAAGCACCTGCACTAAGAGTACTGGAGGACCGAGCATTCTGCTGGCATCCTCATGAGAAGTACCCAGGGCCCGCGCCAACTGACCTTCAGGGCTTTGAAGATGACCCCTGGGTGCCGGGGAGACCTGGTGGTATTGTTCTCTAGCAGATGCTCCAAAGCGCGCCGAAGCCCAGAGAAGTCTGTAGGGGGATTGTATGTCCTCGTCCCCTTGTAATGAATGGAGCTAAAGGCTTCGGGGAAGCGGCCCAACTTCCTGAACCGGTCCTGGATGAGCTTCTCGGGTGCCTCTGAGGGGTGATCTGTGCAAGCAGAAACAGGCATGTGGGCAATGAGTGCCTTCCTGAAAACAAGTTACCTACATTTCACTGTACAAGTAAGATAAACTTTACTTCGCACTTGTAAAGCACATGTTTAGAATTATAGCATTTGTTTGGTTCTGACTGGAAAGGAACAAGGAGAGGGCATGGGTATCTCCTAAGCTGCCACTGATTACATGGGTATATGATAAACTGCCTTACACACTGTGGTATGATGTGCGCTTGTCTGGATGTATATCATAGAAGAATCTTGAAAAGGATTCAATGGATGAGAAATGTAGACGTGTAAGCATAAAAGGAAAGCCTGTGCCTCCCAACTCCCACATGTTCCCCCTTTCTGCCACACTTACCTTCATCCATACACAGCTTGCTTTGTAATCACCTGCTACACTAGACACTGAAGAAGCACCTGATTCTTTTTGTGAGCCTGTAGATAGACTTAGCCAGTTGTCTACTAGTGAGCATTTACAATTTTATCCTTCGAGAAGAACTCTGGTCTTACACAATGAGGTTGCAAAGCTGTAGCAAGCTAGCAATGCGGGGGGAGTGGCTTACAGACAGGCTCAGCACCTCTCCAGCAGCCATAGGATGGGCAGAGTCAGTACACTTTTTAGAGGTAAGATACTTTGGCTTAACTTCCTTTAACATTTTAATAAAGTCACTCAAACACTGAAGCCACATCAGTTCAAATTTAAAGGGATAGTCATTAAATAGCAGCCTTCGTAATTCTTCATTTACTCCCTACACCCAGCTCATGCTGAGATCTGAAAGAATTGGTTGGAAGTGTTAGTTCCTGCCTTCTCCCAAAGCAGTCCAGGAACCTGACCTGGCCACTTCCCTTCATCCCAATATCTCCTCCACATGCCTTTCCTTGAGCATGCAATCACTGCTCCCAAACGAATTCCTTCTGCACACCTATATGTAGAACAGAATCCAGGCAGGGCATTCCTAAAATGAATACCTAACTCAGAAATGATTTCAACACTGTCCTAACTTGATTTCTATTGCTGGTCAAAAGCAACTTGGGGAAAAAAAAATGTGCTTTTTTACACAGCTTAGGCCCACCTGCATGGGGACAGTACTGCCCACAGTGGGCTAGCTCTCCTTTATCAATTAGCAATCAAGAAAACAGGGGTTGGGGCTGGAGAGATGGACCAGTGGTTAAGATCACTGGCTGCTCTTTCAAAAGACATAGGTTCAATTCCCAACACCTACATGGCAGCTCACAATGGTTTGTAACTTGAGTCCCAGGGAATCTGACACCCTCCTCTGGCCTCCTCAGGCATCAAGGCATGCATGTGGTGGATAGGCATACATATAGACAAAACACCCATACATATTAATTTTTTTTTCTTAAGAAAATATAGGCTGCAGAGATGGCTCTTGGTAAAAGCAACACTGATTGCTCTTCCAGAGGTCCCAGGTCCAAATCCCAGCACTCACATGGTTGGCTAACAACCCTTTGTAACCCCAGTTCCAAGAGGATATGATGCCCTCTTCTGGCCCCCACAGATACTACATGCATGGTGCACAGATAATATGCAGGCAATATACCCATACACTTACAAGTCAATCTCAAGAAAATGCCCATAGACCAATCTGATCAAGCCAGTCCCCCAACTGCTGCTCCCTCAGACAACATCGGGCTTTGTCGAGTTGACTTCTGGAACTAACCAGGAGAACATTTCAGATCTCAGACTTTCAGATTCAGGATGCTCCTCTCACAAGACTTTGCAAACATCCCAAAATCCAAAACCTCCGATCTAACTTCTGGTCCCAAGCATTTTAAATAAGGAATATTCGACCTGTCATTCATTTTCCTATTAAACTCCTACCTAGCACTCCTCTATCCAGAAAAGCAGCAAGATCAAACAGGAATCTGAAACTAAACAGCTCTGAGACAAGAAAAAGGCAATGATCAATTTGCCCATTTTTTGGCACACCTCTACCCTGCTGTCCTTGCTCTGTATTAAGGCTTCAAGAAGCCTTGTTGCTTCACAAAAGGGTCTGGATTTCAGAATTCGAAGACCTTGGTTCAACACCAATTCTGCTAGGACCGCCTTGGCTATAGATTGCAAGCAGTTCTCTGTGCTGTCATTTGGGGCTGCTACACATAGCACAGTACAAGGCACAGTGCAGCGCAAAAAAGATGGCTTCTGGAGACTGGTTATTTCAAAAGCCTGAGCTGACAAACCTTGCCCTTAAGGCTGTAAAGACCCAGAAAGACTTGGGACTGATCACAGGAACGATCCAGAGTCAGCATTCCTTGTTTCCTTACCTTATCTCACAGTCATTTCTATTTAGTCTCTTCCTTCACTCTGGAAGGTCATGACTCACTGGAACCAACAACAACAACGGGTCCCAGGTCCATCAAAACAACCTCCCTTCTGGTCCAGCCTGGCCACTGCCTTTTACCACCACTGTCACGGCTACCATGGAGACTCCCCAACTCAAGGCATGCTCCTCTACTTGTTCCTGAGGACGGGAAGTGGTGCTCTGAAATACAGATCTGACATTATATAGGTCTCTGCCCAAGATCCTTCAGAGAACTGACCCAAGGCCACCCATGGTCGGATCCTCAAGTACAACTCCCTCTAACACAAGCTGGCTATGCTTCAGATGGGCACAGCTCTTCATTTATCATTTGACACACATCTGTGCAGCAAACATCTGGGCTCTTTAATACACATGCAGCAGCAAACAAGGTAGGCAATTTTCTGCCTTCATGCTGTTTCCATTCTCATAAAAAACATCAAAAAAATGAATAAGCGCACACAGGGTGACTCCAGGTGAGCAGAGTGCAGGTGAGCAGATGAGTATGACCGCACCAGGGTGTGGGAAGGACCACATCATGGGAAGAAGAGTCAGGAAAGGCTCGGCCCAGATGAGAGACAGACGGTAGCTGGGGCAAAGTGGTCCGGACAGACAGAGAGCATATGCCAAGGTGAGGACACAGAAAAGGTTGTATAGCTAGTGAGGACAGTGTGTGTATGTGTGCGTGTGTGTACGTGCGCACCCACGTGCATATACAAATATATATATAAAATGTACACATGAATACACACACAGACACAGAGTGAGGAGAGGATTGATCAGCTAGTGGCCAGACACATTGACAGGGGTTAGACAGAACACCACATTTAGGAGTTTAGATTACATTTGTTTTTTGGTTTGTTTGGTTGGTTGGTTTGGTTTGGTTTTTCGAGACAAGGTTTCTCTGTGTAGCTTTGCGCCTTTCCTGGATCTCACTCTGTAGCCCAGGCTGGCCTTGAACTCACAGAGATCCGCCTGCCTCTGCCTCCTGAGTGCTAGGATTAAAGGCGTGCACCACCACTGCCTAGTGATTACATTTGTTTTTATTTTTTTGTTTCTGGAACAGGGTCTCTTTGTTTCTGCTGGCCTCAAACTTGAGCTCCTCCTGCCTCAGTTTCTTGAGTGCCAGGATTACAGGCATATATGCCCATCTTCAGCTACTGGATTACTTTTTTTTCTTGGCTTAGTTTACATTTTGATGTAACTGAAAGCAAGCAGGAATATCACAAGCTTGGGTATCTAAATTATAAATGAAGCTTTCATTTCAAGAGAGCCCTCTGGAAGGCAGACAGAACACATCCAAGGGCTGATGCTGAGTTTAGGAACCTGCTGTAGAAGCAGCTGCAGTTCCCAGCATGCAGCTGCTCTGGGAAGCTCCGAGGGATTTGCCCCTCCCAGAACATGCTCTTCCCCTCTTTTGCCTATCCAAGACTCCACTTGCAGACATTGCTTCCTCTTTCCAAGACCCCACTAAGATGCGTGGTCCTCCTCTCCATTCCCACAGCTCCAGTGCTACACGTGCTACAAAACCAAGAACTCCAGTCTCTCCACTTAGACTGAGGGTAGGAGATTTGAGCTCTACACTTCATTGTCTAGAACATGATATGGGTACTTTCTTGGCTGAATAAACAGATGTGACCAGTATAACTGTTTTAGAGGTCAGACTACTCACCCTACCACAGTGAATGACTATTGTTGCACCTGGTAACATTGCTCCATATTTCTCAAAGAAACAGAGACAATAAGATAACTTACAGACACACTCACCACATGCACCCACATCCATTCCATTCTCTCCTGTGACACAGGTGAACTGTCACGATCTTAAGGCCATGCCCTCCACCTGAGCGTCCATCACTCCAGCCGTTTCTGTTCTTTTCTCTTTCATTTGAATTCTGAGGCAGACAGGGCCGCCTCACACTTACAGCAGCAGCTCTGCTGCCTCCCAAGTGCTGCCATTACAGGGCTGTCAGCACACTTTCCTTGTCTTTTGCCGTGCTCAGGGTTCAACCAGCTCCTCCAGCATGGAGGTATCTGGTCTCTTTCTTGTGTTTACCCCTCTCTAAGGAATCATCTCATCAGTACACCAATATCTTAAATGTCTAAACACTTAAAAAGGGAAATTCTTAGAAATTCCACGTGAGCCATCAGCTACTACTTTATGGTCCTACTTTCCCCTATGAAACTCTTGGAAAGAATTCATTTAACATACTCACAACCTTAATAGTGACAGTGACAATGTCTGTGTGTCTGTGTGTCTGGTTTTTCAGACAGAGTTTCATGTAGGCTATGCTAGCCTCTGACAGAATGGAGCTAAGGATGGCCTTGAACATACCACTCCTCCTACCCCGAGCTCTGGGATGCCGGGCCTCCAGGCATGCGCACCGTATCTGCCTATCTTTTGCTGCAGTGTGACAAGGTCTCACTGTGTAACCCAGGTTGGCTTAAAATTCGTAATCCTCCTGCCTCAGGTTCCCAAATACTGGAATTACAGGCATGCATCCCTCTGCCTGACTTCTAGTCTCTCTTGATCCTACTCTGATCAGACTTTCACTGTCAGCGTTTCAGGGAAACAGAGCTGATCCCAATCTCCCAGGATCTCTAGTCCACTAGCATGTCTTAATCCTCGCCAGAGTTGATTACTCCAACCTTCCTGGAACATGTTCTCAGTCTTTCTGGGCATTCCACCATCACCATATTGCATCCCAGAGGCCACAAAAAGGTCGGTCTGTGACACAGCACTGTCTACTCACCAGAACCCAGAAGTTGCGTGTGCACAGTCTCATGGAAAATAATAACTGCAGGGCCCAGGGTGGATAAGGGGACATCCAGGCCACAGCGTGCTGTGGTGGCCTTGAGTTCCTTGGTAAAGTGCTTCAAGTAAGCTTCCGAGGCATCCCCAAGGAATTTGAAGAGGTCATTATGTAGGCGGTCTGCATGAGTTCGATAGATGACCAGGTCTGAGATGGCCAGGACCTTCAGCAGCAGCCGTGTTCTCTGGCTTAGATTCACGGTGGCCCCCAAGAGTCCTTCTGTGTCTATCACTGCTACTTTATAGACTGGGTCATAGGCTGCCCACACTCCCACTGTGCAGGACTCCTGAGCAGGGGAGGTTTTGAAGACTTCTCGGCCATAGAAGAAAGTGTGGTTGAGGGTATGGGACTTTCCATCACCAGTATTTCCAAAAATGGAAACCACCTTGAGATGCTGATCAGGCTTACAGTCCAATTTCCTAATAAAGTCCTCTTCATTTGTTACCTTCAAAAAACAAAAACAACAACAACAAAAAAAAGACAATAAAATATGGAAACTGAAAAACTAACTCCTATAAGAAACAGAGATGCTTCCCAGGGTCAAGGCCTTCCTGACTTGTAGAAGTGGAAGGAAAAGGAAGGACCAAGATGACAGCTCCACCCTTAGCAAACAGCTCACGGACCCTCTGAAGCTTCCATCAGTGGAAGAACTTGGCAGCCATGAAAGAGCCAAAACCGGGGGCTGGTGACACAGCCTGATGATTCAAAGTATTTACTGCTCTTGCAGAGGACCCAAATTTGGTTCCCAGAACCCACATTGAGAGGCTCCTGCCAGGCGGTGGTGGCGCACGCCTTTAAACCCAGCACTCGGGAGGCAGAGACAAGCGGATCCCCGTGAGTTCAAGGCCAGCCTGGGCTACAGAGTGAGTTCCAGGAAAGGCGCAAAGCTACACAGAGAAACCCTGTCTCGAAAAAACCAAAATAATAATAATAATAATAATAATAATAATAATAATAATAATAATAATAATAATAATAAATACATTCTGAGAAGGAAAGGAAGAGGAAAAGGAAAAGCACCAAAGCTACCAAAGCTACACAGAGAAACCCTGGGGTGGGGGGTGGGGGAGACTCCTAACTGTCTGTAACACTAGCTCCAGGGGATCAAATGCCTCTTCTGGATTTCATGGACACCTGCATTCACCTGCACTCATACACACACACACACACACACACCTGAAAAATAAAAATTTAATGAAAAGCTAAAACCATAAAGTTCTTAAAAGAAAACATGTTAATTGTTGGGTTCAGCAACAGTTTCTAAAAAGAAAGATAACAGTTTAAGTTAAGACCATATGCTGTAAAGCCCCAAGACAGTGAAAAGATGAGCTGGCTCAGTGGTTAAGAGCACTGGCTGCTCTTCCAGAGGACTGGGCTTCATTTCCCAGAGCCTTATCTTGGCTCACAATCATCTGTAACTCCTGCCTCAGGGGTTCCAATAGCGTCCTCTAGCCTCTGCAGGCATCAGGTATGCATGTGATATAAATACATATATGCAAGCCAAACAGGCATACACACAAAATAAACATAAATTAATGCATCATTTGTTGTTGTTGTTGTTATTTACTTATCTATTTGTTTGTTTATTTATTTATTTATTTATTTGTTATGTATATAGAAGAGGGCACCAGATCTCATTACAGATGGTTGTGAGACACCATGTGGTTGCTGGGAATTGAACTCAGGACCTCTGGAAGAACAGTCAGTGCTCTTAACCGCTGAGTCGTCTCTCCAGCCCTAGTGCATCATTTTTTAAAAGAAGCCAAGAACGTGAATAGGTATTTCTCCAAAGAAGATCTGCAAGTGGCTGCAAGTACATGTAATCTGCATAACACCACTCACCACCGGAGGACCCCAGACCAAAACCGTAACCACAGCACTCTTCCATCCAACAGAATGGCTATGCTCAAAAAGGCATTAACAAGTGTTGGCAAGCCGGGCAGTGGTGGCGCACGCCTTTAATTCCAGCACTTGGGAGGCAGAGCCAGGCAGATCTCTGTGAGTTCGAGGCCAGCCTGGGCTATAGAGTGAGATTCAGGAAAGGCGCAAAGCTACACAGAGAAACCCTGTCTTGAAAGAACCAAAAAAAAAAAAAAAAAAAAAACCAAGTGTTGGGAAAAACAGAAATTACAACCCTGCAGGAACACAGAACATGGTCACTCTAGAAATAGTGCAGCACCGACTAAAAAAGTTACGTTGAAGAAAACAGGTATGGTGGCTCATGCTTGTAATCCTACCAGGGAGGCTGAGACTGGAAAATCTTAGGTTGGAGGCCAGCCTGAGCTACATCAAAAAATAACAGAAAGGCTTATTTTCCAATTTTGTGTGTGTGTGTGTGTGTGTGTGTGTGTGTGTGTGTGTGTGTGTGTGAATGTACAAAAGGAAGGAAGAAGGGAGGGGAGATTAGAAGCAGGGGAAAGCTGGGGGCTAGACAGATGGATCAGAGGTTTAGAGCACTTGCTACTTTTTTTTTTTTTTTTTTTTTTTTGGTTTTTCGAGACAGGGTTTCTCGGTGTAGCTTTGCGCCTTTCCTGGATCTCGCTCTGTAGATCAGGCTGGCCTCGAACTCGCAAAGATCCGCCTGCCTCTGCCTCCCGAGTGCTGGGATTAAAGGCGTGCGCCACCACCGCCCGGCTAGCACTTGCTACTTTTACAGGACCCAGGTTCAGTTCCCAGCACCCACACAGCAGCTTACAACACCCTGTAACTCTAGTTTCAGGGTTCCACTGCCCTTTTCCAATCCATGGGCACCAAACACGCATGAGGTGCACAGACATACATGCAGACAAAACACCACACATGAAATCACTTTAAAACATAATGCAGGAAAGATTATGTGCAAGATTCCATGACTCAGAAATCCTATTTCTAGGTTTATATCCAGCAGAAATGAAAACATACATCCACACAAAACCTCTCTGTATGTTATATAGCAGCATTATCCATACCAACCAAAAAGTCACTACATCCCAGATGCCTATCAACTGATGAATGCGTGAACAAAACGTGGCACATTCCCACAATGTCCATTATTCAGCCATAAAAAAGGATGAGCTCTTTCTTTTCCATCCATTATTGCAATTACAACTATATTTCCACCTTTGAGGCATTTCTTGAATGTGTCCTTCCTTTGACCCGATTCTGTAGAAATTTCTGGGGTATCTGTACTGCATGTGGGTGCATATACACCGTGGCACACCATGGAGGTCAGAGGGCCACCTCAGCTGTCAGTCTTTGTCTCACCTTGTTTCTTATCTCTGCTTATGCTGGGCTCACTGGCCTGCAGGTTTCCAAGGATTCTCAGGTCTCTGCCTCCATCTCACTGCGGCAGCACTGGCATGGCAGTGGAAGGACAGATGCAGGACAGAAACACACTACCTCACCTGCTGTACATGGGTTCTGGGGATTTCAACTCAGATCCTCATGCTTGCACGCAAATGCCTTACCCACTGCGCCGATTTGGCAAAAATATTCTTTTGTTGTTGCTGTTTTGTTTTGTTTTTGAGACAGGGTCTAACTGTGTGGGCCTGGTTGGCCGGGAACTTACTATGTAGACCTATCTGGCCTCAAACTCACAGAGATCTGCCCACCTCTGCCTCCCCGAGTGCTGAGATTAAAGGTGTGTGCCATCACGCCCAGCTAAATTTTTTTATTATTATTATTTTTTTATGTGTATGGGTGTTTTGCCTGCTTATATGTCTGTGCACTGTGTGCGTGCCTGGTGCCCTTGGAGACCAGACGAGTCAGAGCCCCTGAGGTCGAACTACAGGGAGTTGTGAGCCACCATATGCTTGCTGGGAACTGAACCCAGGTCCTCTAGAAGAGCAACAAGGGCTTTTAACTACTGGGCCATCTCTCCAGGCCCTATTTTTTTAAATTACATTCTATTTATTTTTTGTTGTTGTTGTTGTTGTTTTTGTTTTCTGAGACAGCTCAGCTGTCCTAGAACTTGCTTTATAAACCAGGCTGGACCTCAAACTCACAGAGATCCACTGCCTCTGCCTCCCTAGTGCTGGGATTACAGGTGTGCGCCACCGCTGCCCAGCTTTTACATTCTATTTGCGTGTGTGTGTATGTGTGTGTGTGTGTGTGTGTGTGTGTGTGTGTGTGTGTGTATGTGTGTGTGCACGCCC
Source organism: Peromyscus californicus insignis (assembly GCF_007827085.1). Classification (NCBI taxonomy): domain Eukaryota; kingdom Metazoa; phylum Chordata; class Mammalia; order Rodentia; family Cricetidae; genus Peromyscus; species Peromyscus californicus. The sequence goes on along the minus strand of NW_026294447.1, from coordinate 71,806,136 downwards.
CAAGTAAACTATGGTGTACATGTAGAGATCAAAGGACAACTTGAAGTACTCAGCTCTCTCCTTTCACTATTCAGGTCTCAGGGATCAAACTCAGGCTGCCAAGGCTTAGAGACAAGCACCTTCAGCTGATGAGTCTTCTCTGGGACTCCTGTTTCCAATCACAACTGTGCAGGTACCCCTTTCTAGTCTTCCTAAGTCTTTGCTCACTGAACTTCCGAAGGGGATGAAAATGCCACGGAGAGACTTCAGAGTCCATGGCTGGAAAGTAATATGCACTACATGGTATAATGGCCAATGATCTGAAGCTCAGGTGGGCTTGTGACCCATACTGCTTCTGTACTGACCTGTTTTGATTGCTTAGAAAAGCCTGAGACTAGCTTTGGAGAGGAGTTACCCATCTGAAGGATTCTGCTGGAAAAATGTATCATAAATCGTTTCAGCTGGGCGGTGGTGGCGCACGCCTTTAATCCCAGCACTCGGGAGGCAGAGGCTGGTGGATCTTTGTGAGTTCGAGGCCAGCCTGGTCTACAGAGCAAGATCCAGGAAAAGCGCAAAGCTACACAGAGAAACTCTGTCTCGAAAAATCAAAAAAAAAAAAAAAAAAGAAAGAAAGAAAATACTAAAAAAAATCATTTCAATTACTTTTTCAGTGAGGAAAGTGATTATGAGGCATAGTCACTAGACTAGATTCATGCTAGTCTTTCACCTAAATCCCACCTACAACAAACCTTTTACTGAATTAGAAAAATGTATGTAATTAACGTGATCACATTTGTCTTAAAGTAAGTGCTTTCCAGTTCTAATTAAAGAACTTACAATATTTTGTGGTACAAGGTATTTTTACTTGTAAACCAATACTCTATAAATATGTTTATGGAGTAGACAAGTGACGTTTTGCACACTTCTATCATCCCCTAAACTGTAACTACAGATGCTAAAACAAAAATATTATCCCTGTAAAAATAATAAAAACTTAAAAGGGGCATAGTTGTGCATGCCTATAATCTTATCATTTGAGAGGCTAAGACAAGAGGCTCACTGGTTAGAGACCAGTTTGACCTAAGATGTTGGAAGTTTCAGGCTAGTCTGGGTTAAAAAGTGCAAGTCTAACTCAAAAAATAAATTATATGTGTGTGTATGCATGTTATATATGTATATACATGTGTGTATGCATGGGTGTATACATGTGTATGTACACATACGTGTATATACTTATATGTGTACATGTATGTATATACATGTGTTAGTATGTATATATGTGTGTGTGTATATGTATGTATGTATGGCAAAGTAGCTCACTGGAACCAGGCATAGTAGTGCATGCTTTTAATCTCATCACTCAGGAGGCAGAGGCAGACAGATCTCTGTGAGTTCAAGGCCAACCTGGTCTACAGAGTGAGTCCAGGGAAAGGCTCCAAAACTACACAGTGAAACCCTGTCTCGAAGGGGGGGAAAAAAAAAACGCCCCCTCCAATTAAAATAATAAAAAAGTAAACAGCTATCAATATTTGATCAGTATTGATTTCACATGCTGGGAAAAACAAAAGAACTAAGTACCAGCACATAATAACATGATTACAGGAAAATGAGATTAAATGACAAGAACCAGACAGAAACAGCCACATATGATGTGACCCATTTATATCAGATGTTCAGAACAAGCCAATTCATAAGTCAGGAGGTAGATTAGTGGCTGCCAGCAGCCGGGAGAGGAAGACACAGGGAGAGGCTGTTAATGGGGACAAGGTCTCTCTCTGCCTGGGGTGACGACAATGTTCTGGAATCACATAGTGTCCAGGGTTGCACTGCTTTATGAATATACTAAAGGCACTGAATTCTCTAGTTCACTTATTTATTTACTGATTTCACTTGTGGGGCTGGAGATCAGACCAGGCATGGGCTTTCAATGAACTGCACACTTTAAAAGATCAATCTGAGCCGGGCGGTGGTGGCGCACGCCTTTAATCCCAGCACTCGGGAGGCAGAGCCAGGCGGATCTCTGTGTGTTCGAGGCCAGCCTGGGCTACCAAGTGAGTTCCAGGAGAGGAGCAAAGCTACACGGAGAAACCCTGTCTCGAAAAACCAAAAAAAGATCAATCTGGCCTGAGGGTCAGGTTTAGTAGTACAAGAGTTGTCTAGCATGTGCAAGGCCCACATCTGACCCTCACACAGAAAAGGCAGCTTTGAAATACAATAAAGGGTGGGTTTGTGGTATGTGAATTCCATTTTAATAAAGTTGAGATGTTTTTAAAGAGCTTACTGTTCCATACATTCATAACCCCCACTTGTAGTTCTGGTTTCTTTATAGAAAATCAGGACAATTTAAAGAACATACAGCGCAGGATGGTTCACCTGCTACCACCCCGGTATCCAGAGATCCAGGAGTCCTCCAACTCTTCACACTCCCCATACATGCTCTCCAGAGCCAGAATACATCTCTCTCTCTCTCTCTCTCTCTCTCTCTCTCTCTCTCTCTCTCTCTCTCTCTCTCTCTCTCTGTTCAGTTTTTATTTTCAAGATCCAGAAAGCCCCCCTCAGAACCCCTACTCTGACTCCAGAACCCCACATCAATACCTCCACCCCACAAGACTCCTCCAGCCAAGGAGTAACAAGCCTTTTATTTTTTTATTTTTTTATTTTTTGGTTTTTCGAGACAGGGTTTCTCTGTGTAGCTTTGCACCTTTTCCTGGAACTCACTTGGTAGCCCAGGCTGGCCTCGAACTCACAGAAATCCGCCTGGCTCTGCCTCCCGAGTGCTGGGATTAAAGGCGTGCGCCACCACCGCCCGGCCTTATTTGATTTTTTTAAGACAGAGTTTCTCTGTGTAGCCCTGGCTGTCCTGGAACTCTGTAGACCAGGCCGGCCTCAAACTCAGAGATCCTCCTGCCTCAGCCTCCCAAGTGCTGGATTAAAGGTTATGTGTCACCACTGTCTGGCAGGAGTAACAAGCCTTTATAAGCAATTTCTTTCAGCCATCAGAGAAAAAAACAGCTGTCTGATTCAAATGTCTGCAGTCTGATAGAGAACGGAAATGCAGACAGACCACTGAGTGTGAAGACGATGAGCCTTTGTCTCCTTTAATCTCATCAAGATGGTGAAGCACTCATTATTAATGAGGTGACCACTGTCAAGATTATTAAGTGCCTTAATGCTGATGACAATACCAATAATTCACGAAATGATCCTGCAGCGACAGGGCTCAACACTACACAGAGCACCCAACCACGTCTACCTTATCTTTGCATGCATAGCACTTAGGACACAGCTTGGGACACAGGATCCACACCTTGCTAGGAACTTGAATCACTCCCCTCACCCCCATCCCTTCCACGGAGCTGAACACTGCAGCATTTGATAAGCTCAGGGACAGGCTACTTGAACTAGCCGACAGCCCTGAGAAACAAGGGATCCAGAAGCTGGCCAGGGAGTTTAAATCTGTGATCCCAGCATTGAGACGGAGGCAGAAGGATCACAGGTTCAAGACAAACTTGGGCTACACAGCAAGACTCTGTCTCAAAAAATTAAGTTAAAAAATTCTAAGTGGCCAGGTATAGTGGTACACGTCTTTGATCCCAGCACTCTGGAGGCAGAGGCAGGAGAACCTGAGTTTGAGGCCAGCCTGGCCTACAGAGAAAGTTCCAGGACAGCCAGAGCTACAACACTGTGAGACTCTGTCTCAAAACACAAACCAACAAAAACTTTTAAGTAACACAGAACAGTCCATTTTGGACCTGTGTCACTCAGCCAATCTGGTTCCAAGTTGCTAAGGTGGCCAGCAGGACACAAACAAAAGCCCCATAAACTTCTACTAGTAAGAAGTCAGCTAAGGTGAGGGTAGCCAGCTGGAAGAACCATCACTTTCTCAAACACTCCTGCAGCAGAAAAGACCAGGCCTTCAGGGTGTCTCCCCTCAAAATCTACCACATGATCAAACTGTCAACGCAGAAACAGCAACTGTCCCCAGAATATGGTAAGAGCAGTCATGTAGAAGACTTCAGGTACAGAATTGAGTGTTTCCAGATTAACAGTAAGTGCTCGTCAAATGATGTATGTAATCTACAAATAAACCAGATGTGCTGACCCACTCCTGTAATCTCAAATCTCAGGAGGCTCTTGAATTCAAAGTCAGCACAAGCCATAGAATAAGACCCAACTCAAAAATAAAAAAAGCAAAATTCACACTCGTGTACACACACATGTACACACACACACACACACACACACACACACACACACACACATACACACACTCATCTCGGTGTGTCTGTATGTATGTACAGATGTGAAACTCACATCTGGAATAGTATCTGGCATTTAGTATCCTGAGATACATTAAGCACATATGCTCTTTTGTTGGGTATAGATTCTCATCCAGTAGGCAGACTCAAGAGCAAGGACCCAAAGCCTCTGCAGTTTGTCTTCAGGTGGTCTATGGATAATCAGCATGGACCAGTGGCTTTTTTCATATGCAAAGTGAGAACATAACCATTTTAACCCCCACTAACTGGAAGGTACAGTGGCTAACTAAATGAACAGATGAGGAAAAACTTCTTGGCAGACCTAAAAGCAGGCCTCACCCTCCTGTCCCTCACATGACTTTGCTCCCTGGTAACACTACTAAACACATCCCCAGCCTGTGGACATCTTCCCTGAGCCAGCAAAGACTCAGCTGCTGCCCTTTGGTGGCAGCAAGACTGGTTTTCAAACGGGGAAAGCAAAGGTCAGGGAAGATAAGAGGTCAGGTGTGCCTGCACAGCAGCTGGAGGCTGTGGCTGCAGGCTCAGGGCTGAGAGGAGCTCTGGGGCAGCCTGGACTACCTGGTAAGACCAGGTCTCAAAAGGAGGGGGGGAAGGGGTGTTCCCTTTGATAAGGGAAGGTTCTGGAAGGGATGAGGCTCCCGCTCCTCTAGTTCTGTCTGTTTCCACTCATCCACCCATTTCCACTCCCTTTGATAACAGAACGAAGGTTCTGGAAGGGACAAGGCTCTGCTCCTCTAGTTCTGTCTGTTTCCACTCATCCACCCATTTGCACTCCCTTTCTGAGGTGAAGGAACTCCCTGCCCTTGTCTCACACACACGCGCACGCACACGCACACGCACACCCCCGCCCCCACTTCAGACCTCTGAAACAGCCCTTGCCCTGGTACATCGGCAAAGCAGCAGCAGCAAACATCAAAGGCCTCCCTCTCCAGCATCACCTTTGCCCTCCCCAGAGCCTGGACTCTGAGACCTCAGGGAAGGCAACAGGCCCGGCTTCCAGCCCAGGCTTAGCCACTGCAGGGCCCTGAAAGAGCTCCTTCACCAAGAAGCCTCAGGGACATTAGATAACAACCCTGTGGGGACACAGAGGGCTGCTAAGATAAAGCAGCCAAGGGCACAGCCCAGTGTGCGGCACACAGTGAGGGAGAACAGGGGCCATTCTTAGAACCAGCCCACTGGGAAAACACCCAAGTGTGTTGCAACACGGCTCCCACCTGCCCGTTACCCATAAGTCTAACTCAGCAGCATGGCCAGATCCAAACCAACTCTACCAAAAATGCACTTTAAATAACCCCTTTCCTCTCCCAAACCAAAACAACGCTTAACAAGGTTCGGTGGCACGTGTCCTGAATCCCAGCACTCGGTTGGCAGAGGCAAACATATACCTCTGTGAGTTCTAGGCCAGCCAGGGATACACAGTGAGACCCTGTCTCAAAAAGAGAGGGGGAGGGAGGAGAGAGAGAAGGAGCCAGGCAAGATGGCCCAGAAGCCTGGGGGGCTCTGTCTCACATAACAAACATCTAACATAAAAGTGCATTATTAATACTGGTGTTGCATCTGACTCAGTAAAGTGGCCAGCTCATTTATAAACACTAAGCTGAAAGAAACTCAACAAGAGGGCTGGAGAGATGGTTCAGCAGTCAGGAGTGTGGACTACTCTCTTCCAGACGACCCCCAGTACCTACATCAGGAATGTAACCCCGCTCCAGGGGACCCAATGCCTCTAACCTATATTCACAGACACATACCCATACATACACACACAGACACACATAATTAAAAATCAGTCTTTCAGAAAGAAACTCAAAACACCTCCATCTTACCCACTTCTTTCTCCCTTACTACAAAACTTAATTTATGTAACATTCCAAGCCCAGTTTATAAAATGAATTAACAATTCTCAACGATCCCCACTATTCCTATTTGAAAATCAGAGTACTTCACGGCAGAAAGGACCCAGCCAGGAGAGCATTTCAACAAACCAGCCATACTCAGGAGATAAGCCACAAAGGCATCAGGAAGTGCTCTGATGGTGGTCAACATCAAGGCCCTTCTAGTCCTGGCCTAGTCTACAGAAGATCCCATCTGTACCAACCATCATCAGACATCCCTCTCAAGATTACTAAGCTGTTCCCAGTGCCAGGGGCCCCAAGTCAGCTCCTTCCCCAAGTAACACAACAGGCTATCAGAAGCTCCACCACTCCCATCACAATAGAGAGCTCATGATAAATTACATCCCATCCAACAAATGATTATTTTATAATTTTCCATTGAGATTTGTAAGTAACTTAAGTGGGCAATCATTCTCAACACTGAGTTTCTATTAATGATTTTTATTTGTTGGTTTCTGGTTCATTTTGCTTTCTTTTCTTTTTTGGCTGAGTTCAGAGGAAGAGAGCCAAAGAAACCAAGTAAGATTCTCTAGTTAGAGCCAGGCGGTGGTGATGGTGCACGCCTTTAATCCCAGCACTCGGGAGGCAGAGCCAGGTGGATCTTTGTGAGTTCGAAGCCAGCCTGGTCTACAGAACGAGATCCAGGAAAGGTGCAAAGCTACACAGAGAAACCCTGTCTCGAAGAAAATAAACAAACAAACAAACAAACAAACAAACAAAAGATTCTCCAGTTAGAACTCTGAGACCACTACCCTAAAATTCAAGTAGAGCTTGCCGGTAGTCAACAGACATATACTTAGTTCATCTCGTATCCAGCACTAACTTGACGACAAACCACACACAAACAGACCTGCTGTTACAGTGTTTGTTTTCTTCTAGAGGCAGGAAAGAGGGAATTTCCCCTTGAGAAACCCAAGGCCATTTCCATCACATTCAAAAGGACAGGGCAGGAGAGTTGTCTCAGCGGTTAAGAGCACTGGCTGCTCTTCCAGAGGACCCGGCACCCACATGACATTTCACCACTGTCTGTAACTCCAGTTCCAGGGCATCTGACACCGGTACACAGACATACATGCAGGCAAAACACCAATAAACTTGAAATAAAAATAAGTAAATCAACTAGGACTTTACTAAAACTATGTCAAACAGATCAGTACTCTAGTTTTAAAGTCCCAACAAAGGCTCCATTCCAGTAACAAATCCCTCTAACAGGAGGCAGAGGCAGGCAGATCTCTGGCCAGTCTGATCTTAAAAATAAGTAAAAAAATAAAAACAAACACCTATAACCAGAACATTCTAGAAACCCTGCTTCCACATGACAGGAAGTTCTAAAGGAGCTCACACTCACTTTAGGTTCACATGTGAGATGGCAGAGTTCCTTGTAAGAAACAGCCATTTCCCTATCAAATGTTTTCTTTAGATGACTGGAGTCACAGTTTGGCCTCACAAACACTGAGTACATTGGTAAGGACAAAGATCACTTTCTTCCACTCCATTGTCCCCAAAATGTCCCATGACTTGAGAGTCAGGAATTCCCCTTCCCTGTCTTATAACTCCAACAATGTTTGACCCTTGCCTCACAGACACGGCCCACAGCTCCTCCACTGTCCAAGCCGCGAGAACACAGCCACACAGAAATGAGCCTCACACAGATTCTTCAAAAACATTTCTTTTTAGCTCCATGACGAGCTTCTTTGACATAAGCAACTAACCCAGTTCACCTCCTTTTATATCTGAAGAAAAAGCCTTCCAGTCCTGAGGACCAGGAAACACCAACTCAAGAGATCCAAAAAACCCTTCCGGATGGACACGCAGCCCCTTTCACACAGCATAGCAAAAGCCTACTTAGCTACAACAAAACCAGCATAAGCTCTGGTGACACCTGGAACCTTAGAAGGGAAAATACCAGACTAGAAGACAAAGACACAGGCCACAAAAAAAAAAAAAAAAAAAAAAAAAAATCACACCAGAGTCAACTGATAAAATCCTCCTCCTGCTCAGACCCTTCGCTCCCACCCACCCTCTGCTAACACGTCCACATTCTTGTCAGCTCTCAGCTTCACAACTACAGGGTCCACCTTGCCGGCAGGGGTCTGGTCTGTGCTACTCAACACCACATGCCTAGCACAACAGTGGGTGCTGCTGAAATGGATGGATGTCTAGAATCATCAAGGAGGAACACCCTCTAGATGCATCCATGAAGGTGTCTCCAGAGAAGCTTAACGAAAGATAGAAGAGCCACCTGAGTGTCAGTGACACTATCCCACAGGCTGGAGTTCTGGACTGAATAAAAGGGGAAAACAGAAAAAAGGAAAAGGATTCCAATTTAAACAACATTTAAAAGGTCAGCTGAGCAGCAGCATTCCTCTCTGCTTCCTGACGACAGATGCACCAGGACCAGCTGCCTCACACTCCTCCTGACAGGTCTTCAAGCTATGACAGACCTGTCATTGATCACTGATCGCTGAGGCCTCCCTTGATTTGCCTTTGTCGGGTATTTTACCACAGCAGTGAGAACACTAACTAATGCAGCTGTTTTCATGGAGCTTATGTTCCAATACAAAGAAGAATGGCATTCAGTATAAATACATGGTACAAGCTGAGTCCTGGGGTCACACCTAAAATTCTAGCACTCGAAGAGGCTGATGGAGGAGGATGAGACCCTATCTCCAAATAAACTATGTATATATACATATATTATATAACACATTCACCAATAAATGGATAAATAAATTATGGGTATACCCATATAACTCAGCAATAAAATGAATTACCTTACAAGATATACAAAAATATAGATGACTCTCAAAAGCATAAGCTGGGTGTTAACAGCTAGAAGCCTAGCTACTCAGGAGTGAGGTAGGAATACCATAAATTCAAGGCCAGCCTGGACAACTTAGTGGCAGGGGATATAATGGGATCGAAGGTAGGAGTACTTGCCTCACAGGGACTAGACTCTGAGTTCATCTAGTATTGGGATGGGGCACAGTGAGTCATTTATACAACACTCTAGAACATTCGATCTCTAATGCATAGTGACAGAAAGCAGTTCAGTGACTGCCGGGGACTGACTTCTCAGAGGCACAAGGAAACCTTGGAAATTGGTGGAAATGTTTTCCTTCTTTTTTTCCTTTTCTTTCTTTCTTTATTTATTTTTGTTTTCTGAGACAGGGTTTCTCTGTGTAGCCCTGGCTGTCCTGGAACTCACTCTGTAGTCCAGGCTGGCCTCAAACTCAGAAATCAGCCTGCCTCTGCCTACCAAGCTCGGGGATTAAAGGCGTGCACCACCACTGCCCGGCTTCATGTCTTTTTTTAAAAAAGATTTATTTATTTTATATGTATAAATATCTTACTTACATGTATATCTGTATATCATATGCATGCTTGGTGCCCTACAAAGTCAGAAGAAGGAGTTGGATTTCCTGGAACTGGAATTATAGATGGCTCTGAGCTATGTGGCAGCTGGGAATCAAACCCGGGTCCTCTGCAAGAACAAGTACTCTTAGCCAGCAAGCCATCTCTCCAACACAATGTTTCATGTCTTGATTGCAGTGGTCATAGATGTATACATCTGTCAACTCATAAAACTACACGTCTCAATGAAGCGGGATTTTGAGATTTGTTGAGTTCTGTTTTGTAGACAGTCTCAACATGTGGCCAGAGATGACCCTGAATTCCCAATCCTCCTACCTCTACCTGCCAAGGCAGAACTCAAGAGTTCTCAGTACTCAGTATACCAAGTTCCAGGTCAGCCAGGGATACAGAGTAAGGCCCATCTAGAAATGAATGAATGAATAAATAAATAAATAAATAAATAAATAAATAAATAAATAAATAAATGGCACACACGGTCAATTTTCTGTAGTAAAGGAAGAAAAAGAAATTCAAGAACAATCCAGAATGAAATATAACCCACAACCATTTGTATTTGGTTATACCAACTGCTTACCCTAACAATGGGAGATTTCAAGTCTTAATTTACAACCAGGAAAGAAAAGGGGTGAGGAAAGGAAAGGAAAAGGAAAAACAAGAAAGGAAGGAAGCAAGTAGGGAAGACGGAAAGTTGTTTGCTTGTCTGAATGCCTGCCAAATAGTCCAGATCTAAATAGAGTTACTGAAACACGGGAGTGGGGGTGGGGTGGGGTGCACAACAGTGACCTACTACCTAAAGTAAACCCATGGTCACCAGGACCAGAAAGGCTGTGCAAAAAGAACTATGGAATCCTCAAATAACCTCTACTCAGGGCAAACAAGAACTGGGCATTCCAAGCAATGCTGGCCTCTATCACTCCTCCCAGGCTCACTCACCATCGTAAGTTCCCATTTTAAGAACATTTTAGAGGGAGGTAGGGATGTAGCTCAGTGGCAGAGCATTTGCCTGCTATGCATACAGCTCTGGGTTCCATCCCCAGAACCCAGAAAAAGTTTGCACAGAGATTATCCCAAAAACTAAGATGCACAGCTCAGTGAGAACTTCCATTTCAAGGCAATGGACTGATGTCTGTCTGAGCTTTGAAAGAAAAGATTACAAAAGGATATAGAACAGTTTAGCCAAGTGAATGACACAGTCACCAGCTAGCAGGATTTGAACTAACTAGAAAGCAGAAAATTTTCTAGAATATTCTTTGACTGCTAAGTTGCTCAGGAATGTGTTGTCACTTAACTTGCACTTGTAGTGTCTGAAAGGACCAAACTTGGTTAGCTCTTTTTAAGCACCAGTGTCTAGAATCAACCAGAAATGATTCAGGATCAGAAAAAATAGGGGGGTCAGGGCAGGGATTCCAGGAGCTACCAAAAAATCAAATCATCCTCCAAAGATGTCAAGCCAGTGGTCAGGTTCTTATATATATAACTAGTATACTCTCTACCCTAAAATTCCAACCACTACCACTCTGACCCACAAATCAGTCAAACAGAACCTCTTGACTAAAGGCTGGACATAGTAGCACACACTCTGGATCCTAGCACTTGGGAGGCAGAGGCAGGTGGATCTCTATGAGTTCAAGGCCAGCCTGGTCTACAAATCAAGTTCCAGACCAACCAGAGCCACTCAGTGAGATCTTGCTTTTTTTTTTTTTTTTTTTTTTAAAAAAGAGAGACAAAGGGCTGGTAAGATGTCTCAGTGTGGAAAATCCATATGCTGCCAAGCCCGATGACCTAAATTCAATCCCTAGAACCCTCATGTTAAAAGAATAGACTTCTGCAAATTATCCTCTGATCTCCACACTCAAGCAGTAGCACACATGTCTACTACACGTCATGCACATAGGCACATACCTAATAAAGCTTTTTTTAAAAAATTTTTAAAAAGAAAGGCAAAATGAGAGCTGAGAATATAGTTCTCATGGTAGATTGTTTGATGAAGCCCTGGGTACAGTCTCCAGCACTGCATAAACCAGTAGAGATGAATAACTGCTTATCCCAATTCTAAGAGGGTAGAAGCAGGAGGATCAGAAGTTCAAGGTCATCCTCAGCTACCAGCTGAGTTCAAGATCAGCCTGGACTACACAAGATCCCACCTGGGAGAGAAGGGGGAAAAAAAGAGGAGCAACATAAGGAAAACTCCAAGGAAGCATCACCCACTCCTGCCTCAGAAAGCCCTTCTGTGTCCTTTCCCAGAGACCGAATTGCTCTTGCCTCAACAGGCTACACCCTTACCTCCCTTCCTTTCCTGGTCTCCCCACTAGCTCCCTCTAATTTCTCACCAGCAATCAGCTGTGCTCAATCCTTGAGCACTTAAACTACAAAGGAGCTCCCAGGAGCTCTGTCCAAAGCAGGCCAGGTCCCTGGCACAGTCCAGCCAGCCACCAGAGCTACACAACCTCAGGAAAGCCCCAGGCGTGGCCCAGCCAGCGGACACATCCCCAGAGAAAAGGCATGAAGTCAACTTAAAAAGAAACCTGCCGCCGGGCGGTGGTGGCGCACGCCTTTAATCCCAGCACTCGGGAGGCAGAGCCAGGCGGATCTCTGTGAGTTCGAGGCCAGCCTGGACTACCAAGTGAGTTCCAGGAAAGGCGCAAAGCTACACAGAGAAACCCTGTCTCGAAAAACCAAAAAAAAAAAAAAAAAAAAAAAAAAAAAAAAAGAAACCTGCCTTCTGCAGTAATTGTGGCTCAAAAGAAAAGCACTTGCCCAATTCAAAACAGGCAAGAAGAGGGGGGTGGGGGGGAGAACACACAAACTGGAGGTAACTTAGGACAGTTAAAGACCCGTTCCTTAAAAAGCTGACCCACTGTGATTTTGACAGTTTGTGTGAGTCAAATTTTAAACAGCCTTATACTAACCAAAATAATATCCTAAGTTAAAAGCCAGGAGTCAGTTACAGCACAATGAGCCCCAAACTGAGCACACTCTCAAGCCCCTGAGCAGAAGGAAGGCACACAATAGGGGCTCTTTCATCCTTCTGTCCATCTGAGTCATCCCCAATGCTGTGTTTCCCAGTAATCCCATTTAAGGCAGTCCAGTCAACCACATCACCAAACAAAGGGGCTTTTACTTTCTATGTGTAAGGGGGGGGTGGGGGCCTGCCATTCATGCAATTATTACTTATTATTTTGACAGTGCCATCGAGTTTTTGTGTTTTATTTTCTTGACACAGAACCGAAGAAACTAATGGCAAAATGTATCTATGTTCTGACCAGAATTTGCCGAAGGGTAACTACCCACCGTACCAAAGTCAGGTCTTACTTTCTGTCTGGCCATTAAAAAGAATGGAAAAGTTCAACAATGTAAAAATCAGGACTCCTCTGGCTTATGACCTACTGACCAAAATCTTGGGGATTTAAACAAGCCTACCTAAAGAGAGGGCCCAGAAGGAACAGAGCCCAAGAAGCTACCTAGACCAGGAGCCAGAGCCAGAGCCAGAGGGTGGGGTGTAGCAGGCCCACGGCACATGACACGAAAACAGAAATGTGGCAGACCAGACCAGCCAGTCAGGGGAAAGACGAAAGAAAACATCCTCTGCTGTTTCCCATTTCTGAGTCCTACTAAAATAAGGTCTCTTTTGGCCAATTCAAAAAAAAAAAAAAAAGGACAAGTCCCAGTATTTTGAGCAGCACTATTCTGGGACCGTAAACAAGGGAAGCAGCCAAGCAGTACGTTGGGTCTTCTTAAAGGACCAGTCTCAGTGGTATCCAATGACCAGGAAGGGAAGGGCAGGAGACTCAGCTTGGGTTCCCATTAACCTATGGATGCTTCTGACTCAAGGAGGGCAGGGTACACACAGACGCTGTTATCCTCTCTTCCCCTCATGAGCCCACACGGACTCCTCAGAAGACAAGTCCCCAGGCCCTCCTGAGTCTCAGTCAGTGGTCAGTCAGCATGAAGGTGAGACAAGGTTCTTCTGGGCACCATGCTTCTGTGTTCTCCTGGAGCGGGCACTCGTGAGAACTTTATAGAAAAAGGACAGAGGGAAATGGGTGGGGTGAGGAAAAAACCTGTCTGGAGTCTTTAAACAAGGGGGAACGTGGAGCTGAAGAGATGGCTCAGAGTATTTGCTGCTCTTTCAGAGGATCCAGGTTTGGATACCAGCATCCACATGGCAGCTCACAACTGTCTCCAACTCCAGTTCAAGGATCCTGGCCCCTGTGGGCACCAGACATGTACAGGGTACCACAGACACACATGCAGGCAAAGAGCATTCATACACATAAAATAAAAACACACAAACCTTAAAAATAAAGTCACTGGCCTTAAATGTTGGAGGAAAAATGAAAAAGAATGAAGAATGACTTTTTGTTTCTCATCTTTTCCCCCCAGCTTGTAAACATACTGACAAAACAAGATGTCTGACTCCCTGAAGACCCAAAAAGCAGGTAAACGGCATCCTCTTCCTCTCTTAAGAACCCTATGGCGCCGGGCGGTGGTGGCGCATGCCTTTAATCCCAGCACTCGGGAGGCAGAGCCAGGTCGATCTCTGTGAGTTCGAGGCCAGCCTGGGCTACCAAGTGAGTTCCAGGAGAGGCGCAAAGCTACACAGAGAAACCCTGTCTCGAAAAAACCAAAAAAAAAAGAACCCTATGGCTAGAAAGTTTATTCTCCTAACCTTTGAGACATTTGCTAAGGGCGTTGCCCCTGGCTCCTTTATTAACGACTAAATAATGGGTCTCTATAAACTGTGTTCTTCCTCAGTCGGCCCCACTGAGGCCTAGAAAACCAGTGAGTACAACCCAGAAGTCTACCCATCTCACTAGAAAGGCCACAATGAGAAGACAGGCTTCCTGGGCAGGACTACTGAGAGACCAGAAGCAGGAGGGAGGCAGAAAGGTGTTTGGTTAAATACTGTGCCTCAAGGCAGCTTCACCCTCCTGACCCCAGTTCTGTAGTGAGCCTTCATCTGGTACATCCATTCCTCAACCACTGCACTATGGATATTGTGCATCAGATGGACCTTTAGGGTCCTCATCTGTGAAACACAATCTACTTCACAAAATGTAGCAGGCTGGAGATTGGCATTCCCCAAGAGAGAACCATGTCCTAATCCCAGGAACTGTGAATATGCCACTTTGTGTGACAAACAGGCCTCCATGGATGACTAAATTAAGGACCTTGAAATGGGGAGATTATGCTGGATTATTCTGGTAGGTTCCAATATACTCTCAAGGATCCTTACAAGGAGACATCAAGAGGGACACAGAAGCAGAAAGACTGTGACAATAAAGCAGAGAAACACAAAGGGACTAGAAATTGCTACAGTGCAGGCTTTGAAGTTCAATGACAGAGCCACAAACCAAGGAATGCAGGTCAATTCTTACAGCTAGACAAAAACCAAGCAAAACAAATTCTCCTCTACAGCTTCTAGGAAGAACACAGTCTATCAACCCATTTTAGGACTTTTGACCTTTAAAATTAGAGGATAATCTGTGATAATTTGTTGCTGCCACATGAAATTAATATACAGGATTATTATTATTATGGTTAAAAGTTTTATATAGGTACTAAAAAAAATTCCTAACTGCACAGGGGAAGCTTTTAAATCTTTAGCTATCAGTTTATCAATCACAGCAACATCAGTTGGGAGTAGTGGATTGGAACAGAATTCATTCACTTTAGGGGAGTATTTGTTCTCATAGAGTCATTAAGTAAAAACTTAGGAAATGATCTAGTTCAGTTTTCTCATAGATAGCAGCATGTGCAAAACAATTAAAAACACAGTTGTGAGCCGGGCGGTGGTGGCGTACACCTTTAATCCCAGCACTCGGTGGCAAGAGGTGAATCTCTGAGTTTGAGGCCAGCCAGGTCTACAGAGTGAGTTCCAGGACAGCCAGGGCTACACAGAGAAACCCTGGGGGGGGGGGGGATTTTTTTATTTTTGTTTTTGTTTTTGTTTTCAGCTCCTATGAGCCAAGACTAGAACACAGAGAAAAGAAATTTCAGGCCCAGTTGTGGTGGTGAACATCTGTAATTCCACCGTAATACCATCATTTGGGAGGCAGAGGCAAGATTGAAAGTTTAAGGACAGACTGGGTTATACAGAAGTTCAAGACCATAGGCTACATAATCAGACTCTAATTGCTTTTTTTTCAGTTATTTGTGTGTAAGAGTGCATGAATGTACACACAGCACATGTGGAAATCAGAGGACAACTGTTCCAAATCTGTTCTCTCCTGACAAGCACCTTTACCTACTGAACCACCTCACTAGCCAGTCTAAAATAATAAAGTCAACACTATCAGTGTGTTTATCCATTGCATATGATGTTGTATAGGACATAAAACATAAAGTAGCTGGTGCTAGAGAGAGATGGCTCAGAGGTGAAGAGCACCAGTTGCTCTTCCAGAGGTCCTGAGTTCAATTCCCAGCACCCACATGACAGCTCACAACCATCTATATTGGGATCTGATGTTCTCTTCTGGCATAAAGATGTACATATAAACAGAGCACTTGTATACATCAAATAAATAAATAAATAAACAAACAAACATAAACTAGCTAAATTTATAATCTACATCTGTATCATACATTTTTATTTCCCCCGAGACAGAGTATCTCCAGGGAGCTGGATGGATTAATCTCATTACATTTCCTTCAATTTTCCTAATCCCTTCTTAAGAGACATGGACTAGGGCTAGAGAGATGGTTCAGCGGTTAAGAGCACTGGCTGTTCTTCCTGAGTTCAATTCCCAGCACCCACATGGTGGTTCACCACCATCTGTAATGAGATCTGACAGCCTCTTCTGGCCTGCAGGCATACTTGCAGACAGAGTACTCATATACATAATAAATAAATAAAACCTTAAAAAAAAAAAAAGAAAAAAACATGGACTATCTTGTCATGATGTCAAACCCTTTTAGTCCCAGCACTCAGGAGGCAGAGGCAGGCAGAGGCAGGCAGAGGCAGGCAGAGGCAGGCGGAGGCAGGCAGAGCAAGTTCCAGGACAGCCAGGGCTACAGAGAAACTGTCTCAAAAACAAAAAAAGAAAAAGAAAAAAGAAACATGGAAACAGGTGCACAGTGAGACCCTGCCACAAACTCTAGGAGGGGGCTGGAGAGGTGACTCAGGGTGAAGAGAGTAGGCCCTCCTGCAGAGAACCAGAGATGGGTTCCCAGCAACCACATCCGGTGACTCACCACTGCCCCCCACTCCAGCTTCCTTCCAACAGCCTCTTCGGGCCTTCCCTGCACACATGGGGCACACACGAACTCAGACACACACACACACACACACACACATACACACACACACACACACATACACACAAATAATTTTTAATTAAAAAAAAAATAAAAAAATAAGCATGGCCTTCCTGGGGAGCTCTAGGCATTTAATAGTTGCTAGGGAAGGGAAGATACTTCCTTCAGTGGAGTAGCCATTGGTAACTGTCCGTGCTCCTGTAAATACCCCTAAAGATACTGGTTCACAAAAAATCAGGTTATTTGAAAATAACAATACTGAGTTGTTGTTGTTTTTTTCCCAACCTGTTTGGGGGGAAAAAATATTTTAAGAGAACACGATAGAGGTAAACAGATGGACAGACTGACTGACTGGCCTGGGCTGGGAATGTAGTTCTGTTGGTCAAGGGCTGACCAAGTACGCCTGAAGCAAGCCCTAGGCTCGATGCTCAGCACCACATAAACCAGGCCTGGAGGCACAATCTGTAATCCCAACAATAAGAAGGTGGTGTCAAAAGGGATCATAATTCAAGGTCAAGCCAGGTGTACTGGCATACACCTTTGGAGGCAGAGCAGGCTGATCTCTAAGTTCAGAGCCAGCATGCTCTATCTATGTGGTAGATCACAGGATATCTAAGGCCTGTGAGACCTTGTCTCAAAATTAAAAAAAAATTAAGGTCATCCTCTATTGCAAGGAGTTTGAGGATAGCATGGGCTACATTAGATGATGTCTTTAAAAAGTCTCCCAAGAGGAGGAGGAGGAGGAGATGATACAGATGTGGTGGCAGGTACCAGGAACCTCAGTGCTGGGGTATGGTTAAAGGTGGAAGCAGAGCGGAGGATCCCAAGGGCTTCAGGCCAGACAGTTCAGCTTCAACAGCAAGCCCTATGTTCAGTGAGTGAATAACTGAAGATCCACCTCGAGCTTCAGCATGCAAAAAGACACACACACCCCATCCCCACACAAAGGTTAGGGTAAATGTTAGGTTGAAATGAGCATGTACTTAAGTACGAGCAAGTTTTTTAATTCATGAAAATTTAAATATTCATGAAAATTACTGGTTCCTCAAAAATCTTCCTCTCACTTTAGAAAGTATCAATACCATGAACTGTGACTTTCAGAGGCTGACATTATACCAGAACAAACCAGAACCATCCAGACCCAACTGCTCCATTTATAAAATATTCAGTGCACAATGTTGCCCAATTAGAGCATAATCCATAATGAAGACATTACTGCTGACAAGGGAGGCAGAATGGGATCTGGGTCATTCTCCCATGGCTCTATTAGTTCCTCTCAAACCAATAAAGGGAAGTCTGTGTTAGCAAAGTATCCAGCAACGGTGCACACTAGAAGCGGACAGCAATCATGACGTAATTCATTTCCATCAGCTTATCCACACAGGAGAAAGGCAGAGGTAAAAAATACTTAGTGGATAATTGGGAAATCTCTCTAATGGTGACTATGTATCGGTATTCCTCCCTCTGGAGACTGAGTCATCGCCACCACAAGTACTAAGTCAGTGGGCCACAAATACCACACGGACACTGGCAACAACGAACTGGTACTGGACATGAGGTCCCAGGCCCTATGATAAGTCTTTTCCACTCCTAATCTCCGAGTCCTCCCGACAGGTCTATGAAATGGAGACAGAACAGACCGGTGAAGCTGGAATAACTTGCTGTGGTTGCACAGCCTGGGAGCACTAGCTAGGAAGGGAATTCCAACAGGGAAGCAGTCTTCCCTTGGAAGGCAACTAAAGGGCCTGCCTCAAGATGGCTTACCCAGTGAGAAGCTTGTTGCCACCAACCCCGAGTTCAATCCCAGGGAACCACAGGTAGGAGAGAATCAACTCAAAATATTGTCCCCACCTCCATACATGAGCAATGGGACACACAGATACATGATTTTTTTTAAAAAAAAAAGCCAACTCAAAACAAAATAAATAAATAACATAACATTACCCTAGCAGGGCAGGGCAGGGCAGCACAGGCCTTTAAGCCCAGCACTTGGGAGACAGAAGCAGGTAGATCTCTGTATACAGACTGGAGTTCTAGGACAGCCAGGGCTACACAGAGAGACCTTGTCTCAAAAAAAAAAAAAAAAAAAAAAAAAAAAAAAAAAAAAAAAAGCAATAAAGAAGCAAAAAACAAAAACAAAAAACATTACCAACTCCTGATGGTCACTGGCTACCACCATCTCCTTCCCAGCTTAAGGGACATGCTCTTTGAACTTACTATTTTACATCTCCTATTTCTTGCTACCCTCTCACCCAAATGGGGAACAAACCAAAGATTCTCTAGGCGTTCTGGAAGCCCTCACTGGCTTCTACACATTAGAAGTCACCATGGTTGGAATGTTCCTCTGAAACTATATTTTAAATGATGTGTGTTCATGTGTAGTATGGGTCTGTGCACATGTTGTTCTTGGAGGCCAAAAGAGGGTGTTGGGTCCCTGGAACTGGAGTTACAGGCAGTTCTAAGCCTCCTAACATGAGTGCTGGAAGTTGAACTTGGGTCATCTGTAAGAACAATCCACTACTCTAAATCAACAACCAGTCCTGCCCCACCCACACTTGATCCTTATACACACACACACACACACACACACACGCTGATGTTCTGGAAGTGGACCCTGCAAGTAATTGAGATAAGGTCATCAAAGTGGAGCCCTGTGATGGGAGAGGTGGCTTATCAAGCCACGACACTTGAGCAGGATTCTGATACCCCTCCACACAATACAGCCCTCAGATGCTCAGACACTCATGGACTTCTCAGCCTCTAGACCTGTGAGCAAAAGGAACTTTTATTCCTCATATAAGTTACTAGACTCAGGTATTTTGTTATAACAACAGATAAGGGACTAAGAAGCTTGTATAAGAAAACCAAAAGAGGCCATTGAAAAGAATATTGTCTTTGTAAAAAAATAATAATAATAATTCCCCCAATACTGAGGATACACAGTCCCCTATCTGTCACATTATCTTTGGTTTTCTAAGTGCTTTCCTGCAGGCCACTGTCCTAAGCTGTTCTTCCTACTACTACAAAGACAGCGCTGGTAGGCAACAGCCTGCACAGCCTCACTTCATTCTCACAACCACTGTTCCCATTGTACAGATGAGAAAACTAAGGCTCAGGGGAAAGCAAAATGAATTTAGTCCAAGATTATCCAGCTGGTAAATAACTAAATCTTACTCCATAGTCTCAGCACATCAGGACGCTGAGGTAGGGAGATCACCAGTTCAAGGTCAGCCCGAACTACCCAGCAAGACCCTGTCTCAAAAAACCAAAAGGTAAGCCAGGTGTAGTGGCTCATACCTACAATCCCAGCACTCAGGAAAAGTGAGGCAGGAGGACTGCTGGGAATTCCAGGCCAGCTGAGCTAAGAGTGAAATTTCTCAAAACAAACAAAACTAAATAAACTTAAGGCTTCTGAGGCCTTGGCTTTTACTGCTTCTAAGGGGCACTCCTGGGCTGTTTTGGAGAGCAGATCAATACAGCGATAGGAGTCCCGTAATGGCAGGGCACTTACCTGAATCTCTTCATTTTCATCTACCAGGAGGAAGCTCACAACCCTCTCTGTCATCTTCTTCCTCTTGGTCTCCTCATCCATCTCTTCCCCCTCCAGGGATTCCTGGACCTTACTGACATGGTACACAGTGATGGGGTGTCTCCTCTTGTTACCTCCTGAATGAGTCCTCTTCTGGCACTCCAGGCACAGATTGTTTTTGCAGGTCTGGCACCTCACGGCTGCCCTTTGCCGAACACCTGGAGAATGCCCGTTGGGGCCCTTGCAGATGTCACAGTAAGGGACGTGGCCAGCTTTGAGTCTTATCCGCTCATGGCTTCGTAGACGCTCCTGCCTGTGCAGCTCCTCCTCACAGCGGAGACACTGCAAACTGCAGCACTCATCGCATTCGAAGACAGCTTCGTCAGACCCGCTGCAGGCGTAACTCTCCTGGCACATGAGCCCCGGATTCAGGCCTTTCTCTGCTGGGGAAGTCTGGGCACTCATAACTTAGACTCGTCTAAAAACCACCCACCCTGGAACACTCACTCCCGTGCTTTTTCCAGGAATGAAGGAAGACAACGGCTTTGAGTCTGAAGGCGGCTAGTGCTTCCACAGGGTTCTGAACACTTTAAAATAAGAAAACCTGTCTAAGAATTTCTGCACACTCACAAATGTTTAAACTTTTAAGGCTCTGCCTCCAAGTCTCTAGTCTCAGCAGCAATGTTGATCGAGTCTGAAGGTTTCATCCTCTGCCAAGTGCAGATAAAGTTGAAGTCAAAATGAACTCGACAGAGTCTTTGATACAGGTTGAGAGGTCTGCTGGGTTCACAAAGGTAGGCTCATCAGTTGGGCCTCGGCCACAAAGTCGTAGTGATGAAATAAGGTGGTGAGGAGCTGTTCGATATACATGAGCCTTGAGCCAATATTTCAAAGGCTCCCTAGAACAGGGGAAGAGGATTTCACTCATCTGGAAAAAAGCAGAAGCGTACCTTAAAAAAAAAACAAACAAAAAGAACACCTAAATGCCAGGCCAAAACCACCAAGAGAACTCTCATCCTTGCTTATAAAAACTACAGTGGCAGTGGGTGGTGGTGGCACAGGCCTTTAATCCCAGCACTTGGGAGGCAGAGCCCAACAGATCTCAGTGAATTCAAGACCAACCTGGGCTACAGAGTGAGTTCCAGGAAAGTCTCCAAAGCTACACAGAGAAGCCCTGTCTCAAAAACCAAACAAACAAAAAACTACAATGGCTTATTCTAGGACTAGAAACTTCATCTCCAAATGATGGTTAAGGATCTCCCTTCTAAAAACAATCGCAGCCGGGCAGCAGTGGGACACACCTTCAATCCCAGCACCCGGGAGGCAGAGGCAAGCAGATCTCTGTGAGTTCGAGGCCAGCATGGTCTACAGAGCGAGATCCAGGACAGCCAGGACTGCTTCACAGAGAGATCCTGTTTTGAAAAACCAAAAAAAAAAAAAAAAAAAAAAAAAACTAAAGAAAAAAAATTAAACAATAAACTTTAGACCTCCCTCAAAGACCTAGACAAACCCAATTATCCTCGTAAGTGGACTGCTTCAGTTTTGGACAGGTGAAGGCCTTGCAAGGGGTCTAAAGTTGGCAACAATCGTCTCAATTTCACGTTCAAAAACTAAAACAACTACTATGCTTCTTTTTGCCCCTTCTTTCTCTGTCTAGAGCAGGGAGCTGGGAGCAACAGGAGGCAGAATTCCTTCACTCTGGTGCACTGTAGAGTCAGGCCCTATAGTGAGTCAAAACAACTCATTTTTCTCTTGACACTCAGAATCTAACTTAAAAAAAAAAAAAACTTTAGCCGGGCGGTGGTTGTGCACGCCTTTAATCCCAGCACTCGGGAGGCAGAGCCAGGCGGATCTCTGTGAGTTCGAGGCCAGCCTGGGCTACCAAGTGAGTTCCAGGAAAGGCACAAAGCTACACAGAGAAACCCTGTCTCGAAAAACCAAAAAAAAAAAAAAAACTTTAAAGGAAAAAAAGTGGGGAGACAGAAAAGGGGGTTGGGGTCACTTCTTCATGTAATTACACTTGTAATTCCCCCTAGCTTTGCCGTCTAGTCCAACAGCACAACAAAGTGTAAAGTCCTCCTTTCGGTTATTCGCTCCTCCCTTACAGTAATCAGTCTATCCATCTGATCTGCAGATAAACAAGGAAGGCAGCGGAGTAACCAGGGGACCTTATTTACCCCCTAACCTCAGGCGTGCCCAGCCAGCTCCCAAAAGGGAAACAAAAATCAAAACTTGTCACTACTAAGAAAAACAGAAAATCAACCTTCATAATACCCGACCCCTACCAGGCCAAGCAAACAATCCGGCCCCTCCTCAGGGCCCCCACCTGGACAACTCTCTCCAATCTCGGGTTCCTCACCCCTACCTTGTTCCAGGACACCGCCACCACAACCCGAGGGGTGGCAGCGGAGCCGAAGAACAAAGAAGGCCCCCCAAATCTCCCCCACACCCGCACATCCCAGAGCCTAATCCATTGTTTATGCCACCCCACCCCCATCCGAGCCGCACCCGTCCCCCCCTTCCTCCTAGAAGCGACCGGAGCCCCGGGACCAGCGCTCGCCCGGGGCTGGGCCAAGCTGCCCCCGCCCTGCCCGTCGCGCCCGTCGTGGCCCGCAGAGCCCACCCGGAGTAGCTTGGCCGCCGCAAGGCGACGCGGAGGACGCGGGTTGCCGACGGGACCCAGGCTGCTCTAGGGCCCCGACGGATCCATCCTCAGCAACATCTCCGCCCCCTCCTCCTCGGCTGCCTCCCAGGCTTCCTCCTCTCTTGTTGTCAGTTGGAATCAGCTGATCAGAGTGAACTTCTCCCAGCTCGGACCAACAGGAAGGCATGAGCCGCGCAACCCAGCGCCGGAGGAGCGGCCGGGGGCGGAGCACGACAGCGGCGGGGCGGGAAGGGCGAGCGTGGCATCTTGGGAGCTGTAGTTTTCTGGGTGGCGTCCCTCTGTCCCAAAGCCCAGAAATATGGGCTCCAGATGACTACAACTACCAGATGGAGGTGTCGCCCTTGTGAACAGACGGCGAAGACAGGCCGACGAGCATTTCGGGACTTGGAGTTTCCGCTGAGACTGTGGTTTTTGCAGGTTGCAGCCCGTTGTTTAGGGATGTGGCCTGGGAAGAAGTTCTGTAGATTAGACAAATAATATAATGTTTATATAAGCAGGAAATGGAACGGCACATTATTATTGTACATCTTTCCTTCAGAAATGCGCAAAGTGGGAAAAGACCATTAAACACTGACTGAAAGGATATCAGTATGCTTGAGGGTATTTTTGTGTTTTCCCTAAAGATATTCAACAAACCCACTGTTAATTTTTGTTGTCTTTTGTTGTTTTTTGTTTGTTTGTTTGTTTTGTTTTTCGAGACAGGGCTTCTCTGTGTAGCATTGCGCCTTTCCTGGACCTAGCACTGTAGACCAGGCTGGCCTCGAACTCACAGAGATCCGCCTGGCTCTGCCTCCCGAGTGCTGGGATTAAAGGTGTGCGCCACCACCACTCGGCTTACTGCGAGTTCTTTTTCCGTCTTTTTCCCTATATAGGCCTCATAACTTCTAATTTTTAAATTGTGCAAGATAGCTGGGCCACACATTCCAGTAAACTTTAAGATTACAGTGCCTGCTAATGTTAACACTATTATCAGACTTTTAAAAAATAGCTTTATGTTTGTTTAGTGCTTTCACTTTTTTCTCATTTATTTCTTGGAATAACAGTGAGAGAAAACATGAGGCACAGAAAAGATACTGGTCTTTAATGCCTAGGAAAGCTTTAGGTGGCTAGGGTAAATCACTTAATGACTCCATAAAATAAAGGAATTTTGCTGTGTAATTTCTGCCAATTTTAATGTTGTATGATTTTTTCTCGATAATGGTTAACCTGAGACAGAAAACTAAGGTTAAGTGACTTGCCAAAGTACACAGCAAATTATTGACAACGCTGGATAAGATCTCATCTTCTGACTTAAGCAGGACACTCTTTTGCCTTCTGATTCAAAGGACATAATTAGATCAATAGTCAAGCCAAGTCTCCAAAATACTGAATGCGCTCTGTATAAGGATTATATTGCTGAAAATCATGTCTTTAGGACAGAGAGCCAACAGTGGACAACCTGGAGGTGAACCTTTTTCTCCTGCACCGTATCACAAACCAGGGTGGTAAAAACTAAACTAGCTGGAGCACTTTAAAAAAATAAATCTTTAGCCAAGCAGTGGTGGCCCATGCCTTTAATCCCCAGCATTCCAGAGGCAGAGGCTGGTGGATCTCTGTGAGTTCAAGGCCAGCCTGGACTACAGAGTGAGTTCCATGACAGCCAGGGCTGTTACACAGAGAAGCCCCTGTCTTGAAAACCACCCCCCAAAAAATAATAATTATAATTAAAAAATAAAAAATTAGATGTTTATTAGAAATAAGGTGGTGTGGGGAGAGGAAAGACAGGATTTTAGAAAAGAAGTTAAACTAACAAGTTTTAAACAAGCCTGAGATTGGTTGGCATGACGAAGGTTTTATTCCAGGACTGCCTCTGTGACTACCTGTACCTTTGTCAGATTATTTCATAACCCTGCTTGTAAGATGACGATACTGAAGATATTGGTCTGTGTATGAAGAGAGTGCTTTCCTGGCATACACAAGGCCCTGGGTTTGATCCCCAGCACCACAAAAAATGAGGATATTAATATATTGAAGGGCCGGGCAGTGGTGGCGCACGCCTTTAATCCCAGCACTCGGGAGGCAGAGCCAGGCGGATCTTTGTGAGTTCGAGGCCAGCCTGGGCTACCAAGTGAGTTCCAGGAGAGGCGCAAAGCTACACAGAGAAACCCTGTCTCGAAACAAAACCCGTCTCTGCCTCCCAAGTACTGGGATCAAAGGCGTGCACACTGCCGCAGACCTCCTTTACATTCTTTCCATGCCTGTTTGTTGGTTGGTTGGTTTGTTTTACCAAGACCTACATTTCTCCCCCGCCCCACGTGGGATTGGATAGAGAGACACCAACACCTCATAAGCTCAGTGTGTTTATTAAGTAGAGTTGAACAGAGACAGGGTTATTGCATCCAGCTGCAAAAGGAGATGGGGTTATCATATACAGATAAACAAGGAGGCAAGTTTTATGGTGTATAGCTGAACAAGGAGGCAGGTTTAGCTCATCTAGGTAGGAGCAGACTTCAGGCTGTAAACATGGGGAGGGAGAGGCTATGACAGATGTTTTCTGCATGTACCATCAACATCTACACATGGACGAGAAGGCTTTGCTATAACTCTGAGCCTGAGGGAGTGGGTGCCATTTTCTGAGGCTCTGGAAGACCTACATTTTCATTGGAATGTTGCCTATGAAGATTCTTTAAGACCTGGGATAAAGGGTCATTGCTCCAGAGAGATTTCACTTTTGGGTTTTTGTTGTTGCTGTTTTTTGTTTGTTTGTTTGTTTGTTTGTTTTGCACCTCACCCCATGAAGAAATACTTAAAATTCAATGTTATTATTTTATTTAGTTAACAGCCACCAAGACATTTCTGTTTGGACTGTAAACCCCACTTTATGGGTCTAGTGGCACCCGCACACACCATCACAACCTCCCCCATTCCAAGATGATTTTCTTTCTAGTTTGTTGGGATGGGATGTTTTTACTCCCCATTCACCTCTATGGGAATTTGAGTGTCCGAATTTAGAGTTCCTACCAGGTTCTGGACTTGGTCTTCTGTCTCACTTGCTCTAGGATGCATTTTAAAAAAAAAGCTAGCTGGGTGGCACATGCCTTTAATCCCAGCACAGGAAGGGAGAAATAATAATAATATTTAGCAGCAACAAGAAATACAAAACAGTTGGGCAGTGGTGGCACACGCCTTTAATCCCAGCACTCGGGAGGCAGAGGCAGGCAGATCTCTGTGAGTTTCAGGCCAGCCTGGTCTACAGAGCGAGATCCAGGAAAGGCACCAAAACAAGGCAGAGAAACCCTGTCTCAAAAAACAACAACAACCAGCCTGGGCTACCAAGTGAGTCCCAGGAAAGGCGCAAAGCTACACAGAGAAACCCTGTCTCGAAAAACCAAAAAAAAAAAAAAAACAACAACAACAAAAAAAACTTGTTTCAGAAAACCAAAAAAACAAAACAAAAATATAGTATAGCGCATTTGTGCCCTTAATTGTTCTCTGGGAGAATAGTAGTCAAAATAGTAAATAGTGTTTGATGAGACTAGAATCAGAACAAGAAAGGAATCAGACCAATGAACACTTATGATGAAAGGCTAATCTTTGGGGAAGAGACCCCTCTCCATACTAGACTTGGCCATTGCCGCTGGCAACAGAATAAATCAGTTCCTCCCACGTTACTCTTTGCTGTCCACTGAGATAGAGCTAATAAATTCACTCTGAGTGATTTTAAAAGAAAGTTAACTCACTGAAAGGACCGTGTGTGTTTTAGAGTTGCTGGGAAGACTGGAGAATCTGGGTCAAAAAATGGTCAGAAGGTGTTTGGGAGAAAATACTATCACGTTCTCACCTAACAAGTCAGGGCAGCAAGCCATGATTGGTACTGCTTGCACTGGACACACTCAATGCCCGACTGTCTCTGTCGCATTGTCAATGGTTTGGATGCCTCAACCAAAGCTCATGTTAAAACTAAATCCCTGCTGTGGTGGCGCACACCTTTAATCCCAGCACTTGGGAGGCAGAGCTAGGTGGATCTCTGTGAGTTCGAGGCCAGCCTGGTCTACAGAGCGAGATCCAGAAAAGGCGCAAAGCTACACAGAGAAATCCTGTCTCGGAAAAAAAAAAAGAAAGAAAGAAAGAAAACTAAATCCCATTATAAAGTTTTTTGTTTGTTTGTTTGTTTGTTTGTTTTTCGAAACAGGATTTCTCTGTGTAGTTTTGGTGCCTGTCCTGGATCTCTGTAGCCCAGGCTGGCCTTGAACTCACAGAGATCCACCTGGCTTTGCCTCCCAAGTGCTGGGATTAAAGGCTCAGCCATCCCCCCCCCCCCCAGCCTTAAGTATTAAATAGATAAGACCAGATGGAATCTTAAGGGATGATTAATCCACTCCTAGATCAGTTGGTGAATTAGGGGGCTGGAAAAATGACACAGTTGGTCAAATACTTGCTGTACAAGCATGAGTACCTGAGTTTGGGCTCCAGAACCCTCACAAAAACCGGTGCAAGCTGGGCAGTGGTGACATACACCTTTAATCCCAGCAATTGGGGGAGGCAGAGGCAGACAGATCTCTGAGTTTGAGGTCCGGTCTACAGAGTGAGTTCCAGAAGTACACAGAGAAACCCTGCCTCAAAAAACCAAAAAATAAAATAAGATGATACTCGGGAGGCAGAGGCAGGTGAATCTGTGAGTTTGAGGCACCCAAGGCAGCCATAATGGAGAGGTCCTGTCTCAAAACAAAATAAAAAATAAATAAAATAAAACAAAGTAGAGAGTGATCCAGGAAAGACACATGGCATTGACTTCAGACTCCAGGCCGATGATTCTCTCCTCTGGTCTCCACAGGCAACTGCACTCACATGCACATACCCACACTCAGACACACAACGTGTGCATATAATTAAAATAAATTCTTTTTGTTTGTTTGTTTGTTTGTTTTCGAGACAGGGTTTCTCTGTGCAGCTTTGTGCCTTTCCTGGAACTCACTCTGTAGCCCAGGCTGGCCTCCAACTCACAGAGATCCACCTGGCTCTGCCTCCCAAGTACTGGGATTAAAGGTGTGCGCCGCCGCCGCCGCCGCCGCCGCCGCCGCCGCCGCCACCACCCGGCCTAAAATAAATATTTTAAAATTTTTATTTATTTTTATTTTATATGTAAGTGCCCTGGTGTATGTATGTATGTATGTGTATCACATGCATGTCTGGTGCCCATTGAGATCAGAACTGGACTCCAGGGTGGTTATGAACCACCATGTGTAGTACTGGAAACCGAACCAGGTCCTCTGCAAGAGAAGCAAGTGCTTCTAACCTTTGATCTATCTTCCCAGCCCAAAATTAAATTTAAAAGTAATTTAATAAAGAGAATAGTATGTCCTCTATCCTAGAGAAAGGGTTGGTAGTGAAGTAAAGAGGGGGGGCGGGCAAACCTCAATCTGATACTTACACAAGAATTAATTCAGAATGGATTGTAAACTTAAATATAATTCATGGGCTGGAGAAATGGCTCAGCTGTTAAGAGCACATACTGCTTTTGCAGAGGATGCAGGTTTGGTTCCCAGCACCCACATGGTGGCTCACAATTGTCTGTAATTTCAGTTCCAGGAAACCCAACGCCCTCTTCTGGCCTCTCTGGACTTCTGCATGCATGTGCACACAAACTCATGTAAGCATATGCACAGATGCATAAAATCAATGACTAAATAAAAATCATAAAACATAAAACACATGAGAAAAATCCAATGACCTAGGCTGAGCAGAGTTCTGTTCCTTTTTTAAAAAATTAGAATACTTTTAAATTTTTATTTTTAATAAATATTTTATATAAAAATAAAATTTAGCCGGGCGGTGGTGGCGCACGCCTTTAATCCCAGCACTCGGGAGGCAGAGCCAGGCGGATCTCTGTGAGTTCGAGGCCAGCCTGGGCTACCAAGTGAGTCCCAGGAAAGGCGCAAAGCTACACAGAGAAACCCTGTCTCGAAAAACCAAAAAAAATAAAATAAAATAAAATAAAATTTAATAAATGTTTAAATATAAAATTTTATTTTAATACTTTAAAAAAATTATCTCCACAGTGCACATATGGAGGTTAAAGGGCAACTTTGTTAGGGTAGTTCTCTCTTTCCTCCATGTACGTGAATCCTGGGGCTTGAACTCGGATCGCTGTGCTTGCACAGCAACTGCCTCTATCCTCTGAACCATCTTGCTGTAGAGCTTAAGATGTACTTTTTTTTAAATAGTATTTTTATTTTATAATTAACTTACTTTCACGTATCAGCCACGGATTCCCCCGTCCTCCCTCCTCCCACCCCCCAGCCCTCCCCCCAATCCACCCCCCACTCCCACCTCCTCCAAGGCCAAGGTCTCCCCTAGGGAGTCAGCCCACCCGCGCAGACTCAGCCAAGGCAGGTCCAGACCCCTCCTCCTTATACCAAGACTGAGCAGAGTGTCTCAGCATAGGCCCCAGGCTCCAAAGTCAGCCCATGCAAGGACAGGTCCTGGCTCCACTGCCTGAGGGCCTCGCAAACAGTTCAAGCTCATCAACTGTCTCACTTATCCAGAGGGCCTGGTCCAGTTCCATGGGGCCTCCTCAGCCTTTGGTTCACAGTTCATGCGCTTCCACGAGTTTGGCCATTTGTCCCTGTGCTTTCCCAATAAATGTATTGGATGGCAAGAAATGGCCAAATGCCTCTAAGGGTACAAGCTGCCAAATAGAAAAGACGATCTGAATCCAAAAGAAAAGGTAGTCTGAACAACCTTTTACCTGCTAAGTAAGATGAATTTTAGTTAGAATATTCCCACAAAGATGATTCAAAGCTCACGTGGATTTGCTAGTGAACTCTACCAATAATTAAGCGGGAAAAAAAATCAGTTATATACGGATTCCTCCAAAAAATAGAAAGGAGGAAACACTTCCCAACTCATGGGGCCAGCATGACCCTGATTCAGAAATCAAAGACATGGGAAAATAAAAACACAAACCAACCTCCCTCACACTAACAAATATAGACTCTCTCTCTCTCTCTCTATTTCTCTCTCTATTTCTCTCTCTATTTCTCTCTCTCTCTCTCTCTCTCTCTCTCTCTCTCTCTCTCTCTCTCTCTCTCTCTCTCTCTCTCTCTCTCTCTTCCTAGACAGGGTTTCTCTGTATAATCTAGGCTGTCCTAGAGCTCACCCTGTAGACCAGGATGGCCTCGGACTCACAGAGATCCACATTCCACCTGCCTTTGCCTCCACACTGTCTTAATCACAGGGGTTCTAAAATAGGTGTGGAGGTAAGGTTATTTGCTCTAGTCATAAACAGAACGAAAAGTTTCAGGGTCTTGACAGTGAAACTTTCTCCCTCGTATTTTTTTCCTGTTCTGCTTTTATCTTAAGTGTTTATTTGTCCTTCGGCCTTTCTATTCATTTGCAAAGCATACAGTTTAATAACTGATGTTATTTTAGTGGTTCTTTTTCTTTTTCTGCACTTGCCTGTGTGTGTAAGTCAGCAACTTATAGGGATTAGCTTTCTTTCCACCATGTGGGTCCCTGTGATTGAACTCAGGCCCATCAGTCTTGATGACAAGCTCCTTTACCCACCGAGCCATCTTGCCAGCCCTTAGTGGGCATTTTTGAAATTATATTACTGAGAGTTTTATTATTAACCTTATAGTAATTTCTGTGTAAGTGATCTGCCTTTCTTCCTTCCTTCTTTCCTTCCTTTCTTCCTTCTTTCTTTGTTTTCTTTCTTTCTTTCTTTCTTTCTTTCTTTCTTTCTTTCTTTCTTTCTTTTCTTCCTTTCTTTCTTTGTTTTGTTTTTCTGTATAGCCCTGGCTACCCTAGAGCTTGCTCTGTAAATCAGGCTGGCTTTAAACTCAGAGATCTACCTGCCTCTGCCTCTCGAGTGCTGGGATTAAAGGGACGTGCCACCACACCATACAGAAATAAAGAAGTCTCTGTAATTTCTTAAAAGTTCGAGACTAGCCTGATCTACATAGTGAGTTCCAGAACAGCCAGGGCTACACAGAGGAACCCTGAACTCTGTCTCAAAAAGCTACACATACACAACAACAAAAAAAAAAAAAAAAGAAAGAAAGAAAGAAATACAAAAAAAGGAAGAAGAAATTATGGTTTCATGGTGATGCATGCCTGAAATGTCAGTTCTTGTAAGGCAGGAGGATTGTGAGTTCAAGCCTTGTATTACACAGCAAGATCCTATCTAAATAAAAAATCAAAAATACCTACTTCTTTAAAGGTTTCATACATTTTGTTTTGCCTCTAACAAGTTTAGTATCTGAGTTTATTGGGAATTTAACTATTTGTTAAGTTTAAATTTGTATATGTTTCTATTTCTGATAATCATCACGCATAGCAATTTGTTCCTAATTCTGTTGGCATGTGTATATGTGTGTTCATATGTGTGTGCAGTGTGGGTATGTGCATGTGCACCTGTGTGTCCATCTGTGTGGAGGTCAGAGGATGAAGTTGAGTGTGTTTCTCTAAAGTGGCAATTAATGAGGCAGTTCCACGTAGTTTATCTGATAGTCAAAAGGGGTTTATTTGGAATTAACTTACAACAAGCAAAGGGAGTTGGTTACAGGATCCAGGAGAGGTAAGGCCCGGTCCAATGCGGTTCTCTGGAGAACTCTGACTTGGTCCGCAGTACCAGATCCAGCATCCAGGATCACGAGGTAGCCAAGAGAGAGCAAGCACGTACACATTTCAGGTATTAAGGGGTCCTCTCCGTCTCCACCACGCCCTGGGTGGTGGCAGGTACCTAGGAGGTACCTGCTGCCTACTAGCGGCGGTGCTTCAGGCATGAAGCCCAGAAAACCACCCCTACATTCCTCAGTCTCTCCTCACCTTATATATTGATGCAGAGTCCCTCAGTTGAACCCAGAGCTGATTCAAGTAGCCCAGTTAGCCAGCTTGCTCAAGGGATCTTGAACGATGTATTCTATCTCCACCTCCCACTGGGATTACAGGTAGGCGGCGTGCCCATCTGACCTTTATGTGATTGCTGGGGATTCGAACTCCAGTCCTCATGCATGCAAATCAAGTGTTGTACAGCTGAGCCAACTCCTTGGTGCACTTTTAAATTTTAAGATTTATTTTTGCACTTTCAAAATTATGTATGTGGTGGTAGGTTATGTACACATAGATGTAGATGCCCATGGAGGAGGCCAGAGGTGTAGGGTCGCCCTGGAGCTGGAGTAACAGGCTGTTGTGAGCCACCTGATTTGGATGCTGAGAACTGAACTCAGGTCCTTTGCAAGGGCAATAAGCACTCTTAACGGCTGAGCCATCTCTCCAGTCCCCAGAATTTTAAATTTTAGATGATGTCAGACTGTACCAAGCTTTTTCTTTTAGGTCACCAACCAGCTCCCAAATCATGACACGGATAGTTATTATTAGTTATGAATGCTTGGCCTAGCTTAGGCTCATAGGCTAGCTCTTTTAAACTTAAATTAACCTGTTTCTCTTTATCTACCTTTCCCCCTCTTTTGTCCTTATTGAGGCTTACATATAGGGTCTCAGACATATAAAGCAAGGGCTCTATCTCTGAGCTATTACCTCAGCCCTGACTTCATTACCTCCAAGAGCAAATTAGGCAAATGAGCTGTCTCTGTCCTTCCTTCCTTTTTTTTTTTTTTTTTTTTTTTTCAGGGCTGAGGACCAAACCCAGGGCCTTGCACTTGCTAGGCAAGCACTCTACCACTGAGCTAAATCCCCAACCCCCCTTCCTTCCTTCTTGAGACAAGATCTCATGTAGCACCGACTAGCCTTGAACTTAGCCGATAGCCTAGGTTAGCCTTGACCTCCTTGTCCTCCTACCTTTCGGTCCCAAGTGCTGGGATCACAGGTGTGTGCCTCTGTGTCCTGCTTAGTTTTCTTCCCTTCCTCTTTCTAATATTTGTTTTATTTTAAATTATGTGTATGCCGGTACATCTGTGAAGAGTGTGCACATAGCATGTAATTGTAGATATCCCACAGAAGTCAGAAGAGGGCATTGGATCGCTTGGAGAGAGAGTTGCAGGGGGGGTTGAGAGCTCTGCCATGCAGATGCTGGGACTTGAACCCGGGTCCTCTAGCAGAGCTGCGCTCACACCACTGAGCCACTTCTCCAGTACTTAGTTTCTCTTCTTCAGAGAGTCTGGGTTTGCCTTTGCTAATAGCCCGAGAGGGCTGTTAGGAGGAGATACTTGTGTTGGTTTTGCTGTTGTTGTGATAACACAGTCTAGAAAAAACAACGAGAGAGAGGAAAGATCTACTTTGATTTATGGTTTTAGTCTGTGGTCAGCGGGCCCCATGATTATACGTCTGTGATGAGGTGAAGTGGAGCTGCTCGCCTCATGGCAAGCAGGAAGCCAGAGAGAGGGCAGAGCCAAGGCAAGCTATGTGCTTCAAATTATGCCTCCAGTAACCCACTTCCTCCAGCTGGACCCAACTTGCAACTGTTTTATTACCTCGCAATAACTTTTTTTTCTTTTTTTTTTATAGTTTATTTTTATTTTGTGTTCATTGGTGTTTCACTTGCATGCATGTCTGTGTGAGGGTGTCAGAAGGCCAGGAACTGGAGTTACAGACAGTTGTGAGCTGCCATGTGGGTGCTGGGAATTGAACCCGGATCCTCTGGAAGAGCAGTCAGTGCTCTCAACAACTGAGTCATCTCTCCAGCCCCTACAATAGCATTTTCTTCTTCTTCTTCTTTTTTTTTTCCTTTTTGTTTTTTTGAGACAGAGTTTTTCTGTGTAGCCCTGGCTGTCCTGGAACTCACAGAGATCCACCTGCCTCTGCCATCTGGGGGGTGGGAGTGGATTAAAGGTACGTGCCACCATGGCCTAGGTCAAAAGCTCTTTCAGTGATGACCTCGTCGATTAATTAATTTATTGATAAGAGCCCCTAGATTCCAATCACTTTATTTTTTTAAAATATTTTTATTTTATAATTAATTTTACATATCAGCCACTGATTGCCCTGTGTTCCCTCCTCCCACCCCACCCCTCAGTCACTTTCTAAAGTATGTTTCTGAACACTACTTCTGTGGTTGGTCAAACTTTCAATAAATGAGTCTTTTGGTGGTACTTCCTTCATATGCAGTCTATAACATGCCATCACTCTCTTTTCAGAATCCTGATTTCAGTTAGCAGACCTCAGATATTGGACCTTGTGGGCAACTCCAGCCTTGATCGCCAGAGTCTGTGTAAGTACCTACTGCCTCATTTGTCCTCTCCCTGCGGTTCTGGCTAAGACACAGCTCAGGAGAGTACTTCCTTTAGGAAGCCTTCCCTGGTTCCCGCACCCCTTCCACAGGGAATGTCACTGCCAATCCTCTGTATTTTTTTTTTTAATACTCTGTATTTTTATTTTTCAGGGCTGTCCAAGTTTCTTTCTCTCAACTCAAAGTCTAACTTAATCTTCACTGAAAATGACCTTTTGAAATATCCACCTGCTTTTCATTTCGTTTATTTTTTTTTTTTATTTGAGATAGAGTCTTGCTATGCAGCTATGGATGGCTTGGAACTTTCTATGTAGAACTGGCTGACCTGGAATGCCCTATGTAGCAATGGGTAGCCTGGAACTCACTATAAAACCATCTGTCTGAGCTTCAACTTGCCTTTGCTTCTGGAATGCTGGAGTTATAGGCGTGCACTATAATACTGAGCAGGATGCCACCTCTTTCTCTTGTTCTTCAGTGACTTTAGAAGATCTTAGAAAGGAATGGCGCATGGGAGGTAGAGATGGTTCAGCAGTTAAGAACTCTTGCTCTGCAATCATGAGGACTGGAGTCTGGCTCTCAGAACATGCATGAGGAACCAGCTATCTATGAAAATATCTGTAAACCAGCTTTGAGGCTGGCAGAGAAGGGTAGTTTGTCAGAGTTTGCTGGCTCTCAACCTAGCCAAGAAGGCCTGAGCCCCAGGAAGAGAGAGAGAGAGAGAGAGAGAGAGAGAGAGAGAGAGAGAGAGAGAGAGAGAGAGAGAGGAGAGAGAGAGAGATGGAAATAGAGGCACTGTCTTAAAGACAAAGGAATGGGCAAGGAGAGACAGAGGAGGAGACCAGACTCTCTTCTGGCCTCTGGCCTCTGTGCACATGTACCTGCACACACACACACACACACACACACACACACACACACACACACACACACACAAATACATCTTAAAATAAAAAAAAAAAAAAAGAAACTGGGTGCTTAATTTCCATTAACTTTGCTACCCTTCCAACCCATGGAGAATGGATTATGACTGGTGGCTCTTTCTACCTGTTCAGTGGCCTAGTTAGTGGAAGCAGCAGGCCAGTCCTGTGCAGTGAGATAAGTCCTCTAGGTTTCATAAGCCAAGCGGTGAACAGACACACACACACACACACACACACACACACACACACACACACACACACACACACACATACACTTGCAGAACTCCCTGGGCCAGTACCTGCCACATCTGGCCAATTCGTAAGCTCTCAGTGCGCTTGTGCTGCAGGGATGGCAATCTGCAGACTGGAGAGTCGGATCTGCAATTACACAGACACTTTAATCATGTTTGGAAGCAATTGTTTGGAAGTTATAGGAAGTCTGAATCTTGATGACAGAGCCTGAAATAGAACTTGAAGCAAAAATGTAGAGAAAAGAAATGATTTATATGTGGTTTCTAATAATTATCTTTGTTATCTATTTTGTAAAGACATATTGTGATTTTTTTTCCTATTAAACATTAATATGGTGGGACTGGAGAGATGGCTCAGTGTACCACTGAGTCCAGTCAGTGCTGCTGTCTGCTTGTCTGCTGGAGTGTTGACTGATCTTGTGGTCATTTTTTTTGTCTGGTGCTGGGGATCAACCCTAGGGTCTCATCCATGTGGACAAACACTACCTCTGAGCTGCAGTCCAACCTCCATGACCTAGGGACCTCCCACTATCAATGTATTATCTCTCCTATGCCTCCAGTTTAAATGTTTGGCCTCTGGGTGATTCAGCTAAATAATACTTTTCCTGTTTTGACAGTTTTCCTGGAGAGTCACCCAATATGCCGCTGAACATATGAGTCAAATGTGCCCATGGGGACAGGATCAGATTACATGTGGCTATTTATCTACAGCTGTCTCCCTGGCAAGTGACTAGGACAGGTTCTCTGACACTGTGAGTGCATAGCTTAGCCTGGCCTCCATAAGCAATAAACAAGCTTATTGGTGGCTCATCCTGACTTTTTTTGTGTGTGTGTGACAGTCTTATGTATTCCCAGCTGGCCTCAAATTCACTCTTTAAGCAAGGATGACCCTGAATTAATCCTCTTGCCTCTACTTCCCGAGAGCTGGGAATGGAGGGTGAGTACCAACACTGGTTTTTATGTTGTGCTTGGCATCAAATACAAGGCCTCATGCATGCTAGGTAAGCGCTCTACCCACTGAGCTAAAATCCTCAGCAGGAAAACTTTTTCAATACATGGGGTTTATGTGTGGTGGTGCTCACCTTTAATCAGGAGGCAGTCAGGTGGATCTTTGTGAGTTCAAAGCCAGCCTGGTTTATTCAGTGAGGTCTAGACCAGCCAGGACTACACAGTAAAACTTTACTCAAAACAAAAACAAAAACAAACCAAAAAACTAATAGAGTGTACAAATGTCTTGAAGGACTCTGCAAAGTTACAAAAAGCCTATGTTAATTTCTTCTTTCTGGATAGTCTGTGACATTTTATCCTCCTTTATGCCTTTTCAAAGAAATGAATTAATTTGGTAGTTTTGCGCTAAGGTCTGGCTAGTTAGCTGAATTCTGAGCAGCCTTTTCAATATTTCAATATTCCATGACCCGCAGCCTGCTAACCCTCCTTTTAAGGCCTAATTTGTTATCCTTTTTGTTTGTTCTTTGATTTTCAAGACAGGGTTTCTCTGTGTAGCTCTGGCTGTCCTGGAACTCACTCTGTGGACCAGGCTGGCCTCCCTCAAACTCACAGAGATCTGCCTGCCTCTGCCTCCCAAGTGCTGGGATTAAAGGCATGTGATACCACTACCAGGCTTCTGTTTTTCTGATGGCTCCATTCTTTTTATCTTTCTGCAAATCAGGGTTCTACAAGGTGGCTTCATTGACAATTCTGTTCACCATTGTTTCCATTTGTGCTAAGAGAAAGCAGCTTGTTCTCTATCTTTCCTTTGGTCAGGTACTTGCCACTCAGCAGCCCTCTTAAGACCTGGTCCAATGGTTTTTAGTTTTGAAATTATTTTATTATTTTTGTGTATGGGTGTTTGGCCTGCATGTGTGTCTGTGTGCCACATGGATAACTGTTGCCCATGAAAGCCAGAAGAGGGCATCTGATACCCGGAACTGGAGTTATAGCCAGTTGTGAGGTGCCATGTGGGTGTTGGGGGCTAAGCTCAAGTCCACTGTAAGGGCAGCAAAGATTCCGTGGGTGTATTGTTTACTTTTCTGGGTTCCTGGTTATTGTGATAAAATAGCCTGACACAACCACCACCACTGTCTTGGTTAGGGTTTCTATTGCTGTGATGAAACATCATGACCAGAAAGCAAGTTGAGGAGAAAAGGGTTTATTTGGTTTACACATCAGCATTGCTGTTCATCACTGAAGGAAGTCAGGACAGGAACTCAAAACAGGGCAGGAACCTGGAGGCAGGAGCTGATGAAGAGGCCATGGAGGGGAGCTGCTTACTGGCTTGCTTCCCATGTCATGCTCAGCCTACCTTCCTATAGAACTCAGGACCAGCAGTCAGGATGGCATCACCCACCATGGGCTGGGCCCTCCCCCACTGATCACTAACTGGGAAAAAGCCTTACAGTTACCAAGGCTCCTTCCTCTTAGGACTCTATAGCTTGTGTCAAGTTGATACACAAAACTACCCAGTACAACCCCCCCCCCCCCCCCCCCCCCCCGCAACTACCACCCCTCATCCCCCACAGGAAAAAAAAGAAACTAAAGGAAGTGTTTATCTTGGCTTACAGTTGATGAGTACAGTCCATCATGGCAGCAAAATTGTAGTTGCAGGAACTTAAGGCTGCTGGTTGGATATATTGTATCCACAATCAGGAAGCAGAAAACCATGAATACTAGTGCTCAGCTTCTCTTTATTCAGTCCAAACTTGAACCTGTTGTTAGTTTTTTGTTTTTGTTGTTTTGTTTTTTTGGTTTTTCAAGACAGGGTTTCTCTGTGTAGCTTTGCGCCTTTCCTGGATCTTGCTCTGTAGACCAGGCTGGCTTCGAATTCACAGAGACCAACCTGGCTCTGCCTCCCGAGTGCTGGGATTAAAGGCGTGCGCCACCACCGCCTGGCTTGTTTTTTTTTTGTTGTTTTTTTTTTTTTTGCCTTTTTACTTTTGGGGAGCCTGCCACCCAGCTCCCAAATAACTCACACATAGAAGCTTATTATTATTTATAAATGTCCGGCCTTAGCTTGGCTTGTCTCTTGCCAGCTTTATTTAACTTTAAATTATCCCATCTACCTTTTGCCTCTGGGATTTTACCTTTCTCTTACTTCTGTAAATCTTACTTTCACTCTTACTCTGTGGCTTGCTGTGTGGCTGCGTGGCTGGTCTCTAGTGTCCTCCTCTCCTTGCTCTTTTGCTCCTTTTTCCTCCCAGATTTGTGCTACTTGTTCTCTGCCTGCCAGCCCCGCCTATCCTTTCTTCTGCCTCACTGTTGGTCGTTCAGTTCTTCATTAGACCATCGGGTGTTTTAGACAGGCACAGTGACACAGCTTCACACAGTTAAAATGTAACATAAAAGAATGCACCACAGGGCTGGAGAGATGGCTCAGAGGTTAAGAGCACTGGCTGCTCTTCCAGAGGTCCTGAGTTCAATTCCCAGCAACCACGTGGTGGCTCACAACCATCTGTAATGAGATCTGGTGCCCTCTTCTGGCCTGCAGTCAGACATACTATGAACATAATAAATAAAAAAAAAGAATGCATCACATCTTTACATCATTAAAGAAATGTTCCACTGCATAACCAAAAGTTACACATCTGAAAATAATCTACAACATGAACCCATAGTATAGTGTCACTGACGTTTATAACTTCCCACCTCCGGCCTTCCCATTCTAGGTAACCCTCCTAGGCATGCTCTGAAGCTTGGACCCCAGGTGAGTCTCGATCCTAGTTACTCTGGGATGACCATCACACTGGGTAAACTTAAACAACACTGTCTACATTAAAGCTAGCCAGTTGTCGGAGACTTCCTCTTCAAACTTCCTTTTAGATTTATATGTATCAATATTTTGCCTGAATACTGCTTGCAGAGGTCAGAGGGGGCATCAGATCCTCTGGAACTGCAGATACAGAAGATTGTGAGCCAACATGTAGGTGCTGGGAACTGAACCTAGTTCCTGTGCAAGAGCAAGTGTTCTTAACTGCTGAGCTGTATCTCCAGCTGGTACAACCATCTGTTTGTTTATGATTTTCTAGACAAAACTCTTCTCTGTAGCCCTGGCTGTTCTCGAACTTGCTCTACAGACCAGGCTGGCCTCAAACTCAGAGATCCACTTGCCTCTGCCTCCCAAGTGTTGGGATCAAGGTGTGCGCCACCACTTCCCAGCTTATTTATTTTTTGGTTATTATTATTTACATTTATTTATTGTTTATGTGTACACATATGGGTGTACTTGAGTGTATCCCATAGTGTTCAGCTTGTAGGAATTTGGTCTCCTTTTCTACCAGGTGAGTTCAGGGATTGAACTAAGGTTGTCATGGATAGCAGGCACCTTTATCTGCTGAGCCATCTCTCTGGTTCCTAAGAATTCATTATGCAAGTGATATTACATAAGTAGTGGAGAAATGGCTTGATTAAAGGCACTTGCTGGTTTTGCAGAGGACCCCGGTTCAATTTCAAGTCCACAAGATGGCTCATAACCATCTGTAACTCCAGTTCCAAGGGATATGATGTCCTCTTCTGTCCTATGGTGGCACCAGGAATGTATGTGGTACATAGACATATATGTAGTCAAACTCATACACATAAAATCTTTTTTTTTTTAAGGGATATGTAAGCTGGTTGATGGTGATATACACCTTTAAACCCAGGACTTGGGAGGCAGAGGCAGGCATATATCTGTGAGTTTGAGGCCAGCCTGGTCTACATAGCGAGTTCCAGGACAGCCAGGACACAGAGAAACCTTGACTCAAACACCCCCCCTACCCCCCCCCAAAAGGATACACAGTAATTTGAGAGATTTGTGTTTATACTTGAGGTTGTAAAAACAAAAACAAACATTTATTTACAAAATATAAATAGCATTTAATGAGCATTTTATTGTAGGAAATACCTTCACATTAGTTAATTTAATACTTGTAATAGCCTTGGGAAGTAGGTATTGTTGCTCTTTTTTGTTTTGTTTTGTTTTGTTTTTTTGAGACAGGGTTTCTCTGTGTAGTTTTGCGCCTTTCCTGGATCGCACTCTGTAGCCCAGGCTGGCCTCAAACTCACAGAGATCTGCCTGCCTCTGCCGCCCGAGTGCTGGGATTAAAGGCATGCGCCACCACCACTTGGCCTTGTTGCTCTTTTTATAAGGAACCTAGTAAATAGAAATATATGTGAACATAAAATTTACAGGTGGTAATAGTATCATAAACTTTCCTATTTCCACTGTCCTTGCATTGAATTTTCTTGGTACCTATCATATGACAATTTCCTTTCTGTTGCTTTGTTTTTTGTTTGTTTGTTTTTTTTTTTTTCCCTCAAGACAGGGTTTCTCTGTGTAGTTTTGGTGCCTGTTGCTGGCCTTGAACTCACAGAGATCCGCTCTGCCTCTGGAGTGCTGGGATTAAAGGAGTGTGCCACCGCCACCCGGATGTTGCTTTGTTTTTTGAGACAGGGTCTCTTTATGTAGCTGTCCCTGGGAGTCCTGGAACCAAGGAGGCTAGCTTTGAATTTAGAGAATTGACCTGCCTCAGCCTCCCAGAGTGCTGGCACTCAATACATGTGCTACACCACACCCACCCGAAAATCATTTCTTCTTTGGTTTTTCGAGGCAGGGTTTCTCTGTGAAACAGCTCTGTCTGTCCTGGAACTCATTTTGTAAAACAGGCTGGCCTCGAACTCACTGAGATCTGCCTGCCTCTGCCTCCCAAGTGCTGGGACTAAAGGCATGTGCCAACATTGCTTGGCTAATTATCTTTTTATTCAACAAATACTGAGTACTTGCTAAATACCAATCCCTATTCCATGCACTGGAGCTACAGGAGATAAAAGATCTACGCTCTCTTTATGTTTACATTCTAGTGTGGAAGGAGCAGGTGGACCATAAAATGAGACATTCGTATGTCAGATGGTGATATATACTAGAATAAAACTAAGAGACAATTTGGGTGGGGTGGCACATGCACTTAATCCCAACACTTGGGAAGAGGCAGGCAGATCTCTGAAAGAGTCCAGCCTGGTCTATGCAGACTGTCTAAACCACTAGCTAAGAAAAACAACAGACAGGGAGTATGAATGATAGAGTGGTCAGGGTTTGCCACTTGTTACTCCAGGGCTCCAGTTCTCCCAGGACAGGAACAAACCTCACTCTACTTTCTGACTCCTTGGCATACCACCAGGCACCTTATGAACAAATTACAAACCTTCTGAGGAGCAAGAAACAAAGCAATAGATACTGCTTATAAACTCCATAAATTGAATAACTCAGTAATTTGTGAGTATTCACCTTTTCATTATTTTAATATTCTTTTTATCAGTCGTTCACTACAGAAAGTTGTATTAAACATTTTTACAGGCTTTTAAAGCTATCAAGCATCTAGTTACCTCTTGGGTCCTATTACCTCACCTAAGTTGTAGTGCGTGTTCGCACAAAAAGTCAAAAAAAAAAAAAAAAAAAAAAAAAAAACCCCAACGTAGCCGTTGCCAGTTACTTCTTGATGTGACCAGTTGTTTTCGAAGGACAAATGACATTTGGGCTTTCTATTGAGGTTCTCGGTCCCGCCCAGGTTTCAGTTCATCGAACCTTAAAGAACCAGGAGACCAAGGTTCTAATTCCTGGAAAACGAATCACCAAAAAAAGTGAGAAATCCTCTAACAAACCCGGCTCGGGTAACCAGCCGGAACCTTGACCTCAAGATGGCGTCGTGCAGTCATAAGATTCAATCGGCGCCAATCAAAAATGGCAGGGTGGGTCGTAATTTACAGCTTGAGCCTCTCTAGGTCCCACTAGGCGTTCCTTCTCTATGGTCATTCTTCTATGCGTAGTGAGTCAGAGGCAACAGTGGAGACTATCTAGTACAAGCTTCTCTATGGTTTCCCCCCCTGGCCACGCCTCCTGGCGCAGTGCACGCCGGGCAAGAGGAAGACCTCCAGAAAGCTCCCCGCGCTGCGCGGCTGTGTTTGCGGCCTGTGCGAGTAGGTGCTTCGGAAGCAGTCTCTCCGTCCGGGCGGCGCGCAGAAACCTCGAACCGGTGGAGCCCTCTCCTAACCTGACGCCCAAGAGGCCGCGAAGACAGTACCGTTTTCTCAGCGGCGGGTGAGTTCACGCTTCCGAGCGCGTGAGGGAACCGGTCGACCGGGTACCTCAGCTGCCGGAGGAGGAGGCAAAGCCAGGGTGGCTGCGGAGGGCCGGGTGGGGTG
Organism: Peromyscus californicus insignis; assembly: GCF_007827085.1. Lineage (NCBI taxonomy): Eukaryota > Metazoa > Chordata > Mammalia > Rodentia > Cricetidae > Peromyscus > Peromyscus californicus. The sequence continues at coordinate 71,763,648 of NW_026294447.1, read as the reverse complement.
GGGGTGAGGGGGTGGGGTGGGGGAGGGGACGGGCACGAGGCTTGGGGCTTCTCCGCTCCTCCAAGGCCTCGGAAAACCAGCGGGGCCGGGAGCCCACGGAGGCCGGGCCCGCGTCCCGAGCGTGCCTCCGTGAATGTTTGTCGCCCACTTTCTCTGTTGCTTCACATTCCGTCTGGGAGTGACTGGCCTCGGGCCTGACGGGGCTCCGTGTTAGCCCCGGATCGGATCGGTCGGCCTGTAGACCGGGTCCTGGAGGCCTTTTTCTTATCATCGGGCCTCCAGATCCACCCCTCGGTAGATTTCCGGGGCCGAGGACTCCCGGGCCTCAGGGCTGCTTGCGCCTTTAAACCAGCCTGCGCCCACTCTTGTAGCGAGGTGCTGGCCACCAACGAATTTCTACCTCTCTGGAACGAATTTCTACCTCTCTGGTCGTCTAATTGCCGCCGCCAAATGAAGGGGCCCCACCCCTCCTTGAATTTCACGAGTGTCCACTTTTTGATTTTTTTTTTTTTTTAATACCCTTCCGGCTTGCTGAAGACGGTGATGAGTTTTACCGTCTTGTCCCCTTTCCGTTTGGAAGGAGGCTGTGTCTCCATTCATTCTAGACAGCACCAACCTTCTTATTAAAATGTATTACCATCCTTTTGTTTTCAGGATTGATTTTTAAACACGCTTTTCGAAATAGAGTATGAAGGTTATCCTGAAGTTATGTAATAGTAGATTAATATTGACGTGGAAATGCCGTTTTGCTACAGGGCAGAGTAAAGCAGACCAAAAGGAAAAGGATTGGGTTTCTCTTGCATCACAGTGCTTTAGAATTGAAATAAAGTGTAGCAGGTAGCTGGCAGTATTGTATAAACTTTTTTTTTTTTTTGTATTGTCTGTGAGCACCCTTTCCTTCAATTCCCTTCAGTTTAATTAAAAATCTCTTGATTTTTGAGTACATTTTAGACCTAAAGACTGTCACAAGTAATAGTGTCTCTGTACCATTGATGCTTGTAAGCCTGTATATAGAACTAGGAACCGTTAGGACAGCTTCACGGGGCATCTTCACACCACGAACTGTAATTTTTTGAGAATTTTTTTTTTAAGGGTATTCCAAAAGCATTGAGATGTCTCCAAAGGCATTTAGTTGCTTGTGATTCAAGCAGTGTGCTCTTCTTATTAAACTTTTTTAAGTCTTGATTTTTTTTTCTTCATCATCAGCAAAGTGAGAGTTACATTACGATTCACTTCACAGAAATGTATGTAAAATGCTCGCTAAAATATTCCTATAACATGATATTGGTTTATACTGATAAATGTTACTTAAGAACTAGAGTGAGAAGTTTCAGAGACTTTTCCATCTCTTCCTGTGTACTCGGAGTAGACTTCAATAGTGCTATTGATTCTTAAATTCCTTCCTTTCTTATTAGTATGTTAGGGCATTGAGACCTTGTAGTAGAGTGAAAGCAGCCTTTGAATTGGTAATTTCAGGATAGTGGGGAGCCTTGGAGTCTCCACCTACTTACTGTGTTCCCCTGATCAGATTAGCTTCTTCATCTGTAAAGGCAGTAACAATTGTACAACAAGTAATTCAGGAGATTAAAAAGGATATTGAAGCAGGCAGTGGTGGCATACACCTTTAATCCCAGCACTCAGGAGGCAGAGGCAGGCAGATCTCTGAATTCAAAGCCACCCTGGTCCAGGACAGCCAGGACTTATACAAAGAAACCCTGTCTCAAAACTGCTCCCCGCCCCCCCCCCCCCCAAAAAAAGAGAAAAGCTATTGAGGACTTCTGCAAATAAATATAAATAAAAATGTTAACATCATATCGTTTTGGGATTACTTTTTTTTGTGTGTGAGGAAGGTGTCACAAAAGTATTTTCCTTAAATTTTTAAAAAAATTTATGTGTATGGGTGTTTTAGCCTCCATGTATGTTTGTGCACCACATTTATGCCTGGTTTGGCCAGAGGCTAGAAGAGGATCCCCTAGAACTGGAATTAAATTTTTTTTAAAGATTGATTTATTATATTATATTATATATACAGTGTTCCGTTTGCATGTATCCCTGCAGGCCAGAAGAGGGCACCAGATCTCATTACAGATGGTTATGAGCCATGATGTGGTTGCTGGGAATTGAACTCAGGACCTCTGGAAGAGCAGCCAGTGCTCTTAACAGCTTAGCTAACTTACTCCTTTCTTTTGGTAGGATACCAAAGACTGCTAGGAAAAAATGTTTTATTGTCTTGTGTTTAGCCATCATGTATTAATAGTTTTGGTTAAAATTTTTTTTTTTTTTTTTTTTTTTTTTTTTTTTTTTTTTGGTTTTTCGAGACAGGGTTTCTCTGAGTAGCTTTGCGCCTTTCCTGGGACTCACTTGGTAGCCCAGGCTGGCCTCGAACTCGCAGAGATCCGCCTGGCTCTGCCTCCCGAGTGCTGGGATTAAAGGCGTGCGCCACCACCGCCCGGCTTTTGGTTAAATATTTTTATTCTGTGGTTATCTTTTTATTGTAGTATTGAGTCTCTATATGTTAATGTTGAGTAACAACTTGAGTTGGCCAAGGATTTTTCAAGTTTTTATTATTATTAATTTTATTATTTGAGACAGGGTTTCTCTGTTATCCCTGGCTGTCCTGAAACTCTATAGGCCAGGCTGGCCTGAAACTGACAGAGATCCACCTGCCTTCTGCCTCCAGAGTGCTGGGATTATAGGCATGTATCTAAGCTTGGCTTCTTTTTGTGCTTAAAACAACTTTTTAAAAGTATTTGGAGAAAATACTACTAAGAATTATTAGTATTGCTGTTTTTCCTTTCTCTTTCTTAAGATTTTGAGACAGGGTCTCATACTCTAGCCCAGGCTGCTTCAAACACATGTAGTACAGGCTGACCTAGAACTCATGACAGTTCTGCACTTTTACTTTGATGACATAATTTAAGATTTACCCAAAGTCAACAAAATAGTACATGAATTCTTAACCATCTGAGATTCCTTAGCATCTGCCTCCCTTGTGCTGGGATTACAGGCGTGCTAGATCTTAACATTTGGTTTTATTCTTTTCTCCATAGTTTCCTTTTGACATATTTGGTAGATGTGATGCTCCTAAACCCACAAATACTATAGAGTAGTTCCTGAAATTAGGAATTTTTTTTAAATTTAAAAATTTTATTCAAATTTATTTTATGTTCATTGGTGTCAGATACCCTGTAACTGGAGTTACAGACAATTGTGAGCTGCCATGTGGGTGTTGGGAATTGAACCCAGGTCCTCTGGAAGAGCAGCCAGTGTTCTTAACCCCTGGGCCATCTCTCCAGTCTTTTTTTTTTTTTTCTTTTCTTTTTTTTTATCTTTTTTTTTTTTTTTTTTTGGTTTTTCGAGACAGGGTTTCTCTGTGTAGCTTTGCGCCTTTCCTGGAACTCACTTGGTAGTCCAGGCTGGCCTCGAACTCACAGAGATCCGCCTGGCTCTGCCTCCCGAGTGCTGGGATTAAAGGCGTGCGCCACCACCGCCCGGCCTTTTTTTTTATCATTTAAAAATACTACAGTGAATCCCAATCAGGAAATTAACATTGGTACAATATTGTTTAATCTTCAGGCCTTAGCTTTTGGTAGTTGTCCTGAATTGATAACTGCTCGTGAAAATAATAGCTGTACAAAGCTCAGTGATTTTTTTTTAATAAATGAGCAGAGTGTATAACCACTACCCAGAAGTATCCCCTGGCCTCTTTGGGAAGCACTGTATATTCTAACCTAGTTTGTGGCAATCACTGATGTGTCTGTAGAGGCAGTGCTGCCTTCTCATTGAGGATAGTGAAAATTTCTGAGGAAAAGATCTGTTAGTTTTTGTTTGTTTGTTTGTTTGTTTTTTCGAGACAGGGTTTCTCTGTAGCTTTGGCACCTTTCCTGGAACTCACTTGGTAGTCCAGGCTGGCCTCAAACTCACAGAGATCTGCCTAACTCTGCTTCCCGAGTGCTGGGATTAAAGGCGTGCACCACCACAGCCCGGCTCTGTTTAGTTTTTGGAGATTCAAAACACTTGAGTATTTTCTTCCCTGTTTCTTGCCATCCAGTGTTTCTGTGTATTGTTGTTGACAGGGCCTTGACTGTGTTGATAGATTAGAGCTCTATGTCTGAGTTATGTCCCTAAATCTGTGAAAAGTTTTGCTATAAAAGTTTCAACATTTTCATTATTTGAGCACAGATTTTTTTTTTCCCCTTTGCTGAAAGTAGTGCAGTCATCAGTCTCTAGTAAATGCAGACTGTAAGCAAGACAGGAGATGGTGTTAAATTAATAGTCACTCACTTTCATTGTGGGGCCACTGGGTTAGTTGTAAAGGTTCTTAAAATCTCACCTTTCATAACTAATACCAATGGCTCCTAGAGCTAGGTACTGTTTGCGGAGGGAAATCTATTAGTTCATTCTTATTTTTTTGTTGTTTTGTTTTTGTTTTTTCGATACAAGGTTTCCCTGTGTAGTTTTGGAGCCTGTCCTGGATCTCTTTCTGTAGCCCAGGCTGGCCTCAAACTCAAAGAGATCCGCCTGGCTCTGCCTCCCAAGTGCTGGCATTAAAGGCATGCGCCACCGCTGACTGGCCTATTAGTTCATTCTTAACCATTTCAGAAATTTGGTATATACTGTCCCAAGAGAGCTAATGTGCAACTCTCTTCCTGGTAACATGTGTTTTTGTCTGGATAAGTATGCAGTGGAGGATTGCTTAAAAGAATTGGTTATATTTTGTATACCTGTGGTAGTCCCAGGAATAAAGAAGAAAAGAATGAGCTGAAAAAGAAAAAAGTGAGAGAGAAGTAGAGTACATGCATATGTTGAACAGTATAAATATATTTTATGTCTATTTTCTTTTTTAGACTAAATACACATAAATTATACAGAATAAAATTAAAACATTTTTGTTTCTAGTGAGTCTCGACAAAATTGTTTGGCCACCATCACAGTAGATAGAGATTGGGAACACATATCACAAATACTTGTTACTTTGGGACATCAAGCTTCATATTTAATAAATAAAAATATTTTGAGCCTTCTAAAAGTTAAACATTTTAGGCCAGGCATGGTAGCACACACCTTGAATCCTATGACCTAGGAGGCAGAGGCAGCAGGATCATTTAGGCCAATCTGGTCTATGTAGTGAGTTTCATGACAGCCAGAACAACATAGAAGAGACCCAGTCTTGAAAAACAAAAAACAACCTCCCCAAACCCTAAAAATCAAAAACAAAAACACATACAAAAACCACTTTTAGCCAGGCAGTGGTGGCCTTTAATTCCAGCACTCAGGAGGCAGAGGCAGTTAGATCTCAGTTAGTTTGAGGCCAGCCTGGTCTACAGAGCAAGTGCCAGGACAGCCAGGGCAACACAGAGAAACCCTGTCTTGAAAAACCAAACAACAACAAAACAAAAACAAAAGAACCAAACCATTTTTTTTTTTTTCTTTTCGAGACGGAGTTTCTCTGTAGCTTTGCGCCTTTCCTGGAACTCACTCTGTAGTCCAGGCTGGCCTCGAACTCAGAGATCTGCCTGGCTCTGCCGCCCAAGTGCTGGGATTAAAGGCGTGCGCTACCACCGCCCAGCCCATTTTTATAATTAGTATTAAAATAATCCCAGCACTCAGGAGGCAGAGGTGGGCAGATTGCAGTTAGTTCCAGGCCAGCCTGGTCTATAGAGCAAGTTCCAGGACAGCCAGGGCTACACAGTGAAACCCTGTCTTAAAAAACCAAACAACAACAAAACAAAAACAAAAGAACCACCACCACAACAAAAACCATTTTTATAACTAGTGTTAAAATAATTTCAGTAGTAATAACTGCATTTCATATTCAACATAGCCCTCAGGAAATCTTTTTGGCTGTCTTTAAAATATGTCCAGAACTCAGCAACTTATTAACTATTTTGACCACTCCTACCTCCTTCAGGGCACAATCTCTTGTTTGTGTTACTGCAGCAGTTTCCTGCTTCCATCCTAGCCCCTTCTGGGTTTAACAGGGTGACAGTGATTATGTTAAGTCAGAAACCTTTCAAAATGTGTTCTGTCTCACTTAAAGTAGCAGCCCAGACCTTTACAGTGTACGTACTACAAAGCCTTCTCTTGATCACCCCTTTCTCCCCAGTTAGTGCTTAGTTTACCTGACTCGGTGTTTATTCTCCTCGGGACACAGAGTTGATAGTGCTGGTTGTGTTTCCTTTGCTTGGAAGGCTCTTCCCTCTTATATGAATAGGGCTTCCTGCCTCAGCCTATTTCAGACCTTTGTTCAAATCTTTACTTAGTGAGGCCTGATCACTGGAACTGAAAGTAAACCATTCCCTAGCTCTTTTCCTTGCATTATTTTTCTTCCAGTGTCCCTAAAACTTAGAAAAAAGTATATTTTTAAATTTAAATTTACTTTAAAAATAAAATCTAGTATACTTTGCTGTGGTTGTATTTTCATTTTATAAACAAAGTGTTTAAAGTGAACATTTATATTGTCAAAGGCATCAGGAATGTCTGTTTTTTGAATTTCCCAAGGAGGGACCATTATCTCAAAGGAAAAGGGGACTGTTCATAAATGTTGGCTGTTGACCAACATTTTTTTACCTTGAAGTCCAACCCATGTTAAGTTTTGAGCAGCTTTAAATAAAAGGGAGGTAATTTATAGAAAAATTAGGAATGTATGCAATAATTGTATTGATGAAACTAAAATGTATCTGGTTAATTAACTTTTAGTATTAAAAACCATAAAATACAGCTTAACCCTTAAGAATATAATTTTACTTTAAAAATGCTGTTTATATCTAATACTGGTTGGAAAGAAGTGGTTGTAAAAGTGAATCTATGGCCCAAGTTTATACCATTGTGAAAGTAGGCACTGGACTATTGCTGATCTGTAGTAGCTGTTTAATTTGTCAATGAGTCCTCAGGCATTGTTTACTGTTCATTAATTAATTTATTTATTCAACAGGTACTATACCAACTGCCTTCCTAAGAAAGTGCTGAGATAGAGTATTATTATAATACAAGAGCTTCTGTAAGTAGGACAGTAGCCTTCTGTTTTAAAGACACACCTTCCTGCTCCTTTCCATGCAGAACATTTGTAATAGAGATCATTAAAAAACTCAATGGGGAAGGGGAACAAACGAGAACATAGTATATAATAACATATGTATGAAGATATATAATTGATACCCATTACTTAATATGGTAATTTTAAAGGTAATGATTACAAAAAAGAAAGGAAAAAGCAAGCAACACATGAAAATTGAATGCATAGTCTTATAAACGTGTATCATTCCTTTCTAAGATATGCTGATGATTACCTAAGTTTTTAAAAGCTTTTCTAGAACCTTTTTCTAATATAGGAATCATTCTGACAACTCGTAATTGTGAATAAGATCACTTTTCTGAAACCAAAGCTTAAATTTTACAGAGTATTTTTTTAATTATTATTATTATTTTTATTTATTTATTTTTTTTTTGAGACAGGGTTGCTCTCTATAACTGGCTTTCCTGGAACTCGCTCTGTAGACAGGCTGGCCTCAAACTCAGAGATCTGCGTGGCTCTGCCTCCTGAGTGCTGGGATTAAAGGCGTGCGCCACTATTGCCTGGCAAAGTATTTTAAAAATATTTTTAAAGTTACATTTCTATTTACTTGTTTTGGGGCATGTGTTTAATGGCACATGTGTAGATGCCAAAGGACAATTTGAGGGCATCAGTTCTGTTTACCTTGTGGGTCTCAGGTATGAAATTTAGACTTGTCAGTCTTGGGGGCAAGGGCCTTTAGCTGCTGATCTGTCTCACCAGCCCTTAGAGACTATTTAAGAAGTCAGAGGAACAGTGTAAGAACGAACAGCTGTGAATGCTGTACATGCTTTTCTGTTTCAAAGAAGTGCTTATTAACAGGTAAAAATAGTCAACATTAGGGATTGAGCAACTAAACTGAAGTAGGTTGTTCTGTTTTGATTCTTCTAAGTTAGATACACTGATGATAGAATATAAGTATACATATTAGTTTGGAGGGAATGATTTTAGTTCTAGAGTTTGGATGCAAACAGTAATAATCTGTATTGGAGAATTATTTGTGGGCTCACAAAATGGCTCAGTAAAGGTGTGCTTGCTGCTACACTTGACAGCCCAAGCTCAATTACAACAAGACCCAGATGATAGGAGAGAGGTGACTCCTGTGGCTTCTTTGACTTCATACATGTCACACATAACCAAACACACATAAACCTACACAAATGAATAAATGTAATTTTTAAAATCCTAAGTATTTACAAAAAATAAAATTAAATGTCCAAGAATCTTCAGTGTTTGAGGCAACTGGTATTTCTGGTATTGAGGCAATCTTCAGGATTGAGGCAACTGGTATTTCTGTATTCTAAATAATTTACTGTATTATAAAGACAGGAACAGATATGAAGAGATGTCAGTGACACTGAAGGAGAAATGCAGGTAACAGTGTAGTATGAATACATTATTACAAAGCACAAATTATTAAATATTTGTATATTAAAAAGGTATGTAAAAAACATAACAGCAAACTGGTGGGATTTGGTGGGTAAGAGAAATGTAGAAGACACCACTTAAAAAGAAGCCAGGCATGGTGGTAGTATTGAGAGGCTAAGGATGTTGGGTTTCAGGCCAGCTTGGGGAATGTCTTAAACTGAAAAAAACAAATACATACATACACTCAACCTACTGAAAATAAAAGTAAAACAATATACTTTTGAGACAGGGTCTCATGCTGCCCAGGTAGGTCTCAAACAGTCTGGCCTTGAAATGATCCTCCTGCCTCTACCTCCCAACTTCAGTGATTACAGTCATGTACCACTGTGCCCTGCTTGAGAAATATGTTTAACAGTTCTAGGCTTTCTCAGTTACAGAGTATGGGATTTTCTGTTAATAGGTGGAAAAATTTTTGCTATCTGTTTGACAGAAATAACTGCTGCTTAGTAAAAACAAAAACAAAAACCTAATTCTATTGGAATCAATGACCAACTCATTTCAGCTTCATATTTTTTTTTTTAAAGACAGGGTCTCCCCATGTAGCCCTGGTTGTCTTGACTATGTAGACAATGTGGTCTGTTTCTCCAGTGGTGGGAATAAAGATATATGCCCCTTTGCCCAGCCCAGCCCTTGAATTTTTGAGATAAATCCTAGCATATTCAAGATTCTTCTGCTTCCACCTCTGGGATTGGGATTACAGGCTTGTGCCACCAGGCCTGGCTAGAGGTTTGCTTTAAGAAAAATGTCTTAAACTGGATATGGTGGTGTACACCTGTAATCTCAGTACTTGAGGTAATGGAGGAAGGAGGGTCAAGTGTTCATAGTTGTCATCAGCTATAGTGTTCAAGGCCAGCTTTGACTGCTTGAGATCCTCATCTCCAAAAAGAAAAAACAAAACAAAAACAACTGTTACCATATTACAAATTGTGGGCTCTTTATATGTTGGAGCAGTTACTATGTGACCTGATAGCAGGAGTGCCCTCTTCCCCCTCAGTTTGTAATTTAATAACACATTTGTCTTTAAGAACTAGGTAACACTGAAGTGTTGAGTTTTCAAGGAATCATTGGGTTAAAAATGAATGTATTAGAACACTTAGAAAATTAGCTACCCTCCTGGATTCTGAGTTTGTTTTAAAAGATTCGTTGATGTTTGGCATTTAATTTTTTGATATTAACTGAACCTCAAAATTTTTTTCTTCCTTTATATGTATTCCCACATGATTGTAGGAGTCTATCCTGAACTTAGTTCGTGTACATTTTGGGAACTTATTTTAGAAAAGATCTAAGTTTTAAAAAATTCTCAATGGACAGACAGAGAAAAGAGGGTCTTTGCCAACTCCTTTGGGTAAGAAACTTTAGAATTTTGCAGATACTCTAAAAATGAAGGTCAACAATATAGGCATATCAAATTTGAGAGGTTTCAAATAAAATGATTTGTCATTTCTTTCTTTAGACTGGTGCAGTCAGAATGTCTTTCCCCCCTCATTTGAACCGCCCTCCCATGGGAATCCCAGCACTCCCTCCAGGGATCCCACCCCCACAATTTCCTGGCTTTCCTCCACCTGTACCTCCAGGTAAGTTTGATCACATTTTTCTAATTTTTAAATCTGAGTCTTTGTCATTGTGGTATTACCTTTGGAGCATGATACACCTGTGATTTATTAGTAAAGACAAGATAGGCTTACTGTGAAAATGGATGTCTGATTTTTCTGTGACATTATTTGTTTGAGGACAGAATCTGTGGTGCCCCAGGTGTACCATCACCTCCCAGCAGTCTTTCTTGCTCCTGAATGCTAGGATTACAGTTAGTTGTGACTCTCTATACCCGATTTGACCAGTAGATTTGTATTTGTGGCTGAGTTTCAGGCTCACCTTGGAAATGCCTTAAAAATGATGTATATTTGAAGGTGCTCTATTCATAAGGTTCAAGAATTTAAGAAATAGAAAAAATTAGCAGTGCAACTTCCCTCATGTGGCCACATCAACTAACATCAGTGTTGTTACTAGCCTGTTACTGCTAAAGGGAAACAAAATGGTAGTTGATTTATCTTTCCAGATATTTTTAAATGCATGGCATAAAATATTTAAAAGTTTACATTTTTATCTTTTTTTTTTTTTTTTTTTTTTTTTGAGACAGGGTTTCTTTGTGTAGCTCTCTGGTTGTCCTGGAACTCTCTCTGTAGACCAGGTGGCCTTGAACTCACAGAGATCCACCTGCCTCTGCCTCGCTTTTCTTTTCATATGGTTGCTGGGATTGAACTTAGGTCCTCATGCTTGTGAAACAAACACCTTACTGTGCAAGACATTTCTCCAGCCCTGGTTATTTTTAATTGCATTTTTAAAATCTGTACCCTTTTTCCCTCTTAGGGACACCAATGATTCCTGTACCAATGAGTATTATGGCTCCTGCTCCAACTGTAAGTATAGTGGCTTTCTTTTCTTTTCTTTTCTTTTTTTTTTGGCTTTTCGAGACAGGATTTTTCTGTGTAGTTTTGGTGCCTGTACTGGATCTTGCTCTGTAGACCAGGCTGGCGTCTAACTCAGAGAGCCACCTGGCTCTGCCTCCCTAGTGCTAGGATTAAAAGCATGTGCCACTGCCTTCCAGCTTGTCTTGACCTCTTAAATGCTGGGATTACAGGCATACACTTAACTATGCCTAGTTTATGAATTGAGGATTGAACCTAAGGCCTCATGTTTTACAGAGAAGTACTCTACCCAGTTGAATACTCTACCATAACACTGTATATATGAAGGGAAAATTTAGATTAGGATAAAACTAGTGCTTTTTGAAATGTAAAACTTTGGTAAGCTTAGATAACTTAAAATATTTGTATGTATGTGTGAATGTGTCCTCCTTGTCACTGTGTGCAGCATTTGCATGCAGTGTTTTTGGTGACTAGAAGCTGTTGTGAACTACCTGATGTAGTTGTTTTGAACTGAATCTGGCTCCTCTGCAAGAGCAGTGTATTGGTTACTTTTACATTGCTGTGATGGGGTAAAGCCATTAAAAGAAGGAAGGGTTGACTTAGGCTTACTGTTCTAGAAGGACTAGGTCCATATTGCAGGGAATTGTGGCACAGATGGAAATGACGGGAAGAGCTGAGAGCCCCAATCTAAAACTAACAGCAGGAAGAAGAGAGGAAACTCAGAGTGGTGGGAATCTTAAACTATCAAAGCTCACCTCTAGTGAGTGACATACTTCATACAACAAGCCACACTTCCTAAACCTCCCAGATAGTTGGGCTATTTTTTGTTTAATTGCTTTTGTTTTTTTGGGACAGTGTCTTACTTTTTAGTCCTAACTGGCCTGCAACTCATTATGTAAACCAGGTTCTCCTTGAACTCAGCCAGGAGCCACACGCCTCTTGTCTCCTTAGTGCTAGGATTAAAGATATGTACCACCATACTTGGCTTAGTTGGTTTTTTTAGAAGCCTCCAAATGACACTTCCTTTGTATGATAGACTAGGAAAAGGTGGAATTGGGGTTTGGAGGAACTCCACCAGTTCCCAGTTTACCCCATGCCTACTGAGTTTGTAATGAATTCATTGTTGAGTACATTAGATTTCTGCTTTTGTATGTGGGGAAATTGAAAGTTTAAAGTGAAAATAAGCTAATAACAGAAGGACCTTATAAAAAGCAAAATCGTAAACAGTGTTGCAGTGTTTTAAAACTGTCCTACAAGATTAGCAGGAATAGCCGGACAGTGGTGGCGCACACCTTTAATTCACAGCACTGGAGGCAGAGGCAGGTAGATCTTTGTGAGTTTGAGGCCAGCCTGAGCTACAGAGTGAGTTCCAGGAAAGGCACAAAGCTACACAGAAACCCTGTGTAGGGAAAAAAAAAAAAAAAAAAAAAAAAACAACCAAAACCCTAAAAAAAAGAAAAGCAGGAATAATGAATTTGCTTTCATCTTGGTCCTTAGTATAATTGTGATGAAATTTCTAAATTTTTTAATAATCTTATGGTTTCTGTTTTTAAACATTTAAGAACTTGTAAACATAAAAGCTTGACATTTTGTTTCCTTTTTAAAGGTAATTGACAATGGAAATTTGTGAACAATAAGTTTGTATTCATGAAACATACTACATGCTTTAGGAGTTTTAGATTAATTATGTAGGTCCTTTAATAAAGTTTTAGGTTAATTATGTAGGTCCTTTAATAATATGCTATATATTTATACTTTAAAGTTGGAATTTTTAGCCTAATGTCATAATTGCCAGATGAAATTTATTTGTTTTTCTTTACCATAGGTCCTAGTACCTACTGTGTCCATGGTTGGAAAGCATTTGGGAGCAAGAAAGGATCATCCAGGCTTAAAATTGAAAGAAAATGATGAAAATTGTGGACCTACTACTACAGTTTTTGTTGGCAACATTTCTGAGAAAGCCTCAGACATGCTTATACGACAGCTCTTAGCTGTAAGTTAAACTGTTTTTCATTTTTTTAAACTTACAAATTTCAAATTTACAAACAAAAGGAAAAAAGACTGAGTGAGTAGTTCATTTTTTTCCCCTTAGCATTGTACTATGAAAATATTTCAAATCTGAAAAAAAAAAGGGGGGGGGCAGAATAGTAAGCACACTTGTATTCTTTGATGCACATTCATCAGTGAACTGAGCATTTTTTGTTTTATTTGTTTTTTGAGCAGGATCTCACTGTGTTGTTGCTCTGGCAGTCATGGAACTTTCTGTAGACCAGGTTGGCCTCTAACTCACAGAGATCCACCTGCCTCTGCTCCCTGAGTGCTGGGATTAAAGGCATGCACCACCCCATCCTCTGAGTCATAGGGTTTTTTTTTTTTGTTTTTTGTTTTTTGTTTTTTGTTTTGTGGGGATTAGGGATAGGATATAAGATTTTTTTTTAAAAGATTTATTTATTTATTATGTATACAGAAGAGGGCGCCAGATCTCATTACAGATGGTTGTGAGCCACCATGTGGGTGCTGAGAATTGAACTCAGGACCTCTGGAAGAGCAGTCAGTGCTCTTAACCTTTGAGCCATCTCTCCAGCCCAGGATATAAGATTTTTTAATGAAGACTGGGGGTAAACATTCAGTACAGGGGAAGCAGTGCGTTGTCCAAGGGGACCATGATCAGCCATATACAATCCTATGGCACATAAAACAAGCCATAGAATAAATTAAAAAAAAAATTATTCCCCTCCTGTTTCCTTCTGCTAGGAGTCAGTAAGGCTCCTTTTTCTTTTTTCTTCAAGCTTCATGGGTTTTCTTTTGGATTTTTGAGATAGGGTTTCTCTGTGTAGTCCTGGCTGTCCTGGAACTCATTCTGTAGACCAGGCTGGCCTCAAACTTAAGAGATCCACCTGTCTCTGCCTCCTGAGTCCTAGGATTAAAGTGTGACACCACTGCCTGCCTAAGGCTTTATGTTTTTGTTTAAGCAGTTGTTGACATGTCTCATGTTTATTGGAAACTTACTAATTTATTTTAACAAGTTTAGTTGTTGGCCTGATCTTGCTAAGCTGTTTGTTTTGTGTGGTGTCCCCCCCCCATTGATGGTGGTATTATTATTTTGAAACTGGATTTCACATTGTGACCCAGGCTGCCCTCAAACCTGTCCCTACCTCAACCTCCTGGATTACAGGTGTGAGTTACCTTACTCTGTAGCTTTAATTGATCTTGTGATCTTGTCTTGAAGCTATTTCATTTTGTTAAGTGATAAATTCTCTACTTTCTTTTTAAGAAATGTGGTTTGGTGTTGAGCTGGAAGAGAGTACAAGGTGCCTCTGGAAAACTTCAAGGTATACATATTTTTCTTATTTGTTGCCACCACTTTAACCTGTTTGCAGAAGTTACTTTACATGTTTTACTTTAATTTTCTTATATAGGATGTATTAAAAGACAATTGAGAAGGTTTTGGCTGAGATTTGGGGATAGAAGAATCAAAAATTGAAACAGGAGGTAGAAGGGGAAATAATTAAAACTGCTCAATAGTTTTTTTTTCCCCCCATCCCTTTTTAATATACTAAGCTGAACAAACCCAGTGGTTTCTTTTTTAAAAAGATTTTATTAAGTGCCTGTAAGTTTTGTTTCAGTTTCTGCTTGGAGTTGGAATTATAGCTGGTTTCCAGCTGCCTGACAGGGCTCCTGGGAATCTGCCTTCTTTTCTAAGTGTAGTATGTGTTCTTAATTGCTGTGTTCTCTTTCCAGCTCTCACATTAGTTTCTTACATGTTTAAGGTCCTTTTTGTCTGAAAGAAAGGCTGTCTGGTCCAGATGGAACAATTAGAGCTCAGGAAGAGAGCAAAGATAAGCATATGACCTCTCATTGATTGACTGATGAGATTTATTTATTTTTACTTGGTGTATGTGTGTGCCTACATGTATGCTTTGCACCTCCAGTTTCCAGTTATGCAGAGACCAGCAGAGGGAGTCAGATTTCCTGTTCCAGTTGATTATGAGCTGCCATGGGTGTGGTGGGAATGGAACCCTGGTCCCCTGCAATAACAAGTGCTCTTAAATGTGAAGCTGTCTCTAGCTGCTTTTTTTTTGTTTCTCATGTCTTAATTGCTTTCCAGTTTATTTAGAGTCTCCTGCTGAACTTGGAGCTTGTAGATGCTAATATAGCTAACAAACTTGACCATGTTTGCCTCTGGAGGGCTGGGATTACTAGAGGTTGCCATGTTACTTCTGCTCTTATATAGATACTAGGTATCCTAACTTTGGTCCTCACACTTCTATGGCAAGTGCTTCCCAGCCATAGAGAGCATGTTTTGAAAGTAAACTACTTTTCATTCTAGACAGAAATACTGTTTAATTCCCTGCCATTCTTCTCTTGTTGCTATGGATTAAGTCTAGTGTTTCATATATGCAATCACTAGTATCTCTAAGTTATACGTCCTAGGCTTGATTTAGAAATATCTTTATGGGCAGTGGTGGAACATGCCTTTAATCCCAGCACTCGGGAGGCAGAGCTTGGCGGATCTCTGTGAGTTTGAGGCTGGCCTGGACTACAGAGTGAGTTCCAGGAAAGGTGCAAAGCTACACAGAGAAACCCTGTCTCGAAAACCAAAAAAAAATCTTTATTATGGATAAATTTATACATATATAAAATTGAGATGGTGTGACAGCACCCATTTGAGGTCAGTGGCCTCCTTCACTTTCTTTCTCTCTCTGTCTCTGTGTAGCCCAGGCTATCCTGGAACTCACTCTGTAGCCTGGTATCAAACTCAGAGATCCACCTCTCCCTCCAAGTGGTGGGATCAAAGGTGTGCTCAACAATGTTCAGCCTTTTTTCTTTCTATATTTGAGTATATATTCTGAAAAATAAAATTTTGTTTTGCTCTTTTTTATTCTGGGAAAAAGAAGGGCTTTAGGGAAAATACTAAAAATAGAATTATAGTACCTAAAAATACTGGCTGTTTTTTTTCTAATACGTTGTCTGGTTAATATTGAAATGCTTGGTTACTTTTCTCTAATGTCAAGTTTTAAATGTTTATTTCATTCAGGATATATGTGAGCTTTCTATAGTGAAATTTATTGGGAATTAGAACAATTCTTTTGAAAATTAAAAGTTATTCTAGTCCTCATTTGCTTCTGCCTTTTGAGTACATAGCTTTGTCCTACCATACCTAGCAATAGTCTGTATGGGTAGAGCTAGATCCTCAGTCCTTAGACTGTAATTTTTTCTTTTTAATTTCTTAAATTTTATTATTATTGTTTAGCTCTTAGTAAATAATGATTTGCTTGATTTTAATTTTTCTTCCTTTCCACTGGTCTTTTTATTTACACACACACACACACACACACACACACACACACACACACACACACACACGCATCCCTACACACACCTACCTATCTACCTGCCTACCTCCTTCCCTCTTTGGTTTCCAGGTGCTATAAGTACATGTTTATTAGAGGATTAAAGAACAGGATTGGAGTGATGACTGCAGTACCATCATAAGTAATGTCTTGAATCCATTTACTTTGCTGTGTTTTTCACTTTTTATAACTTAATATTTCACAAATTTTTTTTTATTGCTAGCTTTTGGATTTTGTGAGTATAAAGAGCCTGAGTCTACCCTCCGTGCTCTCAGATTATTGCATGACCTTCAGATTGGAGAGAAGAAACTACTTGTTAAAGTTGATGCAAAGACAAAGGCACAGTTGGATGAATGGAAAGCAAAGAAGAAAGCTTCCAATGGGGTATGCAATCTTTTTTCTAGTCTGGGTGTGCTAGTTCAATGTGAATACTTCATATTGTAATAAGTCTAATATGGGGACTCACAAGATCATTATTGTAATATGTGCTTATGGCTTATGCAGGAGTGTATTTTTATCGTTTGTAGATAAGTGTTTTATCTACCCACAGTGGGTGGATGACTGTTGGTTTGCTTGTTCCAGGTTGGGATGAAGGTAGTAAGGGAGGCTGGACAAGGTTAACTTGCCAGAGAAAACACTTGTACAGACTATTCCAATCAGAGCTAATTCATTAAGGCAGCTTTGTAAGTAAGTATAAAATATATTTCAACCTACACAATGTTTATTAGTTACCCTCTCTTTTAGACGCACACAGATTGGATTCTAAAGTGACTGAGAATAAGTCGTACTACTTAATGTATTGGGGTGACTTTATTTAGGCCATTTTTTATTTTTCATTTTAATTCTGTTATTTTTAAATGAGGACAAAAGAGGTTTTTGTGTCTTGTGTGATAATGTATCTATTGTCTTCATAAAACAAAACAAATCTTAAGCCTGAGTATATATTGTGTCCATTTTTTTCTTTTATCTTCCTTTCCACCTCCTACCAAAAACAGCCTTTGCTCTCATCAAACTTGCATTATTTTTCAAAATAGATATAGCCTCCTTGTCCCCGTTTATAAGAAGCTCTGTGTTTTACATTTTTCTTTAAAGAAATTTTTTTAAAACTCAAATTTAAGCTAAGTATAAAAGGATGTAGACATTTTGGTCTTGTGTTCTTGAAGACATTTTCATTTGTGTGACTGAATTTAGTGTTCTGTTCACTCTTTGTTTTTTTCTTTCAGTGCTGAGGGTTAGAGCCCAGGGCTCCTGTTTGACAGGCAAGCACTCTACCACTGAGCTACATCCACATCCCATTAGTATAGCTTTAATTAGAATATTTTTAGTTCATAAAAGCGTGATTAAAGCCAGCCATGATGGTACATCCCAGCACTTGAGGGGTGAAGGCAGTTGGGTCAGGAGTTTAAACTCATCAGTTATACAGGGAATTTGAGTCCAGTCTGGGTAATATGAGACTATCAAATCAAAAAGGATTATTTTATAAGCACCTTTCCCCCCTGCTTAATTCTGGTTTTCTTTGGACTTCTAGTACTTAAATAATTTCACTGACTCATTCTGCGTATATTTATGCGGTAAAATTACTGTTGCTTGTTTGTCAGACCCAATCTTGGTTTGGATTTCCTTACAGAGTAAAGCCTGTATTTTGCATAATATTTAGGTTTTGTTGCCTATCTATTGTTTCTTGTTTTGTTTTTAGAAATTTATTTTTATGTGTGGGCGAGTGAGTGTGCGTGTTTATGTGCACCACTTGCATGTATTTCCCATGGAAACCAGAAGAGGTTAATTAGTCTCCTAGAACTGGAGTTATAAACAGTTGTGAGCCACCATGTGTGTGCTGAGAACTGAACTGAGAGGTCAAGAGCAGCAAGTGCTTTTAACTGCTGAGTTCTCTCTCCAGCTGCTGTTTTGGTCCCCCCCCCCCCCCCCCCCCCCCCCCCCCCCCAGGGTTTCTCTGTGTTGTTTTGGTGCCTGTCCTGGATCTGCTTTGTAGACCACACTGGTCTTGAACTGGCTATGCCTCCCTAGTGCTGGGATTAAAGGTGTGAGCCACCACTGCCCGCTGTTTGGGCTTTTTTTTGAGATAGGCTTTCATGTAGCCCAGGGTGACTTCTTAATCTCTGTGTAGTATGACCTTGAACTCTACGTCCCCTGTGTGCTGGGATATTATCGTCAGATGTTGTTATGCTGTTTACTAGATCTTTAAAAATGGATTGTTTTCTTTATGTGTATAGGTGTGTGTGTAGATGTGAGTGTGCACATGTGGAAGTCAGAGGACAACTCATGGAAGTGGGTACCTGGGGTCAAACTGAGGTCAGAAACCTTTGGCAGGTCCCTTCACACAGACTTGTTTGTTGTTGTTATTTTATGTTTTTGGTCTTTATTGCCCATTCAAGCACCTCGTTCAAATTTGGTCCATCAAGTTATTCATATAGCTATTGTGTGCTAAAACTTTCTGGAGATACACAACACACATACCTACTTACTTCAGATAGGAAATCCTCGACGTACCAAAATATGAATACTATTGAAGTTCAAGTTAGTGAACCACTGAGTTTTTTGGTTATTTACAGACAGCCAGTCTGGTCTGTTTCTTGTTGTTTTTGTAGCTTTTCTCCTCTGAGAGACTTCTTGCATTTCAGCTTTCTTCCATGTGAGAGGGACTCTCAGCTTTTATTGTTTATTCTGGCAGGGGAATCTGATGAGTTTCAGGGACTTCCTGAAGCTGTCTTCAGTTGTTAACCTTCCTGCTCAAGGAACTTCTGCAGGATGGAATGTTTCAATTTGGAAAAAAACTTTTGCACAATAACCTTTATCATTTTTTTATTGTCTTGTCTTTAAATCCTGTCTTCTCATACTCTGCCCCGCCCCCCACATGTGGTCTCCAGTATTTACTGTCTAGTCTCTCACAGCCCATCACATCCTATCTGATTGTCACATTCTGTACTCTTTCCATATCCCTGATTTTCAGCAAAAGGGGAAGTAATTTCACTAACTTTGCTCTTGTACCCACTCTATCACCTAGGAAAATGTCTTCTAAGTTAATAATGGAATGAATGTTTATTGAATAACAGTGTTGTGGAAAACTCTTGGTTTCCTCTGACTCTGAGATAAAAGAAAGATCAAAAAGTAGTTTTTTTGTTTGTTTGTTTGTTTGTTTGTTTGTTTTGTTTGAGACAAGGTTTCTCTGTGTAGCTTTGCGCCTTTCCTGGATCTCTTTCTGTAGTCCAGGCCGGCCTCAAACTCACAGAGATCCGCCTGGCTCTGCCTCCCGAGTGCTGGGATTAAAGGCGTGCGCCACCACTGCCCGGCTTAAAAAGTAGTTTTAATGAGTCAAAGAGAAACATGAAATTGTATGAAAGGAGTGAAATATTTTTCCTGATTTTGAATTTTAAGAAAATGTTCCTTGTCAACTAACTTGGTTGAAAATACTTAAGTCTGTAGATTAGTTTTTTTTTCCTTCCATTTTTTTTTAAAGCAGTGTTTAAGTAAAATTGTGCTTCATTCCAGATAACCAGTCTTATCTGTCTAGTCCATGCCCTACTTGCTGCTTTATGTCTGCTCAGCAATAAATCTGTAGAGATAGATAAACGTGCTTGATTGTTTCAAGCTGTATTTGTTAACCATGCATTCAAGAATAAACTGATGGGTTATAGAGATGGCTTAAGGGTTACTAACACTGGCAACTTTTGCAGAGAATCCAGGTTTGATTCCCAGCACACACATGGCAGCTCACAAACTGCCTGTAACTCCAGTTCCAGGGAATCTGACACCGTCTTCTGGCTTCCCCTTCACAGCACCAGGCATGCAAGTGGTACACATATTTGCAGGCAAAACATCCATATACATAAAAGAAGAATGAATTGGTGAGCTGGGCATGCTTGTTGAATGCCTCTAATCCCAACGTTTTGGAGAGAAAGGCTGTTTGATGAGGTCAGCGTGGTCTGCTTATTAAGTCAGGCCAGCCAGGACTAGCACCTATCTTAGAAAGCAAATCAGAACAAAATAATGACAATGAACTGTTGAGTGTTGGAGTAGAGATAATCTCTGGAAAGCCATGTACATTACTTACTGTCAGATAAAGGTACTTCAAGTGAACATCTTCACGTAATTGCTTCCAAATTCATCTTGTTCGTGTTTACTGAAAGAACTGTGCATTTGGTAGGTTCCCTTTAAAGGGCTTGTTTCATTTTATAGAATTTAATCTTGAGAATGTCTCTAGGGCCCGGGGGTAGTGAGTTGTGTGCCTTTAATCCCAGCACTTGGGAGGCACAGCCAGGCGGATCTTTGTGAGTTCAAGGCCAGCCTGGTCTACAGAGCAAGATCCAGGACAGGCTCCCAAGCTACACAGAGAAACCCTGTCTGGAAAAACTAAAAAGAACTTTAAAAAAAAAAAGAATGTCTCTAGAAGATTTGTTACATCTTTGTTAATATTACTTAGTGTGCATTTTGGATTTAGGGGTTGAAGTTTAAGTTGGTAACTCAGCGAGAGCTTTGGATCAGATTTGTCAACCTGTCTGTCTAATGACCTTTCTAACCCAAATTGACTTCTCTTTCCATATTGTTTCAACATTTTTTGTTTTAATGATAATTAGCAGTCTGCTAAGAGACCTAGCCTTTCCTTGCTTTCTTTCTAAAGATGTAGATTGAGAGGCAATCGGCCATTTGAAAGGTTGAGTTGAATTAGTTTATTATACATCCTTCATGGTTATAATTCTGGCAAATAGCTATATTGATCCTTAAACTTTCAGTTTGTTTGGATGGTAATTTAGAGTCTGAGTTACTTTTATATTAGCAGGCCTTTGTAGGAAATATCACATAGATTTTATGTTTTTTCTTTTTTTTTCTGGCTTGCTTTTTATGGACTGTTTCACTGTGTAGCCCTGATTGGCCTAGAACTCACAGATAGCCACCTGCCTCTGCCTCCCAAGTGCTGGGATTAACAGCCTTCAGCACCACACGTGGCCCAACAGCATGCTTTCTAATGAATATTTTGATAGTGTAGAATTAGCTATCAAAGGCTAGGTTTCAGGGAGTTGGGTTTGGTGGCTCATAGATGTAATCTCAGTACTTAGGAGGCTGAGACAGTACAGCAAGTCCCAGGCCACTTTGGGCTGCACCTTGGCATTGTGTGACAAAGGTGTAACAAATAACCGCAACAAAACACTCCAAACATGGACTTTGAAGGTAAATGTTACCAGAGTATTCTCTTCATATAAAACTTTCAGGGAGGCGTAGTATATCTTTAAGGATTTAGTGACAGGTGTATACATTTGAAGACCTTATTGTCCTTATTTTACCAATTTAAAATAAGCAGTCACCACAATTAACAGTTTACTATATATTGTTGATAAATAATTTTAATAGTTTAATTACAGTCCTGTGTAAAGCATCTTGTCTTTATCTAAGATGCCAAGTAGAAAATTGGCTACAAGAAGATTGGATGAAGAGGCAGGTTTGAGAAAGTAAGAAACTCTTAATAGAATGGGTTTTATCTTTGACATAGTTCCTTATATTATCTGTCATAATCTTCTATTCCTTACTGTATGTTCGTAATGTTACTGTATGTTCGTAATGTTTGTGAGCAAAATTCTGAGTTAAATATTTGTGTTTTATACTTTCAAAGTGTCAAACAGTGTGTTCTGAATAAGAATTTGTTTAAATTAAATGTTGATAGAAAGTGTATTGACTATGTATATAAATATATTTCTAATGGTAGAAACAACTTAATGGTTGTTAGGAAATAACTGGTAAGTTATGATTACTTAAGTAACCGCAAAGCATGAAGTTCAACTTCAGTAGAGTTGAAATGTGTTGTGACCTAGAGCCTGGCATTTAGGTGAAAGATTATAGTTCTTTTTCTATTGATATGTTGATGGTTGAATTCAGAATGACACGTTAGGCAAGTCCTGTACCGCTGAGCTATATCCCAGGCTCTACAAGCATGTTTTTTTTTAAACCTACAAATGAAGGTATATATTGACCAAGTAAAATTGCTATTTTAGGATATATATGTGTATAATTTTAGTTTAGAAAAATGCCTTTGTATATGCAGTTTTTCATGCTTTTTCCTTCTGTTCTTATTTTTCCCCATGTTTTGAGTAAGAAGTTAAGTTGAAAGTGAGGGAAAATCCAAAATTTTTAGGTCATAGTATAAATTCTATTTTTAGTTATAACTAAATTAACTTTATTCTGGGAGCTTGAAAGCATGACTAGAAGCAACAAGGTGTTAGAAGATTTTTTTTCTGCTAGACTGATTTTCTTTTTAAGATAGGGTCCCCTTATGTTAGGGAAGCTGGCCTGGTAGTTACATCCTGCCTGATTTTGTCACCACTCAGCTTTGAGTGGAGGTTAAATTCTTAACCTTTAACTTGTGGCCGTTTACAAATTCTTCCTAACTATTCTTTGAGGCTTTTGTGTCCAGTTGGAAGGGAAGATAGGTCTCATGTAATCCCGACTGTTCACAAATTCCACACCCTATCTCTGCCTCCCCAATGTGGCAAATACAGGCATCAACCATCATTGGCCAATCAGAAATTTACTCTGAAATGATTATTATTAGAATCTAACTAATATTTTTTTGAGAAACATTAAACAAGTTGTATGTGTATGGTTGTGATTGATTGTTTTTGTTCAGTTTTTTTGAGACAGGGTTTCTTTGTAGCCTGGCTGTGCTGGAACTGGATTTGTAGACAAGGCTGTCCTTGAACTCAGAGGTCCACCTGCCTCTGCCTCCTGAATGCTGGGATGAAAGGTGTGCGCCACCATTCCTGGCTAGGTTTTGATTGATGATGCGTATGCGACTCGGGGAAAGACGTAAATTACGGTATATAGAGCATATGGAGACATGGTTTCACTCTGTAGCTCTGGTGTCCTGAACCTATGTACAGACAAGTCTGACTTTGAACTCACAGAGATCTACTGGCCTCTGCATTCTGGGTACTGGGATTAAAAGGAGTGCACCTTCATTCTTGGCCAGGTTTTTGTTTTTGCTGCACCATTGGAATTGTAGCAGCTGGGCTGGTGAGGTGGCTGATTAGATAAAGAAGTTTTGCTGCTATCCCTAAACACCCAATTTTGATTCCTGAGATCCATGTGGTGGAGGTAGAGAGCCAGCGTCCAAAGTTGTCTTCTTGACTTCCACATGTATGCCATAGCCCCCACACATATATACACATAGAAAAAGTGTGGTTTGTCTTTATTTTAAAGTGATGGAACAATATGTAGAAGCAAATGTGGGGAAAGAAGCCATCATTTTAGACCTATCACCTTTCTGATGTTTACATTTTGTACGTACAGCTATCCAGTATTTTTTCTTTGTTTAGCCTATTCATATTCTTTGGAATAATTTTTTTTCCTTTCTCTCCAAATTTGTCTTGGTTTTTTAAGAATGCCAGACCAGAAACTGTCACTAATGATGATGAAGAAGCCTTAGATGAAGAAACAAAGAGAAGAGACCAGATGATTAAAGGGGCTATTGAAGTTTTAATACGTGAATACTCCAGTGAGCTAAATGCCCCCTCACAGGAGTCTGACTCTCACCCCAGGAAGAAAAAGAAGGAAAAGAAGGAGGACGTATGTGTTCTGACAACATAGTCTAGTATTTCTAATATTTCCTCTTCTGAAAAAGTACAGTGTTCGTTTAGAAACTCAGGGATTGTTTGTGTCATAAAATATGCTATAAAATGTATATATTAGTTATTAAGGATAGTGAAAGGTTATCTCTTGGGTTTTAGTGTTTTTTGGGGGGGCATTTTAACTTTTGTCTTTGGCTAGATACAGTTGTATTACTGTTTATTTTTCTTTTGGTCCTAAAAGTGGGTCTATTTGGTATGTCTATTGGGAGTAATAGCTGATGGAATTTGTCAGGTATTAGGTAAAATAAAATTTTTTCTTCTTCCATTGATGTGGAAGGAGCAAAAGAACTAATTGACAATGATAGGGAGGATAAATTATAGAAATACTTTCCTTTGGCAAGAATTATAGGCAGAGCTTTTTATATGATAGACAAATTTTATTTTGTGCATTCAAATACATATCAAGTGTGAATGTTATTAAGTATGATTGTTTCTTATATCTTAGAGATGTAGAAACAGTCTTGCTACACTCCCCCCTCACCTCCCCGCCCGCCCTGGTTTTTCAAAACAGGGTTTCTCTGTATAACAGCTCTGGCTGTCTATCCTGGAACTTGCTCTGTAGATAAGGCTTGGCCTCCCAAGTGCTGGGATTACAGGCGTGCGCCACCACCACCTCACCAGTCCTATTACTTTTTTTTTTTTTTTTTTTTTTTACGCTTAAGACCCTTTTTCCCCGTCCACTCCAGTATTTGGGTTATTGGAAAGAGGATGTGTTGGGTGATAGAGGGATTTAAAGATTAGGAAATCGTTTTTACTATAATTTGAAATCAAGAAAATATCACAAGTAATGTATTGTTTCCAGTGTAAATATGGAGTCAGTTGAATTTTAGCATAATATGAACTGTTTTTAAAAAAATGTTTGTGGGTTTCTCTGCAGATTTTTCGTAGATTTCCAGTGGCCCCATTGATCCCTTACCCACTCATCACCAAGGTTCGTTTGAACTGTAAACTTTAATTTTTTTGTGTGTGTGCTATTAATTACCAAATTTGTGATTTTTTTTTATTATTATTATCATATACCTTTACATTAGATTTTACTGCCAAGTTGGTAGTTTTTACTTAGTTGTATTTGTAATACACAAAATTTGTAATACTTACACAAAAAACTTACAAAAAATCATGACATTTTTATGTTAATGTATATAAAAATCTATTCATTCCTTTCTGTTTCCTTATTTTTAGGAGGATATAAATGCTATAGAAATGGAAGAAGACAAAAGAGACTTGATATCGCGAGAGATCAGCAAATTCAGAGACACACACAAGGTAGTATTCTTGTATTTTCACTTGATACCAATCTAGACTTTTTACAGAATCCAAAGCAAACAGACAAGAAAATCAACTTTACATTAGAGTATAATTTAATGCCTTTTATAGGCTTAGTTGTTCTGAGGTAGAAACAGAAGAAGACTAGTACCATATTTAAAAGTGGTCATTGCTTAATTTTTTCAGTCACTGACTACTCTACAGGCATCTCACTTTAATATAAACAGAAATTAATTCATAGATTTCAACATAGACATCAAGGTCAGATTATCAGATTAAACTATTTAGGGGGCAGCAGGATAACATACATACAGTTTATTTTTGTGGGCAGTTCTTTAATCTTAGGAAAATTTTTTTTTAAAAAAGAGCTGAGATTAAAATTTAATATTTATATTTGTGTGGATTTAAGTTTGAGTGGGGGAGATTTTTAAAAGTAGGTCAGTGATTACCAGACTTACCAAATTATAGATGCATGGAAGAACTGTAAATTCCCATAAAGCTAATCTATTCATTGACCCCCACCATTATGATAGAGATCATATGGTGACTAATGCAAGATGAAACTCAGCTTGGAAAGTAACAAGGAATAGGATGTAAGTATGAGCTTCTGTTTTTTATTATATTTATGGATGCCCCCTCAGAAAAATATGCAAAGGGGCAACTGGCTTGGAAGTTTCTATTTGTGTCTAGTAAATCCCACTCACGAGTTTTGCCTATTTAAAGCTTCTCTCAGTGACAGTGCATTTGTGAATGATCGCTGGTATTGAAGGTGCTGCTTTCAGATGGTGAAATGCAAAATGCATGAGTTGTATTTTGGTGTTACAGGTAATAAGACAATGCTGGTTCTAACTAGATTGAGAGGTATATAACTCAACTCAGTGGTGTTAAGTGTTCATTTCCTCTGTATTGGGTCTTTCTAGTGGCTTTCAAAATCCCAAGTTGAAAATTAATGCTGATGAGTAAATGCTGCTGAACACTTAATGTCCAGATGCCCAACCATAGCTCACATCCAGTGCTTTTTCAGGAATTAACTGTGTCTAAAAGCACAAATGTAACTCCCAGAGTTTTGAGAGTTACAGTGGTGGTCTGTGGATTGTAATTGTAGAATACTTCTTTGTATGTTCAGTCTTCCAATTCAATGCCGAGTAAGCTTAAAAATGGTATACAGTTGTGTGTGTGGTTTACCCCCCTTCTGTTTTTATTTATTTATTTTGAACCCTGTCATGTTTTTGGTAAATTATGAGGAAATTAAGTTCACACAAAAAATTTTAATTCAGAAGATACTACTTCAGCATTTTAAGGGTCTCTCAGGCATTTCACAGCCTTAATATTATTGTACTGAGGGGAATGCTTTGAAAAATCAAACAAAACAAAAAACCAGTTCTCTTTGGGTGGTGTTGGTTAAGGGGGAGATATTTGAATTCTTAGCAATAAAAAATGAGCTCAGTGAACCTTTGCATGTTTTGGTATGAGTTTGTTAAATAACCACAGACTGTCAGGGTATCAGCGTGGCAGGGGGCGTCCATTTACAGCACGGATGAGTCTGAAGAGAGAATAAGGTAAGATTTTTGATTTTTTTTCTTTTTCTTTTTTTTTTAACCTCTTTCCTTTTCTCATTACTTACTTTTTAATGAATCACTTCATTTCTTTCTTTAATCTTTCTTAAAATATATGCATATGCTATATATCTGCTTGTTGTGTACATACACATATTGCATATATAAATAACTTAGCATTATTATGGACTAGATTTTCTCACTCGCTTACATAGAACAATTAAGATTTCAGAATGAGTTCTGAAAGAAATTATTTTTACATCAGAGATAAGGTAGCATAGCAAACAACTGGAGGAAAAAATTGAGGACTTGTACAAAAGAAATTAAAAATCTGTAAGTATATATTATCTCCGAAATAAATTTCTTAAGTGCATGACACTGAGGTAAGTTTTATGTAGTCTAAAGTCATTTTAAAATATACATTTTGAATTCCATTAGGAATGTTGAGAAACTAGGTTCCCCTGTAGTAGTTTTCTGTTTCTGACCTCTCTCTCTCTCCATGTCTCCTATCTTTCCTTTCTAATTTCAATGTATTCAGTATTGGCTCTGCCTGTATGCTAACTTAGTTCAGCAGCTGAATATATTGATACCTCATACACTAGCTTTTCTTCCATAATTCTTTATCAGTTCCTTGGGCCATGAGCAAGAGAAAAAGTAACAGGTAAGACTGCTTTTTAAAGTTTTAAATGCTTTACATGACTGAGAAAAAGAAAAATGCACATTTTATTGTTGCAGTTTAAATTTCATTTCCATGAAATTAAACGTGGAACTTCAGGGATAAATGTGTTTTGTTTACTTGATTGGGGTTTTGTTGTGTTTTCTTTCTTCCCCTTCTTAGTTTGTGTAGAAATCTGTGGTACACTGGTAATCTTTCAGGATACCTACTTGGTCTGACTGTTCATTTGGTTTATTTGTGAACCGTGTACTTGCTCTTCCTCCCAGAAACATAGCTTATAGGCAAGGTTAATCCAGTGTTGGCGATCCATGTCCTAGCACAACATCTGTAAGTTAACATAAGATCCTTGCAAGGGTGCATTTATCATTGTAAATATATTTTTTTATTGTCTTACAGGCATAATGGTGGGCATAACTATACTGCTTTTAACTTTTAAATTTAAATGTTGCAATTATGTACACGTTGCTTAAAGTGAGTGGTTTTCAAAGTTTCTGTATTTGATGGATTATCCATTTTGTAATGGTGGGAATACATATTTCCGTAGTTAAGGAAAAAATCCTGGCTGAATTCAGCTTCTGCTTCTTGTGGAGGGTGGGCAACGTAAAGGGCACAAGATGGCTGTATCATGAGTTGACTGATTTCCACCTCTGCCTTAAAACCCTCATCTAGTAACTTCAAATAGTGAGACATTTCGGTTATCAATAGTATCACTGTTCCTGCTGACTTAAAGATACTCATAATGGGCAAAAGTTAAGCTTTAGCCAATTGTCTTTCTAGAAATTATTAGGAATCACCACATTCTTTGTGGTTATTTTAGCTATTACGTAGTCAGTGCTCAGCCACTCAGAACACCGTTTCCCCAACCCAAGAGATTCCTGGTTTGTGTAGAGTATGGTTTGCACGAAATCTAGCTGCCTGTTTCAGTTTAATTTGTCAAATAAAGGCACGAGTATTTAAAGTCTTGGTGGTTTGATGCTTTTCTTACCAGTATTGGGCATTGCGCCGGGGAAGTGACCACTTAAATCCACAGAACTAACTCTAAAAGTACTTTTATTGGTTTCTAGAAACTGGAAGAAGAGAAAGGCAAAAAAGAAAAAGAAAGACAGGAAATTGAGAAAGAACGGAGAGAAAGAGAGAGGGAACGTGAAAGGGAACGAGAAAGGCGAGAACGGGAACGAGAAAGGGAAAGAGAACGTGAACGAGAAAAGGAAAAAGAACGGGAGCGGGAACGAGAACGGGATAGGGACCGTGACCGCACAAAAGAGAGAGACCGAGATCGAGAGAGAGATCGCGACCGTGATCGAGAAAGGAGCTCAGATCGAAATAAGGATCGGAGTCGATCAAGGTAAGAAGATTTCATATAATTGTTTCTGATAGCTTTGTTGAATTACAGGATTGCCAATGGAACATTTGCATTCACATGATAAGTTTTACTAGCCTGCCTCTTTTCTATACACAATAATATGAAAGTAAGAATGTTGTTTTGGGAAAGGGTCTCTCTGTAGCCCCAGTTGGCCAACCTGGAACTTAAAAGAGATTCTCTTGTTTCTGCCTCCCAAATGCTGGGATTAAAGATGTTGGCATATTTTTATTTTATGTGTGTGAGTGTTTCACCTGTGTGTATATGCATGCACCATGTATATGGAAGCCAGAAGAAGTTGTTAAATCACCCGGGAGTGTAGTTACGAGCCACCATATTGGTCCTGGCTCTTCTGCAAGAGCAACAAGTACTCCTTAAGTGTTAAGATATCTCTCCAGCCCTATATTTTGTTTTTGAGATGAGCTCTTTGTATATCATGTTAGCCTAGAATTTACTATGTAAGCTAGGTTGATTTGTGAATTCATCCTTTTGCCTCAACTTCACGTGTACTGATGGGCTTATGGGCATGCCCCATCATGCCAGATAGACTGTTTGGGGCAGGATGAGCACTCCACTGTTGTACAGTTGTTCCCTCAGCCTTAGGGCAGACATAGTCCATTATAACCTTGAGTTGTTAGGCTATTTTTCTTTTTGCACTGAGAAGTCAGTTCTGCCAGTATTCTTTTTAGAGGTGGTCGTGGACGGGTGCGTGTACCCCTGTCCCTGTCCCTTTGTCCCTGTGTACATCTATCTGGCTGGTCTAGTAATTTCACCTTTTAATGAGATGTTTTAAAATTTTGGTAATTTGTAATATTTACAGCAAGTTAAAATAAGAACAGAGCAGTGATTGAGAAGATAGGAAAATCTCATATTTTTCAATCTGCTTTCCAAATACATGTAACTTGTGACAATGTAGCTTAAAAGGGAAGGCCCACTTTGATACCATGACCAGAAATAAATTTGGAGAGGAAACAGTGTTTATTTAGGGTTTCTAGTGCTGTGAAGAGACAGCATGACCACAACAATTCTTAGAAAGGAAGACATTCATTGGGGGCTGGCTTACAGTTTCAGAGGTTTATTTAGTCCATGGTGGGACATGTTGGCCTGCAAGTAGGCATGGTACTGGAGAAGGAGCTGAGAATTCTACATCTTGGTCCTCAGGCAACAGAAAATGAACTGTATCCCACATGGGGCACAACTTGGAACATATATGAGAACTCAAAGCCCGCCCCACAGCGACACACTTCCTCTAACAAGGTCACACCTACGCAGACAAGGTCAAGCCTCCTAATAATGCCACCCTCTATGTGCCCTGTGCGTCTGGGTGCACAGTACATACTATGTCTTTTCTTTCTTCCTTGTTAATACAGCCTTTAAGGAGAATTTGGCTTTCCATGAAATCAGACAATTTCTTTTTA
This sequence comes from Peromyscus californicus insignis, assembly GCF_007827085.1. Taxonomy (NCBI): domain Eukaryota; kingdom Metazoa; phylum Chordata; class Mammalia; order Rodentia; family Cricetidae; genus Peromyscus; species Peromyscus californicus. The sequence continues at coordinate 71,733,479 of NW_026294447.1, read as the reverse complement.
AAAATAGTCCTTCAAAACCAGGCCTGGTGGTGTACATCTTTCATCCTAGCACTTTTGGAGGCCGATGGAGACAGATCTCTGAGTTTGAGACAAGCCTGGTCTCTAGCAAGTTCTAGGCCAGATAAGACTATGCACAAAAAAAAACCATGAGCAAATAAAAATTTCCGTTAGTAGCATATTGTCTCATATACACACGTGGATTTGTCACTGCATGTTGTGTAACTTTTTTTTTTAAGACTTAGTTTTAATTGTGTATGTCTGTTTATTAGTGTGCATGTGAATACTGTATATTCAGAGACTAGAAGGGGTGAATGCCCTGGAGTTGAAATTATAGGCAGTTGTGAGCTGTCTGTGGGTACCTGGAGCCAAACTGGTCCTCTGCATGAGTAGCAAGTATTTTTGACTTAGAAACAATCCTTCCAGTCTTTGCAGTATAGTTGTATTCTAAATTAACTACTCAGTTTGTGTATGTATTTTTTGAGAGGAGGAATGTCTGGGTCTCATGTAGCCTAGATAGGCAGGTCTTGAACTCCTGATTTTCATATCTAGTGTATGGTTCCTAGAGGTTGTAAAGTTCAAGACCTAGCTAACATAGCAAGCAAGATAAGAGCAAGTGTGATGGCTTCAGAAACTGATTGTTGATCTACATGTTTGCCAGCACCATAGTCCTTGATTAGTAGTGATGTAGCAGTAACAACAGAAATTTCCGTGATGGTGTCATGTTTCCCAGGGTGGTCTCTTTAGTTGGTAAAGATGGCCTTGAACTTTTCCCATATTCCCTCAAATACTATGACAGGCATATACATCCCATCCTTGCCTGGCTCTAGACTGGCTTTTTAATATGCTCATTATTCTTTCGTATTTCATTTGGGAATGAGCAATATATACCCCCACCCCACCCCTTTTTTTTTTCCAGGACAAGGTGTCTCTGTGGGTCTTGTCTGTCCTGGAATTCCCAAAGGCTGGAATTAAAGGCATGGGGCACCACCACCTAGCCATTTTTTTATTTTATGTGAATTGGTGTTTTGCCATGAGTGTCAGGTCCCTTTGAACTGGTGTTACAGACATTTGTGAGCCATGTGGGTGCTGGGAATTGCACCCCATCTGAAAGAACAGTTAGTGCTCTTAACCTCTGAGCCATCTCTCCAGCCCCCCCCCCCCTTTTTTTTAAAGGCACAATCTCACTACATAGCTCTGTCTAGCCTAAAACTTTGCAGACGACCAACATTTTCTTCAACTCAACAAGGTCAGCTTGCCTCTCTCCCACACATTAGGATTACTAGTTTTTACCCATGCCTGGGAATATTCTTTTTTTTTTTTAACAGTTATGTATCAGCATATAATTAGTCAGAATTAGCACTTTGAGCCTATTCTGGATCTTCCTCTGTAGACCAGGCTGCCTCAACTCAAGAGATCGTCTACTACTCCCTCCTGAGTGCTGGGATTAAAGACATGTGCCACCACTGCTGGCCCTTTTATGTAATCTTATGTTTATTATGTTATCTCATGTTTATTTTCTGACATGTGAATAATTACTAGCATTGACTTCACAATGCAGTTTAGAATTGGTAGGTTAGAATTAAAATCTGGCTTGCTGTTTAATTCCAACAATGGGATTAAAATGATGGGCATTGTTCATTTTAGACCAATGCTTTACCTGAATTGTACCTTTGAGTACAGAGAAATTTACAGTTCTCCAAAAATTGAATAGTCCATTCTGACTTGTTTATATATTGGTTTATAATATGTATTACAGCCTCCCTTGGTCCCTAAGAAAAGGAATAGAATGATATACAATATATGATATATTTAATGTTTTACTTTCCTAGAGAAAAAAGCAGAGATCGGGAACGGGAACGGGAGAGGGAAAGAGAGAGAGAGCGAGAACGGGAACGAGAAAGAGAACGAGAGCGAGAGAGAGAAAGAGAAAGAGAACGGGAGCGTGAACGCGAGAAAGACAAGAAGCGAGACAGGGAAGAGGATGAAGAAGATGCCTATGAGCGAAGAAAACTGGAGAGAAAACTGCGGGAGAAAGAGGCTGCCTATCAAGAGGTAAGCTGAGGAAATGCTTTTCCTCGGAAAGGGTGTTCTCCTCCTCCCAGAGGCTGGTGAGCCATGGTTTGCAGAATTTTGTATGAAATCTTAAAGTTTTGAAACTTGTTTATTTTAGCGCCTTAAGAATTGGGAAATCAGAGAACGAAAGAAAACAAGGGAATATGAGAAAGAGGCTGAAAGAGAAGAAGAAAGAAGAAGAGAAATGGTGAGATTTTAGGTTTAAGAAAAGGTGTTTTGTCAAGTCAAAACCATTGTTCAGTTTTACTGTCTTGCAGAAACCGTATAAAAATACATGACATCACCGGGCGGTGGTGGTGCACGCCTTTAATCCTACACTGGGAGGCAGAGGCAGGCGAATCCAGGACAGGAACCAAAACTACACAGAGAAACCAAAGGGGGGGAAACACATGACAGCTTCTTAATTAATAATCCCCCCCCCCCTTGTTTTTGGTTTTTTGGTATGGTCTCACTGTGTAGCTCTGGCTGTCCTGAGTCCATGATGTAGATCAAGCTGGCCTTGAACTCATTTCAACCAACTTTGAGATAGACTCAGTACACATCTCTTCCCACTTTTCAAAAGTTTGCTGCCCATTAATGAATATTTGATGTTAATCTACCCTACTGGGTTACAGAAACTTAAAATTAATGTGATGTCCTTTGGTTAAGATTTGAAAAACTTGTTGACCTGGCAAGATGCCCCACCTACGAGAGTTCGCTGCAACTGCCACCCTAAAGTTCACTCCCCAGCAAACACTTGGTTGAGAGAGAAAACTGATGCCCTCAAATTGTACGCTGACCTCCACATGTGTGTTGTGACATCCACAGGCACACATGCAAAAAATAACAGTTCTGAACAGTTCTGAAATTGTTGAATTAGTCAGTGCAGTTGTGTGGTTTTTGGGAGTGGGTTTGCTTTGTTTCTTATGATTTATTTATTTTCATTTTAATTCCACTGGTGTTTTAACTGCATGTATGTATTTCTGAGGGTATCAGATCCCCTAGAACTGGAATTGTGAGCTTCTGTGTGGGTGCTGGGAATGGAACTTGGGTCCTCTAGAAGAGCAGCCAGTGCTCTTCACCGATGAGCCATCTCTAGTTCTTCTAGTGAGTGTTTTAAGCAGAAGTATATTTAGCATTTCTCATAGTTTTCTTATGCTACCATATTCTCTTTTGTATGGTCATATATTTAGGTTTTTGTTGCATTTACACTGATGACTGTGATGTATAAACTAGTTGGCATATTTGTTGAATATAGTGATAAAAAGTACTTCAATAGTATGTTCTGAGTATAGCGATAACAATTGCTTCAATAGTATGTACTATGTTGTGGATCGCTAGGCATGGTGGTATACACCTTTAATCCCAGACAGGTAGATCTCTGTGAGTTCTAGTCCAGCCTGGTCTACAGAGTTAATTCCAGGACAGGCAGGACTACACTCAGAGAAACCTTGTCTGTTTAAAAAAAAAAAAAAAAAATTAGGTGAAGAAACAATGTTGTACTTGCTGTGAGCAAATCTGAAAAGTTTCTATAGAGAAATATTTCCTTTACAAAAAAATTCCTGTTACATAAGCATTTTCTCATGTTTAAGTAACAGATATGTTCAGTATAAGTGAAAGTTTCCCAAAGTAGTGAATTTCATTTGTGTTCCTGTGTACTTTATAGCCTGTCCTGTATAACTATACTTTGAATATTGAAAATACATAAGAGTACTGTTCTCAACAGACCTCTCCTTCCATTTATTTGAGCACTCATATCCCAGCTTAATGCCTTGGGGTGGGCCATACAGAAGCGATTGATCATAAGTTTGAAACAAGTCAACAATGTAGGCAGTTACTATACAGAAAGTGTGAGTGCTTAAGATATGAAAGAGTTATATTCATAGTATTTTGGAAGTACTAGAGAAGAACATTCATTTTGCCTCAGGGATAGTTACTCCTAGATAGATTGTTCCTCATGTTCCTATGGATGAGGTGGCTGAAAGGTGTTAAAAGATTGTTAAGTCGGAAACCGATATCTGCTTTACATGTAGATGTGAAATCTATTTATAGTATATGAACATTGTTTAAATCTCAACCTTGCATTTTACCTAGATCATTTATAGTTATTATCTACCCAATGAAATTTAAGGTGCTTTTGTGTAATACATTTAATAATGTATATTCAAAGTATATTTGTTTAGCATACTGTATGTGAAGTAAATGAGTAGTATTAAAATTTTAAGTGCTATAAATAAGGAAAAGAATATTTTCCTAAGGGAAGGAAGTAGTCTAACTCTTAACCTGTGTTTTATGTATTTTGTCCTTTATTTCTGCAAAGGCTAAAGAGGCCAAACGACTAAAAGAATTCCTAGAAGATTATGATGATGATAGAGATGATCCCAAGTACTATAGGTAAGCAAGTGTAAACTGATGGGCTGTGTGTGAATATGAGGATAGCAGGTGTGCTTAGGTTTAGAATCAGTAATCCCAAATGTCTTGAGAGGGAGCCTATGATGGTCATTTTTTAAAACTATTTAGTTTCAGAAATTTGTCTTCAGTGTTTTCAAAAGTGTCCCATCTGATCCCCACCTCACCATCTCCATATTGATACAGTACTGTGAAGTTATGAATTGAACCGCTTTGTCTTTACTGGACTACAGTCCAGGCTGGCCTTGACCTTCCTGCCTTGGTCCACAGATCGGTGCTATTACAGTGATATACATCATGCCCACTCATCTTGGTGGGTGGTGAACCTCACACACGTTGCGCATTCCCTCAGTGTTGTCTGAGTTATGCCCTCATCCCCAAAAGGCTTAGCCGTTCTTGTATTATCTTCACCTCAAAATACAAATTAAGTGTTGGGGTTCACTGTGGAGTAGCCACAAAAAAGCTCTCTTCCCCTGAAAGTCAACCTTGTGTCTTTCAGGCATGTTAGAGTGATTTTTGAGAATAAGATGACAACTTGGTGCTTACTAGTTACACACTGATGTAGAGAGCATACTGTCTTGGGTGTGGTATAGATGGAGAACCCCCTGAGTCTTAGCATTCAGGTATTTGGTTTCTAGTATTGAGAAAAGCACTCTTGGGGCAATGATCTGATTATTAAATGAGTCCTTTTAACTTTGCAGGGGGAGTGCTCTTCAGAAACGGTTGCGTGATAGGGAAAAAGAAATGGAAGCTGATGAACGAGATAGGAAGAGAGAGAAGGAAGAACTTGAGGAAATCAGGCAACGCTTACTGGCGGAGGGGCATCCAGATCCAGATGCAGAGCTCCAGAGGGTAAGATACTACAACATCTGAAATTGTTTGGTTTAAAATCACTATATTTTAAAGTCAGCTAAATTTTTGTCTGTAGATTATTTGGTAGGTTATTAATTAGTACTTCTGTTATTTTTAGTGCATAAGTCATGCTGATTGAATTCACCCCTTAGTGTATGTGTGTGTTGAGGGACAGTTTAGGGGCAGTGTACATGTGGAAGCCAGAAGTCATTCTCAGGTATCGTTCCATAGGAGTAATCTCCGTTCGTTTATTTGAGACAAGAGTCTCATTGTTAGGCTAGCAGGCCAGGTATTTGCCTGTGTTCCCCTTCCAGTATTATCATTACAAGTGCATGTGTTGGTTTGAGTGTTGTAGGTACTAGAAATCATACTCATGCTTGCACAGCATTCACGAATCCAACAGAGCTATTTCCCAGGTCCTTGAATTCACAAATCTTTGTAAAATGTCTTACACATCAATTAAGTCTTCCATTACTGCTGACCAATTTTTAATAAAATTTGGATAGAAAGCTGTCCCTACAATTTCCTTTGACTTGTAATGACTATAGTTAGAAGTATTTTCTTAATAAAAATATTTTTTAGTTCATAATGTATCATTTTTTTTTTAAAGATTTAGTTATTTTCATTTTATGTGTATGGGCTTGCTTACATATAGATATGTGTATTACATTCTTGCCTGGTATACCCTCAAAGGCTAGATTGACTGAAACTGGAGTGATGACAGTTGGGAGCCAGCATGTGGATTCTGAGAACTGTACCTGGGTCCTCTGCCTGAACAGCAGATGCTCTTCATCACTGAGCTGCTGCTTCATCCCAACAGTCTATTTTTAAGCAGAACAGACTGTTAGCAGATGTACCATCCATGCTCTACTTTTACAACTAAGAACTGTCAGTTTTAAAACACTTTTTTAGTTTTTCTATCAAGTATTGATATTTTTACATGTTACATGCCTCAACAAAATCCCATCTTTTCATGTTCCTTTGTTTTTTGTTGTTTACTGGGTGTTGGATCCCCTGGGAGTGAGTTACAGACAGTTGTGAGCTGCCATATGGGTTCTGGGAATGGAACCCAAGTCCTCTGGAAGAGCAACCAATGCTTTTAACCTCTGAGACATCTCTCCTGCCCCTAGTGCTCAGTTCTTAATTTTAATTAGGGTTGAGCTCACTGGTCAAGTAAATCTTTTCATCAACTGTTTTATGGGAAGAGTTTTAGTAGTAGTCTTTTCTAAAGTTAATCAGGCAGATTTTGGGTTGCAGATGGAGCAAGAGGCTGAGAGGCGCAGACAGCCTCAAATAAAGCAAGAGCCAGAATCAGAGGAGGAGGAAGAAGAAAAGCAAGAAAAAGAAGAAAAACGCGAAGAGCCTATGGAAGAGGAAGAAGAACCAGAGCAAAAGCCTTGTCTCAAACCCACTCTGAGACCCATCAGCTCGGCCCCATCTGTGTCCTCTGCCAGTGGCAACGCAACGCCCAACACTCCTGGGGATGAATCTCCTTGTGGTATCATTATTCCTCATGAAAACTCACCAGATCAACAGCAGCCTGAGGAGCATAGGCCAAAAATAGGACTAAGTCTTAAACTGGGTATGTTAGAGTTGCCTTCCTTTTTTTATCCTTTCCTCCATTGTCCCAATAACCTTCACTGTAAGGACAAAGACAACTCATATACATATAGAGCTCCTTGGTAGATAGATAGCAAAGTATTCAACGATGCCTTTCTAGCTCACGATTGTTTTCGTAGTTCTACTAGTGCTCCTATATCTCCAGCTGCCTCAAGTTCTGAGAAGAAGTGAAAAGTTAAATTTTCTAGCACTTGTGAGTAGAGAGTTTTTTCTGTGTGGTTTTTTTTTAACAGTTGGGAACTTTCTCTGAGAATTGTGGAAGTATATTTGCACTTTATGAGGGATGGTGGGTTGTCAACTTTAGCATTTGAAAATGATGTTTGCATACTAAGATAGTGTTTTTAACTATAGGTGCTTCCAATAGTCCTGGCCAACCTAATTCTGTGAAGAGAAAGAAACTACCTGTAGATAGTGTCTTTAACAAATTTGAGGATGAAGACAGTGATGATGTGCCCCGAAAAAGGAAACTTGTTCCCTTGGATTATGGTGAAGATGATAAAAATGCCACCAAAGGCACTGTAAACACTGAAGAAAAGCGCAAGCACATTAAAAGTCTTATTGAGAAAATCCCCACAGCCAAACCTGAGCTCTTTGCTTATCCTCTGGATTGGTCTATTGTGGATTCTGTGAGTAGTACATTATATGTCACCATATTTGGGCTGGTTTTCAATGTGATTGACATACAATCTTACTTGATTCTAGTCGTAACAAATAAGTTGCAATAGTCTCCTGCATGATGAATTGCCAATATGTAGATGCTATGGCAGAGGTTTTTGTATCTCCTTCATGAAATCACACAACTAGATTAAGAGATAGCCACTCAGTCCAGGCAGTGGTGGCCTGTACTTTTAATCCCAACACACAGGAGACAGAGGCAGGCATCTGAGTTAGAGGTCAGCCTGGTATATACAGAGTGAGTTTCCGGACAACCAGGGCTAGCTACATAGAGATACTGTCTTGATACACACCCCTGCCCTCCCCAAAAAAAAGCCACTTAATAAATTTATAATCTATTGATGAATATCTTGGTTGGTTCATTGTTTTTTTCTGGAGTAAACAGAGCTGTTCATACAGCAATTACATTTGTTTATTTCTGAGGCAGTGTCTCTCTATGAACTTGGATTTCCTTTTTTGAGGGGGGCGGGGAGGTGAGGGGTTTCGAGACAGGGTTTCTCTGTGTAGCTTTGTGCCTTTCCTGGAACTCACTCAGGCTGGCCTCGAACTCAGAGATCCACCTGCCTCTGCCTCCTGAGTGCTGGGATTAAAGGCGTGCGCCACCACTGCCCCGGCAAACTTGGATTTTCTAGTCTTTTGTCCCTTGAGTTCCAGATTTAACATCTGTGCCCCTACAGTTGACTTACTTTAGTCTTGAAAATTGTGAATTTTGTGTTGCTATAAGAACAAGTTGTAATTCTTTAGTTCCTCAACCTAGCTTTGTTTTGCAGATCCTGATGGAACGACGAATCCGGCCGTGGATCAATAAGAAAATCATAGAATACATAGGTGAAGAAGAAGCTACATTAGTCGATTTTGTTTGTTCTAAGGTTCGTGTCTTTCCTCCTACATCCCTCCCTAACATTTATTTTAGACACTTTCTAAAATTAAAAACATCCTGCAGAGTACATAATAATTCAGTTCTAATGAAGTGACCTGTTATTTAAAGGAAACTGCTGCCTTCAGACCCATCACGCCACAGCTTTTGCTCTGAGTCAGGGAGGACAGAATTGGTGTCTCTTCTCAATTACACTTTCTCTTTTCTACTGCCAATGCCGTGCCCACCCTTTTGTCTTGGGTGTGAATTTTGCGGAGATAGCCAATAGTTTGTTTCCTCCGTTTTTTTTTTTGAGTCACTCATCTTTGTAATAGTCTTGTCACTAATAGTGTTTAGAATGTAGTGATGATTAGAGTTCTTGGCAGACACAGTGCTGTGTTTTCTGGAGCTTTTTCTGTCATCCTTAGGTTATAGTCTTAGGGAATACAAGTCTCAAATGTTATCCTTACCATATTTATTCATGAAGAAATTGAGCTTTATGGAAAGGTTGTGTCTTGGCCATTTTTTATACAATATTTAACATTTAAAATCCTATAGGCTTTTTGTTTTGGAGACAGTTTCTTGTAGCCCAGGCCGACTTTTGACTTGCCTTCATTTCCTTAGTGCTAGAATTAATGGCAGGCACCAGTACACCCAACCATTATCCAGCAAAAATTATTCTGTTGTGTGTCCTCAAATCATAGTTTCATTTAATAAGGTGGTTATTATAGAGGGAGCACCATATTCTTGTAATGGTATAAATGTGTCATTCTTCCACCAGTATCGCTCTTTTAATATTTTGAAGAATAAACATAAGACTCTCTTCTCTGCTTATAATTATAGAATTAATACTTACATAGCCAAGTATGCTAGATTTCTGTAATCCTAGCACTTGGGAGGCTGAAGCAAAGAATCACAAGTTTGAAGGCACCCTAGGTTGCATAGCATGGGGGTGGGGCGTGGGAAGCAACTTCTAAGTAATGATAGAACTGTCTTTATCAATTATGATCCCAGGATAAAAAGCTTAGCCAGACAGTAGGGGCGCATGCCTTTAACCCCCAGCACTCAGGAGGCAGAGGCAGGGTGATCTCTTAAGTGAGTGTATAGAGCAAGTTCCAGGACAGCCAAGGCTGCCCAAAGAAACCCTGTCTCGAGACTCACCCTCAAAAAAGAAAGCCAGGCATGGTGGCGCTTATCTTTAATTCTAGCATTAGGGAGGCAGACAGATCTCCGTAAGTTCCAAGCCTTCCAGAGCTATACAGTGAGACCCTGCCTGCCTCAACACAGAGCAAACTCCATCAGGCACAAGAAATTTTTTTGCCATTTAGAGGTTTTGTACAACTTTATAACAGCAGATATTTGTTTCTTTTAGGTTATGGCACATAGTTCACCTCAGAGCATTTTAGATGATGTTGCCATGGTAAGTTAGAAAAATACTGTTATGTTAATATTTCTCTGAACAATCTGCTTTATAAATTTTATACTGAAAAATCAAAATTCATAATTGCATTTGATTTTTGTATTATTGTCAGTGGTTACTTCTATTGAACACTGTGATTTTATAAGCAGAGGGAGGGAAGGGGTTTGCATTTTAAATGAGAAAAAATGCTGCATTTAATATGAGGGCCTGTTATGAAGAGAAGAAAACAATTTGAGTGGAATTGGTAGTTTGAGTGAATTAAAGACTGGTAGGCCAATGCAGTTGTGGAAGATTAGTTAGAATTAAGCAACTGGGAAAAGGTTACTATCAGAGAATAAGATAGTAAGAAAGGAGAGCTGGGAATGGCATTGCATTCTTTTAATCCCAGAACTTTGGAGACAGAGGCAGGTGGATTAAGCTCAGCCTGGTCCCCTTAGACTCTGTCTCATGAAAGTAAAACAAGAAGAAAATTAGTATATTAGTACTAATGATGGCAATTGCATATCATATATCCTTGGGAATCCCTAAGATCATTGAGCCATGGATTAGAGAAAAATACTGAAGCTAGGTTTCAGTACCATGGCATGTGTGTTCTTACCCCAAACAAATAAACATACAGGTAATTTTAACAATTGCTGTATAAAAAAAGCTATCATGGGTTGTCAGGCACATGTGGATAAGACCTCTTACTGTCTAGTATGATGCTTTGCAAGCAATATAGTAGAACTGTGCTTATGCAGGCATACCCACTCATTAGACCAGACACACACACACACAAATGGAACTGTAAAAATTACTGTTCTGGGGGCTGGAGAGATGGCTCAGAGCTTAAGAGTAATGGCTGCTCTTCCAAAGGTCCTGAGTTCAATACCCAGCAACCACATGGTGGCTCAAAACCATCTGTAATGAGATCTGGTGCCCTCTTCTGGCCTGCAGCCATATATGCAGGCAGAACACTGTATACATAATAAATAAATAAATCTTTAAAAAAAAATTACCGTTCTCGTGCATACAGTCAGATAGCTCAAAGTGCTTTCTGCTTAAGCATAAGTTCTGTACCCATACCCAAAAATCTACTTAAAATGCTGAGTATGGTGTTATGCCCTACTGATCCGAGCACTGGGGAGGTGGAGACAGCAGATCATTGGAGCTTGTCAACCCTTTCCTAATTGGTAAGTCCCAGGTCCTAGTGAGAGATCTTGTCTGGAAAAACAAGGGGGACATCTCCTTGGATGACATAACTTCTGCTTTCCATGAACTAGCACTCCCTCACCCACCACACCAGAATACCAGAATAAAAGCTGGAGAGATGGATAATTGATAAGAACACCTAATGCTTGATCATGAGAACCATGTTGTAAGTCAGGCACCCCTCACAAATACTTGTAACTCCAACAGACACATACACATACAAGTAAATGAATGTACAAATGATTTTTTTTTTAAAGTTAAAGGGCCCTGTAAATGCTTTTTAGGTATTTAAGATAGTTTTTTAGCTCAAGTAGTACTTTATTCCTGATAGAAAATATGGTGTTTTTACATAACAATCTTTTATTGCATATTTTGTAATTTGTGTTACAAGATCCTTCTCAAACTTAGTTGAAATAATGGCCCAGAAATGTGTTTAAAAGAAGCTTAAAGAGGCTGCTGCTGCTGCTGCTTTTTTTTTTTTTTTTTTAAATAAAAGCCTGCCTTTAATAGCAGATTGAGCCACAACCACAAGGCCAAACTGTACATAGACCAGCAGCCCCTAAGAGTAGAACAAGACAAGACCAGCCATGTCTAAGATAGCAGCTCAAAGGGCAAAGATGGGGGGACATTACATAGCCCCCCCCCCAACATCTCATCCTATAAAATGTCCCAGTGAGTCCCCAGAGTACACACAGGCATCAATTCATCAGAGCAAAACCACAGGATTCACTCTCAGTTGACTTGCAAAAAATCAAAAGCTTGGCTTGGTGGCACACATCTGCAATCCCCGAGCTTAGGATGTGGAGGCGGGAGGATCAGGAAGAGTTCAAGGTTATCTACGGCCAGACAGTGAGTTCAAGGCTAGCCTGTGCTACACGACAGCATGTCTCAAGAAGACACAAATCAATCAACCAGTCAATCTCTGCCCTTAAAGAGGCTTCTAAGTTCAGTGGTAGAGCGCTGGCTAGCGCAAGGCCCTGGGTTCAATCCTCAGCTCCAAAAAAAGAGAGGCTTCTAGCTGCTTTTGAGCATTTACTGATCACCATGTAACAAGTACTCACTTGCAGTTATTAATTTTAATTCCCACAGTAGTACTACTGGTATGATAGAGCAAAATTTCTTACATTTTATATGTAAGGAAACTGAGGCTTAGTGAACTTAAAGTGACTCAGCCAAGGACACTTTTAATTGATGGTAAAATTTAATAGATATTAAAGATTTGAACCTAGTTTTACTAGGGTTTGTGTTCTCAAAATTCTTAGAGGCAGTTTAGGGAAGAAACCAGATAAGTTGCTTTCCACTCAACAAGTGATAGCCTAGAGTGTCTTCCTGGTGTCTTTAAGGAAGTAAGGTCTTCCATTACTGTTAACAGCAGCCCTTGGGGCAAAGCCTTATGTCTGTAGGCTAAAGGCAGGAATAATATTGGGAACATTATGTAGTAATTAAATCCTAAGTAGACAGGAAAATAACCTGGTTTCTTCATTTAACAGTAGGAAAAGATAGCCAGTATTTTTGTATCCGGTGGCATTAATAGTCACTTAATCTTGTTTACTGCATTCTAGAGACCATAGTAAATTCTCATTCAATGCTTAATTCAATGTCACATAATAAGCATTTGTTAAATGTTAGGTAAGATAAGTCTGGTTTGGGATAAATAAAATTACTCTATTAAGATACATAATTGTATATTTAAGTTCTTCATAAATTATTCTTTATGGCAAGCTTTTGCTTTACTTATGAAGTAGTTTGGCCAGACATATATCAATGTAATGTCTATAAAATTAACAGCAAAATAAAAGTTGTATCCAAAAAGTATTATTGGAGGCAAGAGTGGTGCCATATGCCTGTAATCCCAACACTTGGAAAATGTGGAAGCAGGAGCTCAACCTTGTTTTCATTGAAGTTTAGGTCTAGCCTGGGCTTTGTGTCTCAAAATTAAACCAGTAAACAAAAGTACAATGGAATTATTATTTATTAAGTCATGGGATTTGGCTGAATCATTATCTTTCTTTTGGTAACTTAAATGTTCTGTTTAAATTATTTTTCATACTGGACAATTTTTCTTTAGGTCATTATGTTGATTGTGTTTGGTGGGTAAGAATTTGTATGTTACTGCCAATTTGACATACCACTAATTATATGTTTTACTGTCTTTTGTCTTCTAGGTACTAGATGAAGAAGCAGAAGTTTTTATAGTCAAAATGTGGAGATTATTGATATATGAAACAGAAGCCAAGAAAATTGGTCTTGTGAAGTAAAACTCTTTTTACATTCAGAGTTACATTTCAGATGTCTTCTTTCACACCCTTCAAAGAACTTTGAATTTTCTGTGTCTTCAAAGACATTTGTGAGATCTGTAATTTTTTTTAATGTAGAAAATGTGAATTCTTTTGTCTTCTAATTTGTTGGTGCCCTGTGTACGCACTTGGTTGTAAAGTCCTCTAAATCCCTGGTTCTCTTTATACTCACCAGGTACAAATTGCTGGTGTTTTATAAGCTGCAGCTACTGTACACAGCCTATCTCATGTAATCTTGTTCTGCTGATTTGTTCCTTGTAAATATTGAAATGACTCCCCAATTCTTTTGCAGGATTCCACCTAATATTAAAACTGTACTGTATAGGCACCAACATGAATAATTTTAATACTAGTCATACCCATTACCATCTCATCTCACTCCCCTGATCAGAAATGGCAAGCCCTTGTAAAGGCATGGAGTTTAAAATTAGAGTGCAAAAACTAGCTGACGGTCATTCCTAGTGTATCTTCTCTGTATTGATGTGTTCATGTGAATGTATGTATAAAAGTCTTTTTTAAATTTCCTTTGGTGGGCTCCCTTAAACAGTTCGTAATTCACCAATAGACTCATAAAGGAAAAGTGATAATTGTGCCAACCCAAGTAACTAGTAAAATTACGGTGTGAGTTTCCCAGAGCGTGGTATTCTGCAGTGAGCAACAGTCTGATAAACAGATTTGTGTTTCTCTATGAAATAGGATGATCTCTTATGATCTCTGTGAATAGGATGATACATCATAGTCTTATCTCTTCCTCCAACTTGATGGCTCAGAATTGAAGCAGATTCTTAAGTCCTGGAGCATTTTACTCAATACATTTTCAACTTAACTTGTCTTTGTTTAATTTGAGTGTATTCCTTTTAATAAAACAAAATTAATTCCAAAAGTATAAGGGAGGAGAGGAGCCCACCTTCTTTAAAACAAATGACCAGGGGGTACCTCAGTGGAAGAGCTTACTATGCTTAGTATGAAAGAGGGCCTGGGTTCTGTCCCTAGCACCAATAAATGAGTAAATAAGGTAAGTTTACAAAAGAGATTTTGACAAAACAAAATAATAATTCACCATGGTAGTTAACTGTTTACATCTTTCTTCCAAAGATACATCATTCATGGCAGTTTCTTGCCCATAAATTTTTATTACTGGTCATCATACTTTAAATATATTGATGACATGTTTAGAGAAATCCTTGGACTTTATTAGTAATACAGAAGATCACCAGGGGACAAAATTTATTTGAAAAGTACCAAGTTCTAAACAGTTCTTATAACAAATAAGGTGCAGCTGTTGCCATGTTTGTTTATTAAAAGGTAAAAACTGACTTGTTAGGATAATGTAACTGTGAGCTTGAGTTACTGTTTTTCTTTTCTTTTTCTTTTTTTTTTTAAAACATCTTGAGGACATCCAAAACATTGTTAATGTTGAACCTTGACATGGCTTCATTATGTAAATATTTCAGTTATTAAAAATGTATATATTTGATCTTGGAGATGCTTTCTTTGAGTCTTATAAATAAATGGCATTATGTTACAATTGTGTAGTGCATATTCTAGAAAAAACCTGTAACTGAGCTGAAGTTTTTAAATGAATTTTTATGGTATCAGAAGATCAAAGAGACCGTATTCACCTTATTTTGGATGAGGCTATCATCCATGGATATCTCTACATAGTTTTGAATGTATTTTAAATTTTAGTTTCTCAAGGGAAAGTTCATACAGATCACCCTTCCAATTATAAATTTATTAGCGTTTTATCATATTTATCCCACCACCAGCCCAAGACATTGTTTAGGTAGTTTATTTTGTTTCTTTGTCTTCTAAACACATTGAACATTTGTTTTGACCTTATGTTAGGTTTTTGTTTCGATAATATTACCATGAAGTTTTATTCAAAGTAGATGACTTTACCTTTGCTAGTCTCTCAGCTACCTCTAAAACTAGAAATGTTTACCTGAAGCTTTTAAGAATATGTACCTTATACTGCATAGCACCTCACCATCAAATCAGACGTTTCAGTAGAGCTGGGGTGATCATGCGGGTGGTATAAAAGGTGATTAAAGTCATAGTCTGACATACTTGAAACCAGGTTTTACCATTATAGCTTGTTTTAAATCATTCAGACTTCTACACATTCACCTTAGGTTTTATGCTGGTTGGTATTGCTCATTCAAGTTACAAAATCCATGAAGGTCTTAAAACTAAAATTCTTTTTCCTCATTTGACCCCAAAATAAAGTTTAAATGTATTAGGAAAAAGAGTAGTTAAAATGTTTGAGACTAATTTTTCTCACATTTTCAGGGCACCTTTGTCTTATCTTGTTAAAATGCCTATGTAGTAGGGTGGGTAGTATAATTTTGTGATTACCAGGTGATACTAGTGCCAACTGATCCATGGGGTACATTTAATTGCATAAGACTTCAGACATTTGTACATTGTTTTATCCTGATAGAGGCAACATATTTTTCTTTAAAGGAGCTTTTAAAAGGAACAGCCATTTTGTTATGTTTTTTGAGATGGACAGCTTCCCTATCTATTTCAGGCTGTCAGAAGTTACTGTCTCCCAGGCTGCTTCCTTCCATTGCAATCCAAAGGGCTGGGTTACAAGTGTACAAGTATGGTGATATTTGAGAAAAATAATTAGCTATGTGAAATATGTTCTAGTGAACATCAAACTAACCCTTCAAAATAGTGCCCTAGGACAGTGCAGATATTCTAGGCTCTATCCCAGCCAGACCCTGAGGATGTTCTTTAAAAAGTTTGTGATTTGAGCTTTATAAGTGCTTCCCTATGAACAATGTAATAGCAATTGCTGATGTTTTCTTCACAGTGAAATTTCAAATAATCTGGTATGAATAGCAGCTCTGATAGATACAGAAAAAACACACAGACTTGAGCCAAAATAAGTATCTGTATATTTTTTTTAACTACGATGAAGAAAATTAAAATTGCAAATACATATAAGTAAGCATCCAATGTTTGGGAGTCACTATGAAGGTCTGTGACTGCAGAATAAAGGTTTTTATGTCAGTGGCTATGGAGTTTTCTGCTTATAGTTCAGCTTTTGGTTTACAACATAAAATTTTGATATCTTTTGCATTTGAGAGCATGCCTTTGTTGGGTTTTTGTTGTTGTTTTCCTATTTTTAGCTGTCTTTTCTTAGTTGCTTTTGTTTGTGAGACAGGGTCACTAACCTGGGCTAGCCTGTATCTCACTGTGTAGATGCCCTGCCCTCTTTGAGTTTTGTGTTTTGAGACAAGTTTCTCTGGGTTGTCCTGGAACTCTCCCCTTGTAGACCAAGTTGGGATTGAAGGTGTGCACCACTGCCTAGCTCCCTACGTGAGTCTTAAAGGAACCAAATTAAGAATGGGTGTAAATACCCATAGGAAAAAAAAATAATTAAAAAAAAGTTCAGCTACTACACAATTCAACTCACATTCTGTATGAGAATAGAAAGACCATCAAGCCGGGCGGTGGTGGCGCACGCCTTTAATCCCAGCACTCGGGAGGCAGAGCCAGGCGGATCTCTGTGAGTTCGAGGCCAGCCTGGGCTACCAAGTGAGTTCCAGGAGAGGCACAAAGCTATACAGAGAAACCCTGCCTCGAAAAACCAAAAAAAAAAAAAAAAAGAAAGACCATCAATCCAACTAATAAACAGTGTGTCATTTTTTCATTGTTGCAATAATAAGTAGTGTGTCATTTTTTTCATTATTGCACTATTTTCCACATTCTTCCCATATAAATGAACAATGGGGGGGGGGACTACCTAAAAGAAGTTTATTGTATGAGGTATGTATGGTATGTCTCGTCCCTGCTACCATTCTGCTGATGGGAAAGATGACTTAAAAAATGCTGCATGTGATCTGTATTGAAACAGGGTTGAGAATGTAGGGAGAAAATGGACATGGATGCTCTAGTATTAGAACTAGGCATTCTGGGAAATAGAAAAAGGTAATTTCACCCTGTGTAGCCCAGTTTGCTCTATAATTTGTTAAGTCAGTATTACCTCAACTCACTGACCTGGCCCCATCTCCTGAGTATTAATTAGTATTACAGACATAACTGTTGATAATCGTCTTTGCAATTACATAAAGTTTTATGTTGCAAAATCAAAATAGGAACATTTCCTGCTCTCCATATGCTTGCTTCTTGGAGGACTTTCAGATTTGGAGCCTAGAATATTAGAGAAGTTTCTCAGGTTCCTTTCACCAATCGCTTTGATTTATGAGGGCACAAACGATAAGTTATATCCATGTTGAGGAACTGTACAAATAAATCCTGTGAAGAAATAGAAAGTGTTCGGTTTTAAATGTCATCACAAAAACGGGCCATAGTCTGGAGGCAGAATAGGTTTCCAAGATCATCTTTGTCTACATGATATGTTTGATACAGGCAGGGAACACACGAATCTCAGTCTCAACCAAGAAACAAGGGGAAAATGTCATCGCTTGTAGCCTGGGAGAACACTAGACTCTCCTCAAGCCATACAGATGCCTCAAATCGCGTACCATCTTAGACCCCCAGCATTGTAGCTACAAAAGAGCAAGACCAGCTGCGGCCCCCAACCCTCGCCCTCTGTGCGCTCTGTCGGAAGCTCCGTCCCCTTCCGGGGTTCGTGGCCAACGTTGCGGAGGCCGGAAATTACGACACCGATGAGGCCTCTAGGGCGGGGCCTAGGACGACCTGCTCTGTGGTCCGCGAGTTCTTGTCGGAAACAAAACAGCGGCGGCTGAGGCGAAACCCGGGCTGCGAGCCGGCCGCTCCGGCGCGGAGAGAGAAGGTGCGTGCCCGGGATGTGAGGGACAGACGGTGTCCCTGCCAGCTGCGTCCGCCGGTCCCTGCCGAGTGCCGGGGCCTGAGTCTCTGCGGGCCGCGCAGCGGGCGTCCTCGAGGATGAGGGGCGGGGTCCGGCCGGGCGGACACCGAGGACCCCCCGCATGGGAAACGGGGGGCGGCAGGTTTCTCGGGGCCGGGTCGGTGCGGCCAGGCTGAAAGTGACTCCCTCCGAGCTCTGGTCCGGAAGTGCTGGCTTTCCCCGGCCGCCCGGAGCAGGTGGCTGCCGTCGGGGGTGGCCCTCTGGACGGGAGTGGAGCCCGAGATAGAGGAAGCGCCCTAGGCTGGGTCTGCTTGAGCAACTGGTGAAACTCCGCGTCTCCTGCCCCGAGTGTGTCCTGGTCCAGAAGTGAGTGGCACTCGGCGCTAACTTCTTCTCAGTGTCTCCATTGCCAAGCGGAGAGTCGTATGGCGCTTGTTCCTTCATCAGAACTGTCACGATGCATATGTATGCCCGACGCTTGTAGGCGCCCTGAGTGCTTGCTTTTTCTTACCTTGCACGTTTTCAAATGTGGCACTGCCGTGGACAGAGGTTTGCTTCAGGCACATCCGTCTGGTAGTGAGGCTGGAGTGCCTAAGAGAATTGAGGTAACTTTTATATAATTGGGAGAGATGAGAGTTATAGTAACAGGAATGTAGAAGAAACGTGAGCAAGACAGGAGATCAGTTCAGCTCAAGTGTAAGGCTGACTGAGTTCAGGTTTGGAGAAAGAGAGAGAAATAAGGAAGTAAGGAAGTTAGGAAGTGGTTTGAAAATACCACTTTTGAAGTGTCAGCGGTTGAAGATGGCCTGAGGTCAGAACTGTAAATTGTAAATATGGGTCACTTAAATAGATTTACTGCTTGGTGTTGGAATAGCGAACTGGGTGAACCTTAGGAACTCACAAGGAGTCGGGTGGAAGGAGGAGGGCGAGGAGGCAGCTGAGGATGAGTGTAGAACCACAGTAGTGCAGTGTCACAGAAGCTGAGAAGGCAGGGAGCCTTCAGGGAGGGGAAAGCATGGTCAGTGACTTGGAATGAAAGGCCTGGTGGTGTAGAAGAATCTGAAAATTTGGAGCAGCATTGTGTTGTTGAAAGACGAACGTGAACCACAAATGTTAGATTTAAATGTCCCAACAGACACCTTTTTAAAGCTTACAAGAAACAGGTGAAATTAGTTTTAATGACTTATTAATCCAGAATAGCTAACAGTTTTATTTTAACATGTAATCAGTGTAAAAATTAACTTGTCTTCCTCTCTAATAGGAGGCTCTTAAGTGAACAGAAGCAATATCTGATTCTATATTATCCCGGGCACGTGTCACAGTGTTTCATTGTGTAAAGGAAGCCCAGTTCCTCTTTGACGCTAGAAGAATTCTTGTTTGGTTTTCTTAATGCCTTGTCCAGTTCCTTGTTTAAGTTGAGAAAAGCAGAAGAATTTAGGCAATGATAAATATCACAAGCTTACAAGTTAATTAGATGTAAATATTCATTTTAAATTAAAAATTAGTTGTATTCTATCCATTTCCACAGAAGGTTGAGATGGTGACTCACAATAATTATAACTTGATTACAGGGTTATTGAAATTAAAATAACATTGAGGGAAAGAGTGTGGTTGTCAGGTGTGCAGGTACGGTGGCATGCATTTGGAGTTCCAGCTTCGGCAGGCTGGGCAAGAAATCAAGGCCAGCCTTGATGACACAGAGACAGAATAAATGAGATGAGATTAGTCCTATCTGACCTGAACCTATTACAGTCTATAGTTTATTTATAGGCTGTGTAGGTAGGTAGGACATACAGTGCATACTGTGTGTGTATAAAGACGATGTAGGGTCTTATTGTGTGGGCCTGTGTATGCGTACACTTGTGTACTTTATATGCAAAACTACAGTCTTTGTCTATATATGTGACTGCATGCATCCATGCATGCAAATGAGAGGCCAGAGAATGACATTGGGTGTTTTTCTCTATTACTTACAACCTTATTTAAAAAAACGTGTGTGTGTGTGTTATTTTGTGTGCAGGGTTAGGGGAAGGTGGTGGTGGTGCCATGGTGCATGTGTGGAAGCCTGAAGTGAGTTCTCTCCTTCTACCTTTATGTTGGTACTGGGGATTGAGCATAGGTCTCCAGGCTTGTGGGGCAAGTACCTTTACTTCCTGAGCCATCTCAATTGCCCCTTATTATTTCTTTTAAACTTAATTGTTTGTTTTGTTTTTTGAGTGAGGCAGGGTCTTTCTTTCTATCTAGCTCTGGCTAACCTGGAACTCACTAGATAGACCAGGCTAGCCTCAAGCTCACAGAGATCTGCCAGAACTAAAGAAATGCTCCACCACACCCAGCTTTAATTTTTAAAAACGTAATTACGTGTGTGTTTGCACATATTTGGGATCTTGTGTGCGGTGATACAAACGATAATACAAAGCCTAACTTTGTGGAATCATTCTCGTCTACATTTATGTGGGTTCTGGGGATGGAATTAAGATTGTCAGATGTAGCCGGGCGGTGGTGGCGCACGCCTTTAATCCCAGCACTCGGGAGGCAGAGCCAGGCGGATCTCTGTGAGTTCGAGGCCAGCCTGGGCTACCAAGTGAGTTCCAGGAAAGGCGCAAAGCTACACAGAGAAACCCTGTCTCGAAAAACCAAAAAAAAAAAAAAAAAAAAAAAAAAAAAAAAAAAAAAGATTGTCAGATGTGTGCAGCAAATGCTCATCGGCCCTATACCTTATCTTTTAAGCCAGGGTTTCTTTGTTGAACCTGAAGCTATTTCAGCTAGATGGGCTGACCATCCATCTCCTGGGATCCTGGCCTCTACCCTGCAGTGTTGGGATTATAGACACAGTAGCATGCCTGCTTTTATGTAGTGCTGGGAATTTGAGCTCTGGTCCTTTTACCTTCACAGTGTTTTTACCCACCGAACCATCTTCCCGGATCCTGCATACTGTCTTAATATACTTTGAGACTGTTGGTCTGTTTCACTGTAGACCTCGATGTATTTGACTTTTGTGATTCCAAGGCTCTTAGAAGTACTACCAAGCACATATATTTGCATCACATTGCCTTTATAAAATCTAGAAAAGATCTACATTCTAAAAACATTTAATCCTGAAGGTTTGAGATAAGAAATCCTCAGCTGATTTTAGCTCATCTTCATTGCGTCTTCTGAGCCAACCAGCATTACCATTGTTTTTAAACAAGTTGCGACAGTAAGTCTCCATAGCAGACCTCCTCCTAAGCTAGCAGCTCAGAGCAGGTAGAGCTCACTCGGGGCTCTGCTTCAAGGTGGAAATGTGTGGGGCGGTTGGGACCATTTTGATTTGAGCATCTTAGTATGGGGCCCATGTTGAGGGGGCAAGGACTACCAGTCCATGCGAGTGTCGTATACGATGCCAGATGTAGAAGCAGTCAAGGCCAACTGCACAAGCATAGGTCACGTATCTATCTGCCAGTGTCCATCAGCTAAGAGTGCATTGGCAAAGGCACATTATAGGGTCTCACCTAAAGGCTTAGAGTAGATAATGGACTTCGCCCATCAATAAGCCAAAATCCAAGGAGGCTCCAGTCCTTATATAAAATGGTAGAGTATTTGGGGCTGAGAATGTAGTCATATACAGAGACCTGCACTTGATCCTGAGCACTGAAGAAAAAATTCTGAACAAAAATCTATTTATTGCTTATAATCTATACACAAATCCTCTTGTATACTTTAAATCATCTCTCCATTAGACTATCTAATAATGCACATACTGTGTACATCATTGTTGCACTGTGTCGATTAAGGAAGAACAAGGGAGACTACGTGCCAAATATTTTCAGTCTTCAGTTGCTTAAATCCTGAACCAGACGTTACGAAGGCTGACCATTCTTCCCTTGGGGGTACTGCGGGGAGGAGAGAATATTTACTGAATAATAATTTTATCTACCACAGATGGCTCACAGAGGTGGAGTGGGATGAAAAGAGGGGGGAGAACACCCTCAATAAGATGCATCACCACCCTTGCTCTTTTTAGTTCCATCACTTTCAAAAGAGCTCTTATAGGGCTGGGAAAATGATTTGCTCTTTATACCTTAAAAATCAAGAGTCTATCTTGGCTATTCCTAAGTTGAGTGATTTTTATTTCAGTTATAGAATACGGTTTAGCGTTTGGTTACATTTATTATTGACTGTGAGCCTTTAGAAACCGAAGCAGAACCGGGTTTGGTGGTAAACACTTGTAATCCTAGCACATGGGAGTTGGAAGCAGGAGAACCTCAGGTTCCAGCACAGTAAGACCCTGTTCGGATAACTACATAAATACCAGGGCATACCTTTAGTCCCAGCACCCAGGAGGCAGAGGCAAGAGGATCTCTGTCAGTTTGAGGCCAGCCTGGTCTACATAGCAGATTCCAGGCCAGCCAGGCTACATTGTGAGACCCTGTCTCAAACAAACAAACAAACAAACAAACAAGTAACCAAAGGGCGAGCTGAGAGTGTGACTCAGTGCTGAAACACTTACCTAGTTTGTTTGCTTCCCCCCAACCAAAATAAATCAATCAAACTAATCAGAATTTGGGCTGCCTGTCAAGGAGCAGCTGTCAAAATGACAAGTAGAAGATAGATATGAGTGGAAAAAAGTGTGTGTGCAGGGTGGGGGAGGATCCTAAAAACCGCCTAAGTGCCCTATGCCTCTTTGTGCAGCCTGTTGGTCAGTTGTGAGACCCTGGCCCCAACTTTCATGAGAAAGCTTTTGTTTTCTTAACAGGCAACTTTGAGCTCCTGGGACCTTCAGCAGTCTCAAAAAGGAGGTAGCTATGTGGTAACAACAAAAAGATGGATCTTGATAACTCTTATCCCCTTAGGGTCAGAATATCACTTTATGAGATTAAAAAGGCCCACCTTGCCGTGAATATGCCAACCACCTCATAAATACTCATCACAAAATCTCTAAAATTAGTACCTCAGAACCCACTGTTCTGCTCCTCCTGCCTCCTTGTAGCCCGTTCAGGTCTCTCTTTGGAATATGTACATTGCTAAATAAACTTTGGCTTATACTGTGTGTTTGTGTGTGTGTGTGTGTGTGTGTGTGTGTGTGTGTGTGTGTGTGTGTGTGTGTGTACTGATTCCCACCCCCCTTAAGAAATAAGACCCCCACTTCAGGTCATGGCAACACTACCCACTTTTGTAGGAATATAAATTAGGAGGTCTTTGACCCTTGAAAACTTTTTGCATATTTATTTATTTCCCCACACCTTGAAAGCCTTTTAGCACTACAGTGCATTTATGAATAGCAAAAATAATTGTAGTGGTTTCCAAAGTGAAAGAAGCTGGACAGGTGGCTTAGGGACATTAAGCCAAAAGCCCTTTGTGGTGTTCAGGTCATGATTATGTATCATGAAGATGTTTTTGTAGTGTGCTAGTTTTGTTTACATTTCTCTCAAGAGTTAGGAAATGAGTTCAAAAGTTTAGTTGTTACCTTTGAATACAGTGAGAGGGAAGACAGTACTTTTCATGTTTTTTTTTCTTTAAAAGATTTTAAATTTTAATTAAGGTCTCTTGTAGCTCAGGCTGGTTTCATACTCACGGTGTAGCCAAGGATGACCCTGAACTTCTAATTCTCCTGCTTATATTCTTCTCAGTGTTGGAATTCCAAATGTTCAAACCCATACTGGTTTATGTGTATGGAGATTGAACCCAGGGATTGGCGTGTGCTAGGCAAGTACTCTATGAACAAGCTACCTCCCCAACCCTGTGGGTGCTTCCTTGAATGGGATTTTCTTCTAGGAACCTATTCTGAAACTTTGAACATTGCTTCTGCGATGTTTTTGAAGTTTCAATGTATAGAGAAGGTTTCTAGTTGGATAGACCTTTTTATTTTTTTTCCTCACATGTGGAATGTGTACATGGGTGCATGCCTGTTTTGTGGTGTGCCTAGGCTAATTTCTGGTATCTTTCTGGATCACTCTCTACCGTATTCACTGAGGTATGGTCTCGAACAAACCCAGAGCTCACTGATACAGCTAGTCTGGCTATCGAGCTTGTTTTGGGGATACCCAGTCTCTGCTTTCTGTGTTCTGAAATTAGAGGCAAGCTGCCAGACCCACCCAGTATTTAAGTGGGTTCTGAGGAATCGGATCTCCAGTCCTCACATTGCACAGCAATCATTTTAACCACTGAGGCATCTCCCCAGACCCTGCATAGACTTTTCTGTGGAGCATGTGTAAGCTTTGAGATTATTCGGAGTTCTGGGATTCCTTTTTTCCCCTTTGTATAACTGCCTTTTTTCCCCTAGTACTAGGGATGGACCCCAGAATCTGCACATATTAGGCAAGCAGTCTGCCACAGAGCTGCATCCCACTTGTTAGTGTCTTTGTCTGATAGAAATTGTAGTTGCTCATCAGAACAATGATTTCTTTTTCCTTTGTCTGACTGCCTAAGTTGTCACGCTAGGAACAAGCCCAAAGCAAAGGGTAAAAGTATTTACCAGATCAGAATTGATATGAAAATTCTAGTAAAGAAAATATACCATGGATAGAAACATGGGGTGTCCCTGAAAGGGAATGTGGTCCTTTCATAGCAGTCAAGGACTGACTGACTACCAGGCCTTACCTTCTGAGCCATTTGCATGAGGTCCAATTTGAGGAGGTGAGGGCTAGCCTACTGTCTTCAGTTGTAAATTTGTAGACTGACCATGTCAGGTAAGCACTCTGATAACTTAATTAGTCTCAATTGTATATATAAGGTCAGCAGCACAGGCTCCATAGTTAGGATCTGATTGTTAGTGAGGGATTTTGTTTTTATTCTAGCCTCTTTGTCTCCACACAGTGTCTGAGCGAAAGGAAATAGAAGGCAGTAAAGTGCTGCAGTGTGTCTGTCTTCAGCAGGTGTCCAGAGTGGAAAGCACCAAGATCTACACGCCTTCCCCCCTCCTCCTGCAATGCAGGGGCACTTCCCAGCTACTGGCTTTCGGGGTTCACATCACTCCGCTGAGAATGTTGTCCAATTTGCCAGTGTCTTTTGCCATGCTGCCTGAACAGTGGGCTCACTGACCTTTTCCACCACTGTGTCCAGCTGTTCCTGGATCAAAATCAACTCTGTTTCAGCCTACCCTTTCTTTGTACCAGCAGTGTGTGTCTGTTCTCCTGACCTGGCATGCCTGCTTCTGCTTCTGGGCTCCCTCTGAGGACAGTTCTGTCAATGCACTGTGATTTCCCTAAGTGACCAGAAGAGCCCTGGCCTGAGCATCCTGACCCCCTGGGCTCTGGATTGGCTGTGTTACTCCTTAACCTTGCACAGGCAGATCCATTTGCCTTCGACTGAGGTGTTTATTGTTTGTGCAGGGTCTTTGTGAGATTTTTTTTTTTTTTTTTTTTTTTTTTTTGGAAGGGCAAGCAAGTGAGATTTGTTGAAAGGTAGAGAAAGAGCTCCCTGGAATAGGGAGTGGGAGTGGAGGATTCAAAAGAGATGACCCTCCAAGAGAATTTTTATTATTTTTAGAAGTTCTTGTAGATTTATGTGTGTAAGTGTTTTGCCTGTATGTAAATAAGTGCACATCCATGTGCCTGGAGCCTGTGGAGGTCAGAACGCACCAGATGCTCTGAAACAGGAGTTATGAATGGTCATGAGCCACCATGTAGGAGCTGGGAAGCAAACCTGGGTCCTCTGCAAAAGCGGCCCTTTAAATGCAGAGCCAACTCTGCAGCCCCCATGGGAACTTTTTTTTTCATTCATTCATTCATTCATTCATTCATTCATTCATTTATATTTTATGTGCATTGGTGTTTTGCCTGCATGTATGTCTGTGTGAGTCTGTTGGATCCCCTGGAACTGGAGTTAGACAGTTGTGAGCCACTATGTGGGCTCTGGAAATTGAACTCAGGTCCTCTGGAAGAGCAGTCGGGGCTCTTAACCGCTGAGCCATCTCTCCAGCCCCCCCATGGGAACTTTTAGAGAGTCAAATGGAATAATGATTATGAAAAGAACTTTGAAAAATAGCATTGGGAATATGCTGAAGTGATGGCTGTGTTATTGCTGGTTCTTACAAATTTGTCTGAGAGAGCTCCAGTATGATTTCTTCTAATGGCTAAACAGACTGTATGAGCATTAAAAAACAAGTTAAAATGACAGAGTCCCATCATAGCTTGTCCTTTTTAAAAATGAATGCTAGGACTGTCTGTGGAAAATACTTTAGACATGTCAGGTTTCACTTTATACTGAAAGCAGTTATTGATGTTAAAGATCTTGTTTACTTTAAGCAATGGTTTTGCTGGTAGTAAAAATGAGCTTAGTAAGCCTTGAGGTGGTAGCGCACGCCTTTAATCCCAGTTCTCGGGAGGCAGAGGCAGGTGGATATCTGTGAGTTCAAGGCTGGTTTGGTCTGTAGATTGAGTTCCAGGATAGTCAGAGCTGTGTATAGTGAGACCCTCTCTCAACCTCCCCGCTCCCAAAGAAGTGTTTCCTATAACCTAGTCTGCATTGCTGTAAAAGCCTTAGGCAGGGACAGTGTACTGTTTGTGGGTTTGGATTCCTTTGTTTACCAGATATGACGTTGGTCGAAATAGTTGACTTCTTTGTGGTTTCTTTTTTTCAGACAGGGTCTCATTATGCAGGCAAGGCTGGCATCAAACTCTTGAAAGATTTGCCTCCCGAATGCTGGGATTAAAGTCATGTGTCATCACACCCAGCCCTTGATTTTATTGTAAAATGAGTGGATAAAGTGAACATAATAAACTAGTTAAATGTTCTCACTTCCTGTTTAAAATTGGCATGAAAGGGAGAAGAAAGATGAACATGAAAGAAAGCCTAAAGTGGTTAGAGATTTGTCTCGAGAAGGCTGGGTGTGGGTTGGTAGAGGGCCAGTCTAACATGAGTGAGGCCTTGCGTTCCCAGGAAACCCTCTCATAGAAAAGCCGTTTGTCGTGATTTTCATTGTCTGAATATAGTTAAGTAATGATTAATTTGAACCAGATACTTTTACTAATGGAGAAAGCTGCTTATGTATTTTTTCCTAGGAGAAAAAAATGGAGTATGTATTTTTTGTTGTTGTTCTTGGTTTTTTTTGAGACAGGATCTCTCTGATGTATGTATCCTGGTTGTCTGGCTATGTAGACCGGGCAGGCTGGCCTTGAACTCACTGAGATCCTTTTGCTTCTCCTTCCCTAGTGCTGAGATTAAAGGTATATGTCACCTAGCCTGGCCTGGAATATATGTATTTTAGAAGGTGGATGATCCTGAAGTTAAATGTAAACCTGACAGCCAGGCGTGGTCTCCCACGACTATAATTCCCCAGCTCAGGTAGGCTGATCTTGGTACGTTCAAGGCCAACCTGTGAGTTCCAGGACAGCCAAGGCTACACAGAGAAACCCTGTCTCAAACAGAACAAACAAAACAAACAAAGGTGACCATGAAACAGGATATTGAAAAAAAATGTCGGTTATGCATATTTGGTTTTTATTTTTGTTTGATTTTTACTGTGCTGGCTTTGAACCTATGGCTTAGCAAGTGCTCTGCTATTGAGCGATATAGCCTCACCCCCTATGATAATATTTAGATACTATTTTTTGATACTATATCTTGGTAAGATTATTGCTTAGTTATAAAACAGATCTTTTCTATATTTCTAAAGGCTTTCTATAAAAGGAGCTGTCGATCTGAAAGGATTAGCTGATAAAGTAAATGGGAATATGAAGGGTGTCTGCCTGTAGGATGCACTCCTGTTCTATGTTGGAGTGGTTTGTTGTTACTGTTTTTGAGACAAGGTCTCACTGTGTAGCCTTGGCTGGGCTAGAATCTCTGACATCACCTGCCTCTGCCTCCTAAGTGTGTTCTTAAGCAAGACACAGAACTCTGAATCTGCTTCTTCTGTCCCCACCCCCACCCCTAGGGATTGAATCCAGAGCCTCAAACATGCCAGGCATGCACTGAAGTCAGCACCCACCCCCCTCTTTCTTCTGCTTTTATAAACGATAAGCCGTCAGTGGTGGGGCAGTCGGGGAGGGTGAAATGCGACTGCTAGAGGATTGTGAGGTGAAAGCACCACACAAGTGATGTTATGGAGATGCGATAATTAATTTAGAGTTGTCAGCCCAGAAAAAGAAATTTGAGCCGGGGGTAGTGCATACCTTTAATCCCAGCACTCAAGAAAGCCTCAGAGGTAGGCGGGTTTCTCTGAGTTTGAGGCCAGCCTGGTCTACAGAGCAAGTTCCAGGACAGCCAGGAATACACAGAGAAATTCTGTCTCAAAAAAACAAAACAAACAACAACAACAACAAAGGAAATTTGAGACCTTCTCTTAAAATCATGTGACACCCTGGTTTTGAAGTTAAAGTATCGCAGTGCTTGAGGTCTCGTTGCTATACCCAACGCAGTAACTCTGTCAGCCAAAGTCATATGTGGCAAGTTAACACATTTCTTACGGCTTGCCAGTATTTGAGTGGATTGGACTCATTATGAGTGGCTTGGTAAAATCCTATTTCATACTGAATCCAGGAGCCATCACGTGACGGCAGCCCTTCGAGGTCCTCGGCAGCTCGGCCTGGAGGAGAACACATGAGAGAAAGGTTTGTTTTTACAGATGTAATTCATGAGAGTGTTTCAAAATAAGTCATCTTAAAGCTTGAAGTTCTGTTTTGTTTTTCCCTTTTCAGAATTCCAAGCGGCTCTGTTTTCTTTGAAAGGGTATTTCTGTACAGTTGCTCCAATGACAGAGATACCTGCACCCTTGTCCTACTTCCAGAATGCTCAGATGTCTGAGGACAGCCACTCCAGCAGCACCGTCCGTAGCCAGGTACAGTGTTGGCTTCTGAAGCTTTCCCATCATCCTCCTTACGCACCTCTGGAAGGTGCTGAGGCTGGGGCAGCTTTGTTCTACTTCGCTGACATCTTTATTTTCTGAACACTAAGCGGAGGGGGGAGGTAGATATCATAGCCTTAGTGCTGGGGTCTTGTCCCACAGGCCTGTTTGATCCTAGTGTACTGAGCTACTCCCCCAGCCCATAAGGCTGTGACCACATGAGTGTTGATGCAGGTCTACCTGCATCATACCACCTCAGATGAAACTTTGTCCAACTTCCTGAGGTATAAGGACCTCATGATCCACATTATTTGTCTTGATCCTACTCTTTTATAGGAAGAAGTGAGTACATTTTATTACTTTTTCTAGTTTCTGGGCCAGTTTCTGAGAGTGTTCAGTATTTAGTGACAGTATTATAGAATACAAGGTCAAGCATGGAAGTTCTGAGTCAGGATAGGGTGTGATACACGGTACAGTATATAAGCTCTCCCCAGACTACGTACACACACAGAAGTCTACCTGTTGTAACCCTGTTAGCTAGCCATTGCTGACCAAGTGCAGACTCCACAGTGGGCCTGTGAAGTGACCAGGGAATTGGTAGAATTTCCTGAGGCACAGCCAGGACGGAGGAAAACCTTGACAAGGCCAGTCTAAGTTCTGCAAGGCTGGCCTTAGGGGCTAGTGTGCACTTGTTCCTAAAGGTTGTCATTAAAGGCAAGTCACCAATGACTACTAGGGACTTGGAGAGATGGCTTAGGGGTTCAGAGCAATTCCTACTCTTCAGAGGACCCAAGGTTTCTTGCATCTACATGAGGTGGCTCCCGACTGCCTGTTAACTGCAGCTCCAGCATGCACATACACAAACAATCTCCAGGTTTTCTTTGTGCTCTTTGTGACGCTGTTAGCTGATCATTGCTAATGGAGTGCAGACTCCACAATAGCCCTGAAGATTTAGATTCCTCACTTTCCCACCAGTAAAGTTAGATGATTTACTAAATAGTCTGTTACCTTCTAACTTAAATGTTTTGGCAGCACAAGGATTTGGGGTAGCCTGAGACTAGAAAGTAGGACTTCTAGTTTTAAAACCAATATAGCCCTGAACAAACAGGTTCAAGATTGAACTGGTTACTCTTACCACAAGTATAACGAATTGAAGTAATTTTTGAAAGACTAGCCAAGTCTTACTCAGATAGTTGACAGTCTTGTATAAGTTTAAGCACCATTATATGTAATGTAATCGTAATATAAATATCTAATATGCAGGATATCTGATACTTGACCCCAAAAGGGTTGTGACCCACAGGTTGAAAACTGCTGATCTAGAGCATAGCAAATAAGTAACCAACTTTATAAAGGCTGCCTTATTTGGCGTACACTCCTTGTTTGTAAAGGCCATTTTCATTAAGATTTTCTGTTTCTGTGTCTTAAAAACAACAACAACAACAACACATTTTCTTTTATTTTTTTCTTTTTTTGGTTTTTTGAGACAGAGTTTCTCTATGTAGCTTTGGCGCCTTTCCTGGAACTACTCTTAGTCCAGGCTGGCCTCGAACTCACAGAGATCCGCCTACCTCTGCCTCCCAAGTGCTGGGATTAAAGGTGTGCGCCACCACCGCCCGGCTAAACAACACATTTTCTGTGATGTGGCAGTTCAGACCCAGATATTGTACATGATAGTTATGCTACATACACCCTCTCCCGTTTCTATTTATTGATCCTAAACTCAATGAAATTATAACCAAATAAATGAAATCTCTACATTTAATTTGGAAAGAAGAACTGGTTTTATGACAACAACAACAAACAACACAGAAAAAAATGGAAGTACTGTTATGCCCAGATTGGGACCCCAAAGACAAACCACCACAGACCTTAGGTTCAGAATGCAATTAGCATGGTTTATTTCTGTTTGTTTACAAGCCGCGGACAGGGAAGCTCGATCCAAAGCACTCACTTGTAGTCGTGAGGCCAGGAGGAACTTGCTTTTTCTTTGTGTGGCTAGCTTTTTAAAGGCAAAATCCACAAGCCCTTCAGGGGGGTTGGGGGAATTTTGCACGGGTGCAACTCGGATTGGTTTATTTTTATCTCTGTTCTCTTTTAATTGGGTGAGGGTATGTAACCTTTGAATTTACTGGTTGGTGGTTACAATTTATTACTTTGGGGGCAGTCCAGCACAAGTCCCAGGCTTTGTCCTTGAGCCACCATGGGGGCTGGCTGGCCAAGCACGTACTGCACATAACTCTAAATTGGTGAGGGGCCCCAGAAAGTAAACATCTGGCTAAACTTTGAGCAGTCTTTTGTTCATGGCCCTCCCAGAAACTGCTTGCTCAAGTCTCAGGAAACTGAAATTGAGGCCTGATCTCTGAGAGAAGACTGAGCAGCTTGTTATGACATCTGCTTGGTCCTTTCAGTACCTCCTCCTTACCCCACCTTCTCTTCTTAGGAGTCACTCTTCTAAATTTGGCTCTTAGCATGTTTACATGCAACAAAGACAGACTTTTGGAACTATGTGTATTGCCCGCCTTAGCTCCTATGTTCTCTTCTTTTGTGAACATAAAATCCCAGCACTTGGGAGGCAGAGGCAGGTGGATCTCTGTGAGTTTAAGGCCAGCCTGGGCTACAGAGCGAGATCCAGGACAGCTAGGGCTACAAAGAGAAACCCTGTCTTGGGGGGAAAAAAAAACTTTGTTTACAAATGTTTGGTAGTTTCTAGTTTCTCAACACGCTGAGCAGATCTGTTGCCTGTGGTGGAGGCTTGAGAGGTCTCAGAGACAGACCAGATTGAGATCTCTGCCCACCCAGTGGTGCTGAGATGAGACAGTAGGGAACTGAAAGGAAGTTTTACTCTAGAGCAGAAGTACACTCAAGAGTGTGCTGGCTTCTCAGGGGAGAATTCTGGGTAGTTTATTTCATGGGTGAGCGTTAATGGAAGGGGATTGTTCCTGGATTAAATGGGGAGTTTGTCCAGATAGGAATCCAAGTAGGTTGGGTTCCTCCTCTGTAGGGTTTCTTACCATTTTTTTTTTTTTTTTTTTTTTTTTTTTGTCCTTGCGAAGTTTTTGGGTTTGTCAGATGCATGATGGCAACAGCCAGTTTTGCGAGGCTAAATGAATAGAAATCCATTTTAAAAAAGCAGAGTATGGGTTGGCCCTGCTGGTCCCAGTCAGTTTGAGCAGTGATGTGATAGATAAAACACAGCTCTGTGGTTGCATTAGTCTCTAAGCCACCAGCAGTTTGTCTGTCTTTTTTTCCTATGCCTGTGTAGCCTATCTCAGATCTGCCATTTTTAGTAGAACAACTAGCATGGCCTGTCTGTCTCAAGAGTCCAGTGGAGATTTTATGGTTTCCCCACCCACCCACCCACACCCTACTTTACTGCCTTCTATCATTTTACTGCCCCCCCTCCTCAATGTGGACATGGCTTTCATGTTTGTTGAGGCCGTTGATTGGCTATGTGTGTGTGGACTGTTGACTAGAAGATGGTCTAATTGAGTAATGGTTCACCTATTTCTGAAAAAAAAAAAAAAAAAAAAGAACAAGGCTTCAAATCTACAAATAACTAAAGTTTGTGTTCTAAATTATCTTATATATCAGGTATTCTGGGAGCTCTAATAAAAGCACTGGGTATTTGGCTGTAGTTTGGAGAAGCAGTTGGTAATTACCTTGTTGTTCTTTGAGGTACAGGCCTGTGATGTAGTCTAGGCTGGCTTCAGCCTTGTCATTTTTCTGCTGCAGCCTCCAAATGCAAGGATTATAGATATTTATCACCATACCTGACTCTTCTTTTTGACTTTTTGTTTTTAAGTTTTTGTTGTTGGCAGTGGGAGGAGGGAAGAGTGGGAATCTGTGGTTGGTAAGTAAAATAAATTAATTTCTTAATAAAGAAAAAAGGTATACTTTTAAAAAAAGGGTTTTGTTTTGTTTTTCGAGACAGGGTTCTCTGTGTATCCCTGGCTGTCATGAAGCTCTGTAGACCAGGCTGACCTCACAGAGGTCCACCTGGCTCTGACTCCCAAGTGCTAGGATTAAAGGCGTGTGCCACCACCACCTGGCCTAGGGGTGTGGTGTTTTAAGACAGGGTAACAGCTCTGGCCATCTGGAACTCGCTTTGTGAAGATACAGGCTATCTTCAAACTCACAGAGATCTGCCTACCTCTTGTTCCCAGGTGCTGGGATTAAAGGCGTGTACCACCACTGTCTGGAAAAAGTTAAACAGTGTCAGAAATATATAATAATAAAGCCCTAAGTGAAATGTACTTAAGTTTCAATAATTACCAATATGTAAATAATCTTGTTTTATCTTTTCTGTGTCTATGTTTAATCATTTTAGTAGTTAACAAGATTCTTAATTTTGGAAACCCCTAAGTAATTTTAGTATCATCTCCTCATTTTAACAGTTTTGAAAGCTGTTTTTTGTTGTTGTTGTTGTTTTTCCTTCTGAGATAAAGTCTCTTTATGTAGCTCTGGCTATACTGGGAACTCAAAGTAAATTTTAAAATCCCTTTAAAAAATGATTAAATTGGCCGGGCGGTGGTGGCGCACGCCTTTAATCCCAGCACTCGGGAGGCAGAGCCAGGCGGATCTCTGTGAGTTCGAGGCCAGCCTGGGCTACCAAGTGAGTTCCAGGAAAGGCGCAAAGCTACACAG
Organism: Peromyscus californicus insignis; assembly: GCF_007827085.1. NCBI lineage: Eukaryota > Metazoa > Chordata > Mammalia > Rodentia > Cricetidae > Peromyscus > Peromyscus californicus. The sequence continues at coordinate 71,699,891 of NW_026294447.1, read as the reverse complement.
GGAAACCCTGTCTCGAAAAACCAAAAAAAAAAAAAAAAAAAAAAAAAAATGATTAAATTTTATTTCATTTACTTTAAAAGAATCAATCATACTGTGTAATTTAGACTGGACTCACAAATCTTTTGCCTTAGTTTCCCAAGTGTTGGGATTACAGGTGAGTGCCGTTATGCTCAGTTTATTTTGATGGGGCCTTGCTGTGTTGCCCAGACTGGCCTCAACATCATGTATAAGCATGTGCCACTGTCCCTGGCTGACAGTCTTTAAGAATGGCTTTATGTGGTATAATTGGCATGTGATAAACTATACATAGAGCGTTCCATGTGCTGACTTAGAACATGTATAAATACTCTTAAAATTCCGCCATAGTCAAGATAATGAACAGACCACATCACTCCCAAGTTGCCCCAAGTTCCTTTTGTGTTCTTCCTCTTGCTCTTCCACGCACAGCAACAACCAACCAGATTTTTGTCACTGCGCTCTGGTTTCACTCTTCTAGAAGTTTATCTAAATAGAATCCCGCTGGGCTGGAGAGATGGCTCAGCCTTTAAAGACTAAGCTCTTATCAAACATAAATAGAATCATACAGACTTTTTGTCTGTCTTCTCATTAGCATATTGAAATTAGTGGGTGTGTTTTGTCAGTAGTCTCCTTTCTGTTACTGAGTTGGATCCCACTGTGTGCTTAGGTGTAGTTCTTTGGTCATTTACTGCTTCAATATTGGGGGGATTTTCAGTTTGACATACTACAGATAAGGTGTTGAGGATATTCAGTTACAAAACTTTAATGGACATGTATTCATTTATCTGGGGTAAAGGCCTAAGGGCAGACAGAACATAACCCAGCATTGCAGGCGGTACTGAGTTACCACCAGTCCAAAGTGGGTTCCTATCAGTGTCTTCGAGTCCCGGGTCATCCGTCCTTGTCAGCACTCAAGAAGTCCTAAGCTTTGCGTCCTTCCAAAAGGTATGTGGTAGTATTTCCTTGAGGCTTGAATCTGCCTGTCTCTAGTGAGCAATGGTGTTGACTGTTTTTAGGTTTGTCACTCTGGTGCTACATTCTCTGGTGAAGTGTCATAATTTGTTGCCTATTTTGTTGTTGTTGTTTTGTTTTGTTTTTTCCGGAGCTCAGGACGAACCCAGGGCCTTGCGCTTGCTAGGCAAGCACTCTACCACTGAGCTAAATCCCCGACCCTTGTTGCCTATTTTTAAATTGTTTGTTTGGGTGGTTGGTTTTTGGTTTTTCAAGTAAATTTTTTTTTTATTACCAAGTTGTGAAAACTCTTTATATTCTGGGTATGTAAGTTATACTATACACACCTTGAAAATATTTTTCCTAATCTTGGCCTTCTCTTTTTAGTAATGGTGCTTTTTGCACAGCAGTTTTGAATATTGAAGAAATACTTTTTGTCTTTGGTGTGTGTGTGTGTGTGTGTGTGTGTGTGTGTGTGTGTGTGTGTGTGCGTGTGAGCTTTTGTGTGTGTGTTACTAGCTAATTAGAAATTTTACCCTGTCCCAAGTTTTTGTCCACATTTTTTTTCTTTATAGTTTTATGTTTTACATTTATCTGTTATTGGGCATCATGGCACACACTTGTAATCCCAGCTACTTATTTGGGAAGCTGAGGCAGGAGAATCACTTGAGAAAAGCCTAGACAACCCAGGCTCAAAGACAGATTTCATTTTGATCTGTGTTCCAGTTTAAGTTGGCTTTGTATATGGTAACCCAGTGTGGGTCAGAGTTCCGTCTTTCTGCATGTGAACATTCAGTTGTATCAGCACTATGGTTTTGAAGAAAACTGTTGTTTGCAGTAAAGTGTCTTTGCACCCCGACACGCATCCCTTCATAGATTTTGGGCTCTGTTCTGTCCCATTGGTCACTCGTCTCTGCACCAGTGGTACATTTCCACTATTACGGTAATTGTATATAAGTTTTGATGTCACTACTTAACAAACTGGTTGTTATTTTGGTTTTGGTCTTCTTTTAATCAGCTGGGTCTGATGGTGCACACCTTTAAATCCCAACATGAAGGAGACAAAGGCAGCAGATCTCTGAGTTCAAGGCCAGCTGGTCTGTTTTGTTTAAGTCCTTAGTATTTTTTTCCTATCAGTTTTCCTATCCTTTCTTTTAAAAGGTCAACTGGCAGTTTGAATTGCATTAAATCCATTCATATGTTTTATAGAGGATTTGTGGAATTGGTATCTTCATAATACCATTCTCCATTGTCTGAGTAATATATTCCAATTTTTTTTAGGTCTTTTAATTAAAATTTTCAATTGTGGTAAATAGCACACAGTTTAAATTTACAATCTTAACTTTTTTTTTTTTTAATTTTTTTTTGGCTTTTCGAGACAGGGTTTCTCTGTGTAGCTTTGCGCCTTTCCTGGATCTTGCTCTGTAGACCAGGCTGGCCTCGAACTCACAAAGATCCACCAGCCTCTGCCTCCCAAGTGCTGGGATTAAAGGCGTGCGCCACCACCGCCCGGCTCTACAATCTTAACTTTTTACTCATAGCTTAATATTAAGCACATTTACATTGTGTTCTAGAGCCTTTTCATCTTGCAAAACCTAAGTATCCATTGAACTGTCTCCCCACCTGCACAATGACGGTTATATTTTCTGTTTCTCAGTGTGACTACTTTAATGGTTGTCTTCTTGTGGCTTGCTGATTTCACTTAGCATAGTGTTCTCAAGACTCATCCACATTATAGAACGGGAAAGGATTTTCTTGTTTGTTGTTTATTTTTTTCCTTCCTACTCCCTCCTCTCTCTCCTTTCCAATGTAGCCAGGACTACAGCTGCGCACCACCTTGTCTGGTTAGGATTTCTTTAAGGCCATGTAATGCTCTGTTGCATGTTTCGGTTGTTTTTTTTATTTGGTATCCAGTTGTCAGTGATCATTTGGGCTGTGAGACTTCTGCCTCCTGTCTGTAGAGGATAATGTGCTTCTAGGAGTATATAGGGTGTATATCTCTTAAGATCCTGTTTTCAATTAGTAATTTAGTGTTTATATCCAAATGGAGTCACTAGATCATAGGCTATTTTTAATTAATTTGAGCAGGGTCTTGCTATGCCTCAAGCTTGCTGTCCTCCTGCCTCAGTGTCCTGAGTGCTGGGAATACAGGGCCGTGCCCACCCATGGCTAACCCCCTCAGGAATCTACCTGTTGCTTTCCTTAGTAGTTGTGTCATTTTATGTTCCAGATAATAAAGTACAAGGGTCATAGTTTCTTCACGTCACCACTGCTTGTTAGTTCCTGTTTGGTTGCTGTGCTGGTTTTTCTTGCCTAGCTTTGCTCTAACTAGGCAAGCATTCTAGGCTGAGCTACACCTGGTCTCTATTTTGTGGGATTTTTTTTTTTTTCTGATGATGGCTATCCTAATGCTGTGAGATAAGCTTTGATATGTTCTGCAAATGGAATTTGCTAATAGTTTCTTGTATTTGTAGGTTACTTGTTCACTCTACTACTTGTTCCTCTGATGCATTTTTATGGTTGGTGTAGTCCTATTTGTTTGGCTTCTGTTCTTTAATTCTTCGCAGCATTTTGTAATTTCAGGTGTACATTTGGGGCAGCAGTCTGTAGACTACCCTTGGTTCTCTTGTTCCTGGAAGGTCTCATGGACCTCAGGAAAAGTGTTGTGTTCACTGTTACAGTTGATTGGAGTAAAAGAATACAGATTATCATTGGTAATAGAAGAAAGCACATCAGGCAGGCCACAGGACACTTGCATGGGATTCCAGTGGGTTTGTGCAGACAGTGATTAATTCTCCTGGCTACACATGCGGCAGCACACTTGGACTGCAACCAGGGAAACAAACTCTAGTGTCCAGGGTTTTTGTTGGTAATGGTCCATACAAACATGACTGCCTTAGTTCTTCTCCCGCTCCAGAGGCCAAGCTAACACTGTCCTCGGCATAGATAACAGTCTAGTGTAGACGGATTTCTAAATGGTCATATTAAATAAAAAAACACGGAGCCAAATGTAGGGGTGAAAGCCTTAGAGAGATCAGGGAAGTAGGGGAGGCCACCAGCCAACCTTACCTCACCAACTCTGCAGCTTCCAAATGCTAGCTACTTCCTGTCTTACCCACGCCTTCATTGCCTTGCTGTTCTGCCCTCTCATTGGCTATCTTAGCCCAGCTACCTTACTTCCTTGTCACTGTCTGTCTATCTGCACAGACATCCAGGTCTCTATGGTTGGCACTGGGATTAAAGGCGTGTGTCACCACGCTTGACTGTGTTCCCTAGTATGGGTTGAACACACAGAGACCCCGCCTGCTAAGTGATCGGATTAAGGTGGTGTGCTACCTGACTTCTTGTTTACTGAAAATAGCTGGCCTTTCCCCCTGGAAATCCAGGCAAGCTTTATTAAAGCACAAATAAAATATCACCACAGTCTACATTGCTGGTGTGTCCCAAAGCTTCTCATTAACAGTCCTAATAGGATATTCCAAGGGTGTACAGATATCTTCTAGGACCTGGGTGGGCCAGAATCTTCTTGGCAGGTGCAGGGTTTAGAAAACCCTGAGGTGCTAAGTTGGTAGCCTTACTGCTCAACAGACCCGTAAATCTTTTCATCCACCTGGATTGGCTTTCTGGTGTCATACTGCCCCAAAGTAATCACATCCTGGGCTTCTTTACTCCCTGTTTATTCTTTGCAGAATGACCCCAGACTGTAGCAGTCGTGTTTATTTGTGTCCCTTGTCAGAGTAGTTCAGGACAACAGGACCTGTCTGTCCGGTTTCACTGCTTTCTTCCTGCTCTGTGTCCTGTCTACACATGGCTTAGATTTTCTCTTTCCCCCACTGCCACAAAAGTAGAAATTAATACTTAGAAACCAAAACAAATTTATGTAATAGAAAAATGGTAAAAGACTTGAATAGAGTTTATTTTTTTAAGATTGTTTTGTTTTGTATTTTGGGTTTGTTTTGTTTTTGTTTTTTTGATACAGGGTTTCTTTGTGTAACTTTGGCTGTCCTGGAACTCACTCTGTAGCCCAAGCTGGCCTTGAACTCATAGAGATCTGTAGTTGGACTTTTCTTTGGGCCGCCAACCATCTGCCGAATAAAGACATGGAAACTTATTGTTAGTTATGAATGCTCAGCCTTAGCTTAGGCTTGTCCCACTAGCTCTTTTACTTAATTTAGCCTGTTTCTATTCATCTACGTTTTGCCTGTGGAACCTCTGCCCTCCTCTCTTTCTCGCCATGCCATTCTGTCTGTTTCCACAGAAAATGCCTCCCTTTTCTTTCCCTGGCCTCCTCAGGAATGTTATTCTACCTCTCACCTTGATATGTAAAAACCTCTTTTGTTCTCAGTCAGTTGCTCTGGAGAGCCTTGGGTCAGGGGGATGGTCTGAGCTTCATTAGCACAAGAAAGTAAGCTATGCATCTCCCACCAGCTTGTCTTTGCCCACCTGACCTTATCCAGGTACTGGCTCCAGCAGGGGAGTTACCTAGAAGTTCAGCAGCTCTGAAAACATTTGAGCATGCAGGAATTTCACAGAAGACAGCTGGAATATTAAAGGCTGGATAGCACCAAATATTCATAATAAATGGCTTGCCTCTTGACAGGACCCTTAACCGGTCAAGGTATAGCTTTAATGCACAGCTGAATCTCTATAATATATTCTTGTGGCCTGCAAGACCTATGCACCCTGTAACCCGTTTTACTGTGCACCTGGACCGTTCTCTGACCTCATGAGCCAAACGGCTAAGCAGCAGCTAGGGCCTTTGCCCTGTGGTTGGCTCTGCCCGATCCTCAGCCTTAAGCCTGTGGGCCTGGTTGAATGTTTAACTGGGAGCTCTGTTTAACTGGGAGCTGCATTCAACTTCCCCAACTCTAGAAAGTTGGTGTCCTCACTGTGGCAAGTATTTTTACTTAGTGTGCTGTTCTTCCTTAGCGTGCCGGCTGCTCAGGTGCTCTGCTGCACAGCAGTGCCTCTCAAAGGAGCCCCATCCATTCTGTTGTTGTTGTTGTTGTTGTTTCCAGCTTCCTCGGGCCCTATGTGGAAATTCGGGCACCACATTGGGCGCCAGAGATCTGCCTGTCTCTGCCTCCTGAGTGCTGGGATTAAAGATATGTGTCACCACTGACTGGTGGGAGACCTTAATCTTAAAAAAGAAAATGAGAAACTGGTTGTACACTTTTTCACATTTTCTTCCTTTAAAACCATTTAACCTTTAAAATACATTGCACTTTTCTAAAAGTTGAAAATACAAAGAAAGAGTGAGAGAGAGAGAGAGAGAGAGAGAGAGAGAAAGAGAGAAACAGAGAGAAACAATTATTCACTGCTAAGTTAAACCACACTCTCCTAGACCATTTTCAGCTTGAAACAGGGCAGGCTTGGGTCATGCTCTTCATCAATCAGAATATCCAGTGCAGGAGTGAGTTCTTGATCTGTCATGCCAGCTTTAGCCTAATTAAACTGTTGGTGCAGACTGATGCTAGCTAGGGCTGTGGTGCCAAGAAAGTCACACCTATTTTAGTTCATGGTGAACATTAACCCATCAGGTTGGATAGAATTGTATTGCTAAACACAGACATCATAGTTTTAGCTGATGGCTTGATGACTTCCTTCTCTGGGAAAATGGAAGCCTAGTTTTATCTGTTTGTATTTTCTAAGTTTATTATTCTGCATGTGCTTTAGTCTTTATGACTTTGTATTGCTCACAGGATAAAGTCTCAAGTCTGATAGGGCAAATAAAGTTTTCTTAAGACCTGTCCCTACAGTCAGCAGGAGCTTTTTTGTTTTGTTTTGTTTTTGTTTTTGTTTTTGTTTTTCGAGACAGGGTTTCTCTGTGTAGCTTTGCGCCTCTCCTGGAACTCACTTGGTAGCCCAGGCTGGCCTCGAACTCACAGAGATCCGCCTGGCTCTGCCTCCCGAGTGCTGGGATTAAAGGCGTGCACCACCACCGCCCTGCCCAGCAGGAGCTTTTTAGAGAGCAGAGGGTGTAGAACCAGGACTTTCTTTGTGGTACTGGGTTTGAGCCCAAGGCCTCGCTCATGATAGGTGAATGCTTTACCACTGAGCTACATTACCTTTTTAAATTTTATTTTGAGGCCGGGGCTTGCCACATTGCCTTCAGACTTGCATTTCTCCTGCCTCAGCTTCCTGAGTAATTAGAATTGTAGGTGTGCCCCACCACACCCAGCTCAGAGTCCAGCGCTTACTGATTTCAATGTTGCCACAGGAGAGTACCTGGGATGTAGTCGGAGTCTCCTGATGACTTATGGAATGGTATCTTAGCTACTACTTTTCTGTTCCTGTGATAAAACACCATGACCTCGGCAAATTATAGAAGAAAGGGTTTATTTGGGTTTATGCTTCCCGAGGGTTAGAGTCTGTCAGCATCATGGCAGGGAAGCATGGCAGTAGACAGACTTGGTGGCTGGATTTGGAAGCAGAGAGAGCGTTCAGTGGGAATGGAGAGGCTTTTAAAAACTCAAACCCTGCCCCCCACCATTTCCAGTAAGGCCACACCTCCTAAATCTCCCAAACAGCACCATCAGTTGGGGACCAAGTATTCAAACATCTGAGCCTGTGGGGGACATTTTCAGTCACACCACCGCAGATAGGTATGCTCAAGTGAAGTAAAAGAGAACCTGAGTCTACAAAGTCTTCCAAACTCCCATGTTGGCTCTCAAATGGTAGATTAGGAGAACTTTATTGTTTTGTTTTGGGGTTGTTTTTTGTTTGTTTGTTTGTTTGTTTGTTTGTTTTGGTTTTTTGGTTGAGACAGGGTTTCTCTGTGTAGCTTTTTTGCACCTTTCCTGGATCTCGCTCTGTAGACCAGGCTGGCCTCGAACTTACAAAGATCCACCTGCCTCTGCCTCCCGAGTGCTGGGATTAAAGGCGTGCGCCACGACCGCCCAGCAATGGGGAACTTTTTTTCTGGTGGCACGCTGACCTGGGTTGAGACCCTCTGACACTCACTAGCTGTCTGTTTCCTCGGCTCTGAAGTGATGGTAATAAACAGAGTGACTGGAAATTAAAGGTTTGCACAGGTCGTAGTTCTTGTTTCACAGGAATAGTTGGATGTTGTTACTCAACGTGGGATGTATTATTATTACTCTGCACTGTGTGTGAACATGCGTGGCGTGGCATGCTTGTGGAGGTCAGAGGACAGTGTTGTAGAGTTGGTTCTTCCTCCACCTTTCCATGAGTTCCAGGGTTGAAAGTCAGCTTGTCAGGCTTGCTTCATTGGGTGGCGGGTCCCTTTACTTGCTGAGTCATCTTGCCCATGGAATGTGTTTTCAATGAATGGTCGTAATACTCCACAGTAATACACACTCTGTAGTTGGAACTGAGATTTGAGGGTAGCTTGTTTTCAAATCATCATCCTGCGAGAAGTTGGCTTAGTCAGTCTTCACTTACCAACAGTGACTATATTAACAGTGGGAGTTGGCTCTTCCCTTCCATCATGTAGTCTCAGGGAATTGAATTTAGATTGTTGAGTTTGCCAACAAGTGCCTTTGCCCACTGAGCCATCTCGCCTGTCTGTGAATGCTCTTTTCAGTCATTTTACCATTGACAAAATTTAAGTTCATTTGCTAAAAATAAACAGGAAATACCAAAACAAAAGTAAAACTTGAAAAATAAGAAAATAAAGCCAGGGGTCAATGAGATGGATCATTGAATAAGGGCACATGCCTCCAGGCCTGATGACCCAAGTTTGTACCTGTACATACACAGACACACAGACCGACAGACACGCGCATGCATGTGCACGCATGAACATACAGAATCACAGTAAAGCCAGGAGTTGAGACTGTGGCGTGGTAATGGCAGAGCACCTGCTGAGCATGTGTGAGGTGTGAGGCCCTGGGTTCAGTCTCCTGCATCACAGACAAAAGAAAGGGGCTGTTAACCCTAAGCATAGACTAGAAGTAAGCATAACAAGATGACCCCTGCCTGGGTTTAACCAAGGACAGTGGGATCTTAGAAGATTGCAAACTCATTGTCCATTCATCGAGTGGCCGTGTTTTCTCTGCTGGATCAGGCTCAGTGAAGGTTGGGAAGGTGAGGACATGGAACGTCAGAATTGTGTAAGACCATTTGCTGTCCATGAGATTGCTTGATTATTTGTTTTTGAGTCAGAGTTCCTCTATGTAATGCTGGCTGGCCTGGAACTCATACATAGAATAGGCCAGCATGAACTCTCAAGTGCCAGATTTAAGCATTAGGCCTGACTGGAAGAATTTATTTCAACTAAATATTTTTTTTTTTTTTTTTTGGTTTTTCGAGACAGGGTTTCTCTGTGTAGCTTTGCGCCTTTCCTGGAACTCGCTTTGGAGACCAGGCTGGCCTCGAACTCACAAAGATCCGCCTGCCTCTGCCTCCCGAGTGCTGGGATTAAAGGCGTGCGCCACCACCGCCCGGCTCAACTAAATATTTTTAAATGATTTTAGTCTTATGTGGCAGTATGAGAAAGGATACAGAGAGATACTTGAACATTACTATGTATAATTTAAAATCTTGTTAATAATGGATCCTGGTGCTTGGGAGGCAGAGGTAGACGGGAGTTCGAGGCTAACCTCGTCTATAGAAGCAGTTCTAGAACAACCGAGGTTATAAAGAGAAGCCCTAGAAAGAAAGCCCTTACACCCTTACACTGTCTGTAAGCTAACCTGAGTACTGACGGACCCATTACTATACAGACTGCCTTGGCTGTGCTGAGAGGGATTCACTGAATGGTTTTCCTGTGCTTTTTAGAGTGACAGTCAAGAACGGCACCAGCACCATGACAGGCGGAGACTTGACAACCCTGAGCAGCCGGTATCTAACGGTCGACCCCAGAGTAACTCACGGCAGGTGGTGGAACAAGATGAGGAAGAAGATGAAGAGCTGACATTGAAATATGGAGCCAAGCATGTCATCATGCTCTTTGTCCCTGTGACCCTCTGTATGGTGGTAGTCGTGGCCACCATCAAATCAGTCAGCTTCTATACCCGGAAAGACGGACAGCTGTATGTATAATGTTTCATTCTCAAGGCCAGTGTGGCTTTTCCACATCGTAGCATGTTGTTATCCTCTTGAGACCTCTGTGGTCATAGAGCACGGTAGATCCCTCTTCTCTGATGGCTGGGCTAGTGGAGATGATGGTAATTGGGTACTTGATGCTGAAGTGACGAAAAGAAGGCCGTGGAATTATTCCCAGGATGCGGTCATGGGTAGGGTTGAACTGATGTGGACTGAGCAGGGTGGCAGTACTCTTTCCTGTCTCAGGACCACTGGGGCCGTCGTCCTTCCTCCTGGAATGCAGGAGCCTTTTTGTTGTTGTTCTATTTTGAATTGAATGCTTACTTTTTGCCCAGTCATGGTGGCATGAGCCTGAAATCCTAGCACTTGGGAAATGGCTCATGGGAGTTTAGAGACTGAGGAAGCCTGGATGTGGGGGATCAGCATGTGGTGTTTGAGACACAAGCATGGTGGCATATGCCTGTAATCTTAACACTTGTGGGTGGAGAAGGAACAGTCAGGAACTCAAGGCCATCTTCTGCTTTATGCAAATTCCAGGCCAGCCTGTCTGAAAACAACAAAATTCTTACTGTCCTTCTCCTCTTGGCTTGCCTATTCAATCTTTAACTCTAACTACCTGCATCTTCTTCTAGAACTAGATCCTTCCTAGTTGTTTTCACTATATTTCAGGCTGGTCTGGAATTTACTGTGTAGTCTTGGCTAGCCACAAATTTTCGATCCTCCTGCTTCAGCCTCCTGAGTGCTAGGATTCCAAGTGTGTGTCACCATACCCAGCTTTATGACCCTGTTATAGAAACTCAAACGACAGACTTTTCTGTCTTTCTCCCACAGAGTAGTACAGGGGAGAAGTCCAGATTGGTCTACTAGTCTTCTATTCATGAAGCACCTTGCCTCCTTTCTTCCACTTCTGTCCTCTAGGTTCCTAGGGGGTCCAGACTTAGAGCCTCAGCCTTCATTCGGACAGCAGGAGGGAGTTGAGAAGGACTTAGTCATCACTTAGCAGAGGGCACTCCTTTCAAGAACTTCCTTATAAACATGTATTCAAAGTTCCTTGGCCATTATTTAGTCTCATGACCACACCTGCTGTAAGGGGCAGAAGGAAAGCCATTGGGCCAAGAGCCTTGGCACCAGGAATAAAGGTATTTTTATGTAAATGAAAAGCAAGGAGAGGATAGCTCCAGTTGTAATCACTCCACAGATAAAAGACAATAGTTCCAACCCTGTCACCTCCCTCTGATGATGTTGTTCAGCCTGGGGAGTTTATGTGCAAATCCAGTTATTTAACAGATCCTAATGAGCTCTGGGAAAACACTGGGTGAGATGACTATTTCAGTACAAATCATCCACTAGATGGAGCAAGTGCCCGTCTGTCTCCGGTGTGAGTTTGTCTCTCCGGAGTCTGGCTGTTTCCTTTTACTTTGGAGCAGTCATTTTAGAGGGCAGCATTTTCCTTAGGTTAAACATTCTTAGCCAGAGGTGTGGAGAGACGGCACGGCGGTGAAGAGACTGTACTGCTCTTGTGAAGTCCTGAGTGTGATTCGTAACACCCCCATCAGGCTACAGCTCCAGGGGATTGGAGGCCTCTGCCCTTCATGGACGTCTGTACACATGCATGAGGGCACACACATGCACATACAATTTAAAATAATAGTGTATATGTGTGTAGTTTTAAAAATTATTAGTTAGAGCCAGGGTAGTACAGCCTTTTAATCCCCACACTTGGAAAGCAAAGGCAGGAAGGTCACCTGTTCAAGTACAGCCTGGGCTGCATAGTGAGTTCCAGGCTAGCTTGGGGTTGTTTACTAGATTCTGTCTCAAAAAACTAATCAAACAAAAAAAATTCTTAGTTGACTAACTGCGAAAGGTACATTCTAAGGCACTCAGTAAATCAAAGACCTCACAATTAAGTACCCTTTTAAAGGGAGCATCTGGTTTGAGATATCCATTAACACTGTTGATGTTTCTTGTACTGTTGTTTTCTATCTTCCCTCCCTCCCTCCCTCCCTCTAGAATCTACACCCCATTCACGGAAGACACTGAAACCGTAGGCCAAAGAGCCCTGCACTCCATTCTGAACGCGGCCATCATGATCAGCGTCATTGTGGTTATGACCATCCTCCTGGTGGTCCTCTATAAATACAGGTGCTACAAGGTGAGCATGGGAGGCCGCTTGGGTTCCGCCTTGACCTGCTTGTCGACTGTCCTCCTTTTCCAGACTTGTTGTTATTATATATGCGAGGAGAAGAGAGAGGTAGGGAGAGTGTGTGTGTGTGTGTGTGTGTGTGTGTGTGAGAGAGAGAGAGAGAGAGAGAGACAGAGAGAGAGAGGGAGGGAGGGAGGGAGGGAGGGAGGGAGGGAGGGAGAGAGATCCAGAAAGAGAGAGCACGCAAGAGGCAAGAGCAGGCCTGTGCTTGCCAGAGTCTTCATGCACAGTTGAGAGGATAACTTGTTTTCTCCATTTTTTTCTTGGGTTCTAGATATCCAGGCCTCAGGGTTGTGAACACTTGCCTCACGAGCTGCCCCACAGCCTTCTTGTCTTGTTATATACTTGACTTGGTCTAGTAAAGAAAAAAGTGCCTTATATTTGGATCTAAGTTTTGGCTGTTTTTCCTTTCATTCTGGAGCATGTTTAAAGTACCAGAAGACATAACTGAGAAACAAATGTTTTCATGTAAGATCATGTAGCACAGTGGTGGTGGCACGTGCCTGTAATCCCAGCTCAGGAGGCAGAGGCAGAGGCAGGCAGGTCTCGGTGAGTTTGAGGTCAGCCTGAACTCACTACGGAGTGAGTTCCAAGACAGCTAGGGCTACACAGAGAAACCCTGTCTCAAAAAAAAGAATAAAACAAAACGAAGCCGGGCGGTGGTGGCACACGCCTTTAATCCCAGCACTCGGGAGGCAGAGCTAGGCGGATCTCTGTGAGTTCAAGGCCAGCCTGGTCTACAGCGCGAGATCCAGGAAAGGCGCAAAGCTACACAGAGAAACCCTGTCTCGAAAAACCAAAAAAAAAAAAAAAAACAAAAACAAAAGATGATGTAGTTTCAGTATTTCAGTTTATATTGTGCCTGTGGCATTCCACAGGGATGTGCCCTAAGGCTTTTGTGTATATCCTTCCTGACAAATAGCACTATACGATGTAAGTGTCCCATAAAGCCGCCTTCAGATGCTGTTGCTGAACTCAGCAGTGACTGGCCAGTGCACCTGAGAACTGTCAGTATCATTTATGTGATTGGTCTTTTGCCCTGGCCACTGGGCACAGGGAGAAGGCGCAGCAGTGATTCGGGCCAACCTCCAGCCTCTCCTCCCTCCCTCCTTTTCTCTCTCTCTCTCTGAGTGACTGCCATCATGTAAAAATCTTCTCCAATCTAGTCCTCGATTCCTGACAACTGTGCCTTCTCTTTCTGTGCCTCGTGGAAACTGCCCATGCTCGACAGTCCTTCCTGGTTATATCTGCTGCCCCTGTAGAACTTAGCTTTCTGGACCTTCTTGCCATTGGCTTCTGTTCTCTTACTGTGCTTTCTGACTTTGGTTACATTCCTTCACAGTCCCCTAAAGCTCATCAACCCCAGTCCCAGGCACTGGAATTTCTCCTTTCCCTGATTTCTTAGAAAATCCCAGTAGGGCTGGAGAAATGGTTCATCAGTAGAAACACTGGCTGCTCTCTCAGAGGACGTGAGTTTAGTTCCCTGCACCTGCATTGCGGCTCATAGTCGCCCTTAACTCCAGTTCCAGGGGATCCAACAACCTCTTCTGGCTCCTGGGGCACCAGGCACCAGTGCATTTACTGCATACACATACACAGTCAGGGAGAACATGCTTACACATAAAGTGAAGATAAATCTTTAAAAAAGAAAATCATTTAATCTCAGGCATAATTTTGTACCCTCAGATACAACTTTAAAATCATGTTTACTTAGTGTATGTCTGTATGTATGTGTATGTACAGGTATGTATGTAGGCATGTATGTGCCATGGCTCATATGTGGAAAAGTCAGAGGTCAGTTTGCGGGAGTAAGTTCTCTCCTTCCTTTTGTGTGACAGACTTTTCCTCCAACACACATCTGCTCACCGCAGAGGGGACCTATGACATACCAAAATAACAAGCCAATGTCTATTTAGTGAACCAGTGAGTTTTTACTGGGGTCACTAACAGTAGTATACTGAGAGGTTACTTACAAGGGACAGCGATGATTCCAAAGCAGATGTGTCGCTGAGAAGGCCACCCCAGCATAGGTGACGATTCTCAGAGCTGCAACCCTGGAGCTCCTTGCACAACTTGTGGGCCGCTGTCCAAATATCTTTCTTTCTGTACTTGGGCTGGTCAGAATCTTCACCCCCAAGCAATTGTTTACTCCTTTTTATATTGTTGGAGGGTAGCCCCCACGAATCTGCAAGTTCTGTTCTCTCAGATATGAAGCCTTTGACTTATTTTCTGTGGTTCATGATCACCCACTTCTTGTTTTGTGTTTTTGGTTTTTCGAACAGAAGACAGGGTTTCTCTGTGTAGTTTTGGTGGCTGTCCTAGATCTCACTCAATAGACCAGGCTGGCCTCGAACTCACAGAGATCCTCCTGGCTCTGCATCCCGAGTGCTGGGATTAAAGGCGTGCGCCACTGCCACCCATCAATCACCCGCCTCTTAAGGGAACCTTTAAAATCAGAGGGAAGTAATTCCATACAAGAGGATCCAACTCTACTGTCGTGCTTGGCAGCAAGTGCCTTCACCAGCCAAGCTGTCTTGCTATCTCAAACACAACTTTCAGTTCAGTATTTAAGCCTAGAAGTCATTGCTTACTGGACCCATGGTTTGTTGGTTGTTTTCCTTAACACATAATTCTGCTCGGATCCTGAGAACATATACATTGAACTGATTACCTTTCTCCCACCCCCTTGCCCTCAGCAGTTCTTCTTTGCCAGCTTTTAATGTAGTGATCATGTTCATCTGTTGCCTTCTTTCCTACCAGTCACTTCCTTTTGCAGGCTCCTCCAGGCCAGCCCTTTCTGTTCACTCCCTTAGCTTGATTTCATATACCACAAAAACAAAGAGACTCCATCTCTTGGTTTCTTTTATTGTTGTTTGTTTTTTTTGAGATAAGTTCTCACTCTATAGCTCTGACTGTCCTGTAGGTCACTATATGTAGACCAGGCTAGCCTCAGGCTCACATGGATTAAAGGCCATGTGCCACCATGCCTGGCCTATTTTATAAAAGTTTTAATACTCCCTCCCATTACCCTCTTTCAGAAATACCTGAACAGAGAGGTTAGGAGGGATAGTGACGGCTAATAAACGAGAATCTATTGGTTATATTTGAATTGTCTCTTTTCTAGGTCATCCATGCCTGGCTTATTGTTTCATCTCTGCTGTTGCTGTTCTTTTTTTCATTCATTTACTTAGGGTAAGTAATACAGTGTTTTGGTCTCTTTTCATTCACTCTGGCATCCATCACTACCCTTAGAGCTGTGTACCTTGTTGGTGAGTTACTCTTCAGTTAACCATTTTTTCCACATACTATGTCTTAACTGGAATATAAAAAATGAGTTGGGGAGCTGGAAAGGTGGCTCAGATGTTAAGAGCACTGGCTGCTCTTCCAGAGGACCCCAGGTTCAATTCCCAGCACCCACATAGCTCACCACTGAATATAACTCCAGTTCCAGGCCTTCTGACACCTTCACAGAGACAAATGCACATAAAATAAAAATAAATAAGTCATTTTTTTAAATGAGTTGATTGATAGGGATATCTTCTTAAAAAAAACAACAACAACTTACTGTTTGTATGTACATGAGTGCAAGCACCCGTATAAAGGCCAGAGGACAGCTTTTAGGAGTTCATTTTCTCCTTCCACCCCAGCCAGGTTCTGTGGGTCAAACTTAAGGTAGTCAGGCTTGCCTTCACCCACTGAGCCATCGTGCTGGCCAAATAGTGAGGTGGGAACCTCGTGCCCCAGTGTATGTGGTAGTCCGAGGACAACTTGGGGGTCAGTCCTCTGCTTCCACCGATTAGGTCCATATCTGCCGAGTTATCTCAACAGCCCTTCAGTGGGGATTGTCCTGCCCTGTTTGCAGTAAGGAGACTCACAGCTGGGGCTGGAGAGCTGTCTCAGCAGTCAGTAGCCCTGGCTCTTCTGCAGAGGACCCAGGTTTGGTTCCCAGCATCCCCATGGTGGCTCACAGCCATCTGTAACACCGTTCCCAGGACCCACCATCCTCTTGCAACTTCCTCAGGCACCAGGTCCACATACCAGGACACATAACATACATGCAGACAAAACACTCATACACATAATTTATTTAGAGAAAAACCCTTGTCATAGAACTGTGTGTAATAGACTGTCATTTATATCTAATACAGAATGCATGTATTTGGGGCTGGAGAAGTAGCTCAGTTGTTAGAATGTTTGCTCAGTATGCATAAAGCCGTGGGTTCCATCTCTACCACCACATGACCCTGATGTACAGCAGGAGGATCAGAAGTTCTGGGGCCCATCTTCAACCCTGTGTGAAAATAAAGAAGTATACATTAGACAGACCAGGGAAGGATAACATAAAATATATACTACTGCAGTGTTTTCCCTGGAGAGCAGAACTGTAGGGCAGAAGGGATGGAGTCATTAATTTATGCATACCTCCCTAAGAGTTGAGGTTAGTTTGATTTTAGTATACTTGAAATGTTTAGTATAATATACATTTCAACCTCATTCAGAAATTTCGACATTTTACTTTGTTTTAGAATTTCTAAATAGAAAAATCATCTTCCTGGATAGTCCTCTTGGCCCACAGTTTGTGCTTAAATATATTCTTTCTCTATAGCTACTTAGGACATCTCCCGTGGTTATAGTCTCTTTAGCTAATAGATTTTGTTCTCCAGAAGTTAAAATGGTAGTTTTCTTCATCTAAAAATGTTAAGCAGGGTCTGGGGAGTTGGCTCATGTGGCAGTGTGTGCTGGTCAAGCATGGGGGCCTGGGTTTGGATACCCAGACCCCACATAGAAGCCAGATACAGTGGCAAGCTCCTATAACCCCAGCAGTGGGATACAGAAAGAGACAGATCCCATGGACTTACTGGCCAGTCAGGCTAGCCAAAACAACAAGCACCAAGTTCAAAGAGAGACGTCTCAAAAATAAGGTCAGCTCCTGGCCTCTACTTATGCCCTTGTGGGCAAACTCACCCACACACACCACACACAGAGTGCTAAACATTCTTTTTATTAGAGTGGGCTAGGGCTCTAAATCAGTGGTGGAGTACGTGCTTAGTATGCATGAGGCCTTACATTTCATCCCGGCACCACACAGACACTATTATATTTTTTTTATTAATTTTTATTAATTTTACATACTGACAACAGTTTCTCTTCCCTCTCCTCCCATTCCCTCCCCCTACTACCTCCCTTCTACTTCCCCCGTTGCCAATCCACTCCTCCTGTCTCCATTCAGAAAGGGGCAAGCTTCCCATGGGAGTCAACAAAGCATGGCACATCAAGTTGAGGCAGGACCAAGCTCCTCCCCCTGCATCAAGTTGGGTGAGGCAACCCAGCATGGGGAATGGTTCCCAAAAGTCAGTTCAAGCACCAGGGACAGGTCCTGATCCCACTGCTAGGAGTTCCACAAACAGATCAAGTTATACAACTGTTACACACATGCAGAAGGCCTAGGTCGGTCCTGTGCAGGCTCCCTAGCTGTCAGTCCAGAGTGGGTGAGCTTCCTCGAGCTCACAGAGACACTAAATAAAAGGCATTTTATAAGAATAAAGGTAATCTGGGCGTAATGGCACACGTCTTTTACCCTAGCACTTGGGAGGCAGAGGCAGACTGTGAGTTCTAGGCCAGCCTGGTCTACAAAGTGAGTTCCAGGACAACCAGGGCTACACAAAGAAACCTTGTCTCAAAAAACCAAAATAAATAAATGAATGAATGAATGAATGAGAGTCCAGTCATCCTTCTAGAGATTAATAGATAAATCTCCAGCTCTATTCTTTATTGTCTGCTTGTTTTGTTTTTTTGTTTGCATGCACCACACTGCCCGGCTTCTAGCTATATTCTTAGACAAGATTCTCATCAGTGGGATTGGAGTTTGTTTCTTTGTTTCTGTAGCAACAATGTGTCACACTATTCTATACGCGCATGTGTGTGTGTGTGTGTGTGTGTGTGTGTGTGTGTGTGTGTGTGTATAAAAATTAGGTTTTGTAATGGATACCTTAAGTTTCATTATGAAAATATTTATGTTTCTGCTATAAAGCTTATTGGTCCATTTTTTTTCTAGTTTTAGTTACTTTAAACTAGGATTTCATACAGTATAGTATGGTATTGTAGGTGATATGACTTACTTCTTTTTAGTTTTTGTTTTTATTTTTATAGGTACAGGTATAACCTGTAAAAATTCACTCATTAATGTGGACAGTGTAGTACCTGTTAAAATAAGTTCTGCTTGAGGAAAATGTGATTTTTTAAAAATTTTAAAAAAATAAATAACTGCACAGCATAGGCATAGTAAAAACATAAACACGGGGTTTGAATAATGTTTCAGAATCTTAGTTCTAAACAACATGCACATGAGAATTATTGCACAGAAGTCACTTCAGATCCTTGTTTAATCTTTTTCAGGGAAGTATTTAAGACCTACAATGTTGCTGTGGACTACATTACAGTTGCACTCCTGATCTGGAATTTTGGTGTGGTGGGGATGATTGCCATTCACTGGAAAGGCCCACTTCGACTGCAGCAGGCGTATCTTATTATGATCAGTGCCCTGATGGCCCTGGTATTTATCAAGTACCTCCCTGAGTGGACCGCATGGCTCATCTTGGCTGTGATTTCAGTATATGGTAAAACTCAAGACTGACACTTTGTTCATCACAGAAATACTCACTGGTGTGTTTTCCTTCCTCTTCTAGTTCTCTTGATTTAAGGAAACTCTTACTGGTTATTTCCCATAGCTCTTTAGTGCTTTTCCTTTTACAGTGCTGAGGACTGTACTTGGAACTAGTTGGTGCTAGGCCAGTACTATGCCATGAGCCCATCTCCAGCCCTGCGAGTGAGGACTTGTAAAATGTTTATTACAACTTCCAGTTTTAACTCAACGCTGGATTGATGGGAGGAGCCATAGTTTGCTGGTCAGAAGACTTAGATTCAAAACTTTCTCTTAGCATATGTGAGGCCCTGGCTTTAGTCCCCAGACCACATTTAACAAAACAGAAAAATAACATCTTTTGTCAATAGTTTTATTGAGTTTTGATTTCCTGTAAGTGAGAACAAGTGTGCAGGGTTCAGTGAATTGAATATATACTGAGACGTGCTAGCAGAGTACCTGACGCATGTAGAATGTTCAGTTTATTTAAAAATTTGTATAATATTTTTTGGGGCAAGGGCGTGTGTCATGGCATGAGTGTAGAGGTCAGAGAACTACTTACAGATCAATGGTCTCCTTCCTTCATGTAGGTGCTGGGGACTGAATGAACTCAGATGGTCAGGCTCGGTGGCATAAAGATACCTTCACTGAGCCATCTCACTGCCCTCAATTCATTTTTGTTCTTTCAGATTTTTATTTCATGTGTATGAATGTTTTGCCTTTAAGTATGTCTATGTACTACATGCATGTTTTGTGCCCACAGAGGCCAGAAGAGGGTGTCGTATCCTCTGGAACTGGATTTACATCCAGTTGTGAGCTGCTGTGTGGGTCCTGAGACTTGAACCCAGGTCCTCTAGAAGAGCAGGCAGTGCTCTTAACCTCTGAGCAGCCACCTTTCAGCCCTTCCTCAATTCATTTTTTAAAATAATTTATTTTTATTTTATATACATTGGTATTTTGCCTCATGTATGTCTGAGTGAAGGTGTTGGGTCTCCTAGAACTGAAGTTACAGACAGTTGTGAGCTGCCATGTGGGTATTGGAAATTGAACCCAGGTCCTCTGGAAGAGCGGTCAGTGCTCTTAACCTCTGAACTATCTCTCCAGCCCCTCCTCAATTCATTTGTAAAATCAAAATCATACAGCAACTTGAGTGGCATCACCCCTTTCAAGATTTATTTTTTCCTGATAACTGTTGTCCACACACCTGTGATCTCAGCACTCGGGGGGGGGGGGGGGGGGGGGGCAGAGGTAGGAGGACCAGCAGTTTCAAGGTTATCCATAGCCAATATAGTAAGTTTAAAACCAACCTGGGCCACTTTAAACCCTTTTTCAAAAACAAACAAAACAAAATCGGAGAATGAGGTAAAATAAGCCCAATACCTGTTTCTTTATTTATTTGAAGTTAAGTCCACAGAAAGACCTGTGGATAGAACCGTAACTGGAGGGGTCCCTGCGGGTGTCATTCACGGAAGTGAACCACAAAGAGATGAGAATGAAAACCCGGTGCAGATTGACTTCATCAACCTGGGTCAGACTTCGGGGAGTCTAATGCCAGTTCATTTAGAACACAGTACACTTTGGGTAAAGGTTTCCAGGCAACAATCAGTCTAATTCCAGGTGTCCAATGAAGCTTAAGGTGTGATTACATAGAAACTTTTACACAGTCCGTGTGACCCTGAGAGTGGGTTCTGTAGCTAAAAGGCCTGGAATCTAGTGTGCTCTCTGACTGATAGCATAGAGGTCAGCAGGCCGTAAAGTACTCAGGACATCTCTGCTAATAGTGTGTGATGGTCTAAGGAGGGAAGAGTCTGGAATAATCATTCTGGGGAATTAGGGTGTGGTCTGCCGCCACAGATAAAGGTCACTAGGTCATTAACAAATCCACTCTCAGCTTTCTGGATGGAATCGCAGGCATTTGATTTTTTTATCTCCTCCATTGAGTAGACATCCTTGTATGATTAACATTTCTGGTTCTTAGTGCTTCTCTGTGAGTACAAGGACCTCTGTGCCCCCAACAATAACTGGCATAAAAGTTCTCAATAAAAAAACCTATCATTTTGCAGCCAGATGTGGTGGCGCAGAAGGCAGAGGCAGGCAGATCTCTGAACTTGAGGCCATCCTGGTCTCCAGAGGGAGTTCAGGACAGCCAGGGCTACATAGAGAAACCAAAACAAACAAAAACCCCTATCATTTCAATAATAAAAGCAAACCTTTGGGACTGGAGAGATGGCTCAGTAGTTAAAGGTGCATACTACTCCTGCAGAGACCCAGAGCTCAGTTCACAACACCCACATACATGCAGCCATATAGATACACATACATACGCATAATTGAAATTTAAATTTAAAAAATTGTAAGCATGCTTTTTTTTTTTTTTTTTTTTTTTTTTTTTTTTTTTTTTTTGGTTTTTCGAGACAGGGTTTCTCTGTGTAGCTTTGCGCCTTTCCTGGGACTCACGTGGTAGCCCAGGCTGGCCTCGAACTCACAGAGATCCGCCTGGCTCTGCCTCCCGAGTGCTGGGATTAAAGGCGTGCGCCACCACCGCCCGGCGTAAGCATGCTTTTGGACAACTAAAGATTTCAATTCTTTAACTACTGCTGTGACATGGATCCTGAAAAAGTCACAATAATACTCTAGTAACGAGTAACAGGTGGACTGGCTTTATCCTGCAGCTCTTGCCCCACATGAAAGCCAAAAAGAGATCCCTTCTCACAGATTACTCAGTGGTCACCATTCTAAAGAGCATGCAAATATGTGGTGACCTGTAACTGGAAACTGTCATCCGCTTTAATTGATGGAGAGTAGCCTGTGGGAATAGAACGCAGCTGGTCCTGTTGGTTACTCGAGCAACTAGTCAGACTTGAAAGTCACATACTCCCTGCTTCACTCCCATGGTAACCTCATCTTACTAATGTTGGTGAATCTGCCGTCTGTCCCTGCATAGCTGAGGTCAGGAAGGCCAGTTTTGAGCTAGTGAGATGGCTCAGCCTGTGAAGGCTCTTACCACCAAGCCAGACACCCTGAGTTCAGTCTCCAGAAGCCACGTGGTGATAGGAGAGAACCAGTTCCTGCGCAAGCTGTCCACTCATGCAAGGTAGCATGGTAAACAGTGTAATTTGAACTACCATCCTGAGAGGTCAGCAATGTAGTCACCACAGGTTGGTTGTTGTTGTTTTTTAATTGCTAAGCAGCTTGAAGGTTACAGAGGTAAAATATTTGCCTGATCTCATGTGGCTTGACCTAGACTGAATTCTAAGCCTGTATTATTCTCTCTGTGACTCTCAACCCTCCGCTCATAGCACAGGTGAGAGCTCCTCAGAGCTTGGGTCTTCTGAGTGTGGAAAAGCTGGGTACCCAGGGTTTAGATAGAGTGACTCTCATCAAGATGTTTTGTCAGAAGTGCTCCGCAAACTTCTAAGTACACTAATTGTCATTCATTTCAATTGCCCTAAAAATAACTGAATCTATTCATTTCAAAATTCTATAAGGGG
The DNA here is from genome assembly GCF_007827085.1 of Peromyscus californicus insignis. NCBI lineage: Eukaryota > Metazoa > Chordata > Mammalia > Rodentia > Cricetidae > Peromyscus > Peromyscus californicus. The sequence goes on along the minus strand of NW_026294447.1, from coordinate 71,677,579 downwards.
AAACATGTCATAAAACCAAAATAGTGGCAGGATGTGGAGCTTTAAGCCAGCTGAAGATCCCATTAGTTGCAAGTACAGGACATTTCCCTTTTCTCACTTGAACAGATCTAAGTGGAAAAGTGGGGGAGAGTTGCTGCTGTCCTGTTCCTACTATTGTAGAGGGACATGAGCACGGAAGGCCATCCGATGTCAGTGATGCCAGCTCTCAAGTCTCCTTACAGTCTCAGCTCTCCCTGCTTGATGTTTTAAATGACACAGAAAATAAGAAAAATTGTAGTTCATGGAAGAAAGTGGTGTCAGAATCAGATATAATTTAGGTGTATTGCTTCCTCTCTGAGCTGCTATTTTTGTGAAATAGGTCAATTTTTAGCACCACATATATTCTGATACCTAAATATTTGTGAACTTAGTACTCTATTTGACTGGAAACTGAAAAAATGGAAACTTTGTCATGCGAAGAAGCTATCATTTTATTTAAATGTGTTGCCCTCTTATTGCAAGCTCCTTCATTATGCGTACTTGCTTTGTGGAGCTGGGGACTGGGTGCAGGCTTCCCAGGCTGTGCACGTGTGCCACCACAGCACCCCATCCACACTGTCTCCACTCTGCTCTTGTAGGTCCAGTCAAGTGTCCGTTTGTAATTTATAGGTGGAATTATTTGAAAAGCACTCCCTCCCATTCTGTTCGTCACAGATTGAGAACTACTCTAGAGTAGTTCTGTCTTGCTCTTCTTGCCTCTTTCCTTCCAACTAAGAGGAGTCGTGTCTAGACCCCAGTAATCATACACTGTAGACTGAGCACACAGCAGGAAGGCCAAAGTGTAATTTGCACAAGTCTTCTGTGGATTCTATTTTGTTTAGGTTGCTCTTTTTCTTAGTTTCTTAACTGCAAGTATTTCGATATTTTCCCAGCATCCTTTTGTAAAAATACATTAAGTCTTCCCTAGCATGTACTCATTTACACATTTCAGTCAATATATTTTATTGGGTGTCTTTTTTATTTTTCTCTTTCTAGATTTGGTGGCTGTTTTATGCCCCAAAGGTCCACTTCGTATGCTGGTTGAAACAGCTCAGGAAAGAAATGAAACTCTCTTCCCAGCTCTTATCTATTCCTGTAAGTATGCTGGAGCAATACTGTGTTAGTGCATTCAGTTTTAAGGTGCCCTTGGAGGTCAGAAGTCAGAAGAGAACATTGGATCCCTGGAACTGGATTTATGGATGGTTTTGAGCAATTGTGTGGGTGCTGGGAATCGAACCCAGGTCCTCTGCAAGAGAAGCCAGTGCATCCATGGCTCTTAACCGCTGAGCCATCTCTCCAGCCCCAGTACATTCAGTTTTATATTTGTTTTTTAACCTGTTCTTTTATCGTTTTTTGTTTTTTTTAAATCTTCATTTATTTCTGATTATTTTAGCATATGAGGTAACATCACAAAGACCAGTGTTTTCAAACTGTACAGAAGTAATGGCCTTTTGCTTGCTAACACAGTGTCCTGGGCTTGGAGAACTGACCTTCAGTTTTGTCTTTCTCAACAGCAACAATGGTGTGGTTGGTGAATATGGCTGAAGGAGACCCAGAAGCCCAAAGAAGGGTACCCAAAAACCCCAAGTATAGCACACAAAGTAGGTGGCGCTCATTTGTAATTGTCTTAGCTTTACAGGTTCATTGTCATTTGTAGATAAATAGTTGAGGTTATAAAGCCGTAATTTCAACCCTGTCTTGCTAGAGCTCTAGGCCAGTGCACTTGCCTGCCATTTGAGAAGCCCTGGACATAGGGGGATGTGTGGCAAGGAAAGATGTCACAGAGAATCTCCCAGAAAAATTGGCCATCCCCAGTAGATGCACATAGAACTATTTAAGGAGCTGAAATACTTGCTAAGTCACCAGTCCATACTGGGCTAAGATGCTGCTGTTAATGGGTAATTTTTTAAAAAATGCTTTTTAAAAAACGAAGCTCGCTCTTCTTCCCCACCCTCCAAATAGAAAAAAAATGAGAACCTTAACTGGGTGTAGTCAGAATGTCTGTAATCTCAGCACTGGAGGCAGAGGCTAGAGGATTGTGAGTTCAAGCCAGCCTTGACTGTGTAGGGAGAGCCTGTCACCAAAGGGGGGCGGGGTCTGGACTCTTGTCCAGCATGTCCAGGGTGACTGAAAATATCTGATGAGAGGTGTGATGCTTGCACTAAGAAGGTCAAGTACCTCAGTGGACTGGATGATGGTGATGACCAAGGATTGTGAATACTACGGAAGACACTAAGGATAATCAGTTAGAAGCTGTGTCAGAAAGAATTGAAGAACAGGGGCTGGAGAGACGGCTCAGTGGTTAAGAGCACTGACTGTGCTTCCACAGGACCTGGGTTCAATTCCCAGCACCCAAATGGCAGCTGACAACTGTCTGTAACTCCAAAATCTAACACCCTCACACAGACATACATGCAGGCAAAACACCAATACAAATAAAACAAATAATAATAATAATAATAATAAAAAGAGTTGAAGAATGGTGTGGTGTAAAAGTAAAGCAGAAAGGGGATTTCTTAAAAAGACGAAGGGCTAACCTTAGGAAGTTGAAAGAGAAAGAAGAAATGACAGTTCAGAGAGAACAGTGGGCCTTGGCCGCACTGCTGTTTAGTTACAGAGGCAGAGGAACTGATGTGGGTGCTTGTAAGAGGAGACTTGAGGCTGGGAACTCAGATCTGAGGCTCCCAGTGTCAGAGCTCCTTTCCTCAGAGTGAGGCAGCAGAGCAAGGTGCCATTTGACCAATAACAGATCAAAGGCAAGAGAGGAAGTATTAAAAATGGTTGCTAAAAGCCTAACTTTAAAATCTATATAGTATATGTAAATATATATAATTTTTATGTGTTTGAGTATTTGGCCTGCATGTATGTATGTGCACATGCATGGTTGGTACCCGTGGAGGTCAGCAGAGGGCGTCAGATTCCATGGACTTACGGATGTTTGTGAGCCACCATGTAGGTGCTGGGAGCCAAACCCAAGTCCTTTGGAAGAGCCATCTCTGCAGCCCCAAGTCTGGGTATCACATTGAGCTAAAGGAAAAAGTTGTGACTGTATGTCTTAGTCAGGGTTTCTATTGCTGTGAAGAAACACCATGACCAGAGAAACTTGGGGTGGAAAGGGTTTATCCAGCTTACACTTCCACATCACTGTTCAAGACAGAAACTCAAACAGGACAGGATCCCGGAGGCAGGAGCTGATGCAGAGGCCTTGGAGGGGTTCTGCTTACTGACTTGTTCCTTGTGGCTTGCTCAGCTTGCTTTCTTATAGAACCCAGGACCACCAGCCCAGGGATGGCACCACCTACAATGGGCTGGGCTCTCTCCCATTGATCACTAATTAAGAAAATGCCCTACAGGCTTACCTACAGCCTAATTTTATGGAAGCATTTTCTCAATTGAGGCTCCTTCCTCTCTGATGACTCTAGCTTGTGACAAGTTGACGTAAACGCATTCAGCACACTGTATGTTATACAAGTATGAGCATTTTTTGGTGTGTTAAGATTTTATTCTTTCAGCCGGGCGGTCGCCTTTAATCCCAGCACTCGGGAGGCAAGAGCCAGGCAGATCTTTGTGAGTTCGAGGCCAGCCTGGTCTACAGAGTGAGATCCAGGAAAGGCGCAAAGCTACACAGAGAAACCCTGTCTCAAAAAACCAAAAAAAAAAAAAAAAAAGATTTTATTCTTTCAACAAATGCTGACTTATCACTAGGTGCTTTCCTAAGCTGTGGGGATAGTGTACTGAACAAGACATTCCCTGTTGGTGTTCACAAGGGAGCGGGTTCTTTACCATTTCCTGCTCGCCACCTTTGACATACTCCGCTTTCATCTCCTTGTGATCCTGACAGTTGGAGTACTGGGCATTAGATCCCGACTGCATGCAGGGAAGGTGGAAGCCATTCCTTCCTTCCTTAAAAAGAGGAAAGAAAGGGGGAAATGTCACCACTCATAGTCAGTACCAAGTCACAGTTCCTCAGCTGTAGAACTTGGAGAAAAGAGAATGGAAGAATTGCTGTGCGTGTCTTAACCGAGACTCTGCCCTCTGGAATATGGAGGAGATGGCTCCAAGTGTTAGAGCTCTAACGGCTACCTTCTCTCTTAAAGGAGCAGAAAGTGAGACACAGGACACTAGTACTGGGAACGATGATGGTGGCTTCAGTGAGGAATGGGAAGCCCAAAGGGACAGTCACCTGGGGCCTCATCGCTCCACTCCCGAGTCAAGAGCTGCTGTCCAGGAACTCTCCGGCAGTATCCTCACTAGTGAAGACCCGGAGGAAAGTACGTGAGTCATCTCTGTCTGAAGTCATGGGTTTCTTCATTGAATTGTTCAGGGGAAATTGCTTATGTGGGTGTTTGCCACACAAGCAGGAGGGCCTGAGTTCCCTCTCCAACACTCAGATTTTAAGAAACAGAAAAAAAAGGTCAGCACAGCCTTATACATTCGTGATCCCAGCACTGGGGAGGGAGAGACAGGAGGGTCCCTGGGGCTTGCTGACTGGACTGAAGTCGTTTCAGGGCCAGTGGGACCGTCTCCAAAACTAAGATGGAGAACCCCTGAAGAAGACACCTTTGGCCTCTACACCCTGTGCACATGCACACACACCCAGGTCCCTCTTTGAATACGTACACAGGAAAGCGAGAGTACAGAGAATTGAGAACCTAAGCAGACAGTGCTGGGTGGTGCTGTAGCGCTTAGCGGGAGGTGCCATCAACAGTCAGTGGATTTTTATAGCTAAGGTGCTAAGTTTGTTAATTGTTACGTTCCGGCCTTTAAGACTTTTTCTGTTTTGTTTTTGCTTGTTTGTTTGTTTTTTGTGGGGGATGTCTCACTGTGTAGCTCTGTCTGGCCTAGAACTCACAGAGATGTGCCTGCCTTTTCCTCCTGACTTCTGACATTAATGGCGCGTCACCACACCCAGCCCTTTGTGGTTTTTTGTTTTTATTTATTTGTATTTCATATGCATTGGCATTTTGCCTGCATGTATGCCTGTGTGAGGGTGTCAGATCTTGAAGTTACAGACTGTTGTGAGCTGCCATGTGGGTGCTGGGAATTGAACCCAGGTCCTCTGGAAGAACAGCCATTGCTCTTCACTGCTGAGCCATCTCTCCAGCCTCCTTCATGGATTTTTAATTCTCCCTTGACCCCTATTTTATGGCAGCTAATTGACACATTCTTGAACAACCAAGTATCCAGCACATTCTTAATCCATATCTGATTGTGATAGTTTGTTAAAGCAGACATGGTTACTTACAAAAGGCTGTTTACTCTAGAATTTTGATTCTAAAAGGCACATACATATGTCTTCCCAAGCTTTTCCTGTGTGTGTGTATGAGGTATGCATGTGTGTGTGTGCAGGTGTACATGTGGGGGGGTGGGAAGTATACATGTGTGGGGGTGGGAGGTATGCATGTGTGTGTGTGTGTGTGTGTGTGTGTGTGTGTGTGTGTGTGTGTGTGTGCAGGTGTGTTTGTGTGGGAGGTATGCATGCATGTATGTGTGTGTGTGTGCAGGTGTGTTTGTGGGAGGTATGCATGCATGTGTGTGTGTGTGTGTGTGTAGGAGGTATGCATGTGGGGGGGAGGTGTGCGTGCGTGCGTGTGTGTGTGTGTGTGTGTGTGTGTGTGTGTGTGTGTGTGTGTAGGAGGTATGCATGTGGGGGGAGGTATGCGTGCGTGCGTGTGTGTGTGTGTGTGTGTGTGTGTGTGTGTGTGTGTGTGTGTAGGAGGTATGCATGTGGGGGGGAGGTATGCGTGCGTGTGTGTGTGTGTGTGTGTGTGTGTGTGTGTGTGTGTGTGCGCGCACGTGCCCCCCGTGGGAGTGAAGATGGAAGCTGAAGGTCAGTGTGAGGTGTCTTTCTCTCCGACTCACTGACCTCTGAGCACTCTTTGCTGAGATGGGCGGTCTCTATTTGTCCTGCGGATGAAGCAGGCTTCAGTACTTTATGCAGCTTCTTTTCTCTGCTGGGTTCTTGGCATCTACAGTCTTTTTTTTTTTTTTTTTTTTTTTGGTTTTTTTCGAGACAGGGTTTCTCTGTGTAGCTTTGCGCCTTTTCCTGGAACTCACTTGGTAGCCCAGGCTGTCCTCGAACTCACAGAGATCCACCTGGCTCTGCCTCCCAAGTGCTGTGCCTCCCAAGTGCTGGGATTAAAGGCGTGCGCCACCACCGCCCGGCTTACAGTCTTATTTTTTTGAGACAAAGTCTCTAACTGAATCAGAAGCTGGCTGGCCATGCTGGCTAAGCTGGCTGGTTAGTGCGCTCCTGGATCCACCTGTCTCTGTCTCCGTCCCCATCACCGGGGTTACGGATACGTACCACATCCAGCTTGCAGGGCACCGAGGATCCACCTGTCTCTGTCTCCTTCCCCCAGCACCGGGGTTACGGATATGCACCTCATCCAGCTTGCAGGGCGCTGAGGATCGAACTCGGGTCCTCGTGCTTGCTTTGCAGGCAGTTTACCCACTGAACCACCTCTCCAGCTCCAAACAACTTTTTGATGGTTTTTCAAGACAGGGTTTCTCTGTGCAGCCCAGGCTGTCCTGGAACTCTCTGTCTGTAGACTATGCTAGCCTCGAACTCACAAAGATCCATCTGCCTCTGCCTCCAGAGTGCTGAGATTAAAGGTGTGTCCCACCACTGCTCAGCTCAAAACAGCTTTTTAAAGGTCAGTATGTAATCTAATCACTAAAAACATCATTTTATATGTGTATGAAACGTCTAGGAAATACAAATTCATACAAATAGAAAATAAGAGAACAAAACCAAAACCAAAAAGATGATGACTTTTAATCCCAGTACTCAGGAGGCAGAGGCAGGGTGATCTCTGTGAGTTCCAGGACAGCCAGAACTACAGAGTGAGACTGTCTCACAAAGAAAAGAGAAAAAAGGGTCTTGGGTTTGGGGCAGTGGCATGTGGTGCCTTAGGGCATGGTCCAGTGTGGATTGTGATGACAGTCATTCACTCTGAACTTTCACGGTCATTGCGTCACGTCCTTACAGAAGGGTTTCATGGGTTGGACCTCCATCAGGTGTATACGAGGTCCTATAAGAATTCAGTGATGTACATTCTGGGTAAGCTCGGCATTAAGTAGAAGTCAGTTATGTTATTATTAATTAAGTTTTTGTGGTTACTGAGATGGAACAGCAGCATCACTTGGGACTCCAGTCATAAAGAATTTAAAACTCCTGGTGTAGAAAAAACAGACAGAAAGAAATCTTTCTGAAGCCTGAATTGTGTATATCGTTTACTGACTTCTCAGTTAGTGTGGGACTGTGTTTTTTGATTCATTTGGCTTTGGTTTTTGAGACAGAGTCTCACCATGTGAGGCAGGCCTCACGCTCCTGGTCTTAAGCCATCCCACTCAGTCCCTAAGTAGCTCAGAGTGCAGGTGCATGTCACCATGCCCAGCTTGGGGCCATACATCTGAATTATGAAATCACAGCAGTTGGGTGTAGTGGCACATACTCGTAGTCCTAGAGCTTGAGTGGCAGAGGCAGGAGGTTCACAAGTTCAAGGCCAGCGTGGGCAACATAACACACCCTGTCTGAAAAAAGAAAAGCCTGGGAAAGAATGACAGACTTCCTGACATCTTTGCTCTTTCTCATTTTAGGGGGCGTGAAACTGGGACTGGGGGATTTCATTTTCTACAGTGTTCTGGTTGGTAAAGCCTCGGCGACCGCCAGTGGGGACTGGAACACCACCATCGCCTGCTTTGTAGCCATACTGATCGTAAGTATGCCCTGCAGAAGAGGGGCCGAGCGCGGGCCCTGCACACCTGCAGAAGTGTCTTCCCCGAGCGGTTGTGCGAGTGCAGGGCAGAGCAGTGTTGGGGAGCTGGGGCCTTCTTTCCAGCTGAGGGAGGGCGCTCTAGTGTCTGCCACCGACTTGTGCACTCCTGTCTGTCCTCCTGTCTGTCCTGTCTCCACCTCCATCTCTCCATAGGAGTGCAGGGACTGCAGGTGTGCCCCCCACCCCCAGCTTTTCACCGAGCTCCCCCGGGTCAAACAGCTCGTCAGGCTCACGTGGCTAGTGCCTTCTTCACCTGCTGAACCATCTTCCTGGCCCTAACAATTTCTTTAGACTCCAGATAGGCTGAGAATTCCAGTCCCTTGAGAAGCTTTTTAAAAATGGATCATTAGACCTGAGTAGTTGTCCACTCTGGCCACACACTAAAATCGCTGGATGCTTCCAGCCTAGCTAGGCCTCGCCTGAGTCTAATGAGCTAAGGCCTTGTGCACTTGCTGTGCGCTCTTCCTGCACTAGCTCCTGATACCAGTCCTTGCTTGTCTTTGTCCCCCGAGATAGAATAGCTGCTTTGTTGTGAGTAGTTCTTAAAGATTCTCCAGGAAATCGTACTTGTCTTGGACACCACGTCGAGAGCCCAGCAGCACAGGGGTCAAGAAGGACTCTCCTGACCCGTGTGCTGAGCCGTGGAGTTCAGTGCTTTTCCACTGATGCTCGGTCTGCAACAGGGTTGCTTTGGGCAGCAGGTGTGGAGCGAGAGAGGCTAGCCCAGTGCATGACCCCATCATGCTTAATGCCTGTGCCTTTCAAAACAGAAAGCTGGGTGTGTTGCTATACACCTCTAATCCTGGTGTTCTGGAGGCAAAGGTGGGTGGATCTCTGCCTGGTTAAATTCTAGGCTACATAGTGAGATCCTGTCTCAAAACAAAATCCGACTGAACTAATAATGGAGAACTCTTTCTTACTGCTTGGCGTTGAGATGTCTACATAGTGAAGTTGTTAGAGTGCCTGCCTGGCATATACCACACCCGGCATTCCGTCCCTGACCACATAAAACAGGCATGGTGGCACATCCCAGCACTGTGGAGACAGAAGGAGAAGGACCAGAAGTTCAAGGTTATTCTTAGCTGTATAGGGATTTGAGCCCCCCCCCCCAAGGTTACATGTGATGGTCTAAAAAATAAATTCTATTTAATTCAGGCATCGTGCACACTTATGGCCTGGCACTTAGGAGACTGAGGCAGGAGGATAGACAGTTTGAGGCCAGTCTGGGCTGTGTATATAAGTGAACAAAAAAAGCAGCAACTGCATTTCCATAGAGGACCACACTCGGCATGCACAGGGCCATGGCCATCTCCAGCACAGACTGGTTCTCCCCTCCCGGCCCCTCCCACCCCCTCCCAGCTCCCCTTTCCTCCCTTTCTCTTGAACCAGTGTTCACTGTGTTGCCCAGGCTGGTCTCAAGCTTCTGGGCTCAGGTAATCCTGCCTCAGCCTCCTTAGTAGCTGGCATGTGCTAGCAGGTCCAGTTCCCGAAGCTACATTTTTCTCTCATGCTTCTAGATTTCATGAAACTTGTGTGGTCAAAGTTAAGCCTGAGAGGGTATTCACCGCATGTGGTGCTGAACCGCTCTGGGTGGGATGCTGACAGTCCTGAGTGTGCACCCTCCGTCCCACAGGGCCTGTGCCTTACGCTACTGCTACTCGCCATCTTCAAGAAGGCGCTGCCGGCTCTTCCCATCTCCATCACCTTTGGGCTGGTTTTCTACTTCGCCACAGACTATCTCGTGCAGCCCTTCATGGACCAGCTTGCATTCCATCAGTTTTATATCTAGCCCGTCTGCAGTTAGAACCCGCGGATGTTTCCTCTCTGATGATTAAATACCTGAGGAGGACAGGGTGACTTCTCCGTGTCCTCTAACGACATCAAGACTCCAGCTGGACTTTGGCAGCTTCCTTCCAAATTTCCCTGGCCACCTGCACTGTTGGACTTTGGAAGGAGGTGTCTACAGAAAACGGTTTCCAACATTCATCATTAGGTGGACAGATGTCCCTCAGTGCAGCAACTACCGGATTGGAGGGACAAGGACCAGAAAACGTGCTGCACCAAGAAGTTGTGCTCTGCCAGCGGGTGTGACCCTGGGCACGGAGGTTCTACCAATCCTGGGAACTCTCGGGAGGCTGAACAGAACTTCCGTCATGCACACCATGTTGGAAATAAAACATGTGTTAGCTGAATCCTGCACTGTCCAGGAGGTTCTGTGAGGAGGTGGCACTGGGCCTGGGCCTCACTCTGAGCCTCTTTTGATGCCCGCTTGTAAGTTTTAAATAAGGACACCACCCCACAAGCCCCATTTCTGTCTCAAGCACTGACGCTCATGATCATCTGTGGTTATCACTTCTTCCCAAGGCCAGTCTGGATGTATTTGGAGTTGCTTTATCCTGAGAGTCAACCCCAGGTTCCAAAGTTTATAATTTCTAGAAATGATGGAACTTGTTCAACAGTCCCCTGTCATCCTTAAGTCAATTCTGGATTTTCCACAATCTCCTCGTTTTCAGACATACTTGCAAGCTTACTTTTGCCCCGGATGCTTCCTCTCCCTTCCCCTCTCTTGTCCCCACAGCAGTTCTCGTTGACAGCAGACAAGGCAGCTCTGGGGCATAAGTGGCCCTGATGACCCAGAGTCACATCCTCATACGATGCAAATAATACATTTCTAATCAGTGCCGCAGCCTGCCTGTCGTGACTCCTTTGGTGGCAAATAGGATGTGTTCCCAAAGAATTAAAGCGTAAAGTGGCTGGTGAAGCGCTCTGTCCTGGTTTTTCTTTTATCACTACAGCCCACTGTCGGGGTCAGAATTTAAACTAGGGGCTGGGATATAACTCAGTGGTAGAATGTTTGTCTAGCAAGGCCCTGGGTTCAATCCCCAGCATTGGGGGAAAAAAATAAAAGTACAGAATTTGAATTAATGTCCAGTTCTGGTAGCTTGTCAGTTCATGAACCAGTTGTGTCTGTACCAGAGCAAGAATCTGGAGAAAAGCTGGTTCTTGGTTAGCTATGGGAGACCCTGGAGTCGACTGGAGCTGCCCAGAGCAGGGCCTCCCACAGCCGTGGGGCAGTGTGCTCACCACACAGACCGGTGTGAAGGGCCAGGTGTGCTCTCAGGAACCTCAGAAGCGACCACTGTGTGAAGTGGGCGGTGGCCGTGCTGTGGAGGCTGTGGAGGTTACAGGTGAGCTCGGGTGCTGTGGGTCAGTTAGGCAGCATGCACAGACTGAATAGGAGTTCCCAGTGCATGTGGCAGCTGCCTCAGCCAGGGGATGGGCTGGGAAACGTCAGAAACCTCGAAAGGAGGCCTGCTGGCTCTCTCCCGGACTAGCCTATGAACCAGTTTGGGCTTCTCTTTAGAGATTTGGGGTCACACAATAGTACTGGGGTGTGTGTGTGACTGTTGAACAAACCTGGGGTTTGGGGCATGCTAGCAAGTGCTCCACTAACGAGCTACACTTCACACTTCACTGGGCCCGGATAATCCTAGTAAGAATTTGACTCTAGGAGTCAGGCCTAACAACCCTCACTGGTGAGGTGGAGACAGGTGGCTGCCTGGGCTAGCTGGCCAGCCAGCCGAGCCTCATGAGGTCTAGGCAATGAAGGACGCTGTGTCCAAAGGCAAGGTGACAGCTCCTGAGGAGCAGTGCCCGTGCATACACACACGGAAAAGAGGAGCTGAGGGCGTAGCTCTTTGGTAAAGCATGATGCGCTCAGCATCCTCGGGGCCCTGGTTCAGTTCCCAGACTGTAGTTAAAGACTGTAAGCCCAAACAGGCTCATCTCAGCTGGTGAAAAGAAAGGGAAATAGGCCACACAAGGGAGAAAAGGGGGCTTGTGGTCAACGGTTCTGTCCATTTTACTGTGCACACATGCCACCGCCCACACGTGGATGTCAGAGATGAGCCCTGGGTCGTCGGCTCTCCACGTGTACGTGGGTCCTGAGGGTCAACTCGGGTCACCAGGTGCACTCTAGACTAGAACCCCTAACCTGCCCAGCCATCTCACTAGCCCCTCGGGCAGAATGGAAGTCATCACGCCTTCCGATTCAGGGCGCTTTTGCAAGCCCCCGGCTAGCGCAGTTTGTGTAAGGGTCCCAAGTGTGTAGTGTCTTTCGTGACGAGGATACAGGCTGTGTTTGTGTGCGAGTGTTTAAGTCCAGGAGAGGAGTGGCCACAAGCCAAGCCACACCTGGGATAAAGCCACTGAATCCAGCCCGCTTAGTGGAAAATAGTGGGAAGAACAGGAGTAGCTCCAGAGCTCGGGTCTGATGCCTGCAGGACACAGGGCATTTATGAGCAGAATGTCAGCTGCAGTTGAGAGCCGGCTAGGGGTTGGCCAGAGAGGAAGGACTCTTTCCTGTTTTGATCCTGCTGTTAGAGGGGTCCCGGGGGCACAGCTTTTACTCTCAGTGACTAAATTTCTCCAAGAGGAAAAAAAAAAAAGAGGGAGCCAAGGCCAACAGCCAAAAGCGGTCTATTGACTTCACCACAAAAGGATCAGAGTTTGACTTTTAAACTTCACTGGAAAGTTTAGTGTCCGTTCGTGACAGGTGCCCGAGTGTTTCCTGCTTGTCCTATCTGTGATCTTAAGCAAATGTATGTGCGTGCGTAGTAGGGTCTGCTGTTTGCACAGGCTGGACTTGAACGTATGGTCCTCTGCCTTCACCTTCCAAGTACCGGGGGTCACAGACATGAGCCGTCGTGCTGAGGTGTGTGTGTGTGTGTGTGTGTGTGTGTGTGTGTGTGTGTGTGTGTACGGAGCGTGTGCTTGCTCATGAGGTCAAAGGTTCTCGCCTCCCACCATGTGGGTTTTAGGAATTGAACTCAGATCCTCAGGCTTGGAGGCACGTGTTTTTGCCCACTGAGCCATCTTGCTGGCCCTATGTACGTTCTTGGTTCTATTCGCTGAACTGCCAAGTAAGGTCTTCCAAGGTCAGGCTTCTAGAGGAAGTCTCTGCCTCAGACCCCCAGAACCAGGCTTTGCAGTTGTGACCGTTTGTGACCTAACCCCGGAAGAAAAGCTGAGAGACCGGCATTGTTCATTCTCCTGAGTGTCTGGCGTGGTGCGGGAGGCTAAGGCTGCAGAGGAGCCAGAGCCTTGCTTGCCCTCTTTCCTCTCTCCACTTCACTCCCATTTCCTCTTCCTTCCTCTTCCCCTTTCTTTTTCTCTTTCTGAAAGAAAACCCCAGACTATCCTCAGACTCATTATGTAGCTGAGGATGATCTCCCACCTCCCCAGAGCTGGGATGCACCCACATGCACCACTGTGCCCGGTTGACTGTGCTGGGGATCGAACCCGGGCTATCTGTGTGCATGCTAGGCAAGCACTCTACCAACTGAGCTATATCCCCAGACCCCGTGCAAGGTCTTGACTTCTCTTAACTACTTTGGTCGGTGACCACTGAGGCTTACAAAAGAATGTTAGAAGATTACTGCATGCATTCAAAAAAACATCCTTTCAGCGAGACATCCCCCCCCCCCCCCCCCCGACTTCCATCTCTCCTCACTCCCAGTGGGTCCTTAATGCTGAATTTGAGGATAGCTTGGAAACTGGATATTTGCTTGCACCCTTAGGATGGAAATGATGCCATATCCTGATGAGAAGTTAGAGTCCCAAAGCAATCCTGGGGTCTTCTCGTGTCCTTCGATTATTCAAGCGTGGGCAGTTTACGAAAAAAGGCACAGGTTTCCATTCTTCCCAACCCTCATTGATAGTGCCAGCTAGATACCCACAGGCTGCCACTTCTCAGGGTCTTCGGCACCTCCTCAGTCTCCTCATCTGAGAGGAAACCCCAGTTTGCATATTGCAAAGCACGTCCCAGTGCTGAAGAGAACCCTTCCTTGAATGTCAAAGCCATCTCCAGGACTGTGGGGTAGCCATCGGCCTCTCCCCTCTGGCCTGCAATGTAGCCCTGGCCCTTGCTTGCACAGCAGGAAGGCTTTCTCTGAAAGCACTTCCCCTAGTCAAATGCATACTGAAGGCTGATGCAGAGTGGCAGGTGCCAGGGTGAGGGTTTCCGGGTGTCATTTACTCTCACATGGTCACTGCCTAGCTTCTACTACTATGGGTACTACTTTGTACATAACTGACTGTGAATATACAACGTTTTATAAACATCTTTCAAACTCTTGGTAAGATATAATTTTGATAGATGGTTGCAGATTTCCTTCCTGTATCTGTCAAGTGAATAAAGAGTGCAAGAGCCCGGTGGTGCTAGTTTTCTTCCGGGATCATTGATGTGGAAGCCTGTGCACTGGGTCATAGATGTCAAGACACTTGGGGACATCTGCTCTCAGATCGTAGCAAGGCAGCATGGGTTACAGCAGAGTCACACCTTTAAAGGTGCAGCATCCCATCTGTTTCTAACTGCTGTTCATGGTCCTGTATTATGTATCTGTGGTTCAACCACAGACCAAATATTTGAGAAAGGAAATGGCATTTGTACCAAACACAAAGAATACTTCCTCTTGTCATCTAACTGAAACCACATTTATTAGCAGTCTGTATTCTAAATAACCCAAAGCTGGCCATGGTGCACACCTGTACACTCAGCACTCAGGAAGTTGAGCCAAGAGGACTGCTCTGAGTTCAAGGCCAGCCTGGGCTACAAAATGAGACATTGCCTAAAGAAAAAAAAAAAAAAAACACACCTGGTAGCAGTGGTGGTGCATGCCTTTAACCCCAGCACTTGGGAGGCGGAGGTAGGCAGATCTCTGAGTTCAAGGCCAGCCTGGTCTACAGAGTGAGTTCCAGGACAGCCAGGGCTACACAGAGAACCCTGTCTTGAAAAACCAAAATAGCAAAAAATAAAAAATAACCCCCATTAGATCATTAGAGATCATCTAAAGTGTGTACATGGGAATCTCTCTGAGTTCCAGGCTAGCCTGGTCTACAGAGTGAGTTCCAGGACAGCCAAGGCTATGTAGAGAGACTGTTGAGAAGAGGGAGGAGGGAGAGGGGGATTGCTAGGTTGCTAAACTAGCGGGAAAATACACTACTGGTTTCATTAGGTGGTAGTGCACCCTGCTTCTCTCTGTCCTGAAACGAAAACATTTCCATTCTAAGCTATGACTGGACAGATGACGGGGGTCTGGTACTCAGGTGGCTCAGCAGGGGAAGGTGCAGACCCAATGAGTGGGTCTCTGGGACCCACTTGGGCGCCTGTGGTCACACCCATAAATAAATAACAGTATGTCAGTAGTTCCGGGACAGGAAAAGCCACAGCTGGCCATTGTCTTCAGAAGGAACGGCTAAGAGGTAGAGCCAGGTGTGGTAGTGCTCACTGTAATGCCAACATTAAGGAGACAGGCAGGAGGGTCAACTCAAGTTCAAGGCCAGCTAGACTACACACATACGTAGCAAGAACCTGTCTCAAAAAAACAAAAGGTGAATGGCCAGTCATGCCAGCAGCCTGAAGCATCTGGAATCGGAATATTCACTCCTGTGAGAAATGGAGTGTTTTAGTTAAAGTTTCTATTGCTATGAAGAGACACCATAACTACGGCAACTCTTAGAAAGAAAACATTTAACTGGGGTGGAGGCTCCCAGTTTCAGAGGTTTAGTCCATTATCATCATGGTGGGACATGGCAGCGTGCAGGCAGACATGGTGCTGGAGGAGCTGAGAGTTTTACACCTTGATATGCAGGCAACAGGAAGTGGTCAGTGTCACTGGGTGTAGCTTGAGCATAGGAGACCCCAAAGCCCACCCCCACAGTGACACACTTCCTCCAACAAGGCCACACCTCCTAATAGTGCCGCTACCTTTGGGGGCCATTTTCTTTCAAACCAACACATGGAGGCATCATTTGTGTTCGTGAATCTTAGAGGCGGTGTTACTGTATTCTGCTAGAGGCTCCTGGCTCCTCTGCCTCAGCTGGGAGCAGTTTCTGAACGTTAGGAGCCCTGCGTGGGTGCTCAGAGCATGTGAAGACGTGGATGGAGCGCGGCTGATCGCAAGCCTGCATTTCCCACATCAGCAGGTAAGGACCACTGTTCTGTCCGTCAACCTCACACCCCATCTTGACTCAGGATCTGGCTATAAGGAAAGGTTTCCTCTGACCTCTGCACACACACTGTGGTGCACAAAGGCCACACTCAACAATACTACAAATTTAAATATGAAGGAAACCAAATGGCTGGGGCTGGATGGCTCTGTGGCTAAGAGCTCACACAGCTCTTGGAGCGGGCCTGGGTTTGGTTCCCAGCACCCACATGGCAGCTCACAATCATCTGTAACTTCCATTCCAGGGACTCAGACTCCTGACCTCGGGCATCAGGTATGTACATGATACACACACATACATCAGGCAAAACACTCATATGCATAAATCTAAAAAAGTTTTTTTTAGATATATATGGAGAGAGCAAACGAGAGTTATTGTTTTTTTGTTTTTGAGAAAGGATCTTAGTATGTGGCCCTGGCTGATACGAAACTCACTTTGTAGACCAGACTCACAGAGATCTGCCTTCATCTGCCTCCTAAATGCTGGGATTAAAAGCATGTGCCACCAGGCCCAACACACGTATGCGTGTGTGTGTGTGTGTGTGTGTGTGTGTAGTCACACACATTAATTTAAGGAACTGGTGGGGAGCAGCACAATGTTGGCTTACATAAATTAAGCAGAAATCCAGGAGGGAGGGATCCACAAAAGATGAGATTTAAAAATTTGTTTTACCAGATGTGGGGCGTGCTTTTTATCCCGGCCGAGCCAAAGACAGGCAGATGTCTATGAGTTTGAGTCAGCTTGGTCTACATAGTGAGTTCCAGGCCAGACAGTTATGTAGTGAGGCCTTGTCATAAAAAATAAATTTATTAGATGTATACATGTGTGTGGGGTGTGTGTGTGTGTGTGTGTGTGTGTGTGTGTGAGAGAGAGAGAGAGAGAGAGAGAGAGAGAGAGAGAGAGAGAGAGAGAGAGAATGAGAATGTGCTGGTGCCCTCAAAAGCCAAAGACATCAGATTCAGATTCCCTGGAGCTGGAACTAGAGGCAGTTGTGAACCGTCCAACCTGGTTCTGGGAAACAAACATCCTCTGGAAGAACAGAGTGCTCTTGGTCACTGTGTCATCTCATCTCTCCAGCTCTGGCCTTTGGCTTTTGAGACATGGCCTCACTGTGTAGCCCAGGCTGGCCTCATGAGCAGTGGGATAACAGACATGGATAACCATGCCTGGCATGTTTTTGAGTTTAGGCCTGGTGTGATGGTAGAGGAGCCTACCACTAAACTTGGTGTCATCCTGAGTTTGGTCTACATGGTGGAGGAGAGAGCTGACTCCAGCAAATGGTCCTCTGACCGCCTCATGCTGTGAGATTCTGCATCCCCCACTCCCCACAGAATACATTTTAAAAAATGGTGCTGGAGAGGTTTCTCAGTGGTTAAGAGCAGTCGTTGCTCTTCCAGAAGACCTGAGTTCGGTTCCCAGCACCCACACAAGCAGCTGTAACTCCAGTCCTAGGGAATCCAACGCCCTCTTTTGGCCTCTGTGGGTACCAGTCACACAAGTAATACACAGAAAGGTATGCAGGCAGGCAAAACAGTCGTGCCCATAAAAAGTAAATGAAGCAGTAGACAATTCTTTAGGAAAAGACCACAGGCCGGGCATGGGCATGTACACCTTTAATCCCAGCACTTATGAGGAGGCAGAGGTAGGCAGATCTCTTGAGTTTAAAGCCAGCCTGGTTCACAGAGCGTTCCAGGCTAGCCAGGGCTACACAGAGACAGGCTACCCTGTCTTAAAAAAAAGTAAGAAAAAAAAATCTGAAGTTTGCCATGAACAGAGATTCAATGAAAATGGCTGTGTCTGTGGCATACAATACCTTAACCTAGTAAGAATTACGGCAGACAAAACAATTCTAAAGATTCTATACAGCTTTGGAACATTCATCTCATCATACTCTGTTAACTTAAGGGAAAGATGGAAGGGCTGGGAAGATGGCTTCGCAGTTAAGAACACTTGCTGTGCAAACATGAGGTCATGAGTTCAAATCCCCAGAACCCACGTAAAAATCCAGACATGGTCACATGCTCCTGGAACGCCATCAATGGGGGGAGGGGCAAAGGGACAGACAGACAGGTGTGCTGATCACCAGCCTAGCCCCTGTTCTGTGAAAGATCATGCTCCATGGGAACATGGTTGAGGATGGCAGAGCGGGACATCGACGTCCTCCACACACGTGCCCAGTGCATTAGGATGGCTGGCCAGTGAGCTCCTGGGGCCTCTGTCTTCAGCCTCCAGCACTGGGGTTAGCAGCACACGCCACCCACAGCACTTTGCCCACTGAACCATCCGCCTATCCCAGCCCTGGTTCAGTATTTTTCCCCTAAAAGCTTTAGAGAACATGAGGAGGGGAGCGTGGGTAGCAATCTCAAGGTTATCTCAAGGTCAGAAAGACTGAATTTAGGACTTTGACTTTGTAGAGCACTGCCAAGAAGTGTCTGTCCAAAGGGTTCATTCAGCACTTGGAAGACAGAGGTACCAGGTGAGTTTTCCAGGACAGCCTGGTCTACATAGTGAGTTTTAGTCTGGCCAGGGTGACACAGTAAGACCTTGTCTTAGAAAAGAAAAGGCAAATAAATTAAAAAAATACGTAGATGTGGAAATAAAATAACCTTTATCACAACTCAGTTTTTCAAAGTAGTCAAAAACACAAAGCCAGGCGGTGGTGGCGCACGCCTCTAATCCCAGAGCTCGGTAGGCAGAGGCAGGCAGATCTCTGTGAGTTCAAGGCCAGCCTGGTCTACAGAGTGAGTTCCAGGACAGGCACCAAAGCTACCCAGAGAAACCCTGTCTTGAAAAACAAAAACAAACAAACAAAAAAGCCCCAAAGAAATACAAACAGGAGAAATTATGTTGCCAAAACATAGAATCAACCCCAGGAGGGATTATAGCCAAGAACCGAGTATTTAACTCCTCTCTCAGGATGAAAAGAAAATCAGAAATTGGATGCTTGTGCCCATATCATCCAAGTGCTAGCTAAGGATGGACTAGAGACAGGAGGCAGATGCTATTGCCCTGTGCAAGGAGCTCCTGGAGTACAGTGCCACTGGAGGAAAGGACCACTGGAGGCAAGGACCACCGGACTTCGTGCTGCAGGTATCCCGGGAGCTGGGGGAGCCAAGGAGGCAGGATGCTGATAGCCCCCGGCTGGCCCTGGCTGTGGACTACTGTGTGGAACTGCTCCAAGCTTCACTCCTTGCATCAGATGACATCATGGAGTCTTCTGGCACGTGTTGGGGGTAGATGCTGATATCAGAAGCCAGGCATAGGTCTAGAGGCCATCTGTGATGCTCTGCGTCTGGAGCCTGTATCTACTGCCTGCTGGAGTTGCACTGTGGGAGCGAACCTGCTTCCTGCTGAGTTCCCGGCTAACTGAGATTGGCAGACTCTGGATGGACTCATCACTGTGCTCCCTGGTCATGTGGTCCTGGGAAGACACTGTGAAGAGGTGCACACCTGTTGTCAAGTAGAAGACAGCTCCATACCCCTTCCAGCTTCCGTGTTCATGGCAGGCATGGATGGGGAGAGGGAGCAGCCAGTGCCAGGAAGGTCCTGCTGGAGATGGGCTCTTTCAGATCCGGACACGTACTCTGACCTCCTTGGGGACCCCAGTGTTGGCACTGACATCTGGGACAACAAATTCAGATGGGGTTTCAGTGTCTGCAATGAGTCACTCCCTAGTAGCACCAGATCTTAAAAGAGAATCAAGGGCAGAGGGACCCAGAGAAGGTGGAGCAGGTAAAAGCGCTGTATGAGGAGCCAGATCTACCCCTGTGTTCCTCATGTATGAGGAGGACAGTCACAGCCCTGGCACAAGTCTCATGGAGCAATATGCCACCCCCTAGCCCTTGCCCTCAGCATCTCCCTGAGGCCAGCAAAGAGAGCCCCAGGTAGAGAAAGTGACCTCGATGTAGCCCACTGCCACCTGCCTGGCATGGGTGAGGTCCTAGGTTGAGCCTGGTGGTACACACCTGTAATCCCAGTCAGTACTTGGGAGGCTGAGGCAGAAGGATTGCCGTGTGCGATCAGCCAGGCTACATAGCAGTAGCCTGTTTCAAATAATGAAAAGGGCCAGCGTGGGGGAAGCGTAACAGTCATGGCTTGTGCCGTTTCCTGTTACACTGGATGGCAGACACATGAAGACAAGTTAACCGTACAGATCAATTCACACGCCTCCATAGACCTTGGAGAAAGCATTTGAGCACTGGGGGAGATTGCTGGGTGGACAGTGCCGCCCTGCAAGTGTGAGAACGGGAGCTCGGAGCCCCAGAACCTGGGTAAAGCCAGATGTGACGCTGTTACCCGTGGAGAGATGGGAGGCCAAGCTAGGGCAATGCTGGGGAGCTCAAGAGCAGCCCACAGGGCAGTGAACGAGAGGCCCTGCCTCAGAGAACAAGGTTAAAGGCAAGCACTAACACCCAAGGTTGCCCTCTGACCTCCACATGAGCACAATGGCACACACATGCTTGCACACATATGAATACTTGTACACACAATACACACATACCATACACACACATATACACACACAGATCTTATACATATCACACACACACATATGTCACACACATACCATATACACATGTCATGTGTAGCATATACACACACACCTCACACACATATCATACACCCACACTGTACACACACATTACACATCATTACACACACACCATACACACATCATGAAACATACCATATACACATACATGCATACCATATATACACACACATCACACACACCATACACACATCATGAAACATATCATACACACACACACACATGCATACCATATATACACACATTACACGCCCACCATACACACACACCCACATGCATACCATATATACACACATCACACACACACATAAAATAAGTCAACCATGTCTGAATCAGACCGCAACAGCAGCACTTCCCTAAGAAAGGATTAAGAGGGAGGGAAGCAGTGAGTTGCACACCATCTGCTGACCTGGGCTGTGAGACACAGCAAACGTCAGACCTCTGGGAGATGCATTTGCGAAAGAAAAAGCCCATCCTGAGAAATGTAATTGCTACTTTCAATAGCGGCGATAGCATCTGAAACCCAGAATTAGAGACATTAAATGGAGCCTGTAGGACGGGAAAGCTGCAGTTCCAAAGGTGGCTGAAAAGGTAAAAAAGGGGCATCAAAAAAAATCAAAACCTCTCAACATGTTTACAAAGAACAACTTCCTCTCCAGAGGGAAGTGTGGCTGTAACGTAACTAACAGAAAATTCTGCGTTTGGATAACGTGGTGAAGCTCAATTTTTAGGGAAACTTCTGAATAATTCCTTCAACCACAGCCAACTTGACCACACACAAAATTCCTTTTATAAAATCATTTTCCAGCTGGGTGTGGCGGCGGCACATGCCCGCAATCCCAGCATTCAGGAGTCTGAGGTAGGAGCAGCCAGGGCCCAAGGCCAGCTTTGGCTATGAAAGTCAACAAGACCCTGTCTCAAAGACTTAACACCAAGAAAAGATTCCTCGCCGGGCGGTGGTGGCGCACGCCTTTAATCCCAGCACTCGGGAGGCAGAGCCAGGCGGATCTCTGTGAGTTCGAGGCCAGCCTGGGCTACCAAGTGAGTCCCAGGAAAGGCGCAAAGCTACACAGAGAAACCCTGTCTCGAAAAACCAAAAAAAAGAAAAAAAAAAGAAAAGATTCCTCCTTACAAGCTTTTTACACCCCATCCCACCCCCGCTCTTGAGGATGTTGGCCACCCCATATCCGTGAAGTCCCTGGCCCGCAGCTGGGTTTGCGGTACTCCTGCAGTCCCTGCTGTTGGGAAGCTAAAGCAGAAGATGAATTTAACTCAGAAATTCGGGCCAATCCAGACACCATGGTAACGGCCCTTCTGGAGGGAAAAGGGACCTACAACATAATCAAATTTCAAATAGCAACAAACTAGCATTTTAGGACAACCTTTGAGTTTTTAAAAACACAAATTCAGTTCGAGTAGTAGTGGTACATGCCTTTTATCCCAGCACTCAGGAGGCAGAGGCAGGAGGATCTCTGCGAGTTCAAGGCCAGCCTGGTCTACAGAGTGAGATCTAGGACAGCCAGGACTACACAAAGAAACCCTGTCTCAAAAAACCCAAATTAAATAAATAAAATAACAACATGACTTCTCATAGAATTTTTCAGTATGAAATAAGACACAGTTACTAAGAGACTAGATATATTTTGTCTCAATAATAGGAGATCAAAAGAAAAAATGAGCAGGTGGTGGTGGTGCACACCTTTCATCCCAGCACTCTGAAGGCAGAGGCAGGCGGATCTCTGAGTTTGAGGCCAACCTGGTCTACTGAGGGAGTTCCAGGACAGCCAGGGCTGCACAATGAAACCCTGCCTCAAAAAACGTTAATTTTTGACTTTTCAGGTGCTCACATCTTAGCTAGGACAGGCTGAACTGTGGAGGAAAAAGCAACTCCCCCGCTGCCCCCGCCCCTTAGCAGCAGACTCCTCCCTCTTTATTAGTCCCGTTGGTTGAGCAGGACAGCAGAAGCTTTAAGGATGATTTCTAAGGAATCCTCTGCAGGGTTCAGCCTTTCCTGGACTGCAAGGCAGACAGAGCAGGTTTGGTCTTGATGCCCCGTGGAATTTCAGTATTGCTCTGAGTTCAAGGTTTTGACCTGTTTGCTCAGGGTGCTGGCCTTTCATAACCACCTGTCAATGGAGACGGTCAATCTTTTAATTAACTGTTCCTCACTCTAACCAGTTGTTAGCCAAACAAACCTAAGTTTACATCCCCAAAAGGGATGACTCTGCTGTTGGCTGCATGAAGCTGCCGTGATTGGCAAACTCATTAATTAGAAGGTTAGAAGGCCCACTCTCTTCTTATGTTGGCTGGAATAGTCTAGGGGGAAAACTCCAAAGCAGCCTTTGAACTGAGCAATAGTACATTCCTAATACACACACACACACACACACACACACACACACACACACACACGTACTCCCGAGGGCAGGGACTAAAGACATTGTGCCATCACACGAAGTCTTTGTCCCTTGATTTAAAGAGCATGTAGGGCCGGGCGGTGGTGGCGCACGCCTTTAATCCCAGCACTCGGGAGGCAGAGCCAGGCAGATCTCTGTGAGTTCGAGGCCAGCCTGGTCTCCAAAGCGAGTTCCAGGAAAGGCGCAAAGCTACACAGAGAAACCCTGTCTCGAAAAAAACCTAAATAAATAAATAAATAAATAAATAAATAAATAAAGAGCATGTAGGAGTCAAGCAAGCATGGTGATGACGCTTGCCTTCAATTAAGCACCCGGGAGGCGGAGACAGGAGGATCACCACAAGCCCCAGACCAGCCAAGGCTACACACCAATGCCCTGGCCAGCCAGGGATTACACAGAGTGACCCTGCTTCAAAAAATAAAAATAAAAATTTAGAAGCCCCAAGTTGGTATGGTGGCATACCTCTGTAGCCCCAGCTCTCAGGAAGAGGAAGCAGGAGGATTACACTGAGCTATGTAGTGATTTCATACCACCTCAGAAGAGCAGCATGCATTCATTCCTAACTGCTCTGCAGCCCCACAAGAAAATAATTTTTAAGTGGAAAAAGCACTTGTAGCCAGAAAACTCTATTCTTTCTACTTTTAAATTCCTGAGGTGTTTTGTGTTGTTTTGTGTTGTTGTTTTGTGTTGTTGTTTTGTGTTGTTGTTGTTGTTGTTGTTGTTGTTGTTGTTGGTGGTGGTGGTGGTGGTGGTGGTGGTGGTGGTGGTGGTGGTGTGTGTGGTGGGAACAAGACTCAAACCCTGGGCCTTGTACATGCTAAGCATGCTCCTGCCCTGAGTTGTGGCCTCAACCCCATATCTACCTGAACTAGTTAATCTTTTAGAAGTTCTTTTTAAGGAGCAAGAGAGGTGGCTCAGTCATTAAGGCCACTTGGCTGCTCTTCCAGAGGACCTGAGTTCGATTCCCAGCATCCACGTGGTGACTCACAACCATCTATAAATCCACTTCCAGGGGACACAATGCCCCTTCTGGGCCTCCATGGGCACCAGGCACACAAATGGTCCACAGCCATACTTGCAGGCAAAATATCCATACATATTTTTTAAATCCTTTATTTTTTCTTTTTGTTGATCGTGTGTGTGTGTGTGTGTGTGTGTGTGTGTGTGTGTGTGTGTGTGTGTGTGTGTGTATGTGAACCCAGCACAGCAGAGGTGGGTCTTCTCCTTCCCAAAATGGGTCCAGGGATCAAACTCAGGTCATTGATCAAGTGCTCTTACCCACTGCTGCACAGGACTGTCCTCTGAGCCAATCAGCCCCTGACTTGAGGAGTTCAGCTGTGGCAATTCACAAATGATCATCCCAGCTGGGCTTGTTGACTGTTTACAACCCCCTCACAGAGGAAGAGAGGGTCCCGGACCCTCAGCTGGGCATCCAGCCACTGTTGTATGCAACTCTGCCCTAAGTTCGAGAGCCTCTGGGAGGGGTTAGAGTACACAGGCCAGTGATGATTGGGGGAGAGGCCTCCATCTATGTGGCTGTGGGAAAACCATCATCCGTGCTGGGTTAAGACTTTCCGGTTTAGCCTGGGGGTGGGGCAGTGGGAGGACCATGTACACTCTGATAAGTAACACCTCACTTGTTCTCTGTAAGCACAGTAAAATCACTGGTTACTCAAGAGTACACTTTGGTAGAATGATACCTCTGTCTTAGGATGGTAACGGAATTTTCCCAGGGGCCTGCCTGAAGAGATTCCTCCCAGAGTCCTGGGGAAGACGCTACATCTGTCGTGGGGTTATCTGAGGGAAAAGAATCTATGTACACCATGCCCTTTCATCCGTTACTTTCTTTCTCTACAACAAACTTCTATCTACACAGCTTCAGTTCTGTCCTGACATTCAGTTCCTCTCTGTACCTACTCTTCCTGTCCTCTCATAGTCCTAACTAAGCTCCTACGCTTTTGACCTCGACTTCGTCCTCTGTTCCTTCACCCTCCATCTTTCCTTCCTGCTCCTTACCCCGGCCCTGAGAAATTCTGCCTTCTTCTCTTCTCCCTGGCCATGCAGCTCTGTCTGCCATCTACAGAAACTGCCTAGTTCTTTTTCTTTGGCCACAGGGCTCTGCTCACTATCTACAGAAATTCTCCTTGTTCTCTTCTCTCGTGGGGCTCTGCCTCCTGCTCCAGTCCTTACTGCACCTGGTTATGCAAAAAGCCCTATTGTCCTGAGTCAGTAGCTCTGAGATGCTACTAGGCCTGAAGGCAAGGGATGGTCTGAGCTTCATTTGCACAAGAAACAAAGCTCTGCATCTACAGCTGCCTGTCTCCTAGGCCCTGCATGGGTGTTAGTTACCTAGTGGATCAGCAGTAGGTCTGAGAAGCTTAGCTGTTTGCCAATATGGCCTAGCAGTATATGGACACACAAGAATGTCATAGCAGAATACAGCTGATATATATTAATAAGCTAAATAACACCAAAGATTCCTTGATAAATGGCTTCCTCTTGAAGGACACCTTGGTCGGTCAAAGAATAGCTTATTATATACAGTTGAATCTCTGTATTATTGTAGCTCACTGCAGGATGGGCTGTAGGAGGAGGGGTAGATGTTGCTTATGTCTCCCCCGAAGGAACTTTAGCAACACCCACTGAGACACATTGCTGTGCCCTCTCTTCATGATGCAGGATCCCCTGTGGCGTAGGCTGGCCTTGAACTCTTTGTGCAGGCAGGGGAGAGTTTGAATTCCTGACCCTCCTGCTTTACCTCCCAAGTGATGGGACTGCCCAGATGCACCATCACACCTGGCTTGATCTAGGTGTGCCCATATCACTGTGATCACAGTACCTGACAGAAAGTACCGGAAGAAAATGTTTACTTTGTCTCCTAGTTTCCATAGCAGTGGGAGGAAGGCAGAGCAATCAGGTAGCAGGAGTGTGTGGCGCCAACTGTTCACATCTCAGCGGAACAGGAAGAAAAAGAAGTTTAGAACCAGAGAGACCAGTCTACAACCCTCAAGGGCTGGCCCTGTAGAGTGACCTGTTTTTACCAGCTAGGCGCTCTCTTGCTCTCTTGCTCTCTCTCTCTCTCTCTCTCTCTCTCTCTCTCTCTCTCTCTCTCTCTCTCTCTCTCTCTCCTTTTGAGACAGAGTTTCTCTATGTAACAGTCCTAGCTGTCCTGGAACTCACTCGGTAGACCAGGCTGGCCTTGAACTCACAGTGCTGGGATTAAAGGTGTACCTCACCACCACCGCCCAGTGGCCCTGTCTCTTAAAAGGTTCCACAGCCTCTCAAAATAGCACCACCAAACAGGGACACACCTTCAAAACCCGAGCCTGTGGGGACTGCGTTTGTCCACTCTCTTGCTGCTGTGACAAATGCCTGACATCGCCCCTGCACTCAAGAAGCAGGAAGCAGAGAACACGTGCAGTCCCAGCCCCTGGCAGGGGCTGCTTAGTGAGACTGTCTCACAGCAAAAGAGCAGAGAGCAAGGGATGCTTCTGCTCGGCTTCCTTGCTTCTTCATTCTGGGACCCCAGCCCAGGGAAGGGGGCCGCCCACATATACATCTTCTCACCTCGATTAGCTTAATTTAGAAGAGTCCGTGTGGTCTTAACAGTGTAAACATTGGTCAGCCTAAGTCCAGAGCCCCTACAGAGAGGCGATGCATGTTCTTAGCTATGAACCTCTGTGAAGCAGAAGGGAAAGTTATTAGAAAGCAGACTTCTAGTAACCCAATGATGTAATGTAAACATCCCACTCCAAAGGCAAGGAGCAGGGGGACAGCAAGGAGAGAGGAAACCACACCCAGTGTGACAAACGCCAAGCTCTGTAGCTCCGTGCCCAGCGTTTGGGACATGTGGTGACATCATCTGGACCCTCATGGCTTAGGTGGTCTTTCTGCTGTTGCCCTGCTGTGTGTAACACGCATTTCCCTTGGGCTGTGTCGAGTTCTGGCAGGGCTCCAAGGAGACTGGAGAGGGAATGAAGAAAAGACAGACATGTGATGGTGATGGAGAAGCCACAACAGCTGAACAGAGAGGGGTGGGATCATCACAAACAGCTGAATAGTGAGGCGAGAGACAGGGCCATTGTATACAGATGATCAGAGAGGCGGGGCCATTGTATACAGCTGATCAGAGAGGCGGAGCCATTGCATACAGCTGATCAGAGAGGTGGGGCCATTACATACAGCTGAACAGAGAGGCAGGGCCATTGTATACAGCTGAACAGAGAGGCGGGGCCATTGTATGCAGCTGAACAGAGGTGGGGCCATTGCATACAGCTGAACAGAGAGGCAGGGCCATTATATACAGTTGAACAGAGAGGCGGGGGCCATTGCATACAGCTGAACAGAGAGGCGGGGCCATTGCATATAGCTGAACAGAGAGGCGGGGCCATTGCATGCAGCTGAACAGAGAGGCGGGGCCATTGTATGCAGCTGAACAGAGAGGCGGGGCCATTGTATGCAGCTGAACAGAGAGGCGGGGCCATTGTATACAGCTGAACAGAGAGGCGGGGCCATTGTATACAGCTGAACAGGGGACAGGGTTTATGGTATACTGCTGAATCAAGGAGGGAGAGTCTCTATAGGGGAGCAATCTTCAGGCCATAAACATCCAGGAAAAGAAGCTCTGGTGGACATGCATTGTCAACATTCACAATCAGACCCCTGAAAAAGACTTTGCCATTTATCTGAAGCACCTGGGAGAAGGCTTTGCCATTCCCATGGGGCTGTGCTCAGCACTGGAATCCTTGACCCAGCTGTGTCTATGTCAACAGCACACATTCACTCAGTTCTTCCTTCACTCAGGGCTCGCTCCACTCCCCACAGGACTAGCTCTACCAGTGCGCGCAGATCACCTCAGCAAACGCTCCATATCCCTGGTATCTTCAGCAGCCTAGAGTAACTCATGCTTCATGGTGGTTTGACTAACGGCCCCACAGGCTCATATATTTGAATGCTTGGTCATCAGGGAGTGGCACTATTTGAGAAGGATTAGGAGGTGTGGCCTTGTTGGAGCAGGGGTAACCTCATTGGAATTTGAAGTTTCAAAATCCCATGTCAGGCCGAGTCTCTCTCTGCCTGCAGATAAGGATGTTGCTCTCTCTTTGCCTGCTGGCCCTTGCTCTCTCTGGCAAGTTCATTCCTTCACTGGCATTAGAGCCTAATTCTTCAGGATTCTGGAGTATACTGAAGACCAGCTGAGACCAGCCTCATGAACTGAACAACTACTGGATATTTGGACCTCCCATTGGTAGACAGCCATTGTTGGACTAGCTGGACCACAGCCTGTAAGCAGGCTCCACCTCTTAATTTCACGAATTGCTCTATCAGGCTCTCTTCGGGGAATCCAATCCAGCTACACGTTGTCTGCTCTCCCAGGTCTTCCTTGAAAATCCGGATGCAGGCACCCATGGCTCCATACTGCTTTCATCCTGTATGTCTACAAAACCACACCACTCGGACCAGTGAGGTTGATCAGTTTGTAAAGGTGCCCGATGCCAAGTCTGATGAGCTGATGTAAAGAGTCTTCCTCTGGCCTGCCAGCCAGCTCCCAAATAACTACACGGAGACTTATTAATTATGAAAGCTTGGCCTTAGCTTAGGCTTGTCCCACTAGCTCTTATAACTTAAATCAACCCATTTATATTAATCTATGTTTTGCCTCATGGCTTTTTACCTCTCTTTCTGTATGTCTGCCTCCCTCCACGTCTCCTTGGCGTCTCTCTGTGCCTCGATTATCTCCTCCGACTTCTCTCTGTGCCCTCCTGCCTAGCGATTGGCCATTCTGCTTTTTAGTACACCAATCACAGCAATACACCTTCACACGGTGTACAAATATCCTACCTTTCCTCTGTGACTGCAGAAACCCAAACACTGACAGGAACCATTTGTGGGGGAAAAAAACAAACCTGTATCTAGACTCACGGTTTCAGTCCACCGCGGCAGGGAAGGTGAAGAGTGGCTGAATAACTGATGCAGTCGGAGCCTGTGGTGGAGTCCCCGCTCACATCACGGCTGAACAGTGAGCAGGAGAATAGTAACAGAGTCACGGGACTTCAAAGGGTTCTGATGACCTACATGGCATCCCAAAATAGTGCCATTGCATGAGCCTGGCTGGGTATAGTGGTTCACACCTGTAATTTTGTCACTTGGGAGGATGCGACAGGAGAATTGCTGTGAGTTAAAGTCCAACCTTGGCTTCACCGAGAATTCCTGGTTAGCATAGGATATAGAGTAAGACTGTCTCAAAATAAAAACACAACAACATATAAACTTAAGGGCCCCTGGTGGGGTTTTCATAAGCAAACCACAGCATCACCACAGTGACAGCTGTGTGGTGATGTCTCAGATCCCTGAGGGGAGATTTTTGGACCTTCCTCCTGTTCCCTGTTCGTTAGGAACTGTAACGTACTAGGTTACAATTGTTTTTTCTATGTATTGATCAGAATTGCCTGCATGTGTCACAGAACAGCTCTAACTCTTGTGAGCCGGACAAACGTCAATGTGTGATGATTTGGATTTTCCCGAAACACCTCCCCTTTCAGTCTGAGGCGTTCAGGAATGCTGGTGTTTGCTTTCTTTTTTTTTTTCTTGCATTTCTGCTCTGGGGTAGGGCTGGGCCACAACCTCATATTTTGCAAGTGTGGGGTCTCTTTCTCTGAGGTTACTTCTGATGGCAGCCAGAAGCCAGTTCCATGGGGAGAAGGTCCTTTGCCTTCACCAGAGCCTTCCCAGAGGCCCAGGCTAATGAGCCACTGAGGGCAGGCCTTTTGTGCTGGTAGTACAGGACACTTTCCTCTAAGCTGGGCACTTCTTGTGCATCAGGTGCTCCAGAGCAGTCCGCTTGTTCTAGGGACAGTCAGTCTTTCCCCTGTCCCTTTGTGTAAGTGATCCTCTGGGGGACCACTTTCTGAGCTGGTAAGGAATGGGCACCCCTTTGCCCTCTTGTACAAAGACAAGTTCATGATGTACACCACAGGCACTTTGGGAACCAATATACAACTTTCATAAGTAAAGATTTACAATGATATTTCAGATTTATCAAGATGCTCCAGGCCTTTGATAACGGGGGGATGAATTTGTGTCTTGAAACCCAAATGCACTGTTGGTAAACATTCTTATGAGGCGATGCTGTTGCCAAAAGAGGTGACGTCACGTCTTAGGTGGAGTCCTACCAATTCCAGCACGCTGGGCTCCACCACTGACATGTGCTGTGGGAGGCTTTTCTACTGCTTCCCAATTTCCTGCCAGTACCCTGGTGGTCGGGAGGAGGGCCGCTGGCCCTGGCCCCTGGGACAGCAGACAAGTCTGGCCAAATCTCCCCACTGGGAACTTGGCCAAGCCAGATGTTTCCGCAGCCCCTCCCCTGGCTTGCCCTCCCTTTCAGGTCTATATCTCCAGTACATTTTTCTCACCATCCAGGCTTCTTCCTGTAAGGATGGCTTTGTCCAGGCTTTTGCCTCTGGCTGGAGAGGGACCAAGGATCTGACTCTCACCTTGATTTCTCCGAGGTTTGACATTTCTGGATCTTTGCCACCCCATCTGGTCATTCTCAGAGCAAACCCAGTCTCTGCATAGTGTCAGCTGTCAGGAGCAGGAAGTCAACAGATGGAGATGTTTCCAGCACTCTGAGGCCTCGGACCAGTATAGGGATCCACAGGAGGGCAAATTCACACAGATCATGGGGGTGGGGATGGGATGATGACATCCAGCCATCCGGCCACCTATTTCTGGGAGTCTCGATCCCCAGGTGTGGGACAGCCAGCCGAGGCTCCCATGAGTTGCCGAGTAACTGTTTGAATCAGTGAAGTAATGAGTAGAAATCTGCCAGAGGGGATTTCCAAGTGATGTAAGGGATGTGTTTTGAGTAAGAACAAGCATCCCACCCTTATTTACAAGGCTGTGCTGTGGAGCGGCAGGCTGTATGTGTTTAAGAGACCCTTTGTGCCGGGCGGTGGTGGCGCACGCCTTTAATCCCAGCACTCGGGAGGCAGAGCCAGGTGGATCTCTGTGAGTTCGAGGCCAGCCTGGTCTCCAAAGCGAGTACCAGGAAAGGCGCAAAGCTACACAGAGAAACCCTGTCTCGAAAAACCAAAAAAAAAAAAAAAAAAAAAAAAAGAGACCCTTTGTTTACAAACAAGTTGTAGAACTGTGCCCAAAGAACATTCCTCCGCAAGGAGACCTCCCTGGCATCTTGGGTTTGTCCTGAGCCCTGCCAGTGCTCTTCCTCCTTCCTCCCAAGAGCCTCAGAGGAAGGCACTTGCCCCAAGAAGCCAGAAATGATGGAGCAGTTACAATAAATATGTCCCAGACCCATTCAAAGTAAACCTTCACATCGTCACCCACCTGTGAGGCCAGCCATCCCCATTTTACAGATGAGGAAAATATTAGAAGATATAAGACAAGCCGGCACAGGAAGAAATGCTATTTTATTAATAATTTACATTAAAAATTTTTTAATAAATATCTGGAAAAAAAAAGAAGACAAATAGACAAGTAAGGGAAGAGTTCATCCCACCCCTGACCCCAGGACCTCCCCAGACAGAGAGCCACTGGGTGACCTGCCTGGGTGGCCTTATGGATCTCCCGAGGACATTGTAAAGTCCGATGTTTCTGAATTCTCTCACAGAAACTGCTCCGGCAGAGGAGGGCAACAAAGCCTGAGGGTGAAGGACTCAGTCCAAAGTGGCATCCTGGGACTATCGATAGACTTTTTTTTTTTTTTTTTTTTTTTTTTTTTTTGGTTTTTCGAGACAGGGTTTCTCTGTGTAGCTTTGCGCCTTTCCTGGAACTCACTTGGTAGTCCAGGCTGGCCTCGAACTCACAGAGATCCGCCTGGCTCTGCCTCCCGAGTGCTGGGATTAAAGGCGTGCGCCACCACCGCCCGGCTTCGATAGACTTTTTATTTCATAATGTATGGTTTGTGTTGTTGTTTGGTTTTATATATATACACACATTATAAGCCTTATCATTTTAACCAATGTGTGTGAATATATGTATGTGTTTATGTGTGGTTTATGTGTGTGCTTTGTGGTATGTTTGTGCGTGGTGTGTGTAGTATGATGTGTGTGGTTTGTGTGTATGTATGTGTGTGTGGTGTGTATGTGTGGTGTGTGTGTGATGTGTGGTGTGTGTGTAGTGTATGTGTATATATATGTGTGGTGTGTATCTGTGTGTGGTGTGTGTATGTGTGTGTGATGTGTGTAGTGTATGTGTATATATATGTGGTGTGTGTGTATGTGTGTAGTGTATGTGTGTGCATGATGTGTATGTGTGGTGTGTGTGTGTGTGTGGTATATCTGTGTGGTGTGTGTGTAGTGTGTGTGTGGTGTGTGTGTACTGGGGACTGAACTCAGGACCTCATGCAGGAGAGGCAAGTGCTGTAGCACTGAGCAATATCCCAGCCTGCTTTTTACTTTTTATTTTGAAGCAGGGTTCCCTAAGGCATTCAGTGTCTTCGTTAGGGTTTCTAGTGCTGTGACAAAATATCGTGACCACAGGCAACTTGGGGAGGAAAGGGTTAATTTCATCTTACAGCCGTGGAGTCCACCATCCAGGGAAGTTGAGGCAGGAACCTAGAGGCAGGAACTCAGATCAAGCTTGGTAGCAAGTGTCTTTACCTCCAGAGACATCTCGTGGCCACTAGGTCTTGAACTTTTTGTATTTTGAGGACTGGGTTTCACTATGTAGCCACAGCTGGCCTGGAGCTTGTCATGTAGACCAGACTGGCCTCCACCTCACAGAGATCCATCTGCCTCTGCCTCTGAGTGCTGGGATTAAAGGTGTGCGCCCCCACACCGGTTGCCTTGAACTTCCAACCTCTGCCTTAGACTCTGAGTGGCTGAATTTACAGGCCTGCATCTCTTACTGTTTTGTTTTGTTTTGTTTTAATGTGTATGTATGTGTATGCCTGTGATGTGGAGGCTTAAGGCTGACCTCGGGAGTCTTCCTCGGTCCATCCCACTCTACCTTATTAACTGAGGCAGTCTCCCAACTGACCGCAAAGGTTGTTAACTACAGCTAATGAAGTCAGCCAGCTCATCCCAGCCTCCCCACCTGCACACCTGTCTGCTTTCCATCACCATCCAGCATTTACGTGGGTCCTGAGCTGTCCCACAAGCCTGCTCCCCAGCCCCACCACGACCATTTTTAAGTTTGGGATTCAGAGGCATTAAGCACATGGGCAGCCATCACCCCTGTCCACCTCTGGAAACGGTCTCCCTCCTGATCAAACAGCCCTGACCCTTCTCCCACCTTTCCCAGCCCCCGAGTGACTTTCTGACTCGGTGATGCTGACCGCTCAAGGTAGAGGGGACCTTTTTACCAGGACAAGTCTCTGTCATCGGTGACTTAGCGTATGTCCTCAAGGTCCATCTACAATACTTGTTTTCATAAATACACACACACATACACACGTACCATACACACAGAACATCACACACACACCACAAATCACACACATACACACACACACCACACACACAGAACATCACACACCACATACGCACAAACATACACACACACCACATCAAACACACACACACACACACACACACACGCACCACATCACACACACACACACACACACACACACGCACCACATCACACACACACACACACACATACACCACATCACACACACCACACACACATACACCACACACACAGAACATCACACACCACATACACACAAACATACACATACACACACACACACACACACACACACACACACACACACACACACACGACAACATCATTATAAGCCAGTCACAATCTGAAAGCAGATGTTTCCAGAAGCTGGGCTTTATGTATTTAATGTCTTTATGTGTCCCTAAGGTCACACACCCCAGTATAAGAAGCACCCACCAGCTAGTCCTCAGCCCAAGTTCTAACCCACTCAAAGGACAGCCCCTTGTGATTAAGGAGAGCTTCCATTCTGCTAGGCATGTAGTTACATAGCATGTAGTTTAATGACTTCTGAAATCTGAAAATTTCTCAGTCCTGGAATGTTTTTTGGCCCCAAGAGTTTCAGTTAAGAGACTGGGACAAACATGCAGCAGCTACCCTTTCTCACGGGGACACGTTCCAAGACCCCCAACAGCTGTCTGAAATTAGAGCTAGTACCGAATGCTGTGTACTATGACTTTCCTTATGAATTCATATCCATGATACCCATGATGAAGTTTAGTTGATAAGTTAGGGCCAGAGAGATGGCTCGGAGCTTAAAGGCACTGGTGCCCAAGTGAAGTCACCTTGAATCAGGTCCCTGCGACTCACATCGTGGAAGAAGAGAACTGACCCCAGAAATTGTCATCTGACCTTCTTGGAGGTGTGCACACTCTCCCACCTACCCCCATGGTAAATAAGGAAATGTAATCTCGAAAGATTAACTGTGATAATCATATAGAATAATTGTAACCATCTATTGTAATAAAAGATCAATATTCAAGCTGACAAACTATTTCTAGAATTTTTCTATGTGAAATTTTCAGATATTCATATGACAATTGATTGCCAGTATCTGAAACTATGGAAAGAAAATGTGGGGATGAGGGTGACCAGAGTGCACATGAGCAACTCCCAGGGACAGAAAAGCTGTGGAAATAAAGACCCGAGACCCAGTTTTGTCTCATTAAGGTTAAGCTATACTGTATTCTGCAGTAGCAGTCCATTACCCACCTGTGTGTCTTTACAGTCCGTTACCCACCTGTGTGTCTTATTGTGGACTTGGCATATTTTTATTATTTTTAATAGTTTTTGGCTTCACATGTTTTACAAGTCATTGTTTTAAGAAATGTTTGAGGGCTGAAGAGATGACTTAGAGGTTAAGAGCACCGACTGCTCTTCCAGAGGTCCTGGGTTCAATTCCCAGCAACCACATGATGGCTCACAACCATCTGTAATGAGATCTGGCGCCCTGTTCTATATACATAATAAATAAATAAATCTTAAAAAAAAAAAGAAATGTTTGAGCTACAAGAATAATATACTTGCTTACTTAATCCTTTAATCAAAAGAGTAAACATTTGAAGATGGAAAATAGGGCTGCTCTATGGCCCGTGTGGTAGAATGCTTGTGTGGCGTTCACAAAGCACCATGTGATTCCCAGTGTGGCGTAGTACTGGGCCTGGCAGAACACGTGTAACCCAGCACGCAGGACCTGGGGTCAGGAGGACCAAGAAGCCCAAAAGTGGACTAGAGAGATGATTCAGTGGT
The DNA here is from genome assembly GCF_007827085.1 of Peromyscus californicus insignis. Classification (NCBI taxonomy): domain Eukaryota; kingdom Metazoa; phylum Chordata; class Mammalia; order Rodentia; family Cricetidae; genus Peromyscus; species Peromyscus californicus. Next base: position 71,642,585 of record NW_026294447.1, on the reverse strand, counting down.
TAAGAGTGTGTACGGCTCTTCCAGAGGATGTGAATTCAGATCCCAGCTCCCATGTTGGGCAGCTCACGACTGCCTGAAACTCCAGTTTCAAGGGATCAAACACCTTTTTCTGGCCGCTGTAGGCACCTGCACTCACATGCTTGGTTGTACACACACACACCCACAAACACAACTTCTTTCTAATGTTTTGGATTTTTTTCCCGATTATTTATTTATTTTATTGATGTTTTGCTTGTATGTATGTCTGTGTGGGAGTGGCGGATCCCCTGGAACAGAGTTATAGAAAATTGTAAGCTGCCATGAGGGTGCTGGGAATTGAACCCAGGTCCTCTGGAAGAGCAGCCAGTGCTCTTAACTGCTGGGCCATCTCTCCAGTCCATTCATAATTTCAAAAAATAATAAAACTTTTTCTTTCATTTCCTTTTTTTTAAAGGAAGTTTGAAGTCATACTTGACCAGCTTGGAATCCATGAGACTCTATCGCAAAAACGAACAAACAGCCAGGTGGTGGTGGTGGTGGTGGCGGCGGCGGCGCACGCTTTTAATCCCTGCACTCCGGAGGCAGAGGCAGGAGGATCTCTGTGAGTTCGAGGCCAGCCTGGTCTACAGAGCAAGATCCAGGACAGCCAGGGCTACAGAGAGAAACCCTGTCACAGGGGGAAAAAAAAAAGAACAACGGGGCTGGAGTGAGGACTTGATGACTTGCTGCTTTTGCAGAGAGATCTTGGTTTGGTTCCTGGCACCCACATGGCAATTCACAACTGTCTGTAATGCCAGTTCCAGGAGTTTCTGATGCCTTCTTCTGGCCTCTGTGGGCACTGCAGGGACATGGTACTTATACATTATATGTGCAAGCACAACATATACACATAACATAAAAATAAACAAATCTTCAAAACAAATAATGAAGATACAAACAGTGGTCAGGGTGAAGTCAGTGGTAGAGCAATTATCTAGAGTGCTCAGGGACTGAAGTTTGCCCTCCAGCACTGCGAGCAAATAAATACGTGAGTCTCTACATATACTAGGGTTCTGATGATTCTAAAGTTAAAAAAAATTTAGAAGTACAAAGTTGGGCTGTAGGTGTGGCTCAGTGTAGGAGACGTGCCTAGATTCTGGGCTCCATCCCCAGAACTGAGACAGGAAGGAAGAAGGAGGGAGGAAGGGAGAGAGGGAAGGAGGGAGGGAGGGAGGAAGGGAGGGAGGGAGGAAGGGAGGGAGGGAGGAAGGGAGGGAGGGAGGGAGAGAGGGAGGGAGGGAGGGAGGGAGGGAGGGAGGGAGGGAGGGAGGTAAAAAAAAGCATAAAGCCACTCAAGTACATTTGGGAATCTCGCAGAACTCGGAGGCTGAGAAACTCAGTTTCTAAAACTATTGTAAGTGGAAGTTGCGTTTCCCATCTGAACCTACTGTACATGACAGCTTAGTCTCAGTGCTCCAGCTTCCGCTTCCACTCTGGAGATCCTGTGGCTGTGGGGAGCTGAGGGTGCCTGATCCTGGGGATGCAGGGGATGAGGTGAAAGGAGAAGACTGGTTTTTGTTTGTTTTTCTTACATTTTAAAATGACATTTGTGTATTTATTTCGTGCGTGTATGTGTGCACACATGTTTGGCCGTCAGGGGGTGACTTGAGGAGTTGGGTCTCTCTGTTCACCACATGAGTTTCAGGGATTGAACTCAGGTAAAGGCCTCTTACCACCGAGTCGTCTCAGCATCCCAAACAAACTCTTTTTTTAGCAGTTGGTGCGAGCTTTATGGAGGCCAGTACTCCCCTTCTCTTTCTTCTCCATGTGAGGGTCAGGGGGCGAGTTGTTGATGAAGTCTTAGCTCTGGGCATCCCAACAGGCTGTCGGTTACCTGTCTGAAAAAAGCTCAAGAGGGCAGTGAGGAGACAAGAAAGGAGATGGAAATCAATTCACACACTGGGAAAGGACCCCACAAAGGGTTTGTCCTTAGGGCTCTAACAGGGTTCAGGTTTAAACAGAGGAAGAACTGGGGTGAGTATGCTGTAGTGTGCATACTGAGACAGCCAGGCTCGGTCACAGAGAGCTCTGCTGATCATGACCTCAGGTCGGCAACACTGTACAAGGCGGTCCTTCTCACTTGAGTTTCCATGAGAAATTCCAGCAGTCAGCTCACTATCATCGCCAGCTGCCACACTATGAGGCTGAACTGTTCCTGCCAAGGACAATTGGAGGCTTAGGACAATGACTGGAGACTCCTGGGCACCGGTTAGGGGTGAGCAATCTAGAACAAGACACTGTAAAATCTGACAGTAAGGGGCCAGTGACAGGGCTCCAGCTGCCAGGCTTGATAACCTGAGTTTGACCCTGGGACCTGTCGGAACATGTCCAGGAATGGAGCCCTGGGAGGGGAATTCTGAGTGTTTGTGAGAAAACTCCAAGAAACCAAGACAAGAGTCTTGTGATTTCAGTTTCTTCAAAATATGAAATTGAGCCTTGTGGTGATGGCGCACACCTTTAATCCTAGCACTTGGGAGGCAGAGGCAGGTGGATCTCTGTGAGTTCGAGGCCAGCCTGGGCTACAGAGTGAGTCCCAGGATGGCCAGGGCTATACAGAGAAACCCAGTTTTGAAAAACCAAAAACAACAACCAAAACCCACAGAATTGTTCTTGGAATGTGCTTTTGTGAGCTGCCCAGGGGTGTCGGGCAGGGGTGAGTTCACTTAAGATATTCGTCACAGCTGGCTATTGTTACTTGTTTATGTTGTTGTTTGTTTATGTTGTTATTTGTTTCTATGCCTCTACATGGTTTTTACCATGTGCCGTGTGTCCTTGTGATTGTATCCAGCTTGGATTCATGAGAACTTTACTCTGGTGACCTTTCTTAACCCTCAGGGTATAAATTTTCTGATGCTAAATTTATAAATTTAATAAATTACATTAAATAAATTGCGTGGGACCCCAGTCTGTCTTCATTTTAGGCTTCATTCTCCTAGGTCCAACCTTCTCTAGCGTGGTAAACAGGGAGCCAACCCCTGACCACTGTCCTCTGACCTCCACAAGCAAGCCGTGACACCCGGGTGAGTGTATGTGCACACACGTACAATTAATGCATTTTTTAAAAAGTTGATAGTAAAAATGCCTCAGTTACATTGCTCGGTGGGCTTTAAGCCCTAACGGAATGGAACGAGCTACCTTGGCATCACTGGTGTGGAGGCGAACACTCCTTAAGTGATTTACATGCTCACTTGCTTAAGTAAGCAAGAATTTGACACAAAGTAAGGAAGACAGGCACAAAACCAAGGCAGAAAGGCCAGACCTTTGTCCTGCTTGTGGGTATAGATAGGTCATGTTTATCAAAAGCGTTTTCTAAGTGTTTGCTGTGTTGTCGCTGAAGCAGGAGACTTGTCTTGCCCACATTAACACACAGGACGTCTCACCCTGTGTCAGGGCTAAGCTCCTACTGTCACCCCAGGAACCCCCACCCAGACAGAGGGGTCCTGGTATTGCCAGGGAGAGGCCCGATGTTTGGTGCACGAGGATTTAGAATGGGGAGGTGGGCTTTACACTTTCTTCTGGAATCTTCTTTGGTGTGTATAGTATAAGTGTGTGTGAGTGCACTCTGTGCAGATGTGTGTGCAGGCCAGAGGTTGATATCAGGATCTAGTCCTCAGTTGCTCACCCAGCTCATTTTTTGAGATGGGCTTTCTCACTGAACCTGGAGCTCTCTTCTTTGGCTAGACTGGCTGGCCAGTGAGACCCCAGAATCCTCCAGTGCTGGAGTTTCAGGCCCAGGTTTTATGTGTGGGTCCTGGGTATTTGAATTCAGATCCCCATGCTTAAGCACTTACCCACTGAGCCATTTCCTCAGGTGAGGACCAAGAATCCAGATCTGGGTGTGGGGTGTCAGCTGCAGGAAAGCGTTTGGTGCCATGTCTCACACCAGTTTGTTGGTACAGCCTACGGAGAGGCTAGAAGGCAGGACTCACACTAACCATCAGTCTGGGAGTGAATGCATGAAAGGTGTTGGTAAAATACATGAGGAACATCTGAAGATGTCTCAGCAGCACCCCCTCCACGGATTCACTCAGCCGTTGGATTTTATTGACGGCCTGGCAGGTCTCAGCTGCCTTTGCTTACTCAGTTGGTACACAGACTGGATCAAAGAGAAGATCTACGTGCTCCTTCGTCGACAGGCCCAACAGGCTGGGAAGTAGTTGAGTTGGAAGCATTAGGGGCTGAGGGTGGGCTTGGAACAGGTGCATACAGCGTGCTGTAGTGAACATTTTGTATGATAGTAACCCTGTTTCCATTTTGTTACTAGAGCCAAGATTGAATGTATGACACGATAGTGAATGATCTTTTCATTCGAAACCACCATTGCCCCTTTGCTCCTTTTCCTTTCTTTTTTTACTTAAACATTTTTATGATAATTCAGAGAGAAAGTGTTCTTTGCCAGTTAAGGTTGGTTCCAGTCCTGGAAACTGTTTGTATCTGCTTTACAGCAGTGAGTGCACTAACCCTTTGTGGGGGGTAGGGATGGTGACGAGCTTAGTTATGTCCTCTGGGAAAGTCTTAGTGAAAAATAAAAAATGTTCTGTAGGGGTGTGCTGGCTAGTTTTATGTCAACTTGACACAAGCTAGAGTCATCAGAGGTGAGAGTTGAGAAAATATCTCCATAAGGCAAACCTATAGGTCATTTTCTTTTTGTTTCTTTTGTTTTTTGAAACAGGTTTCTCCATGTAGCCTTGGCTGTTCTGGAACTCTCTCTGTAAACCAGACTGGCCTAGAACTCAGAGATCTGCTTGCCTCTGCCTCCCGAGTGCTGGGATTAAAGGTGTGTGCCATTATGCTCGGCTCAAAGCAGGAAACATCCTGTCATTTTCTTAATTAGTGATCGATGCTGGGAGGCAGGTCATTCTGTGTGGTGTCACTTTTGGGCTGGTGGTCCTGGGTTCGATAAGAAAGCAGGCTGAGCAAGCCATGGTAAGCAAGCCAGTAAACAGCACTCTTCCTTGGCCTCTGCATCAGCTCCTGCCTCCAGGTTCCTGCCCTGTTTGAGTTCCTGTCCTGACTTCTTTGTTTGAAGAGTGATGTGGAATCGTAAGCCAAATAAATCCTTTCCTCTCTGACTTGCTTTTGGTCATGGTGTTTCATCACAGCAATAATAGCCCTAAGACAAGTGGTTAAACACACACACACACACACACACACACACACACACACACACACACACACACACCGGTCCACATCTGGACTGGAGTGTGGTCGGTTGGTAGAATGCTTGTCCAACAAGCAGCCCTGGCTTTGATGTCCAGGACTACACCAACTGGGCAAGGGATCTGTAACCCTGGCACTCAGGAGGACCAGCATCATCCCTCAGCTACACATTGAGGCCAGCCTGGGCTTCATGAGATCCTGCCTTACCACAAAGCAAAAGAATCCCCAGTCCAGGCATCTGAGAAGTGGCCAGAAAAACAAACCATAAGCAGGTTACTCCTCAGCTGCTCCGGCCATCAGTAAGTAGTAGGAGAAGCATTTCCTTCCCACGTCGCAAGGACTTTTGACCAAGTTCAGAAAGGTCCCTGCTGATGTGTGTGGTAGGGGCTGGTGGTGCGGTTTGAAGGTTTGGATGAGGATTCCTTTTTCTAGGGAGGTTCTAAGCGATCTCACTGCCCTTGCTGCCAAACTTTATCTTTGCCTAAGAATCCGAGTAATTCCCAGGGGCCCTGAAACCAGGCTTCTGCCCTCCTACTGCCCTGGGGGACGTGAAGAGCTTTGGGCTTTACTCAGTCCAGTCTGAGCACAGGCCCAGCTCTGAAGAAGATGGAGACCCCTGCTGCAATCTGCGTCTGTCTGAACCCAGTGAAGTGACCGTGTCAGGGTCAGCAAGGGGGGCCCCAGCCTCTGTGCCCTCCACAGGCCCAGGGCCAGGGCATTTTTCTAGGAATGAGTAAACTCTTTAAAGCTTTCAGAAAAGGAATGGTTGGCAAAAGAATGTCTTGATTTTTTTTTTTTTTTTTTTTTTGCGTGGGGAGAGAGGGGGAGAAGAAGAAGCAGGAAGGGAATTAAATTCACCACAAGTGGATGTGGTTAAGAGCCTCTACCACGACGCTTCCTAGTGTCCAGGGCAGCAGCCACAGTGGATATTCAGTCCTCACCCAGCCTCAACTCACTCTGTGATTCTTCCTTAGAACTGCAGCAGTAGCCTGGCGCTGTCACACCCCTTCAATCCCAGCACTCAGGAGGCAGAGCCAGGCGGATCTCTGAGTTCGAGGCCAGCCTGGTCTACAGAGCGAGTTCCAGGACAGCCAGGGCTACCCAGTGAAACCCTGTCTCAAAAAACCAAACTGAACAAACAAAAAAGAAAGAAAGAAAGAGAAAGAGAGAGAGAGAGAGAGAGAGAGAGAGAGAGAGAGAGAGAGAGAGAGAGAGAGAGAAAAGAAAGAAAGAAAGAAAGAAAGAAAGAAAGAAAGAAACAAACAAACCCAAAACAAAAAACCAAAATGGCAGCAGCTAGGCTCAGTAAAGGAGTGGGTAGGGAGGTCTCCAAGTGTGGTATGTAAAGAGGTGTTTTCGTTTGTTTGTTTTCAAGACAGGGTTTCTCTGTGTAGCTCTGGCTGTGCTGGAGCTCACTCTGTAGACCAGGCTAGCCTCAAACTCACAGAGATCCACCTGCCTCTGCCTCTCAGATGTTGGGATTAAAGGCCACTTTGCCTGGCATAGAGAGAGTTTTAAGAAATGAATAGAAGCTGGAGAAGTGTGGTAGGGGGTGGGGGGCAGTTGTAAATTCAAAGTGATGGAGAAAGCTAGCTCTCTCTCTCTCTCTCTCTCTCTCTCTCTCTCTCTCTCTGTGTGTGTGTGTGTGTGTGTGTGTGTGTGTGTGTGTGTGTGTGTGAACTGTTTGTAGCCGAAGTATAGAATTCAGAAGGTGGCTGAACATCCAGGTGTGTCAGTATGGGGTAGGTGTAGTGAAGGAGGGGTTTTGGCAAAGATCTGGAGGGCTTGGGCAAGGGGAAGTGGGACTGAAAAGGTGGCTGGCACAGACCCAAGGCCCGGAGCCCACAGAGTTGAGAATAAGCAAAGCCTTGGCAGGAACCCAAGAAGAGGAAGCACGGGGCAATCCTGGGTACCCGGGGCCTCTCGGTAGGGGCACTGTGCTCCTTCAGGGATTGGAGGTGGGTGTCAGCAGACTGGGTGGGGGAAGATGGGGCGGGGAGGAAACCAGCCCGCAGCGGGGAGATAAAGTCCAACCTCCCCCGGCTTTCGTCGGTCCTGGAGAGGTTGACCCAGTCTGGGCACCGATGAGGCGGCTCCCGGGCTCCACGAGACAGGTAGGAAGGCAAGCGGGTGTCTTGGGCAGGGCACGCTCCGGACATCTGTTAGGCATCTGCCCCTCCTGGCTCGGGTAGGTCGCAGCAGTGGCGTGGAAGTGAGAGGCCCACGGGAGACCCTGTCTCCAGCTGTGCGGTGGCCGAGGGGGCCACGGAGGAGGATCTCAGCTCCCCGCCGCGTCGGGCCGGGTGGTCAGGTTCCCCCTCCCCGCGCTGTCCGACTGCCCGTGTCCTGGAACAGCATACCCCCCTCTCCCCATGCACAGTCCAAGGGAAGCCTGCTGACCCAGGGCACCCCCTGGGGACCTGCGGCGGAGAGGCCAGCCACAGCCAGCACCTGCCAGGCGCCCAGGGCCCCCACTCCCCAGGGATCCGCCCCTCAGTGCCTCTGGGGGCACACAGCGCCACCCCGGGGCGGGGACGCCAGGTTTGGAGAGTCGTCCTGCTGGACGCAGGGGTGGCTTGGATTTGAGAGAAGGAAAATTGTTAAGCTCTCGGGACTTTGGAATCAGGCACCCACCGGTCACAGGCCTGGAACTCCCTTTGCTCAAGCTCACCCAAGCTAGTCCCACAGGGAAGCCTCACCCACCTCCCCGCCCACTCCCCAGCCCTTGATCACAGCTGCACCCACATCCCCTCCTCTGTGCACTCGACCCCCCCACCCCCAGGAGGTGTACTCAAACCCAGGAATCTCTGCTGATAAGAATGACTGAATGACTTGCTGTTTGTGCCAAATTAACCGGGGTTTACTTCCATACATGTCCTGGGGTAAACTGCTGAACGTGGCTTTTGTATGCTGTACTTCATCCCTATAAAATGACCGCAAGTCGTTTTACTCTAAAAGAATTCAGAACACCGGTAGAATAACAGATTTTTAATATTAAACATACCTGTCGGCGCTTGTTTAATGTTCTGTACTGAACTGCACGTTGCTTACGTGTCTCTGATACAGAGACATGTGCACACACGTAAGCACTCCCCGCACTGCGCACGCACCTAGTTCACGCATGCTCATACCACTACCACGAATGCACAAGTGCACACCCTGCACACAACTCTGGATTCGTGGGTGCACACACTCGTTATGAAGACTGGGAAGGAAGCTCTCCTGTGCAAGACAAGGATTGGTTGATGTTTAAAACAGGAAGTTTGTGTGTGTGTGTGTGTGTGTGTGTGTGTGTGTGTGTGTGTGTAAGACAGGGAACAAGAGAACATGGGGGGGTGGGGGGTGCTAGGGATCTGAATCAGGGTCTCAGCATAGTTAAGTGTGAACCACATCCCAAGACCTGCACTTAAATTTTAAAAGCAGTTTAATTTGGAGTGGACCTTTTTGCCTAAACTGACCTTGAACGCCTGGACTCTAGTGGTATTCTTGCCTCAGCCTCCCAGTAGTTACACACTCTATATCACACCTGGATAAGCAATTGAATTATTATTATTATTGTTATTATTATTATTATTATTATTATTATTATTATTATTATTATTACTGCTGTTGTTGTTGTTTTGGTTGGTTCTTTTCCAGAAAGGGTTACTCTGTGTAGCCCTAGCTGTCCTGGAACTAGCTCAGTAGACCACCACCCGGCACAATTGAACTTTTAAACTATCCTCAGACACGATTTTTTCCCCCGTATATTTTCTGGTGAGCCTGAGAGGATGGCCCTGTCAGTGAAAGGAAGTGCTTGCTATGCAAGCCATGCAGACCTGAATCCAGATTCCTAGAACTCAGGTGAAGTTGCTGCTGCAGCATGCTCTGTAACCTCAGCCCTGGGGGGAGGGGAGGGGAGGGGAGGCGGCTCCCTCCCGCCCATTGGCCAGTCAGCTTAGCAGAAAAAGCTGAACTGAGTTCAAAGAGAGATATTGTCTCAAAGAATACCGTGGAGAGCAGCTGAGGAAGACAGCCCCGATCAGCCCTCTTCACAGGCCTGCATGCACGCATGAAAGCGCACACATATATTCTTACACACCTTTACTCTGGGTGATGAAAATTGACAGCAAATCTATTTTTATTAGTTGTTTTTAAATGGGATAAAATGGCCTTTTAATTTCTTATTCAGTTTAAAGGTCTGTTACTTTGATTCCCAACTCACTCAGTTCTTCAACAGTACAGCAGTATTTTTAACCATTCTTTCCCCCTCTGGAATCCCACAAGTTCTTCCTGTGCTTCTGCCTGCTGCCGATCGAGCCTTCTTTCCTTCGTGTGTGAGTTGCACGACATGTTGTCTACTGAGCACTGTGGTGCTCCTCAGCAGACCCGGTCTCCGTGGGAGGACCACCCCACCCACATAGCAGGAGCCACCACTTTGGGCAGCTGTGGTGGCCCCTCTGGCTCTAACCCGTGGCTTCTCCTGCAGGCAGAGATGCAGCTGTTCCTTCTCACGGTCCTGCTGCTGGCCTCCACTCCGGGCTCTTGGGTGAGTGCGACCCCATTGGGCCCCCCCGGGAGGCTCCTTTGGGAGAGGTGGGGGAGGGGCAGGAGGTGGGCAGTGCCGGGAAGACTGGACGTGGAAGAGTTGAGCCTGCAGCTCTCCAGCTCCTTCACAAGCCAGGGCACCCGTGGAGGTCTGCCTGGGGTGCTTAGCTTCCTAGCGGAGCCGTGTGCAGGCACAGCAAGAACGGGTACAGTCCACTGGGTCTGGCTAATGCCACAAAGCACTTACCATGGCTCCTCCCTGTTAAAGAGAAAAGACCCATAGGTGTACTGCTCGGACCAGCCCACCGAACTCCTGCCCGAGGGAGATGACTAGAATGTTCCCTAGTGTGATTACATCGCTAGTAACCCACGCAATCAGCTTAATGATCCAAGGAATTTATTGGGGAGTTAACTCACAAGCATGGGAGATTTATCGTAGGGTCCAGGAAAGCTGAGCTATGTCCCACGCTGAACGACTTGGTCCAAGATCTCAGCATCCAAACCACGAGGTAGCCAAGAGAGAGCTGCATACATGCATCCCAGGTCTTAAGTGTCCCCAGCAACCACACCCCAGGGACATGTACCTCAAGGCCATAGGCAGATGTAACTGTTACTAGGGAGGGTGCTTCAGGGCATGGCTCAAACAGCCATCCACTACGGTTCCCTCTCTCTCTCTGAGGTTCAGTCGGGAGCTACGAGGTCCGTGTGCCTATTGCGCACTTGAAATGTGGCTAGCACAACTCAGGAGCTTTTGATGTTGATCTGGGCTTAATTTGAACAACAGGTGTCCGTGGCTATCAGGTTAGTACAAATCTAGAGGGTGACTTTCTGGAAGCTGAGTGGTGATCAGGTAGCTGTTTCATGAGGGAGCTTAAGGGACCGGACTTCTTGGAGTCCTAAGGGGGTGGGGGCAGAGGGTCTGCAGAGCTGGGTGTTGAGCAGAACAGAGAGCTCAGAGGTAGCCAGGTCCCATTCTACCCTGAAATCTCTACACCAGGAAGACCCGAATGAGAGAGGAAAGGGGCCAGGATGGCTGCCTTGGGAAGGAAACAGGGTAGTGCCGCCTCTGTGGTAATATGGGTGGAGAGTGGGGAAGGTGGGCAAGGGTGGATATCAGTGGTAGGCACTGGGCAGCCCCCCAAAAGCTCATACTCTGACACACAGGCGTGCCAGGCAGTTGGTGGACTGAAGTCCCCTTCCTCAGTTCCTGTTCACACACCATCACCTGGGCCAGCTCTTGCTCCCTAGATTCTGCTCTGAGGTTCTCCAGCACAGGCTGGTGACTTAGCTGCATGCAGGTGAAGGCCTGGGTGGAGGGTTTCCATGACTGCTCAAAACCCCAGGGTGAAATTCCAGAGCCCCAGAGCCACACCATAACAGCTGCTTAACTTCGGCCTGTTCTCCAAGCCACAGATAGACCAGCCAAATCCCAGGAATCTATGTCCACACCACACCACAGGTTGTCACACAGATGAGTCAATGATTGCAAAGTACACTGGATCCTATAAGGTCCCTTCTTCCATGTAGGGAACCTGAGTGGCCCTCTGCCTCCTCCCCAGCATGAAAGGCCCAGCCAGATGAGGTCGGGGTCTTTCCCTGTCTTCTGTGTGGTAGAGAGGTATGGTCCAGGCCCACAGCTTAGCTCCCTCTATGGTGGCAGGATCCACCATGATGTCCTGATCACCCCAGGGTCCCGGTCAAGGCTGACTAGTCGGCCTGACAGAATGACCAGATGAATAATTAAAAGTGTGGCTGTGAGTCCCTTCACCTGGCCTATCGTCTATGTCCCACACATTCTGGTGCACAGTGGGGCACCCTTGGAAACAGGCAGGAAAGGGGGCTCCTGAGCCGGGAGCTGGAGCTGGAGGAAGAAGGGTGGGGTGCTGAGGGCAGCAGTTTGGGACAGGCGGGGAACAGGCCCAGAGAGGGTTGGGCCACACCAGCCCCTGGCTTCATACCACCACACAGCTTGGGGTTTAGATAATTATGGAGAACAAACTGTGCTCACTCACGCTGCTCATGACCTGATGTGTGTGGCAAGGTCCAGGGAGCGTGGTTCAATATCGTACAGGCCAGGGTTTACCCACGCACCGGAAAGAGGCACTAGGGTTTACCCACGTACCAGCAGGAGGCTTTACCTACAGGTGCTGGTGGCAGGAAGCAAGGGATGTCTGTAAAAGGCCCCTGCCAGGAGTGTGGTCTCTAGAGAGTTCAGACCACTCCCCTATCTGTCAGACTCCATGGCCAGAGCATCCCCTCCTGCTGCGGACATGTGAGTTGTCGCTACCCGGAAGAGCTGGATTTCTGGAGTCTCTTTGCATCAAGGAAACTAGACAAGCATCCAAACAGACCCTGGGAAGGGTTGACACTCCCAGGCACGCGAGGGCAGCAGGCCTCCAAGGGCCACATCCTAGTACTTAGCACGTGACAACAAGGCTTGGATCACATGGGCCAGAATCCCAGCCCACTGGAAAGTTACCCTAATACCTACCACACAAAAAGTAGCTCTCCCCTTCAAAACAGAAACTCAAGCCGACTAAAACCAGTTTACATTTTGTTGCCGGAATACCTGAGCATTTTGGTTCACTGGTTTGGAAAGCCTGGAGGTTCTGTTCTGGCTAGAACTGGAGGTGGGGGTGGGGGGGATGATTTACAGTGAGAGGAAAGACCTTTGGTCTGGCTGGCCCGTGCTTGGCATTGTGTGTGCTTAACAAGCCTAGTGCGGTTCGCTCTGCTTCCAAACTGTGGTCTATAAAAACAGGAGTAACGAGATACTTGGTGTCAGACCTCAGCAAACTCCCCTGCTCACCCCAGGCTGGCTAACTGAGAGGCTCCACGTTGGGGAAGGGCTTGTTTTTCTTTGTTCACACTTGACCTCTTTTTAAATAATGGGAGTTATATTCCCTAAAGGTTCTACCTCAAAATAAAGTCCCCTCTCCGCACATGGACATGTTTACCTCTCTGCACTCTTGTCTAGCTCCTTAGGATCCAGTGTCTCCTTTGGCTGCCCGCTCCCCCAGGCAGGCAGAGGCACAGCCCTAGGATGAGTGCTGAGGCCTGTAGTGTACGGTGCCGCACCCTTTTCGGCCCATCCCTCTGCATCACTTTTCTTGGGAGACACTGGCCTCTGAGGATGAGATGAGAGAATGTGTGTACCATGTGGCCGTGGGATGCTGGCTGCAAGGTGTCCCATCTACAATGAATTTCCATTGTGTAATTTCACCAAGGCAGATTAGGTCTAACTCACTACCTCTCACATAAACACTTGGGTCAGAAGTTCAGGGCTGTTTCATTTCAAGAAGTCCTCACCGTTTGAGGTCTTCCTTCCAAAGTCACTCGCCAGTCTAAAAGGCTGTTCCTGCTCTAGCCATTACATCAGGTTTTCCAGCAGAAGGGAATGCAGGAGGAAGAGGAAGACCATGCCCATTCACACTGTCTCTCTGAGTACTAGAGACAGCTGGCCAACACTTGTATTTATGTGTCATTGATGAGCACTTAGGGATGGGGCCAGTAAGCCACAGGAAACTAAGAAGAGTACTGAACGAGAAGCCAACTTTTCAGATTCTCTTATAAGGGCCAGGGGAAATAATAATGGGGTATCCTTGGGAGTCTCTGCCACAGATTAACCGGAATACTGTAGTCCCCCCACCAAAAAAAAACCCACACTAAATTCTAGTTTAATAGGTCAGAAGTATAGAGTTTCTGGACGTGAGCTCACATCCAGAGCAGAAGAGGTACGACTAGGTAAGACTAGCTTGGGGTGGCTTTTCTCCAGGGGATCCTACTGAAGTTCTGTCCTGTCTTGGTTACATTTCCTGAATAGATAGAGGCCCACCTACCTGAGGACCTGCCATGATCTCTCCCATCCCATATAGGTCTCTCTTGACAAGGGTGCGTCTGCTGATCCACAAGCTCCATTCAAGGGACACCAGGCCAAGCTGGGCACTTGCCACAGCACAGCATAGTCTGGGGAGACAGCCTCTTCCCGGCCACGCCTTTCTGGCCACGCCTTCCCCGTCAGGCGGACCCCTAGAACACATGGCTACCTTGCTAGACGAGTAGACCACAGCTGAGTACCGCTCAAAGCCATGCACCTAGGTACCCCCCGGCCTAGGTTCCTTCCGCTCTTTCTTCAGGGTCCCTTCTTCCACATTAGAGTCGACCCACAAATACCTGCACTGGCTGCAGGGCCCCTCCTCCAGGGCCCCTGGACCGGCAGGCTCTTGCCAGCGGGCTGAGCCCAGTCACACCTAGGCTGGCTCCCACTCCTTAAGACAGCGCGTAAAGTTTGCAATGAACATTTTGGAGTACCCGGTTGTGCTTCTTTCTGTGTCCTAAGCCGGCCGTACTGGAGCCCCCAGGCTCTTAGAATTGATCGGGGAGAATCTCTGCAGGGCTCCGGGTTCAAAAGACCCAAGGGTGTGTGTGTTGGGGGTGGTGGTGGGGTGGTGATGTGAGTCACCGCCTGAGTATGTCTTCCACAGGCTCGAAACGTGAGGCGCCAGAGTGACACCTGGGGCGCCTGGGGCGAGTGGAGCCCCTGCAGCCGGACCTGTGGAGGAGGCATCAGCTTCCGGGAGCGCCCCTGCTACTCCCAGAGGTAGGGAGGGGAGGTCTAGAACCTGCCAGCCGCTTAAAAGAGGGCAAGTGAGGAATGGCTGCCTGCTGGGTAGGAGCCTGTCATCAGGGTCATTATGTGACAGATTCACCGTGGAAGGGTGATGGAGCGTATAGGGAAACAGGTTCCCCACGTACTCACCCTCGGATTCCAACCCTCAGCCTTGATTGAGAGGAGCTGGGCCGTCTACTTCCTCTGCGCGAAGCCCGTGGCGCCTGGCGCGTGGGGGTGGAGAGGGGTGGGGCTTCAATTGCAGAGTTCTAAAAAGAAAAATGCGTTGTGGCTTTCCGAGTCCACTGGGAGACACCAAGACTTAGACTCAATTCAAATTTAGATTAGAGGAATTCATTCTTACCGCTGGCAGAAGGTGGCACAGCCTTAGAGCCAATACAGCATGCCATGTGGAGGGGGGCTTAAGGTGGAGGTTTTAAGGCGGACATCAGAAAGATGAGCATTCCATGGAATCCACAGCTGGGCAGGAACATTGTTTTTCTTCCCTCAGTCGTCTATTACTTTCCCACTATATAGTAATAAAAAGACTATTCCATCCCTTTCCCATAGAGATAAGCAGAGTTGTTTTTTTTTTTTTTTTAAGATTTATGTATTTATTATGTATACAATGTTCTGCCTCTATGTATGCCTGCACACCAGAAGAGGGCACCAGATCCCATTACAGATGGTTGTGAGCCACCATATGGTTGCTGGGAATTGAACTCAGGATCTGGAAGAACAGCCAGTGCTCTTAACCTCTGAGCCATCTCTCCAACTCGTGATAGTGGTTTTTTTTTTTTTTTTTTTTAAGATTTATTAATTTATTTTGTACACAGAAGAGGGCACCAGATCTCATTACAGATGGCCATCATGTGGTTGCTGGGAATTGAACTCAGGACCTCTGAAAGAGCAGCCAGTGCTCTTAACCTCTGAGCCATCTCTCCAGCCCCGATAGTGGGTTTTACAGAAGCGAAGGCAGCTGTTAATACCTCCCAGCCCATTATGCTATTCTTATATCATCTGCAGGCCACTAGGATCTCCAGGCATTCCAGAGCAAGAGGTCAACGGCCCTTAAGGGATGCCTGGCTCGCTATTACGTCTCTTTAGTCATCACAGGGGACCTGTGTAAATTGTTACTCAGGTCTGAGCACTCTAGTGACTGGGATAGAGCAGTTCATTTCTGGGCAGGCAAAAACACAGTGCCATCAGGTTAGGGCTGCCTGTCACGTCCCCACCAAAGAACGTCAGCCCGAAGTTCCTAGTTGCTGGGATTTCTTTACCCTCAGCTGCTTTGTCAAGTGCAGAGGACACCCTGCCCCCAGGTGACTTTAGAATTTACTAGGTGCCCTGTTTTCTAATGGACACTGTCGGGGGATCGGTACGAAGGAAACGTAATGAGGCGCCTCCTACTGGTGGGTTTGTGAACTGTTTCCTGAGATGCTGGGGGAGTATGGAGCGCTGTAATCTTAGCACGAGGAAAGTGGAGGCAAGGTGATCGGAGGTTCAAGGTCATCCTCAGCTACAGAGTCAACCTGGGACTTTGTCTCACAAAACAAAAACAAAAAACCCAAACTCCAAACATCCTGGAGTACTTACTACCCACAGGTAAGGGTATAGTATGTGAAGTTCAAGGGCTTTATGGATAGGAGTCAGTTCAAGGGTGGAGACAGTCACCTAAGAACAGTACAGGCACGGTCTGGTTACACTCTCCCAAGGGGTTTGGTTCCAAGTTTGGTACCCCCTCCTCACCTTGCTTTGGGCTCTGGTCCAGCCTTGCCCGTTAGGGCACCCCGTAGAGGCCAAGAAAGTCTAGGAATGGGTAGAGAGGTTAGGGTCTCCTGATGTCCTCGCCCTGCAGGAGAGATGGAGGCACCAGCTGCGTGGGCCCCACGCGCAGCCACCGCACCTGCCACACCGAGGTAAAGCCTGCGTGGCCCCTGCTCCCCACAGCCCCGCCCCACTCCCCACGGACCCGCCTCACTCCTCACGGCCCCGCCCCCGCTCCCCACAGCCCCGCCCCACTCCCCATGGCCCCGCCCTGCTCCCCACAGCCCCGCCTCCAAACCGCACCCTCAGCCTGCTCCAAGGACCTGCGGGCACCATGGGAGAGCTGGTGGCCCCTCCTGGGACGGGGGTGGGTGGATGAGACAGAGGTGCAGGACCCCAGGGCTCCAGGACACTGAGGGTGGACAGGGCAGGATGGCAGCCTCCCCAGTGCCCACACTGGCATCCACGTTCCCATGCAGAGCTGCCCAGATGGCGTGCGGGACTTCCGGGCCGAGCAGTGCGCAGAGTTCGATGGCACCGACTTCCAGGGCCGGCGCTACCGGTGGCTGCCCTACTACGCGGGTAAGCGCGCCACCCTGCTCTGCTGGCTCTGCTCTTGCCCACCCAGCCCCTAACGGATGTTCAGGCGTTGGTTATTTTTCTTTACTACGCTGTAGTAAAACACCGTGAGAGATGGCTTGTAAAAGGAGTTTATTTGGGCTTATGAACCCGGAGGGAGAGTCCATGAGGACTGGTGGCTGCAGTGGGAATCTGGTTGATCGTATTTCAACCACGCACAAAAAGAACTCCAACTGGAAGTGCAGCCAGGCTCTAAGCTTTCAAAGCCCACCCCCGGTGATGTACTTCCTCAAAGTTTCACGACCTCCCTGAACAGCACTGCTCTCCGGGGACCAGGTGTTCAAATACAGGAGTCTAGGGGGGACATTTTTCATTCAAACCACACTTTTGTGTCAAGATGTCAGCTTTCTCCTTTTACCTACCCAGCCCCAAACAAGTGTGAACTGAACTGCATTCCCAAGGGGGAGAACTTCTACTACAAACACAGGGAGGCCGTGGTGGACGGGACACCCTGCGAGCCTGGCAAACGGGACATCTGTGTGGACGGCATCTGCAGAGTGAGTCTGGCCCCTGCCCGGCCTCCAAGCTGGCTGGGGATTGTTATGGCTGGTGTCTTCCAGCACCAGCAGGACCAAGTGGCTGCCAGGGGCTTGGTGGCTTAAGTCACTAGCTCCCAGAACGCAATGCAGTCATTATAGATGTTCTCTGACTGCCTCAACTTTGCCCTGGAGAACACTAACCTCATGAAAGAAACCCTCTAGATGGCTGATGCTGACCCCAACCAAACGCGAAGGGATGGCTGTAGGCGATGGAAAGATGCTAGAGACTTCTCTGTCTCTTGCTTTCTTCTCCTCTGCGTCAGCTTCAGGCTCATGCAGGGCTCTCCTCATGAGCCTGCACCAAGATGGCAGCCCCAAGCCTCTACCACACCAGCCTGTCAGCTCCCAGGAGTCCCAGCTCTCTGCCCTGTTAGCCTGGGCTCACCTGAACCATTCTCTGAGGCATGGAGGGAACCACGTTCCTCTGGCATGCCCAAACCCACCTTTGTGGAGTTCCATCCAAACAGGGAGAGCCATGACCTCTGGGGTGGTTAGCCGGAGCTGGGGGACGGGCCTGGGCAGATGGATGAGCGGATGTCAGTCCCTGTGTTCCCGCTGTCCTGCCCGGGGCGCGTTTGGAACTGTGTCCACGCCTCTCCTCTTCTCTCTCACCTTGCCATCACTTCCCTATCCCTCCCTGCAGGTTGTTGGCTGTGATCACAAGCTAGACTCCACCAAGCAGGAGGACAAGTGTCTGCAGTGTGGGGGTGATGGCTCAACCTGCTACCCTGTCACAGGAACCTTTGACGCCAACGATCTCAGCAGAGGTGAGGGGGAGGGGGGGTCACACACCTTGGCTTTCCTGTCACCTTCTCTCACCAAGGCTTGATCAAGGCCAGGCGATCCTCATGGCACTCAGTAGGTCTGGCTCAGGTCATGTGACTGCAAGGCAGAGGCTGTACCCCTCACAGGACTCTCCTTACGTGCCTCCCTTGGTTGGGACCCTCACCCACGTGTGTGGTCTAATCTCACAATGCCGACCGACACTGGACGCCTGCCCTCGTGCCTTGTCCTTGTCCCCAGGCTGTTTCTTTTTCCTCCTAAGATGTCAGGCCCTTGAGCCTACTCCCACCCCACCTGGTCTTTGTAAAGCTAGTTCCTGTGCCAAAAGCACTCTCCCCAAGAAAGTCCCTCCAGGAACAAACCGGCACCCCTCACCCGAATCTTGTCCCAATCAGGCTACAACCAAATCTTCATCATTCCTGCTGGGGCCACCAGTATTCGCATTGAGGAAGCCGCGGCCAGCAGGAATTTCCTGGGTGAGAGATGGTCTGGAGCTGGGCAGCCTGGGGCTCAGAGAGGCAACTGCCTGTCCCACATGCCCTGACAGGCTGGGTCCTCCGCAGCCGTGAAGAGCGTCGGTGGAGAGTACTACCTCAACGGGCGCTGGACCATTGAGGCAGCCCAGGCCCTGCCAGTGGCCAGCACGGTCCTACAGTATGAGAGGGGTGTGGAGGGGGACCTGGCCCCTGAGCGGCTCCAGGCACGGGGCCCCACCTCGGAGCCCCTGGTCATCGAGGTGAGCGGGCCGCAGAGGGAGGTGACCCTGTACAGGTGGGCTGCCCAGGCTACCATGGGCCAGGCAGAGGGACTTCAGCTAACACTCTCTGCAGCTCATCAGCCAGGAGCCCAACCCCGGCGTGCACTACGAGTACTACCTGCCGTTGAATGACCCCGGCCGAGGCTTCAGCTGGAGCCATGGGTCCTGGGGTGACTGCAGCGTGGACTGTGGTGGAGGTGAACACAGGGGCCTGGGGGAGGACAAATGACTCGGGCTGGCAGGTGACAGTCCTGTCACAGCACTACCGGGGAGGGATACCTCGATGTATGGGAAAAGTTAGACGTCCCCAGGAAGGGCTGCGACCCTCGCTAGGATAAGAGAGATCTCCTGGGAAGGGCTGCCCACTGTGGTTGGAGGCCAGGCCTGGAGCTCGTGAACAAGGTCTGTCACTAACACCTAAGACTCTTGGAGCCTCCCTTTACTCCTCTGTAAGTTGGGTATGGTGGTGGCACCTGTCACAGAAGGACACGTGGGACTTCATCAGGGTGAGCTGTGGGTCCAGTCCGCAAGGGTTGCCCGACTAGCGAGTTCATCTGAAGAGCACTGGCCTACCAAGAACCCTGTGTGGCTCTCCTCCCGACAGGTCACCAGACTCGCCTGGTATTCTGCACTATTGACAACGAGGCCTACCCGGACCATCTGTGCCGACACCAGCCTCGGCCAGCCCACCGACGTGCCTGCAATCTTCACCCCTGCCCGAAGACCAAGCGGTGAGGCCTTGCCAGCCCCTTCCACCTATGGTGGAGCCCAGGAACTTGGGTGGGAAGGGAGGGGAGTCCCTAAACTGTTCCAGGCATAGGCCGAAGAGGTTGGGGGGCAGGGCTCTTCACATCAGGTGGCGGCCATCACCGAGGGAGGCAGCGAATGGGCCTGAGCATGAGACGCAGGACAGTTCTCTCCGTTCATGGGTCTCCTCACAGTATCAGGATGCTTAGACTGGGAACAGGAGGATTGGGGACAGCGCCAGAGGGTTCCTGTCTGGGGCAACAGGGGGCTCAAACAGATGACTGGGGGTGAGGCAGGAATCTGGCCAAAGGGCCAGTAGACTCTGGCAAATGCTTTGTTCGTGCACAAAGGATCTCTTTCCTGCACCGTCCGGGAGCGTGGCGCCATTCTGGGGCCCAGCATATGTGTGGGAACAGGTAATCCGTGGGCCAGGGGGTTCCTGGAGGGCTGGTGTTGGTACCCTCACCCTCCTGGCCTGGTGAGACGGTGGTGGGCTTGGCTTTGCATGGTGTGTTTGGGGCTTCCCTTTCCTTAGGTCCTTGTACCCCCAGCCAGGCAGGGCTTCTCCACATACAGGGAGCAGAGCTTTTCGGGAGATGCCCCGACACAGGAGGGCAAGGGATGGCGTCTGGCTGGGATGCCAGGACCCAGTGAGAAGGAGAAAGGGAGAGCTGAGGCCCAGAAATGAAAGCCGAGGGGCAGCAGTCAGGCTATCTGTGATAAAGACCCTTCAGGGGCCACTGAGCCATAGGGGATGCCTAGGAGGGCCTGGCTGGTGGTCTCCACAGAGTTCTTGGGGAGCGGTGGGGTGGGCCCTCAGTGCACTCTGCGTTGGGGAGTTGCAGCCTCCTCCTACGCCAGTCTTATCTGTTTCCTTTTTTTTTTGTCAGCTGGAAGGTAGGACCGTGGACACCCTGCTCAGTCTCCTGTGGGGGTGGATTCCAGTCTCGCTCTGTCTATTGCGTATCCTCAGATGGGGCTGGTGGCCAGGAAGCTGCTGAGGAGACCCAGTGTGCTGGTCTACCTGGGAAGCCCCCTACCACACAGGCTTGCAACCGGCAACGCTGTGCAGCCTGGAGCGTGGAGCCGTGGGGAGAGGTGAGGCCCTGCCCAGGACTAGGAGCTGGGTTTTGGGCCTGGGTAGCAGCAGGTCTGGGCTGAAAGGCTTGTCTTCTGCTGCGGCAGGAAGCTAAGGTCCTCGGAGGGTAAGGGACCTAGCTGGTCATCTTGGAAGATGTGGCCAAAGCTGGGATGATGAGATGTAACTTGTAGACTCTGGTCCAGGGTCCTCCTGACTTTAGCATCCCAGGGCTGGATGGGACAGGGTTTGTCTTGGTGAGAAGACAGAGCTGGATGTGTCTGGGGGTGAGGGAAGCCTTGCCTCCTGCGCCCAAGTTGCAAATACAGGGCATGGAGGCTATGGAGACAGCCCAGTGGTTAAGAATGCTTGCTGCTCTTCCAGAAGGACCTGAATTTGATACCGGGCACCTGGGTCAGGCTTTTCACAATGGCCTATAACTCCAGCTCCAGGGGATCGGACTCCCTCTTCTGATCTCACGACACCCCCACACACAGAGAGACACACAGATACACATAAATGAAAATACAATAAAGGCGTGTGAGGAGTGTGAAAAATACCTTTCAGGCTGTGTGACTTCAGAGCAGTGATTCGGCCTCTCTGGGCTGAGGAGTGAGATAAGGGCAGCCGAGTGCCATCTGCCCTCTAAGCCAGGCTGGTTGGGCTCCTCTGGGGGACGTTCCTGCTGATAGCCTGTCCTTACAGTGTTCCGTTACCTGTGGAGCTGGCATCAGGAAGAGGAGTGTCACCTGCCGGGGGGATCAGGAGTCTCCGGTCCATGTCACAGCATGTTCCTTGAAGGACCAGCCAAGCCCCACTGAGCCCTGTGTGCAAGAGGCCTGTCCTGTGCTCCGTGGCCAGGCCTGGCACGTAGGCGCGTGGAGTCTGGTAAGTGTGCGTCCCCTCCCGACGCCTGCTGTCCAGCCCTGGTCCCTGGGGTCCCGGGAGGTTCTGCAAACGCACCTGTGAAGAGCACTGCCCCCCACTTCTTCAAGGGTGTGTGCCTGGCCTCAGGGTTGTCTCTCTCTCTCTCTCTCCACTCCCACCCTGGGCCGTCAGTGCTCTAAGAGCTGTGGCTTGGGTACTCGGAGGCGACATGTCACCTGCGCCATCGGGCCGCCCGGTCACTGCAGGGACCTGCAGTCATCCAAGCCCGCTGAGGCGGAGCCCTGCAACAGACAGCCCTGCCATCTTCCTCATGGTGAGGACAGGGCAGGGAGGGTGTGCCCCGTGCCTCTGCTGCTGCCAAATCCACCTACAGCACTGTATGAGCTTCCCAAGGGCGAGGACCATGGCTTCCCGTTCCTCTCTCTATCTCCCCCAGAGTACCGAGCACGGGACCTGTGTTCCCCAGTGCCTAGTACCTATACTTCACTGTTGGTTGCATGGCTGAATAGAGAGAGAAAGCATACTGCTCCTGCCTGCCCGCTCTCCCCTGCGCCCCTTCACCCCCATTCCTCTGGGGAAGAAGGCTTCTCAGGCATGCAGACTACAGAGGGAGAGCTTGTGTGGACCTGAGAAAGTCAGGGTCCTGGCTGGGAGGGAGGGAGGGCGGGCGGGTAGCCTCTGAGAAAAGTAGGTTTGTCCTTGAAGGGCTGGTTCGTGGGGACTCTGAGCTACAGGCACCTCCAGCTGGGGACAGCAGGATTCCAGTGGAGGTGTGTGACAGGCTCTCAGGGGAACGGCGGACTTGGTTCAGAGCACCAGCATGGTGGCTACACTGTGGCCCTGGGCAAGGGTGGTTCCTCTCTCCCGGACAAGGGCAGCAAGGGTGACTGTCCTGCCTGTGGCTGTCTTGGGGCACCGTGTCTGCGCCGGTGGGAGTCCTTGGGGGTGCTGAGCCACTCATGATTCCGAAGGAAGGGCGAGGCAGATTTGGCCCACACCCAGGGGCAGTCTTGAAGTACAGACAAGATGTAAGAACCCCAGGAAGGAGAAGGCAGGAATCCATGAGCTAAGAGGGCAGTGGTACCTAGTGTGTGTGTGATGCTTCTGGGGGCACTGGAAAAGGGCGACACAGTGATGCTTTATTATTATCATTGTTGGTTTATTGAGACAGGGTATAATGTAGCCTAGGCGGGCCTCAAGCTCATTATGTAGCTAAGGATGACTCTGAACTCCTGATCACTCTGTCTCCACCTCCCAAGTGCTGGGATTACAGGTGTGCACCACCATACCAGACCTAGAAATGTCTTTTAAAAATTATATTTAAATTTTTATTTTATGTGTGTGGTATTTTGCTTCCATGTCCATCTACGTGCCTTGTGTACACATGGTACCTACAGAGCCAGACAGCACTGGATCCCCTGGAACTGGAGTTACCGATGGTCGTGAGCCACCATTGTGGGTTCTGGGACTCGAACTCGGGTTCAAGTCCTCTGGAAGAGCAGCTGCTGCTCTTCACTGCTCAGCGATCTTTCCAGCCTCTCCACAATTATGCTTTAATTATCTTTTTTAAAGGCTGATTCTCACTATGTAGCCCTGGCTGGCCTGGAACTCTGAGGTCACTTTTTGTGGTTCTGGGACTCCAGCCCTCACACCTGCGTGGTGCATACTTTCTCCGCTAACCCACCACTGTAGTGTTCTCGAGTTGGTGATGTTAATTATCCCGTCAAACTAAGTTTATTGTGGAAGAGCAGGAAAGCCCCCCCATTAAGAAGTGCTGACTGTTTTGGGGGTACCCTGCTTACTTAGTTTCTTTTCCTCTTCATTAAAAAAAACCAGTTTCTCTGACATTTTATGATTTAAAAGATCTAGCAATTTTATTAAGACTATTAACTACTAAATGCCATGAAAATCCATTTTTTCCTTTTGGGGGGGGCTGTTGGGGCTGAAACCCAGGGCCTGGTTCATGCCAGGCAAGTGCCCTACCAGCTCAGCTGTCATGGCCCCCAAGTCACCTGGTCTAACTGGACAATGATTTAGTAATTTTACTAAGTTGGACAAGATTTAAAAAAAAAAAAATCCAGCCATGCAGAAAAGTGAAGAGAAATCTTTGAGGCAGCCGTGTTGATACAGACCCATAATCCCTGCACCTGAGAGGCTGAGGCAGGAGGATTCTTGTGACTAAGGCCAATACAGTCTCAAGTCTCAGCCGGGGTGTGTTTTCGGGGTTGGGATGTTGATCTTTATCTCGGGCGTTGCTTTTCTCTGGCTGAGCTCCACGACCCCTTACTTGGTTCTCCAGAGGTCCCTAGCATACAGGACTCACGGACCCGCCCCTCACACCCCAGGATGCCTTTAGGCCCTCAAGTGTCCCCAGTCTCAGGTGAGAAGCTGGGTCCCTGCCCCAGGGCCCTGTCATCTATGAGCCTGGGTGGCCTGGTAGTGGTCTAGAGGGAGTGGAGTTCTAGGAAGGTGGTCTGAAGGGAGACTTGGGATGAGGGCGAGGAGCTTTGGGTACACCACAGTGATCTTCTTTTCCCTCCTGTTTAGATGCTAGAGACCAGTGGTGGGCTGCCCAGGAGCGACCCAGGGCTCAGAGTAACCCCAGAGAGGGCCAGGATCCCCAGCTGTCGGCTGCAGGCCGGGCCCCCACTCTGCAGCACCCTCCACACCGGCCACCCCTGAGACCTAACTCAGGACCCCGTGACTGCAGACACAGCCCCCACGGATGCTGCCCTGATGGCCACACACCATCTCTTGGGCCACAGTGGCAAGGCTGTCCCCTGGCTGGGGCCTCGTGTCTTCAGAGCAGGTGGGTTGGGCAGCTCTTCTTCCTCAGCAGGCAAGAGGAGGAAGGTCAGGCTGGGCAACATTGGGTGGGGCCAGCATCCCTGCCCAGGGCAGACTTGCCCAGCTTAGAATTCCTGAGGTACCCTGACTGTGCCATTTTGGGTGGGTGGATCTCTCTTCCTCCTGATGGGCTTCTAACGGGCCCAGCCTGTGGAGAGGTAGCCTGAGGCCTGGAGCAGGCATGAAAGGTGATTCCAGCTCTCAGGTCCATGCCAGGCTCAGGAGCTCAGTGTGAAGCTGGCTACATTTCAAGTCTTCTACCAACACACTCCTTCAGCCTTGTTGGGAGGGGCTGAGCCACCCCACTTGGCCAAATGTCTTCTCTGCGGTTCTTCCGAGAGACCTACATTGCACAGGCTCCTTGAGGGACTGCAATAAGGGTCTGGGATTTAGGGCCAGTGACTTCCAGCTGTTTGCTGGGTGACTTCTCTGCTCCTGGCTTCCCCTTCTGAGAGCCAGGAACCCATGGCTCCTGCTGAGGGAGGTTGTGAGGGAGACTGCCCTCCCTCCCTTCACCTTGCTTCAAAAACTCTGGTTGTGGGAGATCAAGGATGGACTGCAGTTTTCTGGGAGCTCCTGGGAGACCGATGTTTGTGCAGGTTTAGCTGCATCCCTGTTTCTGGGTTTGGGATAGGATGCGTCATGCATCAGGCAGAGGTGCACTGTCCGGGCTGTAGCTGCAGCTTGCTACAGCTGCCTTCCCTGGCAGTTGCTGGGTGGTGAGCAGAGCCTGGGGCACAGGAACAGGCTCTCTCAGTCAGGTCTTTCCCCAGACAGCCTCCTAAGTAAGTGGCCTCAGAGCCTCTTCCGCCCTGGGAGTTTAGGCACCAGGGACCATGGGAGGGCAGGGGTAGGGCTGGGCAGTGAGGGTGGCTGTGTATTGCTCTCTAGGTACGGATGCTGCCCCGATGGGGTGTCTGCAGCTGAGGGGCCCCAGCAGGCTGGCTGCCCCAGGTCTCACGGCAGGGACAATACCGGGAACAGGCCAGGGTCCAGGGCAGTGGCTTCCAAGGTGAGTAGTAGCTCCACGGCAGGAACACGGCTCAGGGCTACCGGGATCTTTGAAGCTTCAGCCTTGTGAAAGGGAGGACCCTACAAACCTGGTAACCTAGGCCATCCTTTCAAAGAGCAGGGCTTCAGAGGTGGCCTGGGTGGGGTTCTCTGCCTCTGCCTCACAGCTGTGTGCGCCCCTTCCCTTTCCTGTCATCCTCCCTCTGGGCGAGCTCCCCACTGAAAACAAGATTTATTCCTAATTTCCCAACCTCTGGCTTCCTCTCCAGGTCCCCCAGATCCACCAACCCCAGGCCCATCAGAGCGAACCCAGAGAGTGTCGGGCCTCTCAGTTCGGCTGTTGCTATGACAACGTGGCTTCTGCAGCTGGTCCCCTGGGGGAAGGCTGTGGGGGCCAGCCCAGCTACGGTGAGCGGGTACCCCCTTCTCATCCTTACGGATGGGTGGACTCTGGTGTCTCGCTGGGTCCTCATCCCCTGCGCACAGCCAAAGACCTCCCAGTTCCTGAGCATGCACTAGCTCGCAGGCCAGAGGCTTCTGACCGATTGTTCCTCCATCTATGATGATTGCTCTTGGCTGGGGAGGGTTATAAACGGAGCTCCCAGGGCTGTGGTTGCGGCTCAGTTGGTAGAGTGTTTGCCTAGCATGGACGAAGCCCTGGGTACAATCCTCCGGGCCACATAAACCAGATATGGTGGTGCAGGTCTGTATTCCCAGTACTTGTAGAGGCGGGATGATCGAAGTTCAAGGTCATTTTTGGCTCCATACCATGTTCAAAGCTAGTCTGAGATAATAAGATTGTAAAAAAAAAAAAAAAAAAAAGTGGGTATCACAAGTAAAAACAAGTCCATCTGGGGGTCAGGCTCCTCCCACAGTAAAGGCAGGAAGGGCAAAGTGGGTAGGTAGTGCTGTAGCGCTTGCCCATGCCTGAGACAGGGTGTGTGTTGCCCGGAGTAGAAGCTGAGTTTTAGAGAGATGGTGGGGGCTGGAGCAGGATGGCCAGTGGGTGGAACTCCCGGGGTCTGCCGCCATGGGAATATGCATCCGAAGTCTGCCAGGCTGGTGGCCCAGGGCTCAGCAGACGGGTGGCTACCAGGACAGGTAGCCATAGCCACTTGGAACGTGGAGCGATGGAGCAGGCTATCCGTGCTGGCCAGCAGGGCTGTGAGGACAAGCAGGTTAGAGGCTGGGGATGAGCACAAGGCCGGGTCTCCTGCTGGGCATGTTCACAGCCCCTCAGGGGAGGGCACAGGGAAGTCAAGCTCTAGCTGGTCTGTGTGTACACCCCAAGAGGCCCAGGCTGGAAGGGGCAGGAGAGAGCTTGCTCAAGGTCTTCTCTTCCTGGGCTGGTTCTAGTTTGGTATGTGACCCAGCCTAAGCAAGTCTTAGGAAAGATGCTGGGGGTGTCCTGGGCTCCTAGGGGAGGTTAGGGGTCCTGGCAAGGGTGGAGCTGTGCTCTATAAACCAGGGCAGGCATGCTCCTAAAGGCTGAGGGGAGAGGACAGTGTCACCACTGGCCACCTGGGTGACATGTTCCATCCACAATCCACAGCCTACCCAGTGAGGTGTCTGCTGCCCAGCGCTCCTGGGTCATGTGGAGACTGGGCTGCCCGCTGGTACTTTGTGGCATCAGTGGGCCGGTGTAACCGCTTTTGGTATGGCGGCTGCCACGGCAATGCCAATAACTTTGGATCGGAGCAGGAGTGCATGAATAACTGCCGGGAGCACCACGAGCCCCGCCATCCTGGGGCAGGGGCCTCTGGCCATCATGTCCACACGAACGGTGGCCAACATGGTCCTGGAGGCCAGCAGGAACCCGATTGGCACAGGACAAGAGCCACAGTCCCGAGACTGCCCTCACCTGGAAGCCCTTGGCAGAGAGGACAAGAGCCAGGGCCCGGGGAGGCGCCCCACCCCCCAGCCTATGGAGAACGACCTGGAGATCAGGAGCTCCGGCCTAGAGTTTCTGGACTGGGTAGAGATGCTAGACCACCAGTGCCGCCCACACACAGCTCCTCCCACAGGTGAGGCCTGCTTCCCAGGTAAAGGGCAATGGATGCCCAGGCCAGGGCTGAGCCCTAGAGAGACAGCCCACCAGGTGGGTTTTGTCACCATCACACGACAGACAGGGATGCTGAGGTCCTTGGGATGTAGGTTTAGCCGAGGTATCTGTTCCCAGTCTGTGTCTAGGTAGCCAGCTCCAAACCTCAGTTTCTTGACCTGTAAAATGGTGTTACGTAATGTTTCATTCCCTGAATATATCGTAAGTTTTGATATGGGCTCTGTTATGTATCAATCACTCTTGTGATCATCACATTAATAATATCATCATATTAATAAGGGGGTTGGGGAAATAAACAGAATTAAGAAACCAAAGCACATGCTCAGGGGCAATGCCTGGGGTGTGGCAGGGTTGGGAAGGCTAGAGTCTCCCATGGGACTCTAGCCCTGCAGATACCTACAAGAGACAGCTCCCTGGTGGCCTGCTCCTGTGCTCGGAGGCAGACCCATCCCTCTCCCCTCTCCAGGATCAGCTTGGCAGGCTCGGCGCCCTCCCTGGTTCAAGCAGCCGTCGGGCAGGCGGTACAGCTCTTTTGCCCTGGCAACACCTACCCGCAGTTCCAGGCAGGTTGGCAGAAAGACGGTGAGACCATCTCCTCCGACAGGTGCGTGCAAAACTGTGGTCCCACCTCCTGCGTGAGAGGGTCACTGTGGGATAGTGGCGAGCTACACTACGTTCCGTCTCCCGTATGTGCAGTGCCCTTTCTTGCGGAGGACCCCTGGCATTCCTTGGGAGTGTGAGAGGGCTCCGAGTGTTGTGGGGCCGTTTGGTCTTCTTTGGTTAGCGTGGGTGCCAGAGGATTCGTACTGCCCTCAGGAGCCCAGAGGTATATCTCTCCTCCCCCTGATCAGGTACCAGCTACAGTCAGATGGCTCCCTCATCATCAGCCCCTTGAGGCCAGAGGATGCCGGTGTCTATGACTGTGGCAGCCACAGGCCAGGCCATGACCCCCAGAAAATCCAGCTTCGAGTCACAGGTTTCTGTCCCATCCTCTACCCCCACCTCCAGGCTCTCACAAAACAGAGTGGGACTGAGGGAGGGAGGGAGGGAGGGAGGGAGGGAGGGAGGGAGGGAGGGCCTGACCCACCCTAGAAAGGCCCAAGTTCTTCCTTGGTCACTTCCTCCTGGGACAGGGACACTATCTTGTCCTTTTTTCTCCACTGTCTCTCCTGGTCTCATGGCCCCTCTTCCATCCTCCTCAGAGCTCATACTTGCTTCTTTTGGCCTCATGACAGGGGGTGACACGGCAGTGCTATCTGAGGTCCAGCCAAGACCGTTCCCTCAGACCAGGAACCCAGACCTTGGCCATGGACCTCGGGACTCCGGAACAGGAGCAGGAGCTGGGGGCCAAGGGGCTACCTCTTCCCTACACCCCAGGCCTGCCACCAGGTAACTGCACAGCATATTTTAATGGTCTCTGAATATACCATAATATATTCAGAGTCTTTCGGGGTCCATGGTCTCAATAGGGGAGAAGGGAAAGGGTGTGCTATGGTTGGGTTTTCATCGGCCAGTGCCCTGGGCTCCGAGAGGTGACAATTGGAAAAGCCTGGCCCCTTAAGCTGGCCTTGAGGGGTGGTTCCACCTCAGGGGATTTCGTGGCGGAGGAGCATCTTTGTCAGGGCCTGGCGGCAGATATGTAGGGCAGGAGAAGGTAGGCAGAGACTCTGGGTGTGTTTAGTCGGCCACGTTGGCAGCCAGCCCTGGGCCTTCACCCCCAGTTCTTAACACCAGTGTTGGTGTCCCGAACAGGACTAAGGGATAATTTTAGGGATCCCACCCTGACCAGAAAGGGAGAAAGGGGCTTGTGCAGAGGACTGTGTTATGGGGAGAAGCCGCAGCCAGGTCCCCTCAGTGTGCATAATTTGTTTTATAGGCTGCGTCTGGACCGGACTCGGCCTGGGGTGGTGGATGCCAGTCCTGGCCAGCAGATCCGGCTGACCTGCCATGCTGAAGTCTTCCCAACCCCCATCATTGAGTGGCAAAGAGATGGGCAGCTGGTCTCTTCTCCCAGGTTCCTTCAGCCCCTTGCCTACTGACCAGGCCTCTCTCCAGCCACACATCCTATAGAGACCAGAGCAGAACTCCAGGCTCTGGAGAAATGGGGTTTGGAGCACAGGGCTTCTAGGCATTTCCAAAGTACAGCGGATGGAAGTGAGAGGCCAGCCAAGCGGGGAGACAGATTTTGCACACCCCTAGATGATCCCCATTGCTGACATTTACTGATTTTGTACTGAGGCCTGTTCACTGTTGTGTGAGCCGCAGGGAGCCATACTGAAGTATGTGCTTCTTGTGAGCAGTTTACACACAGGAGCTTAATATCACACAGCTCACGACAGAATCAGGATTCCAGTCTATTTTGCATATGGCAAACCCCAGAAATCTAAGCCTTTAATTCTAGCACCCTGGAGGGGAGGTAGGTGGACTTCTGTAAGTTAAGGACAGCTTGGTCTACCTATTGAGTACTAGGACAGCAAATGCTACCCAGTGAGACTCTGTCTCAAAAACAAACAAAACCCAAAAAACAAACAAACAAACAAAACCCAAAAAACAAACAAAACAAAAAGCCAAACTAGAATCTAATCTAAAATCGTGTTGCACCTCCGTGTGCACTTCTGTATATAGGCCAGAAGTCAACTTTAGACATCATTCCTAGGAACGACCCACCTGTTTCTTTGAGACGGGGTCTCTCATTGGCCTCGAGCTTGCCAAGTAGACTAGGCTGGTTGGCCAGCAAGCCCAGGAATCCTTTCTGCTTCCCCAGTGCTGGGATTACAAGCAAGCCCCACCATGCCTCCCTGCCCCACCCCAAATGTGGATTCTGGGGGTTGAACTCAGTCTTCAGACTCGCAAGGGAAGCACTTTTACCAACCGTGATCTCCCCAGGCCCCTTTATGTTTTTTTTTTTTTTTTTGGTTTTTCGAGACAGGGTTTCTCTGTGTAGCTTTGCGCCTTTCCTGGAACTCGCTTTGGAGACCAGGCTGGCCTCGAACTCACAGAGATCCGCCTGGCTCTGCCTCCCGAGTGCTGGGATTAAAGGCGTGCGCCACCACCGCCCGGCCCCCTTTATGTTTTTTGACATAGGGCATCACACTGTAGCTCAGGCTGGCCTGGAAGTCGCTATGTAGACCAGGTTGGCATCCAACTCATGGCAATCCTCCTGCTCCCAGTTCCTGAATGCTGGGATTACAGGCACAAGCCACCACACCTGGCTTCCAATAGTTTTTAAATCAGAAAACAAAATGATTTGTTATTGAGTTTAAAAGCCAGGTATTGTCAAGTAAACTTAAGTGTTGGCAATTGGACTGTGTGAGGGGTAGAGGCCAGCAGCTCTTTGGCTAGACATGTTTTGAATAGTAGGGGCCCTGCTCAGCCCTCCTCCCCACTTCTGCCTCTCTTGATTCCAGCTCAGCCCCTATGTGGGTCAAAGCCAACTGACTGTGTTTGGTCCCCAGGCACCAGCTGAAGCCCGATGGCTCTCTGGTCATCAGCCGAGTGGCCACAGAAGACAGTGGCTTCTACACCTGTGTTGCTTTTAATGGGCAGGACCGGGACCAGTACTGGGTCCAGCTCCGAGTTCTGGGTAAGTAAGAAGGAAGTGCTGAGTGTGGCCAGTGGGCGTTCTGGTCAAGTGGGGTGGAGTTGGGGAGGGGTCTGTGTTAGTCATGGCAGTGTCTTCTCATGTCCAGGGGAGCTGACAATCACAGGCCTGCCTCCGGTTATGACGGTACCAGAGGGCGACACGGCAAGGCTTCTGTGTGTGGTGGACGGAGAAAGTGTGAACATTAGGTGGTCCAGGTAAAGTGTCCTTACAGCCTCATCCTGTCAGAAATGTCACAGCCACCCCCATGCCATGGTCTCCTGAGGCTTGGTGCCAGGGCTGGAGGCTGGAGCACCCTCATCCTACACCGTGAAGCCCCAGAGGACAGTTTTCCTGCTGGCTGGATGACATAATTTCCTTTTTTGCGGGGGGAGGGGTTTGAAACAGGGTTTCCCTGTGTAGCCCTGGCTGTCCTGGAACTTGCTCTGTAGCCCAGGCTGGCCTCAAACTCACAGAGATCTACCTGCCTCTGCCTCTTGAGTGTTGGGATTCAATGTGTACATCCCCACCACCTGGCTAATGTCTATTTTTCTTTTGATATTTTCAAGATAGGGTCTCACTATGTAGCTCTGGCTGACCTGGAACTCACTGTGTAGACCAGGCTGGCTTCGAACTCCCAGAAATTCACCTGCCTCTGCCTCCCGAGTGCTGGGATTAAACGTGTGTGCCACCACACCCAGAAACTATAGTTTCTTAATCTTAGCACTGACATATTGGGCCAGACAAGCTTGCTGTTTTAGGCCTGTTCGTGGCAGCATATTTAGCAGCCTCCAGAATATCCACCTGCTGGAACCAGCAGCATCTGCCCTGCCCACGTCAAAACAGTATTTCCAGACATGGTTCTGTCTCTTCCATATTGAGAACCACAGGGCTGCATGCAGCTTTGGAGACTTCGGTGTTTTTCTTTCTTTCTTTCTTTTTTTTTTTTTCCAAATTTGTTTATGTGTATGAGTGTTTTGCTTGCCTGTGTGTTTGTGTACAACATGTGTGCCTGGTGCCTGTGGAAGGTGGTAGGATCTCCTGGAACTGGAGTTATGGATCGTTGTGACTCACCACGTGGTTGCTGGAAACTGAACCCTGGTCCTCTGCAAGAATACATTCTGAACGCTCAGCCATCCATCTCTCCAGCCCCAGCTCCAGTGTACCGGTCCCAGATCAGCTGCTCTTTTTAAATTCAGCAACTATCTTTTGTCTCTACTTCTTTAGACTATGTCAGAACTTAGGTTAGTGTCTGGAGATTTGGGGGCCACTTGAGCCTCGGGGCGTGATGAGCTGAGAGATGGCCTTGGGCCAGGTTTCCCCCAAGTGCTGGCTGTGCACAGAAGGAAGTGAGGCTTTGGATCTGGGAGAGTCAGGGACGAGGCCAGGGAGGGTAAGGAGAGGGAAGGAAGATGCTCTTGGGAGGAGCAACGAGTGACCAAAGGCGAGCGTTTCCTGGAGGGAGGCACTGGTGGTGAGTGATGGCAGCAATGCAGGCCAGCCGCCTCTTAGGTGGCTTTGGTGCCAGGGGCTTCAGTGCTCACAGTGCCCCCTTCACAGCATGGCTGTACACCTTGCTGTCTGTCCTGATCATTGCTCTACCTATAGCCAGCCCCTGCTCCAGGGGACATTGCACCGGAGAGGCCACCGGAGAGGCCACCAATCACCACCCCACCACCACAGGGTGGTCCGTCTTTACCTCATCTGTGCTGGTGTCCCGTCGGTCACTCGATCTTTCTCCAAACACCCCTTTCCAGGGCTGCCCCACGGTCCTCAGAGCTGGGACCTTGGACAACTTTGGAGATGTGTTTTTCCAGGGGTCACTCCACGCTGATACTCTGGGTCTGGACTTTCCAGCTCCAGATCTCACAGGCACCCCAGATTCAAAACATCTGTTCATTCCTTTCTACTTGGGAGGGCACTAGTGAGCTGAGACCTGGTCATTTCTCTGCCCTCATGGGAAGAGAAGGTTGTCCCTGGAACCACCGTCGCCCAGTGACCAATCTGTAGTTTCCTCTCTCCACCTCCCACATCTGACCTTCACCCACGTCTACTTCAGTGCCCTGGCATCTTCTCCATGTGCCCGAAGCACCAACTACCCCCTGCTTCCTCTTCTTCCAGGCCACCCCAGCCAGTCCCTGCTCCATTCAGATCCTTCTAGTCACTCCAGAGCCTGCTTAAACCCTTGCTGGGAGCCTAAGAGTCCGGCCTGGCTCCCTCCTGCCTCTCCTTGCTCTGGCCATGGCTTGTCTTTAGTTCCCAAAGTGCCGTTTCTCCTTCCGCTGGCAGCCCGGCTGCTGCCTCCCCTCCTCAGGTCAGCTAGCCCTTCTTGTGGAAGGCTCCCTGGACACCTGCGCCCTCCCCTGTGCCATGAAGGTATATGTACCTTTCACTCTGACACGCGGCCTGGCATCTGTCAGTGACCAGCTGGAGTGGGCTCCGTTGTGGCTCCAAGGCAGACTGATAACTCAGTGCTTAATTGTGCCTCCTGGCTTTGGTAGTGGCCTCCTACTAATTTAGGGTACCTGTCCCCACTTCCCTGAGCATGTTATCTACTTGCCCTCACGGGGAGAGAATAGCCTTGGAATAGCTCTGGAATAGCCTTGGCTAATGTCTTATTTCCCAGGCCTCCTAGGGCATGTCTCCAGAGGCCCTGGATGGCTCTTTTTTTTTTTTTTCTGGAGCTGAGGACCGAACCCAGTTGAAGCGCTCTACCACTGAGCTAAATCCCCAAGCCCCTGGATGGCTCTCTCAATGTCCTCTCCCCTCCAGGAATGGACTCCCAGTACAGGCAGATGGCCACCGTGTGTACCAGTCCCCAGACGGCACACTGTTGATTCACAACTTGCAGCCCAGGGATGAAGGCTCTTACACGTGCAGTGCCTACCGCGGAAGCCAGGCTGTGAGCCGCAGCACCAAGGTGAAGGTGGCCCCACCAGGTGAGAGAGGCTCGTCCCTGGGTTAAGCCAGCCGAGCACCACAGGTCACGGGCTTAGCAATCTCGTTCTCACCCATGCTCACTTCCT
Source organism: Peromyscus californicus insignis (assembly GCF_007827085.1). Lineage (NCBI taxonomy): Eukaryota > Metazoa > Chordata > Mammalia > Rodentia > Cricetidae > Peromyscus > Peromyscus californicus. The sequence goes on along the minus strand of NW_026294447.1, from coordinate 71,608,547 downwards.
AGTTTCTGGTATTGCAATTGGGGGTAGGCCTTTGGTATCACCCCAGAGCCTCACTTTCCTGGGGCTGCTCCACTACGCGAGGGCAAGGTGTTCAGCCTGGCACTGCAAGTGCCTCAGAAGTCTGCCATTCAGACTTATCAGTCTCAAGAAATAAGATTGGCTGGGATAATGCTTAAGATGGCTGGACCCTACAATCTGTCCCTTCTAGTCGGGCGGCGGAAGGTCCTGTGGGGCTGGGGCTCAGAGCAGTTCTTGTCTAATGTGCAAGGCCCTAGGCTCTGTCCCTAGCACCATGACAAATAAGTAAATATATACGTAAATAAAAGACCTTATTCTTAAGAAAAGGCACAGGGAAGATGATTCTTTGATCAGTGTTTGGTACAGTCTCCTTTCCAAATGATGCACAGTTAAAATTTTTATATAAATGGGTCTGGGATGGAAAAGTGCCTCTCTGATCATCTAGGCATGTGACAGAGGGCGGGGTCACCCTCATTCTTTATCCATGGGACAGGTACCCAGAGAGCTTCTGGGATGTTCCCACCGGCCACACAGCAGATTTGTGGACAGCTGGCAGCCAGACACAGGCTTTTTTTGACTCCTGGTTTTGTTTACTGATTTCCGTATGTAGCCAAGGCTAGCCCCAACTTTAATCTCCCTGCCTTTGCTTCCCAGGTGCCACCATGCCTGCTTTTAAGTTACATCTTAGAACTGGTGAAACCAGACTTCAAAGTTGAAGCTCACAGGAGCTTGTGTTTAAATGACAAGGCTGGAAGGGTCCACTTACTCTGCGCTCCACAGGTCTTAGTGTTTCAGGGAGGGACTGAGCAACAGGTCAGAGTCTCTGGCCAGTTCTCAGAGACCTGAGGCAGACCCTGGAGAAGGGTACCTGGCATGGAGGAAATGGGGCACTAACTCCCTGGTCTGCATGAACATTCATGACAAGCAGAGTTGCAGTACCCATAGAGCAGGGTTGGGGTCAGTCCTGGCTGTCTTTTCGGCTGCGAGGCTGTGGGAACTGGCCAGAGGTTGAAGGTGTGTGCTGACATGTTGCTTTGAGACTGACACTGACTTTGAGCTCCCTAAGCAGTGTCTGGGATCCCAGAGCCCAGGCCAGTGCTCTGCAACCCAGGAACTCAAGATAGATGGTGGCTCAGTGTGCCTGTGTGAACAACAGCACCTGGGTGAAAACACCGGATTGCAGGACTTCCACCTTGGATGTTTCTAGAAAATCCATCGCATCTATACACTAACCAAACGAACAAGACCACGAATGCAGACTTCCTATGGTCAGGGGGGAGGACAGAGGAGTCCTAGCACTTGGGCTACAGAGGCAGGATTACCAGTGGGAGTCCAGTGTGAACAACATCCCTGTGTTAAAACAAACAACCCGAGGGGATCCGGACTTTCACGTTTGTGACCAACTGTAATGTGTCTACTGCGAGGGAGGCCAGATGATAACCAGAAGCTGGTCCGACAATGGAGGCCAGCGGGCTTTTGGTGACCCCCTTGTGGCCGCCGAGAGGCCTCCTTTCTCTTGTTCTCTGCTGGAGGCTGCGGCCCTTCCATATTTTGGAGGCATCTCTCCAGAATTCCAGCTGTCCCCTTCCTACCTGTCTGTAGCCCTTCTATCGCCCAGCCTGCAGACAGATGCTCGTTAGCTGGTTTTTTGATAATCTCGTGCTGCCCAAGTCATGGCTTGGTGGCACTGGAATTAGTGTTAGCATGGGGCGATGGCTTAGGTTTCACACATGCTGGGGCAACTTCTGAATTGCTTTGCCGATGAGGACTGAGCAAAGAGCAGGAAATACTGTAGGAAGGGAAGGTAGTCTGGCACACATTCTGTCCCTGTCTCAGTTTTTGAGGAAGACCCTGCTGTGGGGTCAAGACAGCGGTAAGCACTCAGGTTTCTGCCACGGGGATTACATGCCCTGGGTGCTGCCGGGAGTGGTTTCTGTATGCTGTAGGTCAGCACTCTACACTCTACTCGAACTATACTCCCATGCCTCTTTTTGGTATTTGCAGTTTGAGATAGGGTCCCACTGAGGTGCCCCAGCTGGCCTTGAAGCCGAGTAGAGGTTACAGGCCTGTACCACCGGGCCCAGCTGTTGTAAGTCCTTAGAACACCCCTTTGAGGAAGAGGCTGCTTCCCCCCCATTTCACAGAGGAGGAAGCAGAGGCTCAGAGAGCTCAGGAAATTGGCCCAAGGGAATTTAGGGAAGGGATAGTCTTTTTTTTTTTTAATAATTTATTTTATGTGTGTTGGTAGGAAGGTGTCAGGTCCCTGGAACTGGAGTTACAGTCATGAGCTGCCATGTGGGTGCTGGGAATTGAACCCCAGTCCTCTGGAAGAGCAGTCAGTGCTCTTAACCACTGAGTCATCTCTCCAGCCCCAGGAAGGATCAGTCTTGACCACTGTGCAGAGCACCTATCATGATACAGTTGGGGCTGCAGCAGCTGATAGCTGAGATCCACGTTTCAGACTGTGGAAAAAACGGCAGGCACAATGCCAAACCTTAGCTGGTCTGGTCTTTGCATGGTGTCTTCTGAAGGAACAGGGACATGAAGATACGCAGTCCTGAATGCCTGGCTGTGGGGACAGTGGGAACAGTGCTGCACAGAGCCTGCAGAGAAGAGAGGGGAACTGGGATGAGGCCGTGGGATGCATCTGAGTTACAAGAACTCTTGGGAAGGTTGAGGGGGGCACACGGGCTATGCTTTGGTGTAGCCTTGGAGCCACAGTTACCACCAGGGCTTTCTCAGGTGGAAACCAGGAAAGATGTGGTAGGAGACAGAGGGAAGCTGGGGTGGCTGGAGGACCCAGCAGCACCAGGGAGGATGACTTCCAGCTTCTTAGGACTGACTCTACCTGTCCTTCCTCCCAATCCGGGCCAACACAGCCGTCATGTGGCCCTCCCTTCAGCTCTGGACAGTAAGGGCAGGAGTTACCTTGGAAGAGCCATTTGATGGTCCAGTCAGTAAGTGGGAATCTGGGAGAGGTTGTGCACTGGGTGGAGGCCACAGATAAGACTCACAGGAGGACCACTAGGGAGGCCAGCAAGGGGTGGAAGGCACACGACCTTCTTGCTGATCAAGTATGGAGCAGGTGAGATGCTGCAGCAAGAGAGCAGCTGCCTCAGCCCTTTCTCTCCTGCTCTTCTGCAGGATCAGCCGCTCGGTCCGGGAACCTGGGCAGGGAGTGCATCGACCAGCCGGAGCTGGCCAACTGTGCCTTGATCCTCAAGGCCCAGTTCTGTGGCAATGAATACTACTCCAGCTTCTGCTGTGCCAGCTGCTCTCGCTTCCAGCCAAACGCCCAGCCTGCCGGGCAGCAGGGATGAAGGCAAGCCGCGGCGCCAGTTCCGGACAGTTTGCTGGGGAGAGGGGATGGTAAGACAGGGCTTGCAGAGGGAGTCACCTTTCAGATACCGGCCCTCTCAGAAACCCAGGGCTAAGCCCCAGCAGCTGCCAGTGCCAGCCTCCCCCTGTAGTGCTCCGCAGGGGCTGTCTGATCTGACCTCAGGCTGCCGCGAAGAGGAATCTGCCTATACAGAACTGCTACTTTACACCTCTCTCTCTCTAGTTTCTGCTGCGTTGAGGATCCTTTATCTGAAATGTGTGGGACCAAAGGGTTTTAAACTTTTAAATATTTGCAGACTTTACTAATTGAGCATCCCTAATCTAAAAATCTGAAATGCTCTGAAGCTTGAAACACCCAAATGCCAGGTCAGCCTTCAAAAATGTCTGAAAGTATGTTTGATTTTGAGTGAGGGATGCTCAATTTGTAGAGGATCCACTCAGCACAGCGCAGAGCAAGCTGGGTGGGGAGGTCTGTGACAGGAGGGAGTGGTAACTGCTCAGTCACAAGTATGCTGTGCTAGAACCCAGTCACTGGTCAGGTGGTGAGCTGTCAATCAGGCCTTTTCATCTTCCTAGGAGGTGGCACAGCTGGCATCAACGCCCTCACTGTATGGAGTCCGCACTGATGCTCGGCAAAGCTCTCAGCAGGGTAGATACAACCAGCAGGCCTCAATGTAGGCTTGTGGGGTGAAGAAACCAGACAGCACTGTAATCTGGGTGTGAAGGAACTGGGAAAGAACTACACCAAAGAGATGGGCCTTGAAGCTCTCTGGGGCTGCCTCACAATGCGGGCTGGGAAGGTTCACGTGCTTCCTCCTCCTTTACACAGTTCACGGGCCTGCTCTGAGCAGCCAAGAGGAGCCATGGTTCCTTAAGTGGGAATCTGTGGATCAGAATATTTGTTGCTAGAGAAAAATCAGAACTATGCTGAGAACAGCAGCTGGGGGCTGGTGAGATGGCTCAGTGGTAAAGTACTCACTGCCAAGCCTGACGACTGGAGTTTGTTCCCTGGAACCTACTGGTGGAAGGCAGAACTGACTCAGGCAAGTTCTTCTCTGACTACTAGGTGTGCGCATGCGTGCTCACACACACACACACACACACACACACACACACAAAAACTGGGAATGGTGGTGTGTGCATGCCTATAATCCCAAAGCTTGAGGGGCTGAAGCAGGATGCCCCAAGTGTAAGCCAGCCTGGGCCACAGAGTGAAATCCTGTCTCAAAGTAAACAACGCCCCCCCCCCAACCCACAAAACCCAGTATTAGCAGGATGAGGGGGTGCAAGGTCACAATTGGGGAAGTGGTTTTAGTAGTCTGAGATGTAGGAAGGGATCCTTCGTCTTTTAGAACCTCTGATTTCTTAATAATAACACTCAAGGAAGAGGCCTGCAAGAATGAACTTCCAAGGCTTTCCCACTTTCACTCTCTGATTCCCCTAGAAGACTATCTAGTATCAAAGGTAACCATGGGACCAAAGCTCTGACATTGGCTGGAAAACAAAGCTTCATGTATAAGTGATGTCTCAGACCATCTAGCTCAACAAAGAGAGAGGCAGAGCCTGCCTCTTTAAGAGATGAGGAACATCCGGGTGTCAGCTGTTTGCAGGTACAAGTAGGGGGCTGAGAAGTGAGTGGTAAACTACACTAGTCCAGGGGTGCTTAACCTGCTATACAGAGCTTAACAAACCACCAAAAACAATCTCCTCAAGATCTAAAGTACAACTTGGTGTTCTTCCCACTGAAATCCTGATTTATTGGTCTGGTGAATAGGCTGGGTATTATAGGTGTCGTGTGTGTGTGTGTGTGTGTGTGTGTGTGTGTGTGTGTGTGTGTGTGTGTGTGTGTGTGTTGTGAGCACTGGGGGATCTTTTTTTTTTTTTTTCCGAGACAGGGTTTCTCTGTGTTGTTTTGGTGGCTGTCTTGGAACTCGCTCTGTAGACCAGGCTGGCCTCGAACTCACAGAGACCTGCTTGGCTCTGCCTCCCGGCATGCTGGGAGATCTTAAAGCATGCTGAACACACATTCCTCTGAGCTACACCTCAGGGATTCCAACAGACAGCTAAGGCTGAGAAGCAATGCTCTGTCAGGTAGTAGTGGTGCACGCTTTTAATCCCAGTACTTGAGAGGCAAAGGTAGGTGGATCTGTGAGTTCGAAGCCAGCCAGAGCTACACAGTGAGACCCTGTCTCTATACACACAGCACCACTCCACCCCCTAAGAGTCTCCGGCTTCTGGGTGTAGTCCCGACTGGTGCTGCAGATTAGACTCTGAGCATCAGAGTCACAGGTGCACCCATGACGTTTAAGGATAATCAGTCCCAAACGAGAAATGGGCAGTAGAGAGAGAAGTAAAAAAACACAACTGTAAACTCATTTGCAAATAAGAACAGCCCATTGTGGGCAAAAGCTTCTACCACGAACATTTATTTTTGTTAAAGCAGATTATAAATTCTCATCAGTACAAATATATATATATATATGTATATATAACTTACATTTGATTGTAAGGCCAACGTTCAAAAGTAAAAATGAGATGGGGTCTCACGGTGTTAGCCGAGGTCAAGTAGCTGCAACTGGCCATATGGGATGTTCTGTTCATGACGGGAAGGGGACTGACACACAGAGCAGATAAATCCAGAATCCTCGTCCTACAAAACTTATGGGAACAAAACGTCAAGGGTAACCCATTCAGACCCACACTACAAACCAACACAACAGCCTGCGTCCCCTTCTGGATACGATGATGTCTCTGTCACCTTGACGATGAAGGATCAACAGGAGGCGATTGCAATGATACACAAAAGATAATACACATTCTCTAGAGTGTAGACTGATTCCATCAAAATAATGACATTAGAATTTCACCATAGGTTTAAAACAAGACAACACTGCTTTCGATTTATTTAGAACTACAACCTAGTGACTGTACTGGTCATCAGTATGATTGTTGTTGCAATGCACTAGTTACGATGAATGATCACAGACAAGCCAGGGCTCCTGCCTACATTTCCCAACCCTCCCTCTTTACTTCAATAGGCATCAATGATAAATCAATCTTATGTACAATTTCTTACAACTAACCCGCTCACTTTTGGCAAGATTACTTACAACTCATACAACTTTTTAATATTGAGAACTATTTAAAATATTCTAGGTGCATAAAAATAAAGATTTGGCTTTTTTGATATATATATATATATATATATATATATATTTATAATATTTATCCTGTTACTCAAAATGGAAGCTCAGCTTTATCCCCAGTACATAGCTCTGCTGGGCAGCTGCTGCTGTGCCCTCCTGTGAACCCAGCAGGCCATGGCCTGCCTTGCTTCCCAGCCTGCACAAGCCACACTGTTCTCTATAGAGCTAAGACAGGCCAGTCCTGGGAGGAATGGGTGACTGGCTTGAAAAATAAAGGGAGATTGTTTGGCTTACTGTTACGTTTTATATTCCAGTATATGTGCTTTGAATACAGATTCCTCTTCAGATACTTCGGCCTCTCTATTGCCAGAGACTTGTAAGGGTACGAGAGAGGCTGCAAGGCAACATTTCCTTGATTTCTCTAGCTTAGCTGCAGGGCGGTCCTCTCCGGAAGTGCTCACTCGGTGGACACCGCCCTCACTGGACTTGCTCCTTGGGACTTAGGGATTAGTGAAGTGTACTCATCAGGAAGGCACAGTCCCCTTCGCTCCTCTGCCCCCTGTCCTTGCCTAAGTATAGAAAAGACACGTCACAGAGATTGTCTAAAGTTCTATTTCAAACGTCTTCTGTAAGTCGCTGGAGAAAGGGTTGGTAGGGGAGGGGTTAGTGCGCTGCTTGGACTTGCTTTCTAGTGCAGCCCACTGGGCTTCGAAAGGATCCACGGGGCAGGCACCTGCAGGGACCTCTGCGTGCCTGCTTCCTGAGGCCAGCCTGCCATCATCTACGCCGTTGAAAGCTGCAGAACCATTGAGGTGCTGAGCAGGAGGCTTAAAGAAGGGACTGGTGGTAGCACTGCTCGTCTCATACTGAGGGAATGTCTGCTGCTTGGCCAGGCTTGGGGACTGATGGGGATGAGCGGCCTGAGGATGGCCTGCAGTGCCAAACACGTTAGCTACCATCTGGGACGGGGTGATGCCCACGACAGGCACGTTAGAGGCTGCATAGGGCATCCCATTGGCCACAGGGTAGGACTGGGCAGGGACAAAGGCCGGCTGCAGGGGTGGGACCACACCGACGGGCACAGGCTGAGAGGCGAGGAATGCATTTCCTTGGAAAGGTGCTGCTGGTGGGGCAGTGGCGGCAGGTGGAGGAGGCTGAAGAGCTGGCTGCAGAGCGGCAGCTGAGGGCTGGGGCTGCTGGACCCGGACGCTCTTTGATACTTCTTCTAACCAACGGTCAGCCTCAGAGGGAGTTCGTCTATGACCAGCCTGGAAGAGACCTGGAGAGGCAGCACCAGAAGACTGACCCCACTCAGTCCCTAGAATCACAAGATGGAGAAAGAGAGGGAGGAAGAATTAGAGGCCGTTCTCACTTGGTACCCTCGATTATGTGAATGATCCTAAAATGTGGACCGTGCCCCATGATGGGACACGTGGTTCTGGTAGAGGCACTGAGGTGTCACCAGCCAAGGAGCTCTGCTTTGGTGGGACAAGCAGAACCTGTCAGAATATGCTATTATCTTAAGGCATACTGAGGCTGTTCAGCTATGGCTCAAATGCCCTGAACCAAGGCAGGTGACTGGTGACAAAAAACCTATCATGTTGCCATCGTGCATCCACAGTAGAGAAACTGGCTTATAATACTCTGGTGAGTCAAAGAGCTGGGCACAATGGTGCACACCTGCGTTCCCAGAACAATGAGTTTGAGGCAGTGGACCAAGAGTTAGGGCTATATAGCAAGACTCTTGTCTCAAAACCCCAGAAACACGAATAATTAAAAAGAAAAAACACATAAAGCCAGGACTGGTAGTGCACACCTTTAATCCCAGCACTCAGGAGGCAGAGGCAGGCAGGTCTCTGAGTTCGAGGCCAGCCTGGTCTACAGAGTGAGTTCTAGCCAGTTATATAGTGAGACCCTGCCTCAAAACACCCCAGAAAAGCTAGTAAATGTGTGTGTGTGTGTGCGCTCTTTGTGGCACTTTTGGTAGGCTACCTTTACCTACAGACAGCTGTGTGTGCTGCTAAATCCAGTGATAAGGTTCTCTGGTGGTGGCTCATTAAAACCCTACAGTAGCCAGGTTCTACAGTCCTGAGAACCTCCCATCTAGTCCTTTTGTTCCCAGCTTTAGAGCCTTTTTTCACAGCCTCTTCTGTCTGGGAGGGAATGTATTTTTATAGTCCTCACTCAGGGAACTGGCCGATTTTAGAACCTGCTCCCAGAATCCACTTCACATCTGTGGCCACCTTACCCGGATGTATGGCTGCAATTTCCTTGTTAGCAGCATCAGGGGCATGGGCCCAAGGATTGGTTTCACGCACAGGCATTGCTACGGATGCTAGAGCAGTACTGGCTGGCTTAGCAGTAAGCACAGGGAGGGCTGAGGCAGTGCCATTAGCTACAATGGGAGCAGACAACATGGATGGAGTTAATGCATGCAGGGTGTCCAAGCTACCCCACAGAGAGGGGTCCATCAGGCAATGCACAACACCGGTGGGACAGACAAGGCAGAGCAGCTGATGCTGGGGTGACCATGCTACCCTACAGCGGGTACACACACCTTTGACAAAGAAGAGAGTGTACCAAATGACTGTGCTATGAAAACATGTACGTGAGAGGAGAGATGAAGCCTAATACAATTCCAAATGAAGGTGAACAAGACTATTCATGTAACTAAGCTTTGGATTAATTAAGTAGATAAAGCACATTTCATTCTTCTTTACTTTTCCAAAAGATCAAATCAGGCCAACAATATTTTATATACATCACCAAATTTAATTCTCTCAAAAGTCCCATAACTCTGGAATTGGGAAATAAGTTCCCAGATGTTCTACAGATGCCTAAAACCCTATATAATACTGTTTTTATCTATACCTTTGTACCTGGGATAAAGTTTAATTTGTAAGTTAGACACACTGAGGGGTTAATAACAATTATTGTAAGAACATATTGTAATAAATTTACTTAAAACTTATGAATTCCTTATTCCTGGAATTTTCTATTTAATATTTTGAAATAGTAGTTAACCACAGGCAACTGAAATGTCAAAAATACAGACCATGAGTAAGGGGTATACTACAGTATGTCTATACAACAGATGAGAGATCAAATGGTATGTGTTTTCATTTATGTTAATACATTTGTCATTTACTACAAAATTAAGCTTATATCTTTAAGTCTTCCCCCCGTGTAATATTTCTTTTTTTTTTTTTTTCCAAGATAGGGTTTCTCTGCGTAGCTTTGGTGCCTGTCCTGGATCTTGCTCTGTAGCCCAGGCTGGCCTCAAACACAGAGATCCGCCTGCCTCTGCCTCCCCAGTGCTGGGATTACAGGCGTGCGCCGCCGCCACCACCGCCCGGCTGCCCCATGTAATATTTATAATATCCCCAATGCTGATCTTTCTTCCCTCCTTTCCTTTACTCAAGCTCCTAACCCTTGTTTCTTTTACTCCTTCATCAGTTTCTAGTCTGTGTTCCAGTTCTCCATCATACACAGCATGGAGCAGACAAGTGCCTTCCCCTGCCCTATGACAAACCCTGCTTCTTTAGGACTGGACAACCACACTTAGGGTGATAGTATTTTTTACCTGGGGCTGAACAACAACAACAAAAAACCACCTTAGCCATAGACTGGAAGCCTTTAAAGACCAAGGATTATGTTCTGTTCAGGTTTTAGACCCAGTACCCTGTAAGCAGACAGGGCCAGTGGGATGTAATTGGTTCTGGGAAGATCTCAGTTTAAATCTCAGCCTGTACAGTTTGGGCAACCTACTTAGCCTCTTTGAGCCTCATTTTTCTTTTCTTTCTTTTTTTTTGAGACAGGGTTTCTTCATGTAGTCCTGGCTGTCCTGGAACTCGCTTTGTAGACCAGTGGTCACAGAGATCCGCCTGCCTCTGCCTCCTGAGTGCTGGGATTAAAGGCGTGCGCCATCACCCAGCCACTGTTGTTATTTGTAATGCCTTCCTCAAAGAGCTATTTGAGGCTTAAATGATAACGTGTGAGGATTCTCCACTGTGGCAGGCACAGTTGGGTGCTCAACAGACCAAGCTTATCTTTTCTAGTACTACAAATACCTGTCAGATGGAAAGAAAATCTATGATCTAAAGCACACACGATTATAGGCATTTGCTTCAAACGAGACAGAGATCAAGATCTAGACCCAAACAAAGGCGTATGGCACTGTCCTGCAGGGCAGCCTTTCTCTGCAATCTCAAAAGATGGGAATGGGGCCGGGCGGTGGTGGCGCACGCCTTTAATCCCAGCACTCTGGAGGTAGAGGCAGGCGGATCTCTGTGAGTTCAAGGCCAGCCTGGTCTACAGAGCGAGATTCAAGAAAGGCGCAAAGCTACACAGAGAAACCCTGTCTCGAAAAACCAAAAAAAAAAAAGATGGGAATGGGCAATCACTGGAGCTTTACTTCAGAAGTCACTGATTTAAGTTTACGTAAATTCTTTGTTGACCTATGAGTGAGAACTTCGTTTAGCATCAGGGGGGCTCTAACCTTGCAGTATAATTAACTCTGTTGTCACAAAGGCCAATTTAGGATACTTGTTACAGACCTAAAATGAACCAGTGAGCCAGAAAAAGGTTTGTACGTTACAAGCCTCTCGGTAGAAGGAAGGCAGGTCCAGGTCTCCCCGACTTTAACACCACTGACATTTTGGAATGGGTAATTCTTTGCTGTGGGTGCTGTCCTGCACTTTGAAGAATGTTTGGCACGATTTCTGATGCTGTAATTAACATTCCCTTCCAAAATGTCTCCATACAATGACTGCCGGATTTTCCTTCGGGGCACAACCGTCCTGGTGGGAATCACTTTGCTAGAAGGACAGAGCCCGAACCAGTTCTGAGAGCTGCCGATTTGTAAAGCTGGCTGGCTGCTCTGACCCTCAAGTCAAGAGGCAAATAAAGTGCGGACTGAGGTTACAGAAGTTCTTACTAGGAAATGAAAGACAGAAGTCTGTGTGCTAAATGACGAGACAATTCAGGAGACGGGCAGGGGAACAAAGCCCGAGGGGTGGCTGGGCAGGAAGATGAGGATAATGGCAAGCTCAGGATGCCAACTTCCTTTCACAAGCAGCACGCTAACAGGATTAGCTTTAAAGAGAACAAATGAGGTCAGAGGCTACCAACCTTGTAAGACAGGAGACTGCGGTGCCACCAACGTCACTGGTTTGGTCATCGGGGCCGAGGAAAAGGGGTCCTCAGAGGGTGTGCTGAAGGCACTGGTGATCTGCGAGCACAGGGAGCTGATGCTCTCTGCCTCTCCCTCTACCTCTGGCACTGCAAGGCAAAGACAAGGGTTCTAGAGGACGGAAGAGCCCTGAGATGTGGCAGGATGGTGTGAGAGCCGTTTCTCACTTTGTCTCCCCCCTGCAGAAGGACAAGTCTCAACTGTCAGGCTACACAATCGGCCTCAGTAAATTAACTGATGGACACTTCAGCTGTCAGCTGGGAAGGGAGAGAAAGCATCAGTAACTCACGCACTAAGACAGAGTGCCTGTCTCTGCAAACCACTACATTCTTTATTTTTTCTTGGGAATTTCGTGTGGTTTTGTTGTTGTTGTTTCGTTTTTGTGTTTGTTTGTTTGTTTGTTTTAATGTAAGAGTGTTTGTAATAGCTGGATCTTTCTGGAAGATCTCTGCAATCTATTTGCCTTTCAACCAGTTCCTAGAAGCTATGACCCAATCAAGTTCTAGAGCTGTCAAGCAATTTTACCAAAACAAACAAACAAACAAACAAACCAACCAACCAAAAAACGTTAAGGCTGGATGCAAAGGCTTTCCCCTGAATCAATCGGGACACGTCGGCACTCTCGTTTTGTTCAAGTTTCTAGCACATGAACTATGGTATCAAAGAGAAGTGAAATGAAATGCAGGGCACTAAAGGCTCTCCTGAATACTAATTCTGGAAAGCCAAGCAGGAAGACTGCTTTCGCCCAGAGCGTGGGTCCAAGCAAGTGTGAGATCCTGTGTGCGGGGAAAACAAGACTCTGAGAACACTTCCTTATCACTGAGCAAGGAAATGATGTGTACTGTACCTTTGTTCATCTGTGAAAAGAGAAAGACTTTTATGCCTCATCTGCCCCAGAGGGAGAGTGCAATGCAGTATGTGAAGCATCTGGAGTTCGTTTTTGAGGGTGCTGGAGGCTGAGAAGATTTCCTGGGGTCACCTACCTCCAACTGTTCCTAAGCCTAGTTTTATTTGGCCACAGATCTCACCTCCCTGTGCTTTTTTTTTTTTTTTTTTTTTTTTTTTTGGTTTTTCGAGACAGGGTTTCTCCGTGTAGTTTTGGTGCCTTTCCTGGATCTCGCTCTGTAGCCCAGGCTGGCCTCAAACTCACAGAAATCCACCTGGCTCTGCCTCCCAAGTGCTGGGATTAAAGGCGTCCCTCATGTCTTCTGTTCCTCTGCAGTGGTACTATGAACCTGTCAATGTTTCTAAAGCCTCGTTCGTTTTCCCGGGTCCTATGCAGCACAGTAGGAATGGGAATCCGGAGCACCCGATGTTTGGAAACAGTCTGGCTGAGAGACCGGACCTATGGCTCAAGCTCTGAATTCCATCACGGCTCTGTCAACTACTCATGGAAGAGAAGTTAATTATGCCTGGGCCCTAAGTTTGCTCTCATGTGAAATGACACACAATATAACTAACAGCTTCAGAGAGACAGGATTGACTAGTGTTCTCACTAAGTGAAACTTTGTGTCGTCACTGAAGGTGATGGCACTCCAGAGCTAGAGCATATTACCTGCGTTTTTTATTGGGAAATCAGTCTTCCTCTGCATAGTGGAAGGCAACTCATTGATGCGTAGGGATAGTTGGCGTTTAAAGGGTGACATCTTCTGGCTAAGAGCAGGAAATCCCCGGAAGGAGCCTTGGCGAGCAAGCTGTTCAATTGGTGCATGCCGGCGTGGGATGGCGTGAGGATTGTTCATCTCCAGAGAGGCAGTGGTATCCGAAGTGGGAGAGGTGGGAGAGGATGGGGATGGAGCAGTGTTGCCAGGGGCCACTGATGAACCAACAACTGCCTTATCTGTCTCTGCTCAAGAAAACCAAAGAAGACGACCTTAGACCTCAGCAGCGACCTTCAAGTCTTCTGAGTTCACAGAAGCCCTCTTGCTCTTTAACTTCCTCCACTTCCCCATGTCTTATAGAGGACAGGCTGGAAATGGTTCAGACTTCCTACACTCCGACAGATGAAGGTCTAGCAACACCTGCTTGTCTTATCCTCTATTAAGACTGAACAGACAGGGCTGGAGACATGCTCAGTGGTTAAGAGCACTGGCTGTTCTTCCAGAGGGCCCAGGTTCAATTTCCAGCACCTACATGATGGCTCACAATCATCAATAACTTTATTCCCATGGGATCAGATGCCCTCTTCTGGTGCGCAAACATACAAGCAGACAAAATACCTACACTCATAATAAGTAAATAATCTTTAAAAAGAGGTTAAAAAAAAAAAAGACTCAACAGACATAAATAACCCGGCTCCAATGGAGTTCTCATGCAAGGTCTTTGAAAGAATAATGGTTTGGGGACTAGAGAGATGATACAGTAGTTAAAGAGTATTTGCTGCTCTTCCAGAGGGCCCAGGTTCAATTCCCAGCACCCACATGGCAGCTCACAGGGGATTCAGACACTCTTCTGAACTCCACAGGTACTTGCACTTACATATGCATGCACAAATGTTAAAAAAAAAAAAGAATGGTGGGTCATCTGGATGGTAAAATCCTATAGCCAAAAACACATGCTCTGGCATAGGACACAGAAATCAAGTCAGAACTGTGCTGGAGGTTTTCTTCCTGCTGGCCAGTCTTCACAGCACAAGATGCTATGTAGGCTGCTGGAGGGAACTGTCACACAGTGTCACTCAGCAGTGGACCCTGCAAGCAGCAACAGTGTGTCCACTGGAGCACCAGTATGAGGTCTATTGGAGGAGTAACCATCACTCGCTAACTGGAAGGAGGGGCTTCATGTCTGGTACTGGAAGTATAGTAATAACCTGTGATGAGAGGCCAAGGAGACAGCTCGGCAAGTGCAGTGCTGTCTGTACAAATCTCACAAAAGACGGGGTCCACGTAAATGCTGCCTGGGCATGGTGGTCCCCTTGAGATTCCAGCACTTGAGGGGACAAGGTTGAACCGAGACCTTGTCTTGTCTTTTCTTTTTTTTTTTGGTTTTTCGAGACAGGGTTTCTCTGTGTAGCTTTGCGCTTTTCCTGGAACTCGCTTTGGAGACCAGGCTGGCCTCGAACTCACAGAGATCCGCCTGCCTCTGCCTCCAGAGTGCTGGGATTAAAGGTGTGTGCCACCAGTGCCCGGCGAGACCTTGTCTTAATGAGTAAGGTGGAAGGAACCAGAGAGATGGCTCAGGGGTTAGGAACACCACTGGCTGTTCTTCCAGAGGTCCCAGCAACCACATGGTGGCTCACAGCCATCTGTGATGAGATCTGGTGCCCTCTTCTGGCATGCAGGCATATATGCAGGCAGAACACTGTATACATAATAAATAAATCTTAAAAAAAAAAAAAGAATAACGTAGCACTACTGAAGAAGACTTGATGCTGGCTCTGGGCTTCCGCATACTCTCTCTCACACGAGCATTCATACAAAAGTAAAAACATCAATACTTCAGCACCCAGGATTGGCACAGTATCATCATTAACTCTCCGCCAGCATCACAGCCAGTCTTTAAACCCTGGGGGCTTGTGCTTCGTCCTCCAAGATGGTAGGTCTTTGATGGTATTTGTGTCTCACAGAAACTGACACATCAGAATTAAATCTGCTCCAGGAGGCAGGGAGCAAGGGGTATTTCTCTGTAGCTTCTTTAACTGCTCTCCACCTTCCCCAGAGGAACTGACTATAATGGAGAGAGATGGTTTTTAAGTCACTCGAAAGAAAGCACCTTGGTCTTCTTACATCGCTAAGAGATCTCTCTTTGGGTGTGGTGTAGGTGGGGGAGAAGGAACGATAAAAACAGAACCCAGACCGGGAATGCTCTACCACTGGGCTAGCTCTGCAATCCCAAGGGTTCTTCTTGTCTGTAGGAAACTTGTCTCTGAGAGTTTCAAGTATAAACCTGTTGGGAAAACCTGCATTAAACAAACACACCACAGCAGAACACACTGTACCTTTCTTGGCATCTTGCAACTGTTTCATGATCTCCTCTCTTTCTGCTTGTTCAGTGGCAGTTGTGACTCGGAACGATCCTTCTC
The DNA here is from genome assembly GCF_007827085.1 of Peromyscus californicus insignis. NCBI lineage: Eukaryota > Metazoa > Chordata > Mammalia > Rodentia > Cricetidae > Peromyscus > Peromyscus californicus. Next base: position 71,592,832 of record NW_026294447.1, on the reverse strand, counting down.
TTGTAAAGGTGGTTCTACTGGCGTCAAAAGTAGCAGTGACTCCACACTCCTTCTCCCGTTTCTGTTTCCGCTCTAAACAGGCTGCAAAAGCACAGCCCACGGCGTGGCTCAGTCTCTCCCCCTGCAGAGAGCAGGTTTTGAAAGCTCTATGAGAGTCACATCACCAACAACGACATACACATAAAGCTGCTGCAAATCCCAGTTTAAAGTTAATGTGCAAAATGAATTGTCTTTGTACTCAAGTCTCCAATCCCCTTTAATTTTTAATTGTGTGTGTGTGTGCACATGTGAATACAGTTTGCACCCTCAGAGACCAGAGGTGCTGGATTCCCCGAGAGCTGAAGTTTCAGGAGATTGTGAGATGCTTGCAGTGGGTGCTGGGGACAGAATTTGGGGGTTCTCTTCTCACTACTGAGCCACCCCCCAGCCCTCCAGTTGCTCTGTAAAGGGAAACAGCAGGAACATTTGCCAGATATTCCTAAGAAACCACTGGAGAGGCAGGAATTTCAGGAGCTGACTACAGTGGCAACATATTGGGGGTGGGGGCTTACAAACTTCAAAACAACTCCCCATTAAAAGGGACTCCAGTAAAGGAGCGCTTTGCTTTGTCTCCCTCTTCTCATGCTGGCGGCCTCATGCTTTCCCTCATGCCTTCCCTATAATCTAGCTCTCTCACTCCCCACTGGACCTCCCGACCACACACAGGCAAAAGTGCAAACATGTTTTCATCTATGCCCTACTTAGAAATGGAACTGATTTGCTTGTGTGTGGCAAGAGAATGGAGTTATATAAACCAATCATTATTTTATAGATACATTCAATTACCCAGAGTCAAGTTACCAACCCAATAGATTACTTTTTGACAAGGCTACTGTATTTTAAACCATGTCCCTACTATAGAATAAAAAAGTTTTGGGGCTGGGGATTTAGCTCAGTGGTAGAGCGCAAGGCCCTGGGTTTAGTCCTCAGCTCTGAAAAAAAAAAAAAAGTTAGGTGCTGGTATAATAACTGTTGATATCATTCACAGTGAGAAGAGTTCTCCGGTAACAGAGAAGTTTTTGTGGTATTCTCAGAATCGTACTATGTAGGCAGCTGTGAACAAGCCAGTTCACTGGATTTTACATGCTAATGTTAGCTATGGCAAAGGAAGGTGATGTTTAAAATGCTCATGTGTGTAAGATATTACATAACTGTGGACCTCTGGCTGCTCATGTGACGACTGGCAGACTTATTCTAACTCTAGGAACAGAAGTGGGGTGCATGGGGACCCAGGTTATTAGAGCCACACGCATCCAAGCATAGCTGTTATAAGGACGAAGATGTTCTCTCCTCCCAGCTCCTCTATATGCTTATTTTTTATGGTTTTTAAGAACTTAATACTTTCCAGGCTAGGCGTCAGTGGCACACACCTTTAATGCCGACACTCAGGAGGCAGAGGCAGGCGGATCTCTGTGAGTTTGAGCCCAGCCTGGTCTATAGAGTTCCAGGACAGCCAGGACTGTTACACAGAGAAACCTTGTCTGGAAAAACAAAAAAACAAAACAAAACAAAACAAAACAAAAAATCAAAACAAAAAAATCAAAACAAAAAACCCAAGCAACCAAACAAACAAAAACTCAGAGATGAGAGGATCAGGAATTAAAGGTCATCCTCAGGTACATAGCAAGTTTCAGGTAAGCCTAGCTACATAAGACTATCAAAATAAATAAATAAAAATTAAAAAAAAGAAATAGAAAAATCACTCCAGAAATTACACATTTAATGTTACGTGAAGAAGATTATCATCATAAAAGACTAGTCTTTCATTTTCGGATTTTTGTCTTTTATTTTAAGACAGGGTCTCACTCTGTAACCCTGGCTGTCTTGGAACTTGCTCTCTAGACTAGGCTGGCCTTGAACTCAGAGATCCACCTGCCTCTGCCTCCCAAGTGCTGGGATTAAAGGCGTTTAACACTGTCCAGACACAAAGTCTATTTTTTTAATTAATTATTATTATTTTTTTTATGTTTATTGTTGCTTTGTCTGCATGTATGTCTGTAATCCACAGTCCATGCTTGGTACCCATAGAGGCCAGAAGAGGACACCAGATCACTGGGTCTGAAGCTTAGATGGCTGTGAGCCATCTGAGTGCTGGGAATTAAACCAGGTCCTCTGGAAGAGCAGCCAGTGTTCTTAACCACTGAGCCATTTCTCCAGCTCCCAAACTCTATTCTAAAAAAAAATAATAATAAAAAAATCTGCAAGCACTTTACTGATGAAAAGCTCCAACTAAAGTTTAGTAACTACAGTAACGTATTTTCCTCCTCCACCCCCATTCTTTGTTTTCTTCCTTTCTTTGTGGTGCTGGGGAATGAACCAAGGTACCAGCCCATGAGCTCACCAGGGCATCTCTGCTTCCCTTTAATGAATCCGGGCATCCCGTCCTTACTAAAAGTGTAGTGGCACTGCTTGGCCGACATTAGCTGCCAGCAGCTCAGCTAGACTCCTCAGGACGGTATATATCATGTTGGACTTACCGTGTCCTTGACAGCCATGAAGCAGTGGCAGATCCAGCGCCGAGTAGTGCCGTCTCGACATATATAAGAAAAGGCTCTGTCAAAGTTCCTATCTGGGGCACAGAAAGAAACCTTCTCTATGGTCTGGTCAACTATGAGGTCCTAGAAAATGGAAGCAGAGAGCAAGCGAAGGCTTATGAGAGTTATCTGGTCTTCTTAGAAGCATCACAGGGTTCATTTTACAAAGCATAATCCCTACATAAGTTGCAACTGGGCTTCCAGTAGCTGGAAGCTGTATCCAGAAGTTGGAATGGAGTTTGACTAGGAAGCATCACTTTGCTCAAATGGTTCCCTTACTTCATCTCCATATTCTAAAGTGCTTATGTGTCAGCTGGTCCTAGCTTGGAGCTCTGTCACAGTAACTGCCATACATACATAATCCATTAATGCATCCATAAATCAATATGTTAAATCCTCTTGGTTTTAATATAGCAAATATAGCAAAAACATGATAGTGTCCTATTCTTTTTCTTTTTTCAACCACTAACTGTATCTCCATCCCGTAGATTTTTTTTCACTTCAAGTACTGCATTTCTTAGACGTACAATCTTCTCTTCCAGTCCTAGGAGTTTTGCTTCTTCTTTCCTCTTCATAACTTCTGAGATTTTCAAGTTGTTTACTGACTAGTAGCGTCCTTCCTTCCACATCTCTCAGTGCAGCTGTAACACCTGCTTTACAAGTCTTGTCTGCTGCTTCTAACACCTACATTATTTTGGGAATCGGTCTCTGCTTTCTCGGTGAAAATGGTATTTTCTGTTTCTTTGTGTGCTAGAGACTGATGCATCACCACAACATGAGTTTCTTGCTCAAAGAAAGGCTAGGGACCTGAAGTTCAGACTTCTTGTTGTTGTTGTTGTTGTTGTTTTTCGAGACAGGGTTTTTCTGTGTAGCTTTGGAGCCTGTCCTGGAACTCTGTAGCCCAGGCTGGCCTCGAACTCAATAGAGATCGCCTGCTTCTGCCTCCCGAGTGCTGGGATTAAAGGCGTGTGCCGCCACCACCGCCACCGCCTGGTGAAGTTCAGAGTCCTGTATCTGTATTAATTTGTGCAGATCAGGGCCTGGCCTTGTCACAAGCACTAATTCCAACACTGTGTTTAGTCTCTGACAATAGGTGAAGTGGATCCAATGGTCCACCAATTACAGTATTCATAGTGGCTCACAACTACAATCCTAGGACTTAGGAGGCTAGGGCAAGAGAACTGATACAAATTCAAGGCCAAACTGGGTTGGTGCACAGTGAATTCCAGACTGGGCAATGGGCTCCCTATGGGCTAAATAGAGAGACCTTGTCTCTACTGACCCAACCCAACCTATCCACCAGTTGCTAGCATCAATGTGGAAAGAATGAAATTCATAAAAGCAGGTGCTACAAATAGCTACCAAGGGGCAATATCCATTTCCAACAATAGTGAAAAACAAATATATAGCCACAAGTATGACAAATTTGCCTGGTATGGCAGCACAAACCTGCAATCCCAGCACTCGGGAGACTGAGGCAGAGGGATTGTTAGATCAAAGACAGCAAGACCCCTTTTCAAACAGAAATGTCATCCAAAACATGAATTAAAATTATACAAGTTTTAAAAGATATTTTAAAAATTTGTTAACGGGGTTGGGGATTTAGTTCAGTGGTAGAGCGCTTGCCTAGCAAGCGAGAGGCCCTGGGTTCGGTCCTCAGCTCCAGGCGGAAAAAGTGTTAAAATTTAAGGCTATTAATATTTTGAACTTTAAAAAAGGTCAAAGATCTGAAATGCAGCTGTATTAAGCCACTTAAAAATTACCAGACATAGCTGGTCGTGGTGGTGGTGCACACCTTTAATCCCAGCACTGGGAGGCAGAGGCAGGTGGACCGATATGAGTTTGAGGCCAGCCTGGGCTAGAGAGAGAGAGGTCCAGGACAGCCAGGACTACAGAGAAACCCTGTCTTGAAAAACAAAACAAACAAACAAAAAAATGGGATAAATTGCTTATCAAACCTGTTCTTTGTCTGCCCAACTGTATCCACTTCCAAATTAAGTTCTGGTTAAAAATGTTTCCTGACTTTAGGTCTCAAGAAAATTTAGTAATGATTAAGTATCTTTACATACCTTAAGCACTTAGGGTCACTTTCTATGAAATACAAAATGCCTAGAATACTGTTTGAATCCTAAATAAATTCTCACCTCTAATGCTTAAAATTTCACTTCAATTGAGCTTAGTTGGCTAATTTATTTATCACTTTCTAAAACATGTTTTCTTAAGGAACAAGGGTAAATGGAAGATGTGGCCTGTCATCTAAAAATTATAGTAAGAGATACATCACCTTATATACTCATGAATCTGAAAAAAAAAAACATAGAACAAAAATAGAACTCATATCTTAGCATTAAACAATTAATGCTTGGTCATGCAGAACAAAATGTTGAGAGGTTTTTTTTTTTGTTTGTTTGTTTGTTTTTCATAAAGTAAATGAGTTACTCAATGAGTTTCCTGGACACAGAAGACTGTACTTTGGACCTGTGGCAGGCTATCACGAGCCACCACAGTTGATGGCACTTTATCAGCAGAGATTAGAAGAACCACGAGCAGGACCGCTGAACTCCCAGAGCCTTACCTTGGTTTTCTCATCCACAACCCTGAGTCCATCGGCCGACACCCACAGAACCGCCTTCACCGCTTTCTTCCCCGTCTTTAAAAGATAAGGGGAGGAGGGAGACACATACATACATAATGTTAAAAGGAACAAAACTCATCTTCCACAGAAAATACTGATTTCTGCCTTCCAAAGGTCACAAGGGGAGAGGAAGTCCAAGTTCAGGAAGGATGCCCAAAGCCAGATAACTCAACCAAACTGCAGCAACACTCATGAAAAAACAAGCCAAAACGACACAGAAACACAACACAACACGATAAGATAAACTAAGTAAGGGAGAAGGGACAGAGAACTAAATCCAAGATAACACATTCCATACAGGGCAAAGAACTTACAACCAGACTCCTCACCCATTAAACAAACAGCTGAGAAAACTGAGAGTCAGGTAAGCATTAAATACATAAGGAGTTACACCACAAGAACTTCTACAGGTATGGTGTAGAGAGGAACAGATAAATCCGAATCATTATGCCCACCATTCCACCATCCTCTGAAAACATGTGTGACCCTTGGTCACCTGAAATTTTCATGTTAAAAATGATAAGAAACCTTCATTATTCTGTGAACAATCTTCAAAAACCATTATTTATCCCCTCAAGATTAACACCGCTTTTGCTTAGGTTTTTTTTTTTTTTTTTTGAGACAGGGTTTCTCTGTGTAGCTTTGCACCTTTTCTGGATCTCACTCTGTAGACCAGGCTGGCCTCGAACTCACAGAGATCTGCCTACCTCTGTCTCCTGAGTGCTGGGATTAAAAGCATGCGCCACCACCCAGCTGCTTAGTTTTTTTTTTAAATATTTATTTATTTATGTATATGGATGTTTTGATTGTATCTACATCTGCATTGCAGAAGAGGGCATCAGATCCCATGGGACTACAGTTACAGATGGTTGTGAACAGTCATGTGTGTGCTGGGAATTGAACTCTGGACCTCTGGTAGAACAGCCAGTGCTCTTAATTGCTAAGCCATCGCTCCCAGTAAGCTCCTGATTTAGCTTAGTTTTTAATTTGACATTAAATGCATGGAAACATTTTGATGGCATAGGAAGATTTAAAAACTACTGAGAAAATAAGGGTTGTTTTGTTGTTGTCTGGTTGGTTGGTTTTTTGAGACAGGGTTTCTCTGTGTAGTCCTGGCTGTCCTGGAACTCACTCTGCAGACCAGGCTGGCCTTCAACTCAGAGATTTGCCTGCTTCTGCCTCTGCCTCCCAAGTGCTGGGATTAAAGGCGTGTGCCACCAACCCCCAGCCTTTTTTTTTTTTTTTTTTCTTTTTTAACTGGCTGGAAAAAGACCTTTCTTTTGGGTTGCCACCCAAACAAGAATCACTGAGAACAAGTTGGTAATTTATTTCCTCTGTGAGACAATGTAATGGTACTTAATGTCCTTTCTTAACTTGTCTATGGATATAAGCAAATTAAAACAAACAAAGGCTGAGGGTAGATATCAGATTGCTATAGAAGTACAGACCAAAGGGAATCTGGTGCTAAATTTGGAGCAGCAGTTTCTAGAAGGGACAAGGACTAAGAGAACTGCCATTCTCCTTCCCATGTCCCCAAGCCCAGGAATCCTGGTTGCGGAAGCATGCTCTTAGTTAAAAAAGCTGCTAGGACCCACTCCAGGCTCATCATTTCCACTACCACACCACATGCCAGGTGAGTGTCTGCAACGGTTTAGCCACCGCAAATACAGGAAGACCTCACAGACCCCTGCAAAGCGATACTCCAAGAAAACATAATAAATAATAAGTGCTAGAGATGCGTGGAGAATAAGGTACAGTGATGCTGCAAGAGACAGTCAAGTCTGTCTGTGGGACTGGGGAAGACTATACCAAGAGCACAGAACTGAGCCCTAAGATCATGTTTCTCGATGCCCTAAAACAGGGTTAGGGAGGCAGAGAATGGCATGGACATGCCAGGCAGAAGACAGTAGTCCAAGAAATTGAGGCAAATGGTACAAAAATCTGGGACCCTGAAGTATTTTAGTATGGGTTGAAAGTAGACTGGGCAAGAAGCATTGGTAGACGATCAGGAGGGAAGTCTCATCATGCAGGACCTGTATGCCTTCCAGGGAACTGGATCCTAATTCGATGGGCAACTGAAAGCTTCGGAAAGAATCAAACACAATGAAGCTGATTTCCATTTCTTTTTTTTTTTTTTTTAATTTTTCAAAATCTTAAATTTTTTTTTTTTTTTTTTTTTAGACCAAGCTGGCCTCAAACTCACAGAGATCTGCCTGGCTCTGCCTCCCGAGTGCTGGGATTAAAGGCGTATGCCACCATCGCCCGGCCCAATTCTATTCTTATTTACCACGTCTGATTGTGTGTGCAGTCAGAGAACAACTTGCAGGAGTCAGTTCTTTCCTTCTATGGTGTGGTCCTGGAGATTGAACTCAGGTCACCAGACTTGGCAGCAAGGGCCTTTACCCACTGAGTCATCTCACTGGTGTTAGGTCTGCATTTATTAAAATATAACTCTTAATTATGTTTGTGTCTGTGCCTGTGAGTGCAATGTCTGTGGGTCCTGATGAATGAACCTGGGTCCTCTGGAAGAGCAATAAATGCTCTTAACTACTGAGTCATCTCTCCAGTCCCTAGATTTGCATTTTGAAACATCACTTTGCAGCAGCATACATCTGGTCAGAAAGAGATCAACAAGTAAGATTCCAGGTGGGGAAAAAACCCCTCAGTGTTGATCTATCTTGGTTAAGATAGAAAAGGAGATTTTATATAGTGTAGGGGAGAGGATGGGTTCCTGTCTTGTGTTACTGAGTGAAAAGTAACTCTGGCTAAGATAGATAAGAGATGTGAAATACGTTTTAGAGGAGATTTCAGGAAGTCTGAGGTGTCTGTCAAACATCCAGCTAGGTAGGGATCAGCAGACAACTGAATATACGGGACTGAAGCTAAAAAGAGAATTCTTTTTTTGGGGGGAGGTGGGGACGGGGAAAGAAAGGGTCTCTCTACACAGCCCTGGCTGTCCTTGAACTCACAGAGATCCTCCTGTCTCTGCCTCCCAAGTGCTTGGATTAAAGGAGCATGCTGCCACACTTGGTAAAAAGACAATTTCTTAATAGAGTTATTTATTTTATGTATATGGGTGTTTTATCTGTGTGTGCATCTGTACACTAGGAGAGGGCACTGGATCCCATGAGACAACAGTTATAGACGGAAGTGAGCTGCCATGTGGGTGTTAGGAATTGAACTCAGGACCTCTGGAAGAGCAGCCAGTGCTCTTATGCTGAGCTACCTCTCCAGCACCAACAGAAAATTCTTAAGATAGAATTCTAGATTGGGAGAAAATAGAAGGAAAACGACACAGACCATCAATAATTAAAGAGTCGGGAGGAAATAAGCAATTCCTTGAAATATCAGAAAAGGAATACAGTCATGGGACAGAACAATGGAAGATGACAATCATTAAAACTGGCGGAGAAGGGTTTCAAAAGAGGCTGTGTCAAATGTGATGCAACGACCAAGTGAGGACGGATGTTACGAGCCCACTGGATTGAGCAACGAAGACACAGCAGGATGACAGGATGGTAACTCTCACGAGTTAACATGGCTAGGCTGTAGTACCTAGCTGCTTGATCAAACACTAGTCTAAAAGTTGCTGTGGCTAGGCATGCCTGCAATCCTAGCACTCAGAAGGCTAAGGAAAGATCAGCATGTGCTTGAGCCAGATGGATAACGTGATGAATTCCAGGCCAGCCCAATGTACCAGGAACATCCTCCCACCCCACCCTTTCTCAAGACAGGTCTGTGCAACAGCCCCTGGAACTCACTCTGTAGACCAGGCTGGCCTTGAATTCAGACATCCGCCTGACTCTGCCTCCCCAGTGCTGGGATTAAAGGTGTGCACCAACATGCCTGACATAAGACTTTATCTTAAAAGAAAAACAAGGGCTAGAGAGATAGATGGCTAGTGGTTAAGATCACTTATTTTTTAGAATTGAAATTCAGTTCCCATCCCTCAGGTCAAGTGGCTCACAACCACCTGTAACTCTAGTTTCAGCAGACCCAGGACACAACGCCCTCTTCTGGCCTCTGAGGACATGGCATGTAGGCAGGTACATAAACAAACAAACAAACAAACAAATAAATAGCGACTGACTTTAGATAAAGAAGATTAGCTTTTAAAATTTGGGCAGGTCCTGTTCAACCAGTTGATAAAGTGAGTCTACCTTGAGTCTGGAAAACAGTAGTCTTGCTTTAGTTTCCAGTCTGCCATGTTCAAGCTTAAGACTTGCCACATGCATGAACTCATGAGCTAACTCCTCTAATAATCTATCTCACATGTACATGCATGTGCCCAAAAGTACATGTGCAGCCATGTTCACCTATCAGGTGGGCTTCTCTGGAGGACCTGATAGTGAAGTGGAAGTTAGATTAGAATGGGCTGAGAAATAAATAAAACGTAAGAAGAGTCTATGAATACTAAACACACTCTTTAAAGAGCTTTATTGGCTGAGTGTGGTGGCACACTCCTTTGATCGCAGCACTTGAGAGGCAGAGGCAGGCAAACCTCTGTGAGTTCAAGGCCAGCCTGGTCTGCAGAGAAGCTCTCTCTCAAACCAACACCAGGCTTTCCTATAAGGTTAGATGTGGTGCTGCATGCTTGTATTGTAACCTGAAGCACTAAGAGGTTAAGGCTGGAGGCATACACAGCAAAACTATGCTTTAAAAAAGCTTTTCCATAAAAAGGAGTTACATACAGGGCAATGAGGGAGGCAGAGAACCTAAGGATGTCTATAAGACTGTGAAAAATTAGCATGCATTTGCAAGCTACTCTAGAAACACAAAACAAGCCTGAATTCAGTGCTACTATTTACAAGCTAAGCAAGAGATAGAATTTCTGTTTCTTCATGCGTAACATATATGTATATGTGTTAAAAAGACTGGGGATTATATACAGTACCTGGAATTTTTAAAAAGTAAAAAGGTAGTATGGCAGCCTGCCACTTCTCATTATTTAACTGCTCCTGTTCATTTTCTTCAGTTGTGCTTTCAGCTTCGCTAAGTGAAGGACATTAGTTCTTCCCTTTTTATGTTCAAAGAATTGGCTGAATACTTGCTGTGGGGAATAGAGAAGGCAGCTATCCAGACATAAAAGGCTGCTAAATGGTATAGAAAGTACTGAGTATGTTCATTTACAGATTTATCACTCATCACGATATACTACTCTATAAACTGCAGTAGTCAGCATTTGAAGCAACAGATAGGTCAAGGTTAGCCAACTGAAGGTGGGGGAAAATAAGTCATTTTAGAATTGGTCTCTGTTAGATTCCTTACAATACTCAGAAATGTTCTGAAATTCACTCTTGGCTCAAATTTATGGTTATAGAAACATTTGTTTTTCATTTATGCCTTCATAAAAAGTTTTATGTTATAGTAATGGATTGTATTATGTATAATCTAACAGATTCTGAAAGATGCATACTAAGACTGAGTTGTGATTCTGGGAAAGAGATCTGTAAGGAAGAAGAGGGGATGGGGGTTGGTAGCAGTGGGAGGGAAGTACGGGAGGCCGGGGAAAGAGTAACCAGAATGTATTATATATACCTGTATGAAGTTGTCAAAGAACAAAGCCTATTACTAAAGAAAGGCAATTCTGAATAAGCACGAAATGTAGGACTTACCTATGGTAGAAATACCCCCTCCAAAAGGTGTATACTTTAGACACTAATAAAACTGTGGGAGTGATGATGTACACATGAGAAATTTAGAATGAGTTCATTACTGTTGCTACAACTCATTCTGGCTGGGTCATTGTTTCAAGGTTACAGGTGGAATTTCTGCAGGCTAATGCTCATGTCAAGAAGAGTTCACATGAAAGATTATTATTTTTCGAAGAAAGAAAATGGACCTAACACAGACAGAATGGTAGTAACAGAATTTAGAGAAATCTGGACAGAAGGATCAAGCTAACCCGTGACTAGCGAAAAGCATAACCTTCAAGTCATCACTTTCTAAATATCCACTTTGGAATTAAGAAATTAGAATCTGCTTTACATTTCTTTTATTATGAGTAAATCTTTTAAATTTAATTTCTCTCTCTTTTAGATTTTGAGACAAGGTTTTACTATATATAGTTTAGGCTGGCCTCAAACTCTGTTAATCTAAACCTACATGGCTAGTAACCAGGCTCTGGCATTGAAGAAAAACCCAACAGGCAGGGAGTCAATTATAGATGACTAAAGCCACTGTGGGGACCTGCTACAAATAAGAGTCACACATTTTGTAATTTTTGTTTGTCTGTTTTGGAGACAGGGTCTTGCTACCCTTGAACTCTCTATGTAGCACCTGGCCTTGAACCTGTGACTCTCCTGCCTTCACCTCCTGGGATTACAGGAGTGTGCTACTATGGATGCCCAGTGTATGGCGTGTTGGGACTGATCTTCATGCATGCTAGTCCAGCACTGTGCCAAGTGAGCTACACTCTATACCTTTAGAGTGATTAAGCAGAAATAACTTTTTAAAATAAGTTGAGGGGGCTGGAGAGATGGCTCAGAGGTTAAAAGCACTGGCTGCTCTTCCAGAGGTCCTGAGTTCAATTCCCAGCAACCACATGGTGGCTCACAACCATCTGTAATGAGATCTGGTGCCCTCTTCTGGTGTGTAGAACAATGTATACATGATAAATAAATCTTTAAAAAAATAAATAAATAAACAAATAAATAAATAAGTTGAAAACCAATGAACACAACAGGCTGTCAATTGTCTTCCTAGATTAGAGGAGCCTGCATGGCTTTCATTTTACATACTGATGCTAAGCTGGAAGAAATGAGACACATTTATAGGAATGAGGTTTTTTGGTTTTTTTTTTTTTCGAGACAGGGTTTCTCTGTAGCTTTGGAGCCTGTCCTGGATCTCGCTCTGTAGACCAGGCTGGCCTCGAACTCACAGAGATCCACCTGCCTCTGCCTCCCGAGTGCTGGGATTACAGGCATGCGCCACTACCACCTGGCAGGAATGAGCTTTTAAACTGTTTAAATCAGGGACTGGCACTTTCTCTGTGAAGGGCCAACTAGCAAATACTTTGGGCACTGTCATCCATATAATCTGCATGGCAATTACTCAACTGTCATCATCGCACAAAAGAAGCCAAAGACAACATGTGAACAAATGGGCATGGTCTTGCTCCAATAAAACTTGAGTTTTCAAAGACAAATATGGTGAGCTATGCTCTGAAGATTTTTCTAGAACTCAGTCATTAACTGAATCTTTTGTAAGATTCATTATTCACTATTCTGCACCCCCCATATTTATACCCTATCCAATATTTTAGACTGACTCACATCTTAGGTTCTGTCTAAACCTACAATTCTATGATTCCCAGGATCACTAATGAAGTAAGAACGCACACTACCATAAACAGAGTTGATATTCAGAGACGAGACGGTTTGGGAGCACATGACAGCTAATAAGAAGGGTAAGCAGATGTTCTCAAGGAAGTCAAAGTAAGGAAATGTCATGAAGGCCAGGGAAGCAGATGTGGCACAGCTATGACGTTGTTCCCAGCAGCAGCACATACACTCACAGATGACTCAGTCCCCAGAGGAATAACGACACATGAGCCAGCTAATCATGACGCGGTGTGCCTTGTAAGAAATAAAGAAGAGCAGGGAGGGGGTGGTACATGCCTCTGATCCCCACATTCAGGAAGCAGAGGCAGGTGGATCTCTGTGAGTTCGAGGCCAGCCCAGTCTGCAGAGTGAGTTCCAGGACAGGCTCTGAAGCTACACAGAGAAACCATATCTTGAAAAATTAGAATAAATAAAATAAAAATAAATAAATAAATAAAAAAGAGAACTTTTTCCCCACAGGGAACTTAGATTCAGTTGTTTTTGTTTTAAACTTTATTTAAAATTTGAGGAAAAAAGACTGTGGGGCAGGAGAGGTGGCTTAGCAGTTAAGAGCACTGGCTGCTCTTTCAGAGGACCCCAGTTCAATTCCCAGCACCCACATGATAGATCACAACTGTCTATAATCCAGCTCTAAGTGATCTGACACCCTCACACAGACATACATGCAGGCAAAACACCAATGCATATAAAATTAATTAAATAAATAAATTATCAAAGAGTTTTGTTGTTGTTTGTTTGTTTTTGAGACAGGATCTTACTATGTATCTGTCTTGGAACTAAGTATGTAGACCGGGGTGGCCTCAAACTCAGAGAGATCCACCTGCCTCTGCCTCCCAAGTGCTGGGAAATTCTGAAAGTTTAAGGAAAAAAGAAGTGTAAAAGTTATCTAAAACAAGAGAGTAATTGTGCTATGAAAATCAGGACATCTCATTCATCCTGGCCTAAGGATAGATAGCACATTCTCTAACATGTTTTATATACTAATGCTGACTTGAGAATGACTGAGATGCTATGAATATATAGTGTATATATGAGGATTGGCTTCTGAAAATTAACAATTTACCCCTTTAAATCTAGAAAAGGTCAATGACTAAGACCTTTAAAAGACTAAGTGCTCATGCATAAGAAAAAAAGGACATAAAGGTGACTGTGAAAGCCTTGTGGTTACTCGTTACTTCTTGTTCGTTCCGCCTTCCCTTTCGAGGATTTGTCCTAATATACTTGTGTGTGTGTGTGTGTGTGTGTGTGTGTGTGTGTGTGTAGAGGCCAGAAGACAACTTCAGGTGTCCTCCTCAGAAACACTGCCTGCTTCCTTTGAGATGAGGCCAGACCGTCTGTCCAGGGAGCCCCAGGCCTCCTGCCTCTGCCTCCTCAGCACTGGGATTACCAATGCGTGCGTGCTATCACACCTGGCCCACCGTTTTCACCTGGGTGCTGGGGTTCACACTCAGATTCTGTGCTTGCTTCACTAAGTTAGATTCCCAGTATGGGAAATGAACTTTCAAAAGGAAAAATAAAGCAAATCCTAAAAATTATCTAAGAAGAAACTGAAGAATATAAAATTCATGTAAGGAAGAGTTCAGGAATTTAAAAAGCAATAAGGAAGAAAAGGACCCAGAGGTTGGGGAGATATAGCTCATGGCTAACTTATAACTAACTTGCACAAATACAATATTCTTAGTAATTTTTATAGGTCAGCAATAAATGACATAATAGCTTAGATAAGTTCACAAACTTAGATTCTTACAGAGTTCAAGGCAGACAAGACAACAAGATGACTAGCCAGTCAGACTGAGTGAAAGTAACATGAAACTTCTGGGACTGTGAGAAACACAGTCCAGGGCACAGACGCTCAGCTCAAGCACCTTTCACACAGAATGCATGCTACTTTCTCTGAGATAACCTGGCTTTTTGTCAGAGTACTCAATATCTGAAGTGTCTGCAAGCAGTGCAGTCCATGTCTAGCGTCCTCTGTGTTACATACTTCTTCTCCACTCATTCTAATGAAAGTAGACCCAAGGAAAGCAGGTCAGTGCTTTTAAATGAGATGATATTAACATGGGGTAGGGCAAAGACATTTGCACCAAATTTCAGAAAAATTCCGATTTTAGCATATGGTGAAATGTACTAGGTAGGTGACTCCTGAGCTAGTCTTTATGTGCTTGTAAAATGTAGCCTCATGAACCACCAGGCAATTCACCAGATGTTGTTAAGCAGCAAACCAGAAAGTAGGCCAGGGCTCACTGTAAGCTACAAAGCTCAGTGTAACTATTGGTAACTCTATTGGTATAGTTTTCATCTACAGAGTTGGTTCTCTCATAAAATGGGAATAGAGACTACATAGCTCATAAGACTTCTCAAACATATTATAAACTCCTTTCAAATGTTTAAGTGAGAGGTAGGCAGATCTCTGAGAGTTTGAGGCTAGGTCAGTCTACAGAGCAAATTCCAGGACAGAGCAAATTCCAGGACAGCCAGGATGGTTACACAGAGAAACCCTGTCTCAAACAAAACAAAACAAATAGTCTTATGCCAGGTGGTGGTAGTGTAAGCCTTTAATCCCAGGACACTGCAAAACAAAAAACAAACAAACAAAAAAAAAAACAAATGTTTATGTGTCATGTAGCTACTTGGTAATAAAGTATTTGTTAAACATGGCATTTGTACAAAAGGCATGAGGTGCATATAATAATTTCTCAAAAGCTGAGTATACTATGGACTGCAGAGAGCAATTAGCTAGTTTGGAAAAAGTTAAGCTCAGGTCTAGTTACCCTCCCTTTCTTTTTAGATGTTCATGGTACAGTTCTATAATCAATCAGATGTCTACACTTTTATTACTGAAGTTTCTGGAAGCATTGCTGTCACCATGGAGGTAAGCAAGAGTGGTTGGGTGAAGAGGTGAAATTTGAGATGATAAAGGCAGCTTCTTGGCTATGACTAATGAATTGAAATCAAGACTAACTTCTTTCACCTACTTACTTCAATGTAAAAGTGTGTGGTGTAAAAAACTACTAGCCGGGCGGCGGCGCATGCCTTTAATCCCAGCATTTGGGAGGCAGAGGCAGGTGGATCTCTGTGAGTTCAGGCCAGCCTGGTCTACAGAGCGAGATCCAGGACAGGCTCCAAAGCTACAGAGAGACCCTGTCTCGAAAAACAAAAACAAACAAACAAAAAAAAAATTACTATTGTTCTCTTTATCGTGGACCATTAAAACACACAGGCTCAAACACTAGGATAGCATT
The DNA here is from genome assembly GCF_007827085.1 of Peromyscus californicus insignis. Lineage (NCBI taxonomy): Eukaryota > Metazoa > Chordata > Mammalia > Rodentia > Cricetidae > Peromyscus > Peromyscus californicus. The sequence continues at coordinate 71,577,039 of NW_026294447.1, read as the reverse complement.
ATAATTTATGAGGAGCTGTACTATAAAAACACCACCTGCTGGGCGGTGGTGGTGCACGCCTTTAATCCCAGCACTCGGGAGGCAGAGGCAGGTGGATTTCTGTGAGTTCAAGGCCAGCTTGGTCTACATAGTGAGTTCCATGACACTCAGAACTGTTTACACAGAGAAACCCTGTCTCAAAAAACCAACCAACCAACCAACCAACCAACCAACCAAAAACTCCATATACCTGCTATTTATATTTTGTTTTTTTGAGATAAGGGTTCATGTAGCTTAGGCTGGTCTCAATCTTAGTACGTAGATGAGCCTTGAACTCCTGATTCTTTGGCTTCCTCGTCTACACGCAAGAATTAAAGGTGTACGTACACTACTATCCCCCCTACTATTTAGACACACACACACACACACACACACACACACACACACACACACACACACCCCTTGAAGATTGAACCTAGGGCCTTATACATGCTAAGCAACTGTTTTTCTGCTGAACTACATCCACTTTTCATTTTTAGTCTGAGTCAAGGTCTTGCTAAAAATCCCAATTTTGTAATCATCCTACCTCGGTCTCCTGAACAGTTGGGATTACCTGTGTAGCAACATGCCTGGCCCTTCTTCATTTACAGGGTGACTGAGATGGCTTAGCAGATTAAGGCACTTGCTGCCAAGCCTGACGACCTGAGTTCCATTCCTGGGGACCACATGGTGGAAGGAAAACTGTCCTCTGAATCTATATGGCCCAGACTGGCCTTAAACTTATGGCAATTCTCCTGCCTCAGCTTCTCAAGTGCTGGGATTACAGGTACACAACACTTCATCACTATTAAATTTCCACATAATCTGAGTGTGATGGCACAATGTCTTTAATCCCAGAATTTAGGAGACAGCAGCAGGTGGATCTCTGTGAGTTCAAGACCAGCCTGGTCTACATAGCAAATTCCAGGACAGCCAGGGCTACATAATAGAGACCCTTTATCAATAAACAAACAAACAAAAATCTCTAAATTAAAATGAAGTGTTAGAGCCAGGCATGGTGATGTACAGAAAGCAAGAGCCTCATGAGTGGAAGACTAGGCTGTACACGTGTTTAAGGCCTGACCGATTAACTAACAAGACACTGTCTCAGAGAGGGAGGGAGAGGTGGGAGAGGCAGAGGGGATAGAGCTCAAGCTCAGTGGCACAGTGCTTATCTATCATGCTCTAGGACCTCTGTTCCATGAATTAGTTTAAACCACTGGGGAAAAAATGGTTTTTATACCAATACCAAGCTGTTTTTATTACTACAGCTCTATAGTAGAGCTTGAGGTCAGGGATGATGATGCCTCCGGAGGTTGCTTTATTATACAGGATTCTTTTAGCTATCCTGGGTCTTTTGTTTTTCCATATGAAGTTGAGTATTTTTCTTTCCAAGTCTGTGAAGAATTGTGTTGGGATTTTGATGGGGATTGCACTGAATCTGTAGATTGCTTTTGGTAAGATTGCCATTTTTACTATGTTAATCCTACCTATCCATGAGCATGGGAGAGCCTTCCATTTTCTGATATCTTCTTCAATTTCTTTCTTTAGAGATGTAAAGTTCTTATCAAAAAGGTCCTTCACTTGTTTAGTTAGTGTTATCCCAAGGTATTTTATATTATTTGTGGCTATTGTAAAGGGTGATGTTTCTCTGACTTCTTTCTCAGCCCTTTTATCATTTGTGTATAGGAGGGCTACTGATTTTTTTGAGTTGATCTTGTATCCTGCCACTTTACTGAAGGAATTTATCAGCTTAGGAGTTCCCTGGTAGAAGAAAAATGGTTTTTGAAAACTATAATAAAAAAGTAATTTATGCTGAGTGGCAGCGGCGCATGCCTTTAATCTCAGCACTAGGGAGGCAGAGGCAGGTGAATATCTGAGTTTGAGACCAGCCTGGTCTACAGAGCAAGTTCCAGGACAGGTAGGGCTGTTACACAGAGAAACCCTGTCTCAAAAACAAACAAGCAAACAAGCAAACAAACAAAGAAAAACAAAAAACCACCAAACAAAAAAAGTAATTTACTGGGAATAAAATCCAAAGACAATTATTAGCTCTTTAAAATGGAAGTCAGATGGTTAGGGATGTAGCTCAGTTGGTTGAGTGCTTGCCTAACATGCATGACATCCTGGTTTTTGCAGCACTAGGCACAGTGGTACACTCCTGTAACCCCAGCACTTCTGGAGGCAGAGCCAGGAGAATGAGAGATTCAGGTGATCCTCAGCTAGAAAGTAAGTTCTAGGCCATCCTAGAACACATGAGACCTTGTCTCAAAAACCCCAAATAATAGCTCCCTACCCCCCAACACATAGGAGAATGGAAGCCTGTTAGCACAGGTCTATAATCCCAGCTATTTAAGAGAATCACTAAATTCAAGGCCAGCAAATTAGTAAGATCATACCTTGCTGTGGAACAATCCTTTTCTACACTATGAATACATATTACTCTTATTGGTTAATAAAAAGCTGACAGGCCAGTAGCTAGACAGGAAGTTAGGTGGGAAAGCCAAACTGAGAATGATGGGAAGGAAGGCGGAGTCAGGAGGGACACCAGCCAGCTGCTGAGCAAAAAGGATGTGTAGAAAATGAGGTAACAAGCCATGAGCCATGTGGCAAAGCACAAATAGAAATATGGGTTAATTTAAGTGTAAGACTTAGCCAGTACCAAGCCTGAGCTATCAGCCGAGCATTTATAAGTAATATTAAGCCTCTGTGTCGGTTATTTGGGACCAGGCAGTGGGGACAGAAAACTCTGATTATAACACCTCAAAAGAGAAAGTAAAAAAAGGCTGTGGATATAGTTCACAGTAGAACACTGGCCTGGCATGTGCAACCCCCAGCATTACAAAAGAAAACAGAAAAACAAAAGTGATTGTGTATAGCACAATGGTTAAGAGTATAGACTCGGAGACAGATTATCTAGGTTCAAATCCAAACTCCTATCAATTTATTGGATCTGGGATTAAGGAGGCCACTTAACCTCAGCTGAAACCTCAGTTTCCTCACCGAATAAAGGAGAGTAATAATTGAGTGTTATTTAAAGATTAAAGTGATTCATAATTTTTTCATATCTCATATAAATTTGAAGTTGTGACAGTATTGTCAACTTGGCAGAATCTGAAATCACCTGGGAAAAGTGTCTAATTGAGGGGCTGTCTAGATTAGGTTGGCCTATGGACTAGTCGTGAGCTAAAAGTGGGTGCTGGGAAATGAACTCAGGTCCTATAACAGCAGCAATCACTCTTTAATGGGCCATCTCTTTAGCCTCTTTTATTCTATTTTGCTCTAGTGCTGAAGACAGAAGCCTGGGCCTTAAGCATGCTAATTTTGGGCAAGCACTGTACCACTGAGGTACATTCCTTGCCCTGGTACTTCTGAAGACCTGAGTAGTGAACAAGTATCACTAGAAAAATATCAGAGTACCTACATAAACAGCATCCATGCAGCAGATTTTGGTAGACAATTAATTGAGACAGATTTTTCTAGATCAGCAATACAGGTTAAAGATCACAGCAGAATCTTCAAAGATAAGTTTATGTACTTTCATTTATTCTCCTGAAATTTAACTTAGATTTCAAAAATAGTAATAGTCTTGAATGTAAAGTTTGGGGTACTTTAAATTTTTACGTGAATCTAATATTTCTTCCTATTTCTGTCAGTCTTGGGCCCTAACTAAAACCTACCTGTTAAAAAATATAGCTAATACACTAACAAAACAGTTTTTTTTTTTTGTTTTTTTTTTTGTTTTTTTTTTGGTTTTTCGAGACAGGGTTTCTCTGTGTAGCTTTGCGCCTTTCCTGGAACTCGCTTTGGAGACCAGGCTGGCCTCGAACTCACAGAGATCCGCCTGGCTCTGCCTCCCGAGTGCTGGCGTGCGCCACCACCGCCCGGCAACAAAACAGTTTTGAAAGATCAAATAGAGTTTATCTACTAGCAGGTGCTGAAGAGATCATTAAAAAAACTTACTTGATTCATTTATTGGGCTTTCCTAGAAATGAGATTAAGTATCAAAAGAAAAACAGGTAAAACCATAGACAGCAACTACTTCACTAATTTTCAGATACAGTCAAATCTATTTCTGTTTGTGTAGAAATCAAGGCTTTATTCTTATTCTGTTAGCATGTCAGTGCTATATTGGGGTGTAACTCCTTATAGAATAAGCACAATCATGGCATTAAACTTACTTTTCCAAAGAAGCCTTTGAAGAACTTCCTTTCCTGGAGGAACAGGGGGACAAGTCGAGTGCTATTATTGTATAGGCTAAATGTCCCAGGGTTTCACATCAATTAAGCACATACAGAAATAGAAGAGAAGGAAAGTGGGAGAAGGGGAGGGATGAGAGTTTTAAAGAGTTATCCATACCAGGAGTGACAGGGAAAAGGAAAGGTGCATGAAAACACAGGGCAACACACTGTATGACCTGAGGATCCCCAGAAAGAGAGGAATTCAGAGCTGTATTCATGCAGTGCAAATACTTAATTAGGAATCTCTTTTTCCAACAGAGATTATCCAAATTTGGCAGCAGAGAAAAAGATTAGGACATACAAGTTGGGCACGACTTTGTATTTAAAATTCACAATAGTAACAAATAGAAGCTTAGTTCTACATACATTTTTCTACTTAAAATCAATGGTAGTCAAATGTGGTGGCATGTGCCCATCATCTTAGCTCTTTCGGAGGCTGAGGCAAGGCTGCCTAACCCTGGGAATTCTTGGAGAGCCTTGACAGCATAGTAAAAGCCTGCCTCTTAAAGAAATAAAAAGAAAACAGGAACCTGTGAAGGCCTTCATAGTGAGATCCCAGACCAAAAGCAAACCACCACCTTGTTGGTATGCTGTTAGGTTCTGAGTTTGATGCCCTGGAATTGCAAAACTTAAGAAAACACAAAAATGGCAACCCGTATGCTAAATCATGAGCATACCTCAACAGTTCTTGCCACACCTTTTCTAATTCAGGGACCTTAGTCACAGGTGGTCCACATTCATTAGTGTAAGTGTGTGCTCAGCAATTCTACAACACACAGAACTAGGAGGATCTATTCCAAGTCAGAATAAATCATTGTAAAGGATCTAAGGCTAATGTTTACACTGGGGCATAGAAAAATATGGGAGAACGAAATTATGTTCATGGGCTACAAATGGAATTTAGGAAACAGGGTTTTGTTTTCTTTTTAACTGTTCTTTTAAAACAAAGACTCTTGCATGGATATAAACAATTATCAACCATCAGGATATGGGAGCCATAACAATCTATGGTCCTACCATCATTTCTTTTGTTTTGTTGAAACAGAGTCTTAACTATGTAGCCTGGAACTCACTGGCCTGAAACTCAGAGATAGATCTGCCTCTGCCTTCTGAGTGCTGGCAGTAAAGAGGTTCACCACCACAACTAGCCCTACCATCAGTTTTTAAGCACCATTTATACAAACTGATTATTAAGGAAATTTAAAGAATGTATGCAAAGTAGATAGGTTCTACCCGCCTCCCCAACCCAGCTTTATATTCCCTTCCTAGGGCTGAACTATACTTTTAATTCTTTACTTTTTATAACCAACTTTTGTAGCTGCAAAAATGTCTAGTAAGAGACAACTATGCTGAAATTTGGGTCTCCCAGTTTTTGAACTCATTTAGTGCTTTTAAACACTACAATGGGGCTGGAGAGATGGCTCAAGGTTAAGAGCACCGACTGCTCTTCCAGGTCCTGAGTTCAATTCCCAGCACCCACATGGTGGCTCACAACCATCTGTAATGAGATCTGGCGCCCTCTTCTGTATACATAATAAATAAATAAATAAATCTTTAAACACTACAATGTTTTCCCTTAAGTTTTGAAAGTCACAAATGGCATCAAATATTTCCGCAAGATACTCTGAACTGAAGCTGGAAAAATAATCATGTTATCCAGGTAGCTGTCACAGCAAGACTAAGATGATTTCTGCTGCCAAGTTTGGTGGCCCTAGTTTTGTTAGACTATGAGTAATGCTCAGCTTTCAAGGATGCAGCCAATGTTAAAGATTCACCATTCTCGCAGGGTGGGGTGGGAGTGACAGTTAATATTTAATTCAGCTCCTAGAAAAGCTCTTGTTAAAGATGGGATTTTTTTTCCTTTTTTTATAAAAGACCCCAGATGTTAATGAAAAAAGGTGACATGCAAAATGCATAAAAGACAGATAATGGATTAGAAAATATTAATGTTCTTTTAAAAAACATGTTATGATTCTTTTACCTGCTAAAATAAGAACATATATTAAAACAAATATATCAAATAGTGAATAAAAACCCAACATACTAGGAACTAGTTATATAATGAAACAAATCTAAAACCAAGGCAGAGAAAAGAGAGACATTCAGAAGACAATGGAATGAAATAGCCTTCTACAATGAAAGGTGTTTTGGATCACAGTGAAGCAAGGCAAAGCCTGATACAATAATTATAGAGCTCACTGCTAAGTGATATTTATCACCCTGTAACATACAGGTAACACAACTAAGCAACAGTCATTTCTGAAATTTATTCTATGCAATCTAAGATTTGTAGTAGCTTGAGTTATGTCACAAAATAATTAAGTTAAAAATACTTGTTACTTTATGTATATGAAGGTAAGAAATGGTCTGAGGTACACATTTAAAAAACTATCCCAACTCTATTTTCTTCACTGGAGAATGTCAACTTTGCCGATGATCTCTAATACAAGTTAAAGTAATTCTAAATTACAAGGGACCATTTCTGGGAGGGTCTCCATGTGACTATACTTGTAAATGATTTTCAATTCCCCACAAAGTTAAAACCAGTAGAAACAGAATTTTTTGGTTTACAGGCCATTCACATGACAAGCTTAATATGTCTGTTTTGCTGCTTAACTGGCACCTGAGTTAAATAATTCTTCAAATTTTAAAGCTCTGATAGTCAAACAGATTCCAAAGGTATTTTGTTTCTTCAATCCTCTGTAGCTTTATACATTCCTACAACTTGTTTCCATTTATTTAAAACTCTTTCGGGAAACTTTATGATCTTTACAATAACAAACACTAGTGATATAGCATTTGACAGTTGATTAGCTTGAACTGTTTAGGGGTCCCCCAGGCAGTGGGATTGGGACCTGTCCCGAGTGCATGAGCCGGCTCTTTGGAACCTAGTGCTATTGTGAGACACTTTGCACAGCCTTAGTGCAGGGAGGAGGGGCTTGGACCTGCCTCAACTGACTGTACCAGGCTCTGCTGACTCCCCATGGGAGACCTTGTCTTGGAGGAGGCGGGAAAGGGGGGTGGGTTGGGGGGAATGCTGGGGGGTGGAGGAAGGAGAACAGGGGAATCTGTGGTTGGTATGTAAAATGAATAGAAAATATCTTAATAAAAAAACTATTAAAAAAAACCAAAGAATCGGGCACAACAGGATGTAGATCCTAGATGGGCATCTGTTAAAAGAATGCTGTCAAAGAAACAAGGGAACCTAATATCTCTAATTAGTGAAAATATGAGAAGATGACAAAAACATATCACAGAGCTATGTGGATTCATGAGACAATATCCTGAAGACTTCCTAGTTACTGCAAGGTCTCAGTATACCACTAGGCAGCTTATCTACAGAACAGTGATGTTTTATTGAGCATAATAAACATAAGTTTACCTATTACCCAAAAATCCAATTTGATTTTTAAACATGTTTGCCAATTTAGGTCTATACAACTGTCCTAAGTTTCCTGGATATGCCAGAGGATGATGCAGGGGTATTCCTCAATTGTTCCGTATTATTTTTTTGAGGCAGGGTCTCTCTGAACCCAGAGTGTACTAATTCACCTAGACTGGTTGGGTGAGTGAGCCTCAGAGGTCTTTGTCTTCAGGCTCCCAGCTAAGGGATTATAGCCTTGTGAGTTGTAGCCAACTATCTGGCCCTGAATAACTACAATTTTTAAAATGCAAATTTAGGTTATATTTATGGTGAATATAAAAATACACTAAATGTTATTCAAACAGTCCTCGGCCTTAAACAATAATCTTTTCTTAAAAGTAAAAGGTGAAATTAAAGAAACAATCTACTCAACAAAAAAACTGGCTTTAAACTAGGTGATGAGCAGAGTGGAGCGGCGTGTATCTGTCCTTCCAGTGTGTGGGAAGTGGAGGCCAGTAAGACTTGGAGATCCTGTCACAAAAAAGACAAAAACCCCAACGGCGGCGGCAGCAGCAGCAGCAGCAGCAGCAATAAAAACTAGACATTTAAACACCTGGAATTGGAAGAGATTTTGTTTTATTTAATAATTTTTATTTTTGTTTTTGTTTTTGGTTTTTCGAGACAGGGTTTCTCTGTAGCTTTGCGCCTTTCCTGGAACTCACTTGGTAGTCCAGGCTGGCCTCGAACTCACAGAGATCCTCCTGGCTCTGCCTCCCGAGTGCTGGGATTAAAGGCGTGCGCCACCACCGCCCGGCTAATAAATATTTTTTTAAAAATTAATTTTATGTGCATGGGTATTCTGTCTGCATATATGTCTATGTACCACACATATGCCTGGGACTCTTGGAGGCCAGAAGGCGGCTCAGATTCCCCAGGAACTGGAGTTACAGATAGTTATGAACTACCATATGGGTACTGGACATTGAACCTGGGTCCTCCGGAAGAGCAGACAGTACTCTTAACCATTGAGCCATTTTTCTAGCCCCTATTTATAAATCTTGAGGTTCATTTGTACTTTATACAATAAATTTCCTACACAGTAAAGAGCTGTTTCTAATTTTTTTTTAAGTTAAGATTCAAATGAAGTGATGCACCCAGGAGGATAATGTGCTGGAAGTTGAGACTGTCTCAAAAACCTAAATAAGACAGACACCAAAGTTTAAAAACAAAACTAGATAGTAGTGCTAGATGTGTGGCTTGACAGAGAGAGTGCTTGGCTCCTGTGAGGCCCTGGGTTTGATATTCAGCATGGAAAAAGAAGAGGACCGATTGTTCCCAAATGAAAAGATTTTCTTTTTAAATATTTATTTATTTTTTTATGCACTGGTGCTGTGCTTGCATATATGTCTGTATGAGGGTGCCAGACGCCCTGGAACTGGAGTTACAGACAGTTGTGAGCTGCCATGTGAGTACTGGGAATTGAACCTGAGTCTCTGGGATAGCAGCCAGTGCTCTTCACCGCTAAGCCATCTCTCCAGTCTTGAATTAAAAGATTTTCTAAAGGCTAATTCCACAGTGGCCTCAGAACCCTAAGTAATGTAAATTTGAAGACTTTAATAACTATAGTTTGTTTCAGAATAAACTATTTGCTTCCTAGGATTCTAAATTAAGATTTATTTTTATTTTTAATTATGTGTGTTTATATGAGTGTGGGTTTGTGCACATGTTATGGAGTGATGGCCTCTGCCAGAAGAGGGCATTAGATCCCACAGAGCTGGAGTTAGAGGCAGCTGAAAGCTACCTCAAGAGAGTGCTGGGAACTGAATTTGAGTCCTCTACAAGAGCAGCAAGCCCCTTTAACTGCTGAACCATCTCTGTCTCCTCCCCTCCCTGTTTCCTGGGAGTTTTCTGTTTTTTCCTATGATTAGTAATACACTGATATAAAATATTCTTTAGGCTGGGAATAGGGGCTCATGCCTATAGTTTTAGCACTAGGGAGGCAAGCCAGGATCAGGCTAGCTTGGAATACTGAGCTATACAAAGAAACTATCTCAAAAAAGAAAGAGGAAAGAAACAAACAAAAACATTCTTTAAGAAGTTTAAATAATTATTTTTAAAACATCCTAAGCTAAACTCATCTAGTTTATCATTCTAGAGGAATGGAGAATTACTTTATGAGAAAAAAAACCTAAAACTTTTATTTCTCTTTTAAACTAATTTTGATAAAAATGGAAAGCTAAATTATCCGAGTCTGTATTTAACTAAGGAATAGTTATATAAGAGCTAGTCTGTCAAACTAGTTTCATGGACCACAGAACACAGACAGACACAAGTCCTCTTAACATTGATGAAGTCAAGGAAACTTGCTAGGCTTCTATCATTTAAGAATTTAAATGCCCAAAACCCGAGATAAAGGGTTCTATACATATAGATGAATATATGTGTGCTCATTTGTACACAGGGTTGTTTATGTTCTGCTTTCTACATTTAGTTATTTCTCTGCTTTTCTTTCTACAACAGATTCAGGCATTTATTCCAAAGTACAATCTACCTCTTTGATATATTTTTAAATTTTACATATTTTATACTGAGGGAATACATAAGCAGTAACATAAACTTTATCAATAAAACAGAAAAGTTTTGGTTATTAAGCAAATTGAGAAATAAAAAGCACTCATTAGTAGCCAAACTTATACTAGCAAACCCAAAGTAACATCAATGTAATGCTGTTTGGGGATAGCACATGCGGAAGTAATGCTTAAAGCTCTCACAGCAGAGTGGGAACGGCTACGTGCTGGGGAGAAGGCAGGCGTGAAGGGGCTTGGAGAGTTAGGGGACGGTCCTCAGACGTACTGGAAACAGGAAATTAATACTTCAATGTGATCCTTTATCAACTGTAGATATTTTCTCTCCCTCATTAAATACATATGAATGTAGGATGTAGTCTATGGTGTAACAGGCAAAGAAAACATTTATCTTGAAAAGGACTTACACATTTCAAGTTTATGCAAAAGGAAGGGAAAGTAGGTTGGTTGTGTCGGAGGGACATAGGAAGAAAGATGTAGGAGTCAAGATAATGAGAAGTCCCTCTCATCAGGCATCACTCAGGCATTTTCTACTTTTGTTCCCGGAAAGCTCTTTCTTACAGATTTAAAATTAACAGTGTGATTGTCCAGGTATCACAATTAAGTTGTTAACTCTAACATTTCTGTGCTGGTTTTAGAATACGATTTTCTATCAGATTTCATGCTGTTTCATATAGGCCATAATAAGTGAAAAGCATAATTTGGATAATGTAGGAGCAAAAAGGGAGCACAATCTTGTAAGAAAATATTGGCAGCATATAGATCAATATTAGCAATCACCAAATACATACTGCTTTCAATCTTTTTACAGCATCTTCACAGATGTGCATTCCTCTTGACTCATCAACTTCTACGTGGCCAAGGTACTGTAGAGAGAAGGGAAAGGAGTTAGTTCTATTGATGTTTATTGAGACGCTATTTATCTAGTAGATAGCAGATGATAGAAAATTAAACTCCTGCATCAAGAAAATCATGGCTATTGTAGAAAAGTGAAAATAATCTTATTTTATTCATCAGTGTTTCCATAGGAATGAAATTTAGAATATATCAGAATTATTAAGGGAACAAATGAAAAAGTATATGATAGTCACTAAATGTTACCCGAATCTATGGGATCAAGTGCATAATAGCCTAAGTGAGATACAATTCCTCTAACTCAGATAAAACATATCAAACCAAGCCTAAGACAAAATATGTACACCTAGCATGAAAAAGCACAAACATGACCAGCAAGATGGCTCAGCTGATAAGGTGTTTGCTAATAAACTTGACAACCTGGGTTCAATCCCTAGAACCCACATGGAGGAAGGAGAGAATCAATTCTCACAAACTGTCTTCTGACCTCTACACATGCATCATGGCATACATGTGCTTGTGCGCACACACACATGCATGCACACACAGATGTGTAAAGTTTGAGAAGAAAGGAATTATAAGGTTCAGAAATTATAATGAGCTGAGAGAAGTACACAACCAATTATGTGTAATAGAATAACTAAACATCAGTGAGTATTCCTGTCACCTAGAATATGAGCTATAAGAGCATGGAGATCTTGAGTACTGAAATGAGTCTGCACTTGACCCTAGAGACAGTAGGAATGTAAGAATGAATTTATTTACAAGGTGATTATGATTTAAACTAAGCCTTATTATAGGACTAGTCTCAGGTTAAAGCAAAAGGGATGGTGGCATTATGCTCCTAATACCATATTCTAAGGGTTCCCTCCCTCCTTCCCTAATAGACAAGATCTTAAGAGTCTTGTTATGCATCTCACGCTGGCTTTGAACCCATGATCTTCCTATCTCAGCCTCTGGAGTGGCTGGGACTACAGGTGTGCATCATCATACATGACCTATAAGTGCTTTCTCTTTTCTTTCTTTTGTTTTTGTTTTTTCAAGACAGAGTTTCTCTATGTAGCCCTGGATGTCCTGGAACTTGTTTTGTAGACCAGGCTGGCCTGAAAGTGCCTGCCTCTGCATCTCTAGTGCTGGGATTAAAGGTGTGCTGGGGGATGGTCTTTCTGTATGCTGTGAATATGTTTTGCTATTATTGGTTAATTAAAGAAGCTGTTTTGGCCTATGGCAAGACAGGTTATAGCAGCAGGAAATCCAAGCAAAGATACAGACAGAAGAAAGGCAGAGTCAGAGCAGATGCCAGCCCGCTACCTAAGGAGCAACAGGCCAGCAGAGTAATACCACAGTCATGTGGCAATACACAGATTAATAAAAATGGGTTAATTTAAAATGGAGAGTTAGCTAGCTATAAGTCTGAGCAATAGACCAAACAGTTTGTAATTAATATTAAGCCTCTGAATGATTATTTTAAAAGTGGCTGTGGGACTGCGGGACCGGGGCGGGACAGAGAAAAGTGTCTGGCTACCAATGTTGTAGAATATTATTTTAAAGTGTGTTACTTTTGTTTATGTCGCATTTGTTTAACTCTGTGAAGCTGTGTTACTAAACACCCGATGGTCTAATAAAGAGCTGAACAGCCAATAGTGAGGCAGGAGAAAGGATAGGCAGGGCTGGCAGGCAGAGAAAATAAATAGAAGGAGAACTCTGGGGAAAAAAAGAGAGATGGAGGAGAGACAGGAGGAGGAGGACTGACGCAAGGGGCTAGCCACCCAGCTACACAACCAGCAACGGAGTAAGAAAGAAAGACTACAGAAACAGAAAAAAGTAAAAGGCATGAGGCAAAAGACAGATGGGATAATTTAAAGTTAAGAAAAGCAAGACATGCCGGCGGTGGTGGCGCACGCCTTTAATCCCAGCACTCGGGAGGCAGAGGCAGGCGGATCTCTGTGAGTTCGAGGCCAGCCTGGTCTACAGAGCGAGATTCAGACAGGCACCAAAGCTACACAGAGAAACCCTGTCTCAAAAACCAAAACAAATAAATAAATAAACAAATGAATAAATAAATAAAGTTAAGAAAAGCTGGCTAGCAACAAGCCAAGCCAAGGCCAGGCATTTATAAGTAATAATAAGTTCCACGTGTGAATTATTTGGGAGGTGGGTGGTGGGGCCCCCAAAAGAGCAGAAACAATCACCACCATTTCCTGGCTCCACATGTGCTTTCTCTCTCTCTCTCTCTCTCTCTCTCTCTCTTCTTCTTCTTCTTCTTCTTCTTCTTCTTCTTCTTCTTCTTCTTCTTCTTCTTCTTCTTCTTCTTCTTCTTTTTCTTCTTCTTCTTCTTCTTTTTTGGTTTTTCAAGACAGAGTTTCTCTGTGTAGCTTTGCGCCTTTCCTGGAACTCACTCTGTAGCCCAGGCTAGCCTTGAACTCACAGAGATCTGCCTGCCTCTGCCTCCCGAGTGCTGGGTACATGTGCTTTCTTAAAGGCAATTCAGAATCTGGTTCCAGGTAAGATGGAGAACACTTAGTACACAGACCCTAAGCCTCCCACTAAATGAAACCATAAAATCTGGATAGAGTGAGTGCATTGGAGCAGCTATTGAGGGTCTGAAAAGAAAATAGAAGAATCAGAATACTTAACTTGAGGCATCACTAATTTTTAAGTTTAAGTTTACTTTTCCCACTTCCTTCTTTGGAACCTCCAGCTTAAAAAAATACAGCCAAAGCAGTGAGATGGGGCATGAAGAAACTCTGGTTAAAAAAAAACAAAGTACTCTAGTTCTAACGTGAGGACCAGAAATGGAAACTCCTAAACTCAGAGAGAGCCAAGGGAAGCAGCAGAAGCAGCATGACTGAAAACATCTTCATCAGAGTATCCTCTCCGTTTATTCAAAGAAAAGAACCAGAGAATGAGGATGCGACAGAAGAGATCCAAGAAGCAAATAGCTATTCAGGAGCACAAAAGCTTGAGACCCAAGTTCTGGGCTAAACTTGGACTACACAGGTAAGGATCTGCTCCTATAACTGGTATATCAGACTTTCAGAGCTGAACCAATAGAGATTTCCCAGTTCTCATACTCACCATCAATGGGTGATTTATACAGGCTTTGAAAACTAGAGAGATACAATTCTCATATCTAAGTAATAAAGTCCAAAGTCCTCCAAAATATGGAACTTTGAGTATTGACTTGAGGTATAGACATGATATGATATGATATATGATATGATATACATAGTAACAAAGTCCACACATGGCCTCAGGTGGTAAGTGACAGTCAAAATCAGGTATGCTAAAAATACTACATATAATTACCATTAGGATATATGTATAATGCATATATGAAACATAAATGTTTATATTTAGACTTGGGCCCTATCTCTAGGATGCTTACTATGGATATATGCAAATAGTCCAAAGTTTTAAAAAAGATATGAATAATACTTCTAGTTCTAGGACAGCCAGGACTTTTGCACAGAGAAACCCTGTCTCAAAAAACCAAACCAAACCAAACAAATAAACAAACAAAAACAAAACAAAACAGAAAAGCCCAAAGTCTAACTACTATAGTTTCTTTTTTGCTTCTGTGATATCTTTACTAGGTTGTATAGTATTTTGTTAATTCCATCAATCTATAAAACTGCCCATGTTTTCTATTTATTTCAATATATCTAAATAAAATAGAAATAATTTTTTTTTTTTTAAATTTTTTATTTTGGCTTTTCGAGACAAGGTTTCTCTGGAACTCGCTCTATAGACTAAGCTGGCCTGGAACTCACAAGAGAGTCACCTGCTTCTGCCTCCCAAGTGCTGGGATTAAAGGCATGTGCCACCACTGCCTGGCTAGAAATAATTCTCATAGGGTTTTGGAAACAATGGTCCTTAAGACCATGTCTACTCAGTCGTATAGAGAACTTATCAATTTTAAAAACAGCTCTCTTGCTGGGTGGTGGTCATACATGCCTTTAATCCT
The DNA here is from genome assembly GCF_007827085.1 of Peromyscus californicus insignis. Classification (NCBI taxonomy): domain Eukaryota; kingdom Metazoa; phylum Chordata; class Mammalia; order Rodentia; family Cricetidae; genus Peromyscus; species Peromyscus californicus. Next base: position 71,562,009 of record NW_026294447.1, on the reverse strand, counting down.
AGCACTTGGGAGGCAGAAGCAGGTTGATCTCTGTGAGTTTGAGGCCAGCCTGGTCTACAGATCGAGTTCCAGGACAGCCGGGGCCACACAGAGAAATCCTGTCTCAACCCACCCTCCAGAACCCCCAAAAAACAAAACAAAAAATCCAAAACAAACATTCAAACAGCTTTCTCATTTTACTCATGGCTAAGGCCCATTCAACTTTTATTTTTCTACCTTAGTCCATTTTAATAATGTATATATATATATCTGTAACATTCAGAGTTCATTACAGTTTCAAAATCATCAGCAGAAGTTATAAAATGCTTACATAACTTAATTTCTTTGGTAGCATCTCCTCACATTATCTCTAATACAGATTATATATCTATATATATATATATCTATATATATATATCTATATATATATAGATATATATAGTATCATACTTGTGCTGGTGCATGTATACATATATATATGTACATACACATTTGTATTTTCTTTTTACTAAGGCTAATTTCTATTACTGTCTGTAAATTATTCAACATCTATTTCTACTTTATAGAACAAATTGAGAGTAGATCTTTATGAATTACCTTTAGATTCTAGAAATGAATACAAGATTTTCTAATCATTTTCATTCTACCATGTAACTCAGTCAATTCAATTGGCCACACGTGACTATTCATACCAACAATAACAAAGAAAGAAGATTTGATAAAAAGCAAAAAACGAAAGTATTTTATATTTGTGCTGACTCTTAGTGGCGTTCTGTTTAGAAACGTGAAAACAGAAATCAGCCCTGAGTCTCAGTAGACTGTGAAAGAACATGTCCACTGAAATAAACACCATTTCAAAGGTCTCTTTTCTTCTCTGAGACACTATCTCACTGAAAAACTGCAGCTGACTTATGCTTTAATGGCTAAAATATTTGACACTGGAGCTTCTTTTGTGTATGCCTTTTACAAAGTCTCTGAGAAAGGGACTTTTATTCATAAAAATGTGCACTAGAAAAACTACTATGTGGAACTGCATTCTTCATGAATGAAATCATTTTCCCCTTTTTTGAAAAAATTAAAAATTAGAACCCCTGCCCTCACTTGGTCATGTTGTCCATGAGAAGAAGCATGGAGCCTGATGTGAGAGACCACACAGGAGTACTTCCCAGCAGTAGCAAAGAGCAACATAATAATCACTCATTGTAACAAACTAGGAAGAATTTCATCATGCATATATAGATTATATTATTTATATAGTAAATATTGTATGCAAATATACAGAAAACATTATCAAAGTTTTGTGTCTTTAACCCAAGTGTAGTAACAAGTCAAATTAAAATAGTCTCATCTTTAAAATCTGGATTATAATTACTTCTGAGTAAGTCATGACATATAATTGTGGAAGTTCAGTACTGGAAAGAATTTCATAGATCCAAATTTTTTCTTTTACAAAGTGTCAATAAAGTTAAACTAGTAGAGTCAAAGTCATATCAACTAGTAAACTGACAAAGCCAAGAACAGAACTCAGGTCTTTTGCTTCCTAGGTCTTTTCCAACTACCGAATACTATCTGTTAAATAAAGTACATGTGAAACTGTCCTGTTGAAATAATGGCTCATAGTTTACTGTTCTTACATGCATTTACTTAATGTTATTCTTCAAAACAAAGTGGCCGCCCAGACAGAGCAGTCACCCATTTTGGTGGCCCTACTTATCGCTCAAGTAGGATTTAAGCTCAGTATTTTCCTCACTATTGTCTTGCCATACCTTTCCTAATTAAACTACAGGACTATTGCTAACAGAAGATTAGATACAGGGAAGTTTAAGTTTATAGACATACATAGATCATAAGTGAATAAGGGATAGGAGAATTGGAGTAGCTACATTTTGCAACTCTTTCTGTTGGTGTTGTTTTTCTAGACAGTCTCTGTGTAGAAAAACAACTGGTTGTCCTGGAACTCTCTATGGACTAGGCTGGCCTCACGTAGAACTCTCAACTCTGGCTTTGAACTTGGAGATCTGCCTGCCTCTGCCACCTGAGTATCGGGATTAAAGGCATGCACCACCGCTAGCCCTCTTTTTTTTTTTTTTAAAGTACACTTTTGTGTGTGTGTGTGTGCTCGCATGCATGCATCACGGTGCAAGTATAGAAGTCAAAGGACTCTCCTTCCACCACGAAGGTCCTGGAGATCAAACTCAGGTTGTCAGGCTTGGTGGCAAGTGCCTTAACCTAGTCAGTCACCTTTGTATGCACTTCTTAATGAATTAATAAACCCAGGCAATGATCATCAATGGCTGATATACCCCCAAAAGGATAACAAACTATTTTGTGTGTTCAGGTAATAGTCCACACTACCAGTGAAGTATTGTGTGTGTGTGTGTGGGGGGGGGGGGATAGATAAAAACTAAATTTGAAGCCGGGCGGTGGTGGCGCACGCCTTTAACTCCAGCACTCGGAGGCACAGCCAGGCGGATCTCTGTGAGTTCAAGGTCATCCTGGGCTACAGAGCGAGATCCAGAGCAGGTACCAAAACTACACAGAGAAACCCTGTCTCAAAACAAACAAACAAACCCCCTAAATTTGATAAACATTTATCTGCCTCTAAAATCAACAATTTAAAATAACTTGTTAAGCAAAGTGAGTTCCTGGCATTTTCACTTTAGTGAGGAAATGGAGACTGGAAATGAGGAACTACAAGAGAAACAGGCTCTGCTGAATACACCATGCTCTCAGACGAAACACCTAGAGAGTACACCCTGTGAATGGAAGTAAATGAGAAGTAGACAGAGCGCTGCCCAAGTGGTGCTTCACTTTTGTTTGCTTATTTGTTTGGTTTCATTGGTTTTATGAGGCAGGATCTCAGTTCAGGCTATCGCCAAGGACGATCTTCAATTCCTAAACCTCTTGCCTCCGACTCTCTGTCTTACATGTGCTGGGATCACAAGCTTGTGCCAACCATGTCTGGTCAGGCTTACTTTACTAAACTAAAACCTGGCAAAAATATTATAAGAAAGAAATTTTTAACAGGCCCAAATGTCTGAAAACAGTGACATAAACTTTTTGAACAAAATATTAGCACACAGAATTTAGTTGTGCCCTAATAAACTCACCTTGGTTGTGATAAGCATTAATCAAATTGAGATTCCAAGAACGTACAGTTAGTTGACTTTTAGAATACAGTCTTGGGCTAGAGAAGTGCTTCAGCAGGTGAAGGTGCCTGTTGTCATGCCTGGCAGTTGTCCTCTGACCTGAATATGCACATCATGGCACTTGTTCACCTACACATATACATTTACATGCGCACATAAAATAAAATTTAAAAATGTCATAAAACAAACAAACAAACAAACAAGCAAACCAGAATTTGGGGCTGGAGAGACACTTCAAAGGTTAAGAGAACTTACTGCTCTTGCAGAGGACCAGGTTTAAGTCCCAGTGTCCACATGGTGGATCACAACCATCTATAATTCTAGTTCCAAGGGAACCAACATTCTCTTCTATTGGTGCATATACATACATGCAGGCAAAATGCCTATATACATAAAATACAAATACTGGGGCTGGAGAGATGGCTCAGCGGTTAAGAGCACTGGCTATTATTCCAGAGGACCTAGTTCAGTTCTCAGCACCCACATGGCAGCTTACAACTGCCTGTAACTCCAAGATCTGACACCCTCACTCAGACATACATGCAGGCAAAACATGGATGCACACACACAAAAAAATTTCTTTCTCGGGGTTGGGGATTTAGCTCGGTGGTAGAGCGCTTGCAAGGCCCTGGGTTTGGTCCTCAGCTCTGGGGGGGGGGGGGGGCGACAAAATAAAATAAAAATTTCTTTCTCTGCAACGAGGCAGCCAACATGCAGATCTTGGTGAAGACCTTGACAGACAAGACCATCACTCCAGGTGGAGCTCAGTGACACCATCAAGAATGTCAAGGCCAACTGAGGGATCTGGATGAAGAGATCCATGGCTAGGCCCCGGGTGGAGCTCTGGGAGTCCAATTAGCGAGAAAGAGGAGGGTTTATATGAGCGAGAATTGTTGAGACCAAGGTTGGATAAAGCACAGGGACAAATAGCCAAATGAATGGAAACACATGAACTATGAACCAATGGCTGAGGGGTCCCCACTGGATCAGGCCCTCTGAATGGGTGAGACAGTTGATTGGCTTGATCTGTTTGGGAGGCATCCAGGCAGTGGGACCAGGTCCTGTGCTCAGTGCATGAGTCGGCTGTTTGAAACCTGGGGCCTATGGAGGGTCGCTTGGCTCGGCCTGGGAGGAGGGGACTAGACCTACCTGGACTGAGTCTACCAGGTTGACCTCAGTCTGTGGGGAAGGCTTTGCCCTGGAGGAGATGGGAATGAGGGGTGGGCTGGGGGGAAGGTGAGGGGGGCGGGAGGGGGGAGAACAAGGGAATCCGTGGCTGCTATGTAGAACTGAATTGTATTGCAAAATAAAAAAAAAGAAAGAAAAAGAAAAATAGATTTGAGAGAAAAGAAAAGAAAAAAAAAAAAAAGAATGTCAAGGCCAAGACACAAGACAAGGAAGGCATCCTACCTGACCAGCAGAGGCTGATATTTGCCAGCAAGCAGCTGGAAGATGGCTGCACCCTGTCTCACTACAACATCCAGAAAGAGTCCACCCTGCACCTGGTGCTGCGCCTGCGTGGTGGCATCATCGATCTATCCCTTTGTCAGCTTGCCCAGAAGTACAGTTGTGACAAGATGATCTGCTGCAAGTGCTACCCACACCTGCACCCCGACCCCCATGCAGTCAACTGCTGCAAGAAGTATGTCCAATAAAGCTAGGACCCATGATCCCAGGACCAAATACAATTCCCTTCAATTGACTAGAGCAGTTAAAAAAAGAAAGAAAAGAAAAGAAAAAGAATATTCAAGTTAATTACTAAAATTAACACCTGAGTTTGGTAAGGTTGCTAGATATTAGTTAAACATTCAAAAGCTAGATGTGGCAATATATGACTATATGAACACATGGGAGGCAGAGGCAGGAGGACTACTCTAAGTTTGGAAACAGCTAGTCAGGGTTGTAGTGTGAAAGGTTGTCTTTTAAAAAACAAAAAACAAAACAAAGGGGGGGAGGGGCCCTCTGTACTTATGTAACATTAAAAAAAACAAAATGAAAATTTAAAGAGATCCCATTCACAACAGCAAAACTGAGTTTATATTCTCCCACTCACAAATAAATATAATCCTCTAACAATCTCCTCCAAAAGAATATATGCTAAGTTTAACCTTTTAACTACTCAGATTAGCCATCTTAACGATGTGGGTTGCACACCTGTAATTCCAGCACTTCTGAGGTAGAGACAGGAAGATTGGGAGTTGGAGGTCATCCTCAGTTACAGTAAATTCAAGGCCAGCTGAGATGCTGCCTCAAAATAAGTATCTTGAACCATCCTTTCCTTTTTCCTCTTTGTGATACATCACAAATCTAATCCATCAATATATGCTATCAGCTTTCCCTATAAAATATATATACGCGTTTTATAATCGTAGCTGAGTGCTTAAGGTGATGGTCTTAAAAATTATCTCCAGAAACTGGAACTGAAGAAAGGGGTCAGTTATCACCCTAACATAACCAGTGTCTATTTCACAAGGACTTTTGCAGTGGCCTCGTAACTACACTCTGCTTTTAATCTTGTAGTTCTATAGTCAACTGAAAGCAAATGACCCAGAGTGAACCTTCAAGAGCAGCAGTCCCATGATGAGATTTCTCTGCTCAACAACCTTTAATGGTTTCCTATTTTGTCTAAGTAAAAGTAAAAATCCTTAAAATGGAGTTGGGCGTGCTGGTAATAAAGCACTCAAGAGAGTGAGGCAGGAGAATCATGTATTTGAGGCTAGCCTGAGCTGTGTAGCAAGACTCTGTATCCCCCAACTCTCACCCGTCAAGAAGCTCTAGGCAAAGGACTTTTCAGTAGTGTTTAGTGACTGTAATGAGGGCATTTGTAGTAACAGTAACTGGGAAAATTACTTCTAGCTAGTAGACAAGGGCCCAAGAATGAAGAGATCACACTCTATCAGACACTTGTAACACAGAAACAGCTTCCTCAGTTATCTTTTATTAGATTCTAATTCCTCTTTCAATACACATACACACAGTGACTTTTGACAGATGTAACTGCTATGTCAATCACGGGAAGACTGCACATGCTAGATACAATTTTAGCAACATTTATTTCTTCTTTATACACAGAATAAAGTGCAAGTATGGAACTGTGTAAACTAATTCAGAATTTATAAAGAATATTGTATTTGTATCAAAGAATGCAGCTGGGAGGGGTGGTATTATTTGAAAGTACTAAACTACACAATAGACTTTCTACTTACCAACTTTCAGGACTACCTGGTCTACACAATGGCTTCGTTTGCCTCTTAGTACGCTAGGCCTCTCCTGCTAACAAGCACTCCACGTGCTGCCTCCCTGTCTGTTTCCTTAGACACCTGCAATGCTTATTTTCTCAAATGGCATTTCCCCTGCAATGAGGACTTCCCTAACCATCATATTGAAACTCTATCTAACCTCATTTATTCCCTTCATACACAGGTCCTTCCTGGCACATCAGACAGTCTATGTTTGTTCGCTCTCTAACAAACATGAAAACACCGCAGGGATTTTGTTGTCTGCGCTGTTCATTGCACACCCAGTATCTAGAACATGACCTGTTCTAGGTAGCAGGCAGCAGACATTCAGCAATTATCTGTCAAACTTATCAATGAACCAATGGTTTCAAAGAGAAGAAATCAGAGTAAATTCCTTAGATTTACATTAAATTTAATGCCTCATAATAAATATTTTTAGAATAAACATAAGATATAGGAGATGGGGCTGGAGAGATGGCTCAGGGGTTAGGAGCACTGACTGGTTTTCCAGAGGACCCAGGTTCAATTCCCAGCACCCACATGGAAGCTCATTAACTGTCTGTAACTCCCGTTCCAGGAGATCTGACACCTTCACACAAATGCACATAAGATTAAATAAATTATTTTTTTTTTTTTTTTTTTTTTTTTTTTTTTTTTGGTTTTTTGAGACAGGGTTTCTCTGTGTAGCTTTGTGCCTTTCCTGGAACTCGCTTTGGAGACCAGGCTGGCCTCGAACTCACAGAGATCCGCCTGGCTCTGCCTCCCGAGTGCTGGGATTAAAGGCGTGCGCCACCACCGCCCGGCTAAATAAATTATTTTTAAAAACGATATAGGAGATTTAATTAATATCTATAGGAGAGATTGTAAACATTAGCGATCTATTAATATGTGAAGCAAATGAAATAAAAACAGCTGATACAAACTTGAAAATACGAGAAAGTGATTTCATTTTTTATGATGGAATATCAAGAAAAACCACCTAGTATTCATGGAACAAGGAATTAAAATGGAAAAAGAAATTAAAAGTAATCTAATCACAAATGTTGGGTGAAAAAGAGTTTACAAATTCAGACTGAGAAGAATGCAAGGCTAAACCATGATGAAAGTGAAAGAACATTATATTAGCTAAAGAAGTCACAACATTATTACTGGGAGAAGCAAGCAAAAACAATTAGCTCTCACTGGGAGGGGAAAACTGGGGGTGGGGTGCGTTTGCTTTGTTCTTTTTGGTAGTGTTGAAAATAAACCCTACCCCACTTGTCTCCTCAGCTGTTAGACATATCTCACTGAAAATAACTTAGTTCTTGAGGATCATTAGAGGTTCCAGGACTTGTATGTGGCCAGACATGATGACAGTGCACGAATCCAGGTAACCTCACCTACCTGGGAGGCTAAGGAAGGAGAACATGAGCTGATGCCTCCCAGGGCTACAGGGTAAGCTCAAGGACAGTTGGACAATTTAGTGAGACCCCATCTCAAATAAGCGAAAGGGCTGGGGATGTAGCTCAGAGCACTTGCCTAGCATAGGCAGCAGTATCCTAGGTTCAGTTCCCAGTACTCCAGTACTCCCAAACCACACCTATGTGTTCTTATTTGTACTAATTCCAGATTATGTAGCAGAAATTATTATTATTAATTAATTAAAACTTTTTTTTTTTGTTTTCGAAACAGGGTTTCTCCGAGTAGCCCTGGCTGTCCTGGAATTCATTCTACAGACCAGGCTGGCCTCAAACTCAAGAGATCCACCTGCCTTTGTCTCCTGAGTGCTGGGATACCACCCAGCCAGAAATTCTTATTTAAATAATTTAAATACAAAAAGGAAAATCACTAACTGCAACATATTTTTCTCATTTATTTCCATCACTGAAGCAGATTATGGAGATTAATTTTTGGAAGACTTTTTTTTTTTAAGATTTATTTATTATGTATATAGTACGTATGACTGCAGGCCAGAAGAGGGCACCAGATCTCATTACAGATGGTTGTGAGCCACCATGTGGGTGCTGGGAATTGAACTCAGGACCTCTGGAAGAACAGTCAGTGCTCTTAACCTGTGAACCATCTCTCCAGCCCCAGAAGACTCTTTCAATTGCCCTGATTCATGGGATTTCACATCCTATGAGCTATCATGGAGAATTCCTCACCCCCCACCCCACCTTCCCACCCTCCCATCCCCCCACCCCGACAGAGAATCATAGACATTTGATTTTACCTTAACTGGGAAGCTACACTTTCCAGTTCGGACTCCTTCTTCATCTGTCTGCCACTGATGTGGACGACTGGCCTCTGGGACATAAACATCTTTCTTTCTCCTAAAACTCTGCCGTAGTTTGTTCATGTTAACTTTTACAACCTGCAGAGACAGTAAAGAGGTGCCAAACAGTTATCATCTTCTACATAAACTTCGGATCACCATCTTAGTACGAAACCCGCCCCAAACCCCAAAGTCCCATGTGAAGGTATGGCTTAAAGGAAAAGGGGCCATTAGTACACGTCCTTTGAGAGGCATTAAGTTTAATCAGAACTATCATTTTAAAGACAACCACAGTCCCCTCCAATCACACCGCCCCCCCCAACAACGTCTGATGCCTGTGTCATCGTTTCAAATACTGGGATTACGGGTGTGTAGCACTGTGCCTCAGTTCATGTGGTACCAAGGATTGAACCTAAGATTTTGTGCATGCTGGCACACATTTTGCCAACTGAGTTACAGGCCCAACTCTTCATTCTTTCTTTCTGTGGCCTTATCTACTGATTTTACTCTGTAGTATCTTTTCCCTGTCCCTTGTCCCACTATTCATTCATTCTTATAGTCTATCCTACCCTTTCATCTGTAGTTATATTACTGGCAGACAAGAGAAAGACACTAGTATTCCCGAGTTGAAGGATATCTGACAATAGCCAGGACAGCACACACTGCTTGAGTGAACAGAAATGCCTCCCAGTCTTGTTTGCAGGGCAAGGGACTGAAAGCACAGCCCTGTACACACCAGGCGAGCACTCCGTCTCTGAACCCCTCTTAGGCACTTTTTTCTTGTTTTACTCTGATCACTTCTCATGCCTCCTGATGAGGATGGAACTCACAGGCAAAAGCTACCTCCCCAAGCCTTCTCTTTGTGGTATCTTTTGTTTGCATTACTATCTCCACTAGAATACAAGCTCTACAAGGACAGGATTCTATCACATTCCCTGTTTACTCCCTGGCTTCCTGGAGCCGGTAGGCAGAGTAGCTGTTCACGTCTAAGTATTTCTGATTAATAAATGATGCACACCTGAGGTTCTGGTCACTCTCTAGGTTATGTACCAGGGGCACCTTAGCACAACTGAAAGAACCTTGTAAGTTTTACAATGAGACAGACCTGAGTTGGAACGCTATGCTGTCACTGCTGGTGGTGGGACTGAAGCAAGTAAATTAAATTTTCTAATCCTTAGTTTATATTGTTATAAGATATGGTAATAACTGTTACCTTGCAGGATCATTGTGAAGTTCAGAAATAATGTTAAGTAAAATGGCTAAATGTTTTAAGAGGGACTCATTATGTTTCTAGGGCTGGCCTTGAACTCTTGATCCTCTTTCCTAAGCCTCTTGGGTAGCTAAGGCTACAGGCCTGAATGTGGCCAGCATCCAATTCTACTATTCTGACTGAGACAGTTTTGTTTAACGTCTTGCAAAAGGCCATTACTGAGACTGCTTCAAATAAAGGCCCATTTCATTCTAATCTGTTCTGATTACTGTCAGCTTTCTAAAACATCAATCTGACCATGCAATCACTCTACTTTAAAGTCCTCCAATTGCTTCACATCACCTTCAAGACTAAGTCCAAATGCTCAGCACAGCAACCACAGTCTTTGTCTTACGTCTTCTCTTACCAGGCCCCATGCTCTTACCAGCATTCGCATGCTAAGTTCCAGCTACACTAAGCTACTTACAGTCTCCTACTGGAAGTAGGAGCCAGTCCTTTCTCCGTGCCTCTGTCTGCACAGAGAGAAAATACTTCAGTTTGAGTTAGCTCAAGAGAAGCTAACATTTAACAAAAATTTATTATTTTTCTGACAAGCCCTTACCCTGCCTTGGCTAGGTCCTTCTACATTCTTTTTTTTTTTTTTTTTTGGTTTTTCGAGACAGGGTTTCTCTGTGTAGCTTTGCGCCTTTCCTGGGACTCACTTGGTAGCCCAGGCTGGCCTCGAACTCACAGAGATCCGCCTGGCTCTGCCTCCCGAGTGCTGGGATTAAAGGCGTGCGCCACCACCGCCCGGCGCTTCTACATTCTTATGGCTCCATTAAAGCTTTTGCTGACTTCTATGACTGTACTCATTAGACCCTGGAGCAATTTTCATTTCCTTAACAGCAGGCTGTATCATCCTAATCCGGTCCTGTCATGTGTGGCATACTATAAATTGGGAGAAACAACAAAGAGCCCTCGCTCCTAGCAGAGACTATTCAGTGAGTAGGATAGCGCTGCACAACGCCCGGAGAATCATTAGTGCTGGGAAGACTACAGATGTCACAGCCCATCGACACACCAGGCCTCCCACCTCTGTCTAAACTGGGGCACTAGCAGAGCAGAGTCTCTTTACTTCCCAGGCAGACATCCTGTTGTAGCATTCTGCTTGCTGAATAACAGAATGAAAATGTCAAAAAAATTTGGGGTTTAAATATTGAATCACTTTCGGTATTCAAATGATTTGCTATCTGTGTTTCTGCCATGGTTCTTGAGTTATGCTTTAACTAACCATAGGATTTGCAGTGGAAAGGCCCAGCAGTCACTGCTTGTCGAGGAGGAAACGCTAAGGAAGATCTGGAAGACTGGACACAACTCTTAGGAAAGGCTTCAAGTGCCTGTCACAACTTCAGAGAAGATCCAGTTCATCTGATTTCCATGTAAAAGTTTAAGGAAAAGGTTCCACAGGTGGGGCAATTTGGAAAAGCAGTGACAAAAGAGTTCTAAAATAAATCTACAAAGTAAAAATATGCAATTATGATATCTTGCTCACTATTTTTTTTCTTGGTTTTCTTTTTTTTGAGACAGGATTTCTCTGTGTAGCCCCGACTGTCCTGGAACTCACTCTGTAAACCAGGCTGGCCTCGAACTCAGAGATCCACTTGCCTCTGCCTCTTGTGTGCTGGAATTAAAGGTGTGCGCCACCACCGCCCGGCTGTTTGCTACTTCTTTTTTGTTTGTTTGTTTGTTTGTTTTTGGTTTGTTTGAGACAGGGTTTCTCTGTGTAGTTTTGGTGCCTGTCCTGGATCTCGTTCTGTAGCCCAGGCTGGCCTCGAACTCACAGAGATCCACCTGGCTCTGCCTCCTGAGTGCTGGGATTAAAGGCCTGCGCCACCACTGCCCAGCTGCTTGCTACTTCTTAGTGAACAACTACCACTAGCCTGAAGACATTCATCCTAGCTGAACATAGGTGACAGATAAAAAAAAAATTTTTTTTCCGGAGTTGAGGACCAAACCCAGGGCCTTGCACTTGCTAGGCAAGTGCTCTACCACTGAGCTAAATCCCCAACCCCTGACAGATAAATTTTTAAGTACAAGAATTGAGAATTATTTTTGTCCTATAGGCTGATTTTTTAAAAAGCTCCATTATACTACAATTTCCAAAGGTAACTAAATACAATTTAATTGTCAAAGTGTGTGTGTGTGTGTGTGTGTGTGTGTGTGTGTGTGTGTGTGTGTGTGTGTGTTGTGTGTGTGTGTGTGTTATCGGCATGTGGGTGCCTCAGGTCATTAGGCTTGGTGGCAAGGGCCTTTACCCAGGAAGCCGTACCTCTGTCCTTAGAAAAACTTTTCTCTCCTTTATACACTTGTTTCCTCCCTAGACCCCTCTCTTCCTCCGTATTCCTCTAGTTAATGTCTTCATCAATCTGTTGACTCCTGAGGGCTTCTACTGTCTCCAATCATTAAAGGTATTCCCTAAACAGCATGGTGCCACTGTACTCTCTCATTTATACTGTCATTCTTTAACAAGCCATTACCCCTATGTATGATTTTTCTCCATCTGTGCTTTTAATTCAAATGTATGATGTTGTTTCACATATACTTAAATCATCCCCTTTACCTCTCATTCCTACACCTCCTCTTCACCTCAACTATGTGGTTCAATAAAAACTAAAAGCATGCCAGGCGGTGATGGCTTATGCCTTTAATCCCAGCACTCAGGAGGCAGAGGCAGGCGTATATTTCTGAGTTTGAGGCCAGCCTGGTCTACAGAGCAAGTTCCAGGACAGCTGAGGCTACACAAAGAGACCCTGTCTCTAAAAAAACAAAAAACAAGCAAACAAACAAACAAAACATCCCCAAATCTGAAAGCTTATTGTGTGTTGATCTAGTTAAAGCTAGTGGTTACAGAAATTAATAAGACTACTTCCATGGCTTTAGGTGGCTCTCTATAGTAGTAATAATATAGAAACCCTGAAACATATTATTTCCTATAAGCAGTCACGGTCTGAGTTAAGTTTCAAGGAACCAAAATTAGTGATAGATGGTGGGATAGAGGAATAAAAAGTATTCCAAGTAGAAGCAACTACATCAACAAAAGTAGAGGTGTGGAAAGTCTAATGCTGGGTGGCAGCACACAGTGAGAGGAGTGGCAGAGATAAGGCCAGAGAATCTCAAAGAAGCGAGGCTTTATGGAAAATCAGAAGCTGTCTAAAGGGTTTAAACCATGACTGGCATGGTCAGACTTGCAATTTGGTTTAATTACTCTGATAATAATATGGAAAAACAAACCCAAAGGGGGAAAGACTTACAGACAAGCTATGAAGAGAACTAAACTAGGGACTGGAGGTGGCCTTGGTGGGGACAAGGGAACTGAGGAGAAGTGCAGGAAAGCTCAGTGAGAACTGAGTCAAGGCCACACAAACTGAGGGGTGGGGGATGGGGGTGGTGGGCAAGATAATAAACCTGTTAAACAGTGGTTTTCAAAATTTGGGTCACGACCCCTTGGGGATCAAATATCAGATATCTTGCATATCAGATATTAACATTAAGGTTGGGGTTGTTACAACACAAAGAACTATATTAAAGGGTCACAGTATTAGGGAGGTTGAGAACCACTGTGTTAAACCCTTAATTAGTCTCACTGATTCCAGAAATTCTGGTGAACTAACTTATCTAGACAACTAGGTCCTACATTAGGGCAAACAGCTTTCATACCAGGATAAGAGAAAAGACTCCCTTCTTGCTGGGCCCACCATTCTAAGTGTGTCACATACTTGATTTAACCCCAACCAGTTCAGGACCTTGAAGGACTTGTCTAAACCAAAGCAAGGTACAGTGATTTGCCTGTAATTCCAGTGCTTGGACTGAAAGTAGAACAAACAAGATGTATGTCTAGATTCCATTCCTGGGGTATTAAAACACGATCATTTAATTTCTCTCTTTCAACACGCTGTGGCAGGGGTAAAGCCATGGTGCCTATGTGGAGGCCAGAAGACAACTTGGAGGCTCATCCTTCCTCCACAGAAGTGAATCAGGGAGTGAACTCAGATCACCAGGGGCAGTGGTAAGCACCTTTACACGCTGGGCAATCTCACCACTCCTGAAATTTAATTTCTGAATCTGGAGGGGGGTTACAATAAGTTCAAGGTCAGCATGGACCACCTAGTAAGAACTTATCTCAGAAGATCCCTGGGGTTTACTGGCTGGGCAAGCCTAGCATACTCAGTTAGCTCCTGGATCAGTGAGAAGCTTTAACTCAAAAAATAAGGTGGAGAGCAATTAGGAAAAACTCTTCTCTCATGCGTGGTCTCACGTGGTCTCATATTCTCACAAACAAGCATACACACATACACCACAAACATACACATAGCAAAATCAAACAGAACCCACTGAATCAACAGCTTAAAAACAAAACAAAACCCCCTATACTCTTTTTAGACAGGGTTTTTCTCTGTGTAGCCTTGGCTGTCCTAGAACAAATTCTGTAGACCAGGCTGGCCTTGAACTCACAGAGATTCACCCGCCTCTGCCTCCTGAGTACTGGGACTAAAGGTGTGTGCCACCATTGCCTGGTTCAATACTCTTTCTTAACTTCCCCTAATAACCAATAATCTGTCAAAGTGGAGCTCTCTCTTGATGCAATAAATCAAGTGAATTCATCTTTTGACCAACAGGAGTCTCTTGGTAGGGAAAGTTGTCTACAAGAATTGAAAAAGACTATTTTAGGTCTTAGAAAACTACATAGAAAAAGATAAGCAGACTATATAGCTGGACGTGGTTTCACACGCCTTTAATCCCAGAGCTCAGGAGGCAGAGGCAGGCAGCTCTATGAACCTGGTCTACAGAGCGAGTTCCAGGACAGCAGGGCTACACAGAGAAACCCTGTCTGGAAAAACAACAAAACAGGTAAGAGAATAAAGAGGGGATCAGAAGTGCCTAGGGCCATGTGAAGTTTTAAATTATAAAACAGACATTTGTGCTGGGGGTGTAGCTCGGTGGTAGAGTACTTACCTAGCACTACAAAGCCCTGGGTTTGATCTCAGCACAAGTAAACAAATGACATTTGAGCAAAGAATTGAGGGAGGCAAAAAGTTAGGCATGGCAGTCAGGTAAAAAGTAAATAATGTAGTGTTCTAAGTTAGTAAGCTTGCCTACGGTATCCGTGAACCGGTCCTCCACACACATTCACTGGTACACTGATGTCAGAAATAAATCATGGGGTTTGTTCTCATTTGAAAGTTTTCACAGTATCCCAGCACAAAATCCTTTGACAATCAGGTACTGTGACTCTTATTTCCCTACCACCTCTATCACTTCATGAGAGAACGGTATCCACTGTTTATGCTAGGATTTAAGAGGTCCATCCTCACCTTTATACTTCCTAAAGTTGAGATACTTGTTTGGAGGGTTTGAGGGTGAGTTGAAATTAGTACAGAAGCTCAACACCAAACTCAAAAATCAAACTTTAGGATCCACAATAATTCTGAACACAGTCAGAATGAACTCTGAATGCATTCTTCTGTTGTTTCACTTTTTTTAAAAAGATTTATTTATTACGTATACAGTGTTCTGTCTGCATGTATGTCTGCAGGCCAGAAGAGGGCGCCAGATCTCATTACAGATGGTTGTGAGCCACCACGTGGTTGCTGGGAATTGAACTCAGGACCTCTGGAAGAGCAGCCAGTGCTCTTAACCGCTGAGCCATCTCTCCAGCCCTGTTGTTTCACTTTTACCTTACTCATTCACACAACCGATTCAAACAGGAAATCCTACAAATATCAATTAGAATTCAGCTGAATTTTTCTATTTTTCATGGTAAATAGCTGTATACTTGATAATAATTTCTGAACATTCCTAAGTTTATGTGCCTATATGGCAAATTATACTCAAAATCTTGGGATTGTGCATACATGCACCATGCATGGTATATGTATGCACATGCACACAACTACGTCCATGCCATAATCCATTCTCCAAAGAAAGGAATAAAATAAAAACAAGAAATAATAAACACCACTAGTCACTGTATAAATAGTATTACAAAAGGCATTTCATGTGCAAGTTTACAGATTGGCAAGACGAAGATGTCTCAAAATATCAGATGCTCCATGTTTAGGAAGAGACTAACTGAAAAGCAGTTCCAAAGAACTCTATAAAACATAAGCAGAGTGACAAGTAACACTCCAAGGAAAAGAAAACTTTAAAAATGAATGTTCTACTGTAAAAAAAGACTCAATGAGTAAACAAAGCTTTACTGACTAGGTTCACCAACTAAGGAGGTTTTGGTTCCTAAAACAATCTTCTATAGCCAGTTTGTCACAGGACACCACTAGCCATGGCCTCAGACAAACAAAACTTCTCTAACAGAAAATGATGAACCATATGCCTCATATACACAAGCTATAAATTAGAAACAGAGCTGGGAAAACATCAAAACTAAAGAGGTGAGGAATTAATGCACTAAAGGTATAACCTAACCATGGAACAGCAGCCAGGAAGGTGAGACAGGAGGACCAGGAGTTTAAAGTGTCCTACACACTGAGACCCTGACTCAAAACAGAAACCAACTATTCCAGCAATGGCAGAACTTCAATGTACAGATGTATGGAATCGGCTTTGAATCTGCAGTTATTCTGATATTAAAAAAAGGAGGCACTTATGAGGCCCCATGTCTGAGGAGCTATAGAAGTTAATGGCTGCTGGGAGAGGGCGTCATATTCCTCAGTCATATGGCCACTAGTAAGTTGCCCTTGCTCAAATAAATAGTCTACCATCCAGTCTGACGCAGGCAACCCTGATTAGATGAAATGGGTCACCAAACACAAACAAAGACATAAAAGTAGGAGGAAACCTTGTTGGGAACAACAACAGGTTTGGTGGAAGGGAGAAGGGAACAAGAGAGGATAATGGGTAGGGGGAGGGAGCTATGATCAAAGAACATCACATACGCATGAAATTATGAAATGGTTTCCATTAAAGTGTTAATGAAACATTTTAATGAAAGCTATTGTTCAGGAACTCTGTAATTATATAAGACTACTTTTCTACCTTGATAATTCACACTGGAGTGGATTACTGAGGGATACGGTAAAAGCCTCATGTTTCAAAAGCACTACTTTCGGGTTCAAGGACTAAATGTTATACATGCCAAACAAGGCACGAGTTCTAACTAAAGAATTTGCTCTCATCAGAAAAAGGAAGGAAGAGCCATCCACCTAAGATGAACTGGGAGCCACTACATGCTAGTGGCTATGGGTTTCTGCTATCACAAGCCTTACTGAACCCCAGGCAGCCCTGCAGCCACTTCCGCCCGCTTCCCTAATGTCGCAAGCGTACATCCAAGGAAAGCCTCTCGAGTAGCCTTTCTTTGCCTACTTGAGTAGTGCAGCCTGAGCTGGTAACACGAAGAAAAGCACAGCGGACAGTGCAGTGGCAGCAAGGACAGAAACAGCAGAGGGACAACAGCCATGATAGCCAAGCAGTCAGCAGGTCAGCTGCAGAGGGGGTGGGGCTTCAAGTCTGGCCGCTGACCGTGGTGGAGATGGTGAAAGATGGGCAGTAACTGCCTCCTTGGCAGTGGCATCAGTGACAATGGCCATAGCAAGAAGAGGCAGCTGAACAGTGCAAGAGAGTGAACAGGGCCAGATGAGGAGAGAAAACGACAGCAGAAGAAAGTTAAAGACCAGGAAGAGCCAGAGAAGTCAAACTGGAGGCCCTGCTCTCCAGAAGATGAAAAGCTGTCAAATGTTGAAATCCCAGTCCACAGGCCTGTCTGGAAGCGGCGACGCCAGTTGTTGCCCAGGGCCTAGAGAGGAACTCTCACACCTGCAGACCTAAGAGCCTCTTGACTAGCAGCACGTGAGCCAGGAACACTAACTAGAGAGGAGTAGCACTGCCCTAGTGTGCCTGCTGCCACCACTTGCTACTCAACCCCAAGGGCTGCAGCAAAGGCTGTCAAAAGCTGTACTTGAAGAGCTCCTTGTGGCCTACCCGAGATTTCTGGTACCAGCAAAGCACTTGACTTCCATGTACGAGGTCCGGCTTCAATTCCTAACACTTCAAAAACTCCCAAAGCAACCAAACATGGTTCTTCTTGTAGTTACAAAACCATGTTTTAAGAACTTCTATTATTATCATTAGCGTGTACATGTATCTGACATATGTGTGACTACTGGTCTACAAGTGCCCGAGCACACCATGTGGAGGTCAGATGGTAACTTCAGGGAGTCAGTTCCACTGGGGGTTCCAGGGATCAAACTCAGGTTATCAGGCTTGCACAGTGAATGCTTTTACCTGCTGAGCCATCTTGCCAAGCCCTAGTTTTATTTTTTAATTGGGGAAAACAATCAGTGAATTGAATTTATGATTCATGAACATGTATCTTAAGTCATGTTAACATTTTATAGATTAAAAAATACATACGTAAATGGTCAAAGTCGGATACTGTAGTACTAGCACACATGTAAGGCTGAGGTAGGAGGATCATGAGTTCAAAGTCAGCCTAGGCTAAACAGGGAGACCTAACCAAAAAACACAAAACAAAACAAAAAAACCAAAAAGATATGGCCATCACCCTTAAGCCCACAACACACATTCACATATGATTTCATTAGGAACATACTCAAGAATTTACCATTGCTTTAAAAATAAAATTTAATTTTTTTCTGATATAGTAAAAACTGATTTAGCAAGGAACATCTTGGTGAGAAAGGGCCAAGTTCCTGAGAATGATAACCTACTTTTTCCACTGGCTCTCTTCCCTTAAGCATCTGTCAAGTGAAGGAAGAGGAAAAGGTGCTGAAATCTGGAGAGGCAGACTAGAATAAAAGTATGCTTGGTTCCAAGAATGAGAAGTGAGAAGAGGGAGAGGAGGAGGAGAGGCAGCGTGGCAGGCAGGAGGAAAGTGGAAAGCAGGAGGAGGGAGGGAGAGAACGGCAGGGCGGAGGAGGAGAGGGCAGGACCGCAAATGTTTGTAAGCTGGGAAGTACTTTACACACCTCATCCTTCAGCTTTTTCAACCCTCTCGAATCTTGGCCTTCCCTTTTTTACACCCCTACTCCCTAATCTAAGCTATCAACAAACACTTCTGAAACAGAACTCACATCTGTCCACTGCTCTGTCTCCCGTCTCCCGAACCACCACAGCCCAATACAACTCATCTGGGCTACCGTAAAGTGCAAACTAGGATTTACTTCTATTGCTCCTCTCTGATCAACCATGTACGCGGTAGCCAGAGCTTTATGTTTACGGACTGACTGATTATAGAAGTCTGTTTTATCTTTCCAACATGGGGGTCCCAAGGACTGAATTCAAGTCATTAACTTGGTGGCAGGTGACCTTACCTGCTGAGCCATCTCAAGCCCCCAGAATAATCTTTTAAAAATAGATTATGGCACTGTGTAAGCGTCCCATTGGCGTTCTAAGTGTATTTTCAAATCAAGTTCAAACTTAGCATTTAGTGCCTCCGCTCCAAACAGCATCCAGACGCAAATGCTCAGCAAATGTTCACATACTGAGGTAGTGCCTCTGCCTGACTCTGAGCTTCAAGTGGCCCTCTCTGTAAGGAACTCTATGATTCTTTCATTTCCTGGAGCTTATTTCCAGATGAAGCCTGTTGTCTCTTTCTCCTGAAATGTTTTTCTTCTAGACTACTCAAGGGCTTATTTCTTCTTCATACTTCAAATTTCATCTTCAATGTTATCTCATTGATGAGATCTTTTTTTACTTTCTAAATACTTTTCTCTATAATTCATTTTTGAAAAGATTTATCTATTTTAAATTTTTAATTTGTAAATTTTCTGTATATGAGTGCCTTGCTTGCATGAATGTATGCATACCCACTACATGCACACCTGGATTTGTAAATTTTCTGTATATGAGTGCCTTGCTTGCATGAATGTATGCATACCCACTACATGCACACCTGGATTTGTAAATTTTCTGTATATGGGTGCCTTGCTTGCATGAATGTATGCATACCCACTACATGCACACCTGGCTCCCACAGAAGCCAGAAGAAGGCATCAGATTCTCCTGGAACTGGGGTTACAGATCGTTGTGAATCTCCATCTGGATATCAGAAACTAAACCCAGGTCCTCTGCAAGAGCAGCAAGTATATTTAATCATGGAGTCACCTCTCCTGCCCTCTATAATTCTTTTAAAAAAAGAAACAAATGGGTTATCTCTAAATGTATCTCTGGCTGTCCTGGAACTTGCTGTGGAGACCAGGCTGGTCTTGAACTCACAGAGATCCACCTGCTGCTGTTTCCCAGGTGCTGGGATTAAAAGCGTGGCCCTCCACTCAACTCCTCTTTATTATACATTTCTTCATTTCTTTCACAGTAAATTGTAATTATTTACTTTTTTGTTTCATTGATTTAACTTGTCCTTGAATATTTTCAGATGCTTCAACATTCAATAATAAGTTCCCTAACTTGTTTTAAAAGCATCTTCCTTTGCCCCAAATAATCTTTTTTTTTTTTTTTTTTTTTTTTTGTTTGTTTTTTTGAGACAGGGTTTCTCTGTGTAGCTTTGAGCCTTTCCTGGAACTCGCTTTGGAGACCAGGCTGGCCTCGAACTCACAGAGATCCGCCTGGCTCTGCCTCCCGAGCGCTGGGATTAAAGGCGTGCGCCACCACCGCCCGGCATCCCCAAATAATCTTAACTAAAGAATATTTAAATTCTCTCACCAAGAAGCTGAAAGTCACTAACATATTGTTATAGTCTGCACTATGATTCATCAGACCTACATGCTTCCCTTAATTGCTAACACCTTTTGGCCAACAAAATACTGTGCTAGGTAATGGAAGAAGTGCAAGGATAAGAAAATTAAATTATAACCTCAGGCAGGGGATATGATGTTAGTCTAACATGGGTAAAGCAGGGCTTGATCTCAGCACCACAATGTGTATGCGTACACATATATTTCTTCCTTTAAAGGTTTTGAATGATTTAAGTGTGAATGTGACAAGAAAGGGGTATTTCAAATAGGATGAGGTCAAGAACCATACCGTACTGTCTATGCAAAAATGCATGTTTTATCAAGGAGGTAGTGGTAGGAACTGGTAATGCAGCCAGCCCTCATTTTCAGGCAGTTAGTCAGGTTACAGAGCCCAGAGAAATAGTCATCTATGCCGTGGTGGAACCAGTAGTCACCTCCACCAACACTGAGGTTTTACAGCGAACAACCTAACTGGTGAGCTTAAAGAGCTAAAATCTAAACGCCCTGACTCATCCAAACACTGGCTGACCACTCTCCTCTTCTTACTTGCTGGTTCCTCACCCCCACATGGAACTTACAGTGGGCTTTCCTGAGCTGTACACGCCTGCTCATCTGGTCAGAATTCCCCACTTACATACAAATTAACTATCTAGATTCAGCCTGGCCTAATACCTAATTTGCATACTGATAGGACCAAATTGGCCCGTTCCCAGGACACAAACATCCTCTGCTCCAAAACCATTATTTGGCAACTCATTAGAGAGCTGTTTCTTTCCTTCCAATAAACTCTGCTGCCTGCCCTTCTTGTACTGTCCTCGCGCCTCATTCTTCTTTATCGTGAGACAGAAAACTTGGCTCTGACTCAAGAAACCAGTAACACTAGATACTGTCATCTGCAAGACGTACCATTATTTTGTATTCCACTAAAGAAAAATGCTGCTGAAAGTATTAATAAATGTTCATTAATTATGAAAAATTGTTAAAAATAAATGAGAGATGCTCCCTAGTTTCAGAGATGTTAAAGTTTGTGAGGAAGGAGGGGAAAAAAAGGTGGATTGGGAGGAAAAGTAGAGACAAAAGAAAAAGAAAATTACCATTCTATCAATAACACTAACTGAGTTCTCCAGAAACCACAGGACATGAAGACATGGGTCACTGGTTATTCCTTTAAGCTTCATCGGCATGAGGAGGAGAAGCCACAGAGGTGCTGTCCCCCAGCAATTGCTACTTACTGTCTTCATTTGCCTGCTCACCCTGGCTCGTTCCTTTAGCTTTAGACTGTCTACACCACCGTTCTTTAGATGGATCTCTGCTGTGGGATGTCTTTCTGTACGCTGTGAATATGTGTTCTCTGATTGGTTGATAAATAAAACACTGATTGGCCAGTAGCCAGGGAGGAAGTATAGGTGGGGTGAGCAGATGAGGAGAATGCTAGGAAGAAGAAGGGCCGAGTCAGGAGTCGCCAGCCAGACACAGAGGAAGCAAGATGACAAGTCAGAACTGAGAAAAGGTACCAAGCCACGTGGCTAAACATAGATAAGAATTATGGGTTAATTTAAATGTAAGAGCTAGTCAGTAATAAGCCTGAGCTAATGGCTGAGCAGTTATAATTAATATAAGCTTCTGAGTGGCCACGGGACTGTGGGGGCTTGGCAGGACCAGGGAAACCTTCCGACTACAGATCTCTTCTTGAACATAGTAGATAGCTGAATCTTGTTTTGTAGTTCAAATTGACTATGACAGAAAGACATGCATATGTAAACACACACATACACACTTTCAAAACTTAAAAACACACATGGACTTAGAGACTACAGATCATAGCTTATGACAGAAAGATAAAGACAATTATAACAGAAACTTTGCACTTGAAGATGCACATAATTAATAATAAAAAGACTCACATGCTGGGCCACTTGTAAATTAGACTAAAAAAATAAAACTAGGATGCCTCTGCCTAGCATGGTTTGACCAGCACCACAGAAGAAAGGAAAGGAGGGGAAAGAAATAGAAAAAAAAAAACTTTTAAAAAATAGATGAAAATAGCATTCCTAGTAACACTAGGCTAGATTTATCCAATTTTCTCATTCTAAAACCATGTAATTACCAAAATTATTATTATTATTTTAAATCTTAAGAGTATTGGAGGCTGGGTGGCAGTGACACATGCCTTTAATCCCAGCACTCAGGAGGCAGAGCCAGGCAGATCTCTGTGAGTTCGAGGCCAGCCTGGTCTACAGAGCGAGATCCAGGATAGGCACCAAAACTACACAGAGAAACCCTGTCTCAAAAACACAAAACAAAACAAAATAAAAAAAAAACAAACAACAACAACAACAACAAAAAAAAAAACAGTATTGGAGAGCTGACAAGATGGAACAGGACTGCTAGATAAAAACCCCAGAGGGGGTGGGGGGGGGGGGCAGATGGCTCAGCAGTTAAGAGTAGTTAAGCACTAGCTGCTCTTCAGAGAACCCAGGTTCAGTTCTCAGGACCCACATGGTGACTTACAACTATCCCTAACTCCAGTTCCAGGGGACCTGATGCTTCTTCTGATTTCCAAGTGCTCCTGTATGAATACTGTGAACACACATACCCTCAGGCATATATACATATACACAGAATAAAATAAAAAAAAAATATTTTTTTTTAGCATTTATTTATTCACTATGTATACAGTGTTCTGCCTGCACGTATCCCTGCTTTCCAGAAGAGGGCATCAGATCTCATTATAGATGGTTGTGAGCCACCATGTAGGTGCTGGGAATTGAACTCTAGCCCTCTGGAAGAACAGTCAGTGCTCTTAACCTCTGAGCCATCTCCCCAGCCCTGAGAAAATATTTTTAAGATTCATGGGAAGGGACCAGGCAGTGGTAGCATATGCCTTTAATCCCAGCACTTGGGAGGCAGAGGCAAGCAGATCTCTGTGAGTTCAAGGTCAGCCTGGTCTACAGAGAGAGTTCTAGAACAGGCTCTTAAGCTACACAGAGAGAGAAACCCTGTGTTGAAAAAACAACAAAATCATGGGAGGGCATGGATATGACCAAAATACTTTGTTGATATTCCATGAGAATTCCACATATGGAATTCTCTACAGACACACACACACACACACACACACACACACACACACACACACACACACACACACACACACACACTACATACACACGCGCACGCAAACGCACGAACATAGTCTTAAAATGGGAACCATGTCTCACAGACACCCTTCTGCATGAACTTGGGGCTCTGCCATGCCTTCCCCGCCATTATGGCCTCAGACTCACTAATGATGTGAGTCCAAACAATCTTCTCTTAGGTTGTTTCAGTCAGGTGTTGTCATCACTGTGACTACGTAAGATTCTGGTAGGTGTCAGACCTGTAAACAGCTACCCAACATGCTTCACAACAGATCTGAATTTCATCAAATTAGTGATTTTCCTCTAGGTCTAATTTATTCCAGTTTAATTTTGATTTAAGTATATTGTAGTCTAAACTGTCATTTCCTATTTGGTAATTTACTAGCTGCTAAAAGATGAAAATACCTAGTTGACATTTATTAAATGCTTACTATGTGCCAGGCATATAGTAAGACAAGTGCAGACAAGTAGAAAAGTGTCTTACGTGTGTAAAATGACCTGTATTCACAGCAATCCCACCACAGCACTACCAGTATTTTACAGAAAGGGAAACTCACCTATAAGGAGTTAAGTAACTCCCAATGTCACACACGTAAGCACAGAAGCTTAAAAATCTCTACCCATGTTATCTGTCTTCAAAACCCAAGCCCTCAGCTACTATGCTATATTACTTTTCACAATACTTAAAAGAAAAATGAAAAATGTAGGAAGGACAAAAACCTCACCATTAAAAATTATCCAAAGGAGTGAAGGAATACGTAAGCAATATTAATACCAATATAATTCATCATAGGTTGGCACATGACAGCTATTTCAAAGTGTCTTAGCCTTGATTAGTAGTTTTGAAGTTGGACAGACCTGGCTCTGAATCTTGGCTGTGCCTTTTACAAGCTGTGTGACTTTGGACAAATTTCGTAACTTCACCAAGTGTCAGTTTCCTCATCTGCAAAATGAGAATAATAAATGTCTTACACCACTGTTCTTAGTGACACAGGTACAAAATAAAAAGAGGTTCTCAATTGTCAGGAACGGCTCAACTGTAGTGAGAGAACAAAGATCATCACTCTGAATCACTGGGCAGCAGCTTCAGATCCACACATGGATTGAAAACACAACAAATAAACCCACAAATACAAGCCAAATGCCTAGAGATAAGTCACTCAGATTTCTGTTGTTTGTGTTTCTGCAGCATCAGGGACAGACTCAGGGCTTTGCAGGCCTATGCTAGTCCACAGCTGAGACAGACACCGAGCCCGATCACTGGATCCTGGCAATGAAACAGAAAAGGGAAGATCAAGGGACCAAGGGACACAAAAGAGGAAGGTCTGTGTCAAAAAGGATCAATTCCTGGCACTTTCAGGAAGGAATTTTAATAGAAGAAAAACAGAAAGAGTAGAAAATGGACTCAGAGTTGTGGAATGCAAGGGAAACCTACTCAAAATGACAGGGATCTCCATGATTAATCTTAAAGTCTTACCCATTTTTTTTTCCTTTTTCATATCAACTAAGGCAAAAAAAAAAAAATTCATTTTCTTGTAGCAAACAGGAGCTTTGCTGTGTGTTAAAAAGTCACTTATAATTTGATTTTCTTCCAGTGCCCCCTGGTATGTATGTCCAGTAAAGGATAAATATTATAGAGTTATAGTTAAGAACAAGGATTAGCCGGGCGGTGGTGGCGCACGCCTTTAATCCCAGCACTCGGGAGGCAGAGCCAGGCGGATCTCTGTGAGTTCGAGGCCAGCCTGGGCTACCAAGTGAGTTCCAGGAAAGGCGCAAAGCTACACAGAGAAACCCTGTCTCGAAAAACCAAAAAAAAAAAAAAAGAACAAGGATTAGATTTTCACACATGAAACAATGGTGAAAGGAAATTTGTTTTGTAAAATCTGGTTTAGATTCATTTATTTATTTTTTTTTTAAATTTATTTATTTATTATATATACAGTGCACATATTCCTGCAGGCCAGAAGAGGGCACCAGATCTCATTACAGATGGTTGTGAGCCACCATGTGGTTGCTGGGAATTGAACTCAGGACCTTTGGAAGAGCAAGCAGTGCTCTTAACCTCTGAGCCATCTCTCCAGCCCCTAGATTCATTTATTTTATTCTATGTGTATGAGTGTTTTACCTGTATGTGTATGTGCACCACATGCATGCCTGGTGCTTGTAGAGGTCAAAAGAGGGCATCAGATCTCCTAGAACTGGAGTTATGGACGGCTAAGAGCCAAACTCAGGTCCTCTGCAAGAGCAGGCAGTGCTCTTGACCACCAAGGCATCTCTCCAGCCCCAGGAATCTGTTCTTAAAAAATATTTTATTAATGATCAGTGTGTGTGTTCATATGAGGTGTGTGAGCATATGTGCCATTCTGTGTGTGGAAGTCAAGGGACAACTTTATGGAATCAGTTCTCTCTTCCACCTTTACGTGGGTTCTAGTAATTGAACTTGGGTCAGATGAACAGGTTTGTGCAACAGGTATCTTCACCTACTGAACTATCTCGCCAGCACCAAAATGGAAATCTGTACATTGAAGGTCTCTGGTTTGTGAGAGCTATTATGCATGCAAATTAAGCTATAAAATGGTTTTCAAGACTAAGAACAATTCAGATCAAATAGTTATGGAACATCTACTATGTATAATATAACTACAATATTCAGTCTCAGGAGTATAGAAGAACAGTGATATCATCTCCAATCCCCAAGTTCTCACAATCCAGAAAATACATAAAAATAAAAACCTATATACATTAAAATGCATTTAGAAAGAAACACATTGCTACTTGCTTTAAAAGGAAATTGAGCCGGGCAGTGGTGGCGCACGCCTTTAATCCCAGCACTCGGGAGGCAGAGCCAGGAGGATCTCTGTGAGTTTGAGGCCAGCCTGGTCTCCAAAGCGAGTTCCAGGAAAGGCGCAAAGTTACACAGAGAAACCCTGTCTCGAAAAACCAAAAAAAAAAAAAAAAAAAAAAGGAAGTTGAGATTACTGAGTTAGAGAAAAATGAAGAAAGGTTTCTTGAAAGATAAAAAACACTGAAAAGTGGAACTCTAACAACCCTAACTTCTGAGTATATAGATAAATTAAATAAAATCATTATCCTTTTGTCAACAAGGTGCATACTGACTGTTGGTTACTATTAACTATGAGAAAAGTAGAAAATAAAAATGTACTAAATAAATCTAAGGATATTTTTGAAAAGGAGATCGACAACAATAACAATATTGTTAAATTTCCATTGACCTCAACTACCTTAAAATTTTATATTAAGAAACGTGAAAGACTAACAGAAAATACATTTGAAGTAACAGTCTATTCATTCACTTTTACTACTTTACAAACCACTTGAAAAAAAAAAAAAAAGAAAGAAAAAAGCCCTTACGAGCTAGGTCTCCACTGTCCATATTTCTCTTGGCATTCTAGTCTTTCATACTCCCATTAGGCTCTGCTTGGAGTTCTTCTACATTCTACATTCTAGCTTGGAGTTCTTCTACATTCTACATTCTAGCTTGGAGTTCTTCTGCATTCTACATTCTAGCTTGGAGTTCTTCTCTACATTCTACATTCTAGCTTGGAGTTCTTCTACATTCTACATTCTAGCTTGGAGTTCTTCTACATTTTACATTCTAGCTTGGAGTTCTTCTACATTCTACATTCTAGCTTGGAGTTCTTCTACATTCTACATTCTAGCTTGGAGCTCTTCTAAATTCTACATTCTAGTGTGGAGTTCTTCTACATTCCTCCTGCAAATGATACAAAAGCCTACAAGTCATGTGGTGAGGTTTATCATAGGAGCCCACTCCTTGATACCAATTTCTGTGTTAGTTTTTTCTCTCACTGCTCTGACAAAATACCCAACAAAAGTAACTTAAGGAAGGTTTGCTTTGGCTCACAGTTTGAGAGCACATCCATCGTGGGAGGGAAGCCTGCTGTGGCTAGTGACAGGAAAAAGAGAAATGAATGAGGGCACTCTGCTTGCAGAAAACGTGTTTTCTGTTCGCCTTTCAAGTTTCTCAGTATAAAATTTTAAGCTAGTCACAGAAGATGGGTCTTCTCTCCTCAGTTAAATCACTCTGGCAACCCTCTCATGGACACATCCAGAAATGTGTCATCTAGGGGACTCTCAATCCAGTCAAACTGATAGTCAAGATCCCATGGTTTTAAGTTTTTAAAATCAACTTCTGAAAAAACCGGAAGCACAATCTTAAAACAAATCTGAATTTGAATTTCAATGTCAACAGTAGCAAACATCAGACAACTTATTTACGATTTGAACTCTTTAATATAAAAAAATAAAAATTATAAAGCTGTGCTAGGCATAGTGGTATATGCCTTTAATCCCAAGGTTTAGGGCTAAAACCATACAAAGTCTGCAATTCATTTTCACCTGGTTTAAATAAAATTAATTTCAGGACCCAGGAGGCAGAGACAGGCAGATCTGTGTAAACTTAAAGCCAGCCTAGCCTACACAGTGAGCTCTAGACCAGCCAAAGCTAAATAGTGAGACTCTGTCTCAATCTCCTTCCCCTACAAAAAGCTGGTAAAGTTGTAACATTTAAGTAAGAAAATAAATGCACAGTATTTGGTATAGAATATGTGCAGAACTGAAGAATTAGTTCTCCTATTTTTCTCCTCCCTCCTCAAGGGGAAGCTCTATTACCCGTAGTCTCATACAGTGCTCTCCCTGCTGCACCCATTTGGTTCCCTCTGCCTGGATGCCCTTCTTTGTCACATGTAACACACTCAAATCCTCCTTCTTGTTCAAGTTCATACTTCAGTGCTACCTCTTCTCCCATCTTCCACGACTAACTATATTTCATCCATGTTACTTAATGTTTTTTCTGTCATAAGCACTGTCTCAACTGCCTGCCTGAAAAGAACACAGCTCATTTATTTTCATTCCTCCTCCTAACACAAACCACAATTTTGAACATGGTAAACTCTCAAATATTTGACAAATAATACTATTCTAGATTTCTCATTACAACTGCATATCATGTTGAATCCTTTCTAGCATTTTACAAATAAAAAGATAAACTGTCCCTATGCTGTATTCAGAATCTTAATTCTTCAGTAAGCATCAACATTTGTATCTTACTTGTTTCTTGGGTGGGGTTTTGAATGTAGCTCACGCTGTCCTCAAACTCACAGTCCTCTTGGGTTCAGGGGTTACTACTAGCATGTGTCACCATAACTTGGCTTAAAAATTTAAAAATAAATTCATAGAAGTATTTGTGTAAAACAAAAGCCATCCAAATCCAATTTTTACAAGTATTATTTTGTAAGAAAGCATATTAGTTAAACAGGAAATGTTTAAGAAATCCTCAAAATATCTATTTTATAGACATTTGGGGCAAATTAATATAGAACACAGGTCCTTGAGGCAACAACAGAACAAAAAACAAAAAACTCAGGTTCTTCTGTTCTTTATTACTAACTTAGGATTTTTCTACATGACTGGTCATTCATACAACACTATCTTTTTAAATAATGAGAACTATTTTTTGTCTTTTTAAAAATAAATTACATTGGGCATGGTGATACACTTGTATAACCCTAGCACTTAAGAGGAGGAAAAGGAATCAGGGGTTCAAGGTACATCAACTATGTCGGGAATTCAGAATCAGTCTTGGCTACATGAGACTTTGTCTAAAAAAACACAAAACCAACCAACCAATCATTCTCTATATAATTTCAAAGTTCTTTGCAATGCAGATACATAAAAGAGATGTTAATTTAGGAGTTTTAAGATAAACTTTTGGTTTTATATAACCTCAGAGTAGAGGAAACTTTATAAAACTGTATTTTGTCCTACTTACTCTATCAGTGTGTCTCACACTCTTTCTTTCCTTCCCTTGAGACAGGTATCCTTGGCTGGCCTAGAACTCAGAGAGATCCATCTACATCTGCCCCCTGAGTGCTGCGATTAACTTTCTCACACTTTCAAAAACAAAAAACAAACAAAAAAAATGTGAAAATGAGTTGCAGACACCGTACCACTTAGCCCTAAGCATTTCCCTATATTTTCTTAGGAATGAGGATATTTGCTTAGATAATCACAGTTCAACTAAACAAATCAGTATTACAACTACGTGACACTTTCTATAAAATTATTTG
Source organism: Peromyscus californicus insignis (assembly GCF_007827085.1). Classification (NCBI taxonomy): domain Eukaryota; kingdom Metazoa; phylum Chordata; class Mammalia; order Rodentia; family Cricetidae; genus Peromyscus; species Peromyscus californicus. The sequence goes on along the minus strand of NW_026294447.1, from coordinate 71,532,228 downwards.
CCTTAGAGTTATTTCCCTAGTTCAGAATATGTTCAGGGCCATGGATTACAGCTGTCAGGCCTCTTTAGCATGTAACCTTCTATAGCAGCTCTTCAGATTTTTTGCACCTTTTGACCGAGAGTCTCACCAGGACTGAACAGTTACTTGCACAGCAACACTTCATTTAGGTTCATCTGCATTTACTCCAGGTTAAGAGAAACTAATGGATTGAAAATCACGGAGTTACTTTACATCCTGGTCCACAGGCAGAGTAAGACAGACACTGGGCCTGTTGTGGGCTTCTGAAACCTCGAGGGCCACCCCCAGTAACACACCTCCAACAGGGTGTCATCTCCCAGTCCTTCCCAAATAGTTCCACTAACTGGTGACTAAGCATTCAAATATATGACCCTATGGGGGCCATTTTCAAACCACAAGGGGCAAAGAGCATGTGGGTCAAATAAGGATACTATTTGTCAGAAATCTGAAACTTCTCTAAAATAATTATACGTTTTAAAGCTGTACTAACTGAAAACTCTTCTGAGAACCTGAGAATTCTTGTTATCTCTTGGGCAATACTTGGTAAATGACAAATTTCTTTCTTTTTTTTTTTTTTAACAAAAATAATGAATGACAAATTACTGCCTGCTTTTATTATATTCCTGTTCATGAGTAAGGTAAAGCATCTGATTATTTGTGACAGAGATGGCTGGCTCTTCATCCATACTTCTTGTACTACTAATACAGATGTGTTCAGGGCTCATGTTGTTTCCTGAGTTGATTATAAAGAAGTATGTGGATTACCGACTGCTGCTGGAGATAATTAAGCCCGGTTCCTGTATTCCTACACAGCGAAAAGTTACCTTCTCACAAGATTATGTTGGACCATTAGAGCACCCATAATTACTTTACAGAGTTTGTGTATGAAATCCACGATCATATCTCCCCTCTGCTTTCTCATCTGATGTTTGTCAGTTACATATTGCATTGGAGACTGTCTTCATGGAGTGTGGAAAGCCATCCTTCATCCATCATTTATATTGCAAATGTCTTTCATTATTGAAAAATTATAAGGGCCAGAGGATTGGAAAATGTGCTGTGAAATACTGTCTTCTGTACATGACACAGCTGATACACTCACAAATGCACAGAAGCTGTGGTTATCTGAATAAGATGTACACAAGATCACAATTCTAGCATGGATGGGGGAAGGGCTACCAAGATGAGGAGCTAACAGAATCTGATGGCTGCTGAGGGAGTGAGAATCCTTCTTCAGGGTGTTGACCACTGGTAAGCTGCCCAAGATCCAGTACATGGTCTCACAACCATACACTTATAGGCAGCACTGGATTTAGCTGATTATTTAAAAAATAATAGGACAAGAAATTGGGAGGGACATATGTTAGGATGGATCTGGGAGGAATTAGAAAGGAAAAAAAAAATGTTTATGATCTTATTTCAATGTACACACATATGAAATTCTCAAAGAATAAATTTAAAAACTTAAAAAATAACAACCATTTATTGATACCTTTAAAAAAGAAAAAAGAAAACCATGGAGTTACAAGTAACATTAAACTTAGTTTGATTCTAAAGTAACTCTTTAGGCTGAGCACATTCGAGCCCCAGCACTGCAGATATATCCACATTTTCTTGAATCTACTATAGTACCAAATTTAGAACCTTACCAATAAAAGATACCTAATATAATTCTATAGAATAAATAAGTAAGTCTGTGTAGCTGGAGTTATCTCCAGTCCTGCCTGGGCCGCAGCCACTCAGACCCAAATAAACACACAGACACTTATATTATTTAAACTGTTTGGCCTAATGGCTCAGGCTTCTTGCTATCTAGCTCTTAAATCTTAAATTAACCCATTTCTATTAATCTATAAGTTGCCACATGGCTTGTGGCTTACTGGTACTTTACATCTTACTTCTCATGGCAGTGGCTGGCAGTGTCTCCTGACTCAGCCTTCCTGTCCCTAGAATTCTCCTCTCTGCTTGTCCTGCCTATACTGTACTTCCTGCCTGGTTACTGGCCAATCAGCATTTTATTTATCAACCAAATCAGAGCAACACATTCACAGCATACAGAGCAATCAATATCCACAGCAAGTCTGTCTCGGGACAGAGGCGACTAAGGAAAAAGTAGAGTCAGATTAACGATCAGATTAGAGCTGGAAGAAAAAGGAAAACTGTAAGAAAATCCTTGCTGTGGCTTACAAAGTCTAGCATGATTTAGCCTTTACTTATCAGACCAAGCATCCCAGCCTTCTTTGAAACTTTAAACCTGCCATGCTTCTCACCTCAAAGTCTTCAATTCATAGTTCTCACAAGCCATTACTTTTCCTGAAGTTAATCTGTGCATCCTTCGGAGCTCTGCTCAAATATCACTTCTTCAAAGTAGCTGCCCTTAACCACCTCCATACTGTAACCAAGCCGGCTACCTCTATAAGTTTATAATACAATGAGCTGCTCCTTTCCTGTTTATTACAATTTTAAATTAAAAAGTGAGTACTCAATAACTGCTTTCCCTACAAGAATGTAAGTTGTATGATGGCAGGATTCTGATATATCAAATTAGTGAATCAACATATGTTTAAACTATTAATTTGTTATTTTATGTTATCAATATTATTTGTTAAATTCTTAATAAGCTGAGATACAGAATACCTTCCATCCAATCAATTCTGGTAAGAAAAACTATAGGAACTTTACTTAAAACAAAGACGCTAGAGACGCTCAACAATTAAGAGTGCTTCTTACTGCTCTTGTAGAGGACCTGAGTTCAGGTCATAGCACCCACATCAGGGAGCTCACAACTCCAGCCCTGGGGGATCTGACACCATTTTCTGGCCACCCAGGCAGTTCCCTAGCCCTACATAAGTAATTAAAAATAAAAAGTCTAAAACAAATAAAGGGACAAAGCAATTGGGATTATAAAGTATATTAGAGAAAAACAAAATATAGAGGAAGTCTGGCACTTTCCACTACCTTTTCTGAAGGATCGACTATGGGTAAGAGCTTCTCTAAGTCTTAAGGCAGCTGCAGAGACAGAAGTCAGAGTTCAAAGCTGCTGAAACAGGCAGGATGTGAGGGGCTGTCTTTGTTAGGGTTTCTAGTACTTCAATGAAACACCATGACCAAAAAGCAGGTTGGGAAGGAAAGGGTTTATTCAGCTTACACTTCCACTGCACTGTTCATTTTTGAAGGAAGTCAGGACAGGAACTCAAGCAGGGCAGGATCCCGGAGGCAGGAGCTGATGCAGAGGCCATGGAGGAGTGCTGCTTACTGGCTTGCTCAACCTGCTTTCTTATAAAACCCAGGACCACTAGGCCCAGGCATGGAACCACCCACAATGGGCTGGACCTCCCCTATCAATCACTAATTGAGAAAATGCCTTTCAGCCAGATCTTATGGAGTCCTTTCAGATGACTCTAGTTTGTGTGTCAAGTTGACAAAAGACTAGCCAGCACAGGGGCTAAAAATCCAGAGAAAAAGCAATCACAGGAAAATAACTCTAGACATCCAATATTGCTTCTGTCCTCAGAGTAATTTAGTGAATTCTAACCTGGGTGAGGCAAGACGTCAAAAATTAAGCAAACTGCCTATTTTAAAGTATAAAAATAAATAAAATAAACAAATAGAGCCTTCACATTGACTAAGAGAAAAAAATGAAGAGTTCAAGATCTGTCAAAAAGAAAGGTCCTGGCAAACACCCCAGGGTTCCATTTGATACCTCTGAGGAGCAACACTTGAAGCAAATGGAAATTGGATTTAAACCAGCCCTTGAGAAGCCTAAAACAAAGGCTCAAGCCTACGAATCAAGGTCACTTGCTTCTACTTTTAACTACCATCAGAAGAAAATTAAATCTTCTCTAATGAGCCATATCATCAACAGAATCTATCATTCCGCATGTACAAGTTTTGACATTCATTTGAAAAATTACCAGAAAAGTTAAGACAAGACCAAATGAATGAAAGTCAAGAGAAAAAGCAGACAACAGAAAAAGAGAACAAAAATAACAAAAGGATCTAAACACTGCAATTACCAAGTACAGACTTGAAAATAACTATGATTAGTATGTTTAGGAAAATAGGTGACAAGATTTACCAGAGAACTGGAATCTATAAAAACAAACAAACAACAACAACAAAGACAAAAACAACCTGGAATTCTAGAACTAAAAAATACACACTATATAATATCAGTATAACAGATGCCTTTAGCAGTAGATTGAACATTAAGTGAACTAGAAAATGCATCTGGACAAACCAAACAGATGAAGCATGAGGGGAAAAGGTTGGAAAGTACAGAAACAGCATGAAAGTGGCCAGGGATGCAGCTCAGCTGTAGAGTGCTTGCCTAGCAACGCAGGGAGCCCTGCGGTCAGTCTCCAACACTGCATGAAACAGGCACAGTGGCACCAGCCTCTAAGTCCAGCACCAAAGAGCTGGAGGCAGGAGGATCAGAAATACCAGTCATTCTTGACTGCATAGTGAGTGGAGGCTGGCCTGGGATTTATAAGAACTTGTTTGTTTGTTTTTAAAGGAAAACAGCATGAGAGACACATGGAACTCAAGGAATGATTTAACACACAGATATCTAGAATACAGAAGAAAATGAACAAGTAAAGCTGAAACAATATTAGAAGAGGTAGGACAAACTTGGCAAAAGACAAGTATCAGTGATGGACTTCAAGTGTCTTAACTTAAAGCACAACAAAACAAAAACATGGCTCCTTTAACCAAAACAATGAACTAAGAATACAATAGAATGATATACTTGAACAGTTTAAAGAAAATTACTTCGAACAAGGAATTCTATGTCTGATGGACAGATCCTTCAAAAATTAAGGCAAGTTGGGTAGTGGTGGTACATGCCTTTAGTCCCAGCACTCGGGAGGCAGAGGCAGGCATATCTCTGAATTCAAGGCTAGCCTGGTCTACAGAGTGAGTTACAGGACAGCCAGGACTGTTACACAGAGAAACTCTGTCTCGAAAAACAAAACAACAAAAAAAACAATTAAGGCAAAATAAAAAAAGCTGTCTATTAAGAAAATTTCAGATGGAAGCATGATAACAGGAAAGAAATAAAGCACTACAAAGAAGAAACATGGGTAAAATTATTTAAATAACCTTGGATTATTTCAAAAACAATGAAATCATAACAAGAAAGACTATATGGGAATAATAACTGGAATGAAAGAGCTGTAAGGCATAGAAAAAAATCAGTAAATTGTGAGCAAAACTGGCCACAGTAATTCCTCCTATTCTTTATCTGTAACTCTTCACAATGTGGCTTTGCTATTCCTCACATCAAGAGATGGAATCTGCCGGGCGGTGGTGGCGCACGCCTTTAATCCCAGCACTCGGGAGGCAGAGGCCGGCGGATCTCTGTGAGTTCGAGGCCAGCCTGGGCTACCAAGTGAGTACCAGGAAAGGCGCAAAGCTGCACAGAGAAACCCTGTCTCGAAAAACCAAAAAAAAAAAAAAGAGATGGAATCTATCTCTACTCCTTGAGAATTCTGGCTTGGCTATGCTCATTGGATATGGCCAATGAAACATTAGAAAAACATTGAAAAGCATTTGCATAATGGGATTTGTTCTCACCTGCTACCTACAGAACTCAAACCATCAGGCAAATGAACTAGTCTGTTGGAGGACCCATAAAGAAAGAGAAAAATATTTCTTTACATGTACACTGGTCAAAAATCTATCAAACAGCAAACATAGGAGTTTTATTTTACTTTATCTGGCCTCAAGCAAACTACCAGCAGATCAGAGATCAGTATATTCACAAGTGCTAGATCACCAATTATGAACTAAGTCACTAAGCTTTAATGCAGAACTTAAGTGTATTTACTGTGCTTGCACGTAGACTAGTGATCGCCAAGCAGGGCCAACTGTGCTCCCTACAGGCATCTGGTTACTATAGTCTGGATCTTAAATGTCTCTCAAAGGTCTATGTGTTAAAAGCCTGACCAATTTTTTTTTTTTTTTACTGTGATAGAGTTTGGAACCCAGGGTCGAGTACATGCTAGGCAAATGCTCTACAACTGAAGTTATGGGACTTTTAGAGGTGAGACCGAATGAGAAATCTTCTGATCATTGAAGGAAGTCCTTTAAGTGGATGGGGACACGAGCTCCTTCCTCTTCCTCTTTTATTCACTTCCCAGTCAGAAAACAGATGGTGGCACCATGTACAACCACCATGACATTACTGCCTCGTATAATAGCTAATATTGACTGTCAACATCTAAAATCATCAAAGAAACAAGCCTCTGTGCATGGCTGTGAGGGTTCCCTAGACAGCTTAACTGAGGTAGGAAGAGTCACTCGCTGAGCAGGAGCATTAGCGATCCTCAGTGACTAGCTGCCAGTCTCCTGCTGCCGTGTCTTCCCCACTAGGATGGAGGTGTCCTCAAACTGGGAACCAAAGGAAACCCGTTCTCCTTGAAACTGCTTTTGCTGGTATTTGACCACAGTAACAGTAGTAATTAGAAAGGGAACATACAGAAAACTGGAATCAGAAGTGGGGTCACTGCTGCACTAAATCTCATCATGTGGCTCTTAGGTCTTTGGAAGTGGAGTGTAGAAAGAGTTTGGAATTACTGGCTGAAATATCTTAAGTACCATGAATACCTTAAGTAGAGTCTAATAGGCCATTTTGGTAGGAGCTTGGGAAGATAAGAATGCTCTGCGTGCAGGCAGACATGATGCTGGAGAAGGAGCTGAGAGAGCTCTACATCTTGATCTGCAGGCAGCAGAAGGAAATTCTGTGCCACACTGGGCACAGCTTGAGCATAGGAGACCTCAAAGCTGGCACACTTCCTCTAGCAAAGCCACACCTCCTAAGAGTGCCCCTATGGGGGTCATTTTCTTTCAAATCACCACAGTCAGGCTTGGTGGTAAGCACCTCTGCTCACTGGGCCTTCTTGGCGGCCCAGATCTTATAGTCTTGATACAATCGTCTCTAGTTCTAACTGCTTGTTGGATATATACATCCAGACTGTACTTCTTTGCTGATTAGACACACTACTTTGGACAACTTTACAAAAGAAAACCTTGTTTTTCTTTTCTGCAACAAGGGAGATAATGAAACAATAACCCAGTCCTCTATATGAAGAATTAAACCACCACATAGAAATATACTAGGCCTAAATGATGCACTAAATAGCACTGAGGAAATACCATTGTGTGCTGGTGATGACTCTGTAAATAAAGGGCACTTGTCACCAAGCCTCAGGACCTAAGTTCAATCCCTAGGATCCACATGATAGAAGGCAAAAGACTCCTGTACATTGTCCTCTGACCTCCACCCCTTTATCAAGGCATGTTCATGTCTATGTCTGTCTGTCTGTCTGTCTCTCTCTCTCTCACACACACACACACATACAAATAAATGTAATTTTAAAAAAATTATTGAATTATCAGTAGGAATACAAAGATGGTCAATATACTATTCTGTACAACCTTGTCTATATCTGAAAGGTTTCCTAATAAATTGCAGTTAATATTATTTTCCTAGCTCTGATAGCCACTATACCTTTGTAATGTATAATGCCTGTGGAAGAACAGGGTACTGAGCACTTCATTGCTTTCTTGATTAACTTCTTGTGAATCGAAAACCATTTCAAAATAAAAGTTAAAACAAAAATGTTAGGAAACCCCCCATTCTGGTATATCTTATCTTACCTTTCTTCTTCCACCAAACTAAACTGTAAAACTGGACACAGAACTCTATGTAATGACTGGAGCATTATCTAACAATATCATAGTGTTGCATTCAAACTAGGTATACTGTGTCCCAGGAAAGTTATAGAATTGGGAACTTTCATCAATAAGACAACCAACCAACCATTATAAGACTCTGTAAGTTTTCTTGTACCACTGAATTTTTTTTTTAATTTGCTAGAAATTTACCAAGTAAGATTGTTCAATTCTAAGAAGAGAGCATACAGTTTTTTATAAAGGAAGCAGAGACAAGAAAAACTTGATGTGTGTCGTTAAGCTGACACTAGTTTTTCAAATTTAAATTGGACACCAATTCCTCAAATAAGTCTCAAATTATTAAAATAAGGGAGAAAACTCCAAGCAGACTGTAAAATTACTAGCATATTCTGGAAAAAGAAGAAAACAAAGTCCAAGTTATAGATCTTATACTTTGTCTTGTTTGTACACTTCTATCTCTGCTTTTTTTTTTTAATTTTTTTTTTAAGATTTATTTATTTATTATGTATACAGTGAGTGTTCAGCCTGCAGGCCAGAAGAGGGCGCCAGATCTCATTATAGATGGTTGTGAGCCACCATGTGGTTGCTGGGAATTGAACTCAGGACCTCTGGAAGAACAGCCAGTGCTCTAAACCTTTGAGCCATCTCTCCAGCCCTATCTCTGCTTTTAATTACAGCTGTGTATTCATTACTTTGTCAGCACAAAATAAAATCCAAACTCCATTTCTTCTCTTTCTATTTAGGCATTTCAATAATTAATTTTAACTGTCACCTTCATTGTCAATTTAACTGTCAACTCCATTAGATGAATAAACACCTAAAACATTTAGGAAAGCATACTTCTAAGTATGTCTGTGAGAGCATTTCTAGAGATGACTGACACACAGAGCAGCAGCTACGGAGAAAAACCCTGCCCTCAACATAGGGGCACTTCTAACAGGCTGGGGTGGTGGTGGCAATGCATGGCAAGATGGAACAAAAGGTGGAAGGAAGCCAGGCAGTGTGTGCCAACTCTATTCTTCCTGAGTGAATGGTCTACTGCTGCTGCCACCACCTGGACATCAGACTCCAGTTCTTTAGCTTTCCATACAGACTCACACCAGTACCTGCAGGGGACTTCCAGGCCCTCCTCAGCCTCCAACTCGGGCTGCATCACTGATCCCTCTCGTTCTTACTTCCTACTTCTTGGACTGAAAAGCTACTTGGAATCTGTCTGTCTAAGCATGCACATGGCCACTGTTGAACTGACTAGACAGACTTCAACTGTGTAAGACAATCTAACAAAATTCTTTTATAAATCATATATGTATGGTTATGTATATTCGAATTTTACTCCTCGAGAGTCCTAATAATTTTAGACAAGAACAACTCAAATTTTTATTGAATGCTCATCTTTTTCATTTATTATATATTTCTCCTTTGGTTTTTAAAAATAAACTTTTTATTTTGTTTTTCGTCTATTTTTTTTAATTTAATTTTTTTTCTCTTTTTTTTTTTGATTTTTAGGCTGGCCTCGAACTCACAGAGATCTGCCTGGCTCTGCCTCCCTGAGTGCTGGGATTAAAGGCGTGTGCCACCGATGCCCAGTTCTAAAATTTTTTTGATATCATAATTACATCACTCCCCGCTTCCTTTTCTTTCCTCCAACTCCTCCCATGCAACCCCTTGGCTCACTCACAAATGTATGGCTTCTTTGTTGTATACATACACATACATTTGTGCATGCATGCATGTGTGCGTGTATGTATTCCTAAGTACAACCTGCTCAGTACGTATACTGTTCATTTTATGATCTCAGGACCCTGGATATTGGATAATCAATTGAGGGCTCTTCCTGAGAAAGACAATTTATTATTTCCAGTCTCAGTGTCCCAACTTACCTGTGACTCCTTGTCTAGATCTGAGGCCCCAAGCTTTCCCCTGTTTTGGGGGGAGGGAGAATGTTTGTTTGTTTGTTTGGTTAGTTGGTTGGTTGCTTTTTCAAGACAAGGTTTCTGTATGTATCCCTGGCTGTCCTGAATCCCACTCTGTAGACCAGGGTGGCCTGGAACTCAAGAAACTGGCCTGCCTCTGCCTCCCGAGGTGTGCACCACCATGCCGAGCTTAAACATTTTTTTTAGATTTATTTTATTTTATGTATATGAGTATTCTGCATGCATGCATGTATTGCACCATGTGTATGTCTGGTGCCAAAGAAGGTCAGAAGAAGGCATCAGATCCTATGGAACTGGAATTACAAATGGTTATAAGTCACTATGTGGGTGCTGGAAATTGAACCTGGGTCCTCTGCAAAAACAACAAGTGTTCTTAACCACTGTGCCATTTCTCCAGTCCCAATTCTTTCTTTGGTTTTTTGAAATGGGGGTCATATATTGCAGCCAGGCAGGCTGACCTTAAACCCTCAATCCTCCTGTCTCCATCTCTATGGTGTTGGGATTATAAATACGTACAACACTTAGAGCATGCCTACATACAAGCGCGTGCACACACATATTTTGAGACAAAGTCTTGCTGTGTAGCTTTGGCTGATTTAGAACTTACTATGCATACAGAATGGACTAAAACTTGCAGCAATCTACCTGCCTCTGCCTCCCAAGTACTGAGATTACAGTGTGTGCCACCATATCTGAATAGCTACAAGGTTCAGTACTGGGGATCAAATTCATGGCTTCACGCATTAAATTATTTATCTGGGTCTATGAGATGGCTCAGTGGGAAAAGGTGCATATTGCCAAATCTGACAACCTGAGTTCAATCCCAAGGTTACCCACGGTAGAAGAAAAGAACTGACTCCTAAAAATTGTCCTCTGACTGCCACATGTGTGCTGTGAACTTGTGCAAGCCCCTCCAACACACACACACACACACACACACACACACACACACACACACACACACACACTAAATAAGATAATTTAAAAAATACAACTGTGACAAATCATATCCCTGAAAGATGGCAAGAACAGTTGATTCCCTATGAAATGCTCTTACAATGTGATACTAATAGTCCTGCCTTCAAAGGAGGGGTTTATGTCCACTTCCCAATTATCCTAACCTATACAGACTTTTATAACTTCTCAAAAACATAATGAAGTAGCCGGGCAGTGGTGGCAGATGCCTTTAATTCCAGCACTTAAGAGGCAGAGGCAGGCGGATCTTAGTAAGTTCAAGGAGGATCTTAGTAAGTTCAAGGCCAGCCTGGTCTACAAAGCAAGTTCCAGGACAGCCAAAACTGTTACACAGAGAAACCCTGTCTCAAAAAACCCCAGAATGAAGTAATACTATGTGACTTCCAAGCTAAGTCAAGTAAATCATCTGCCTGCTCCCTCCTCTCTCAGGATGTTCTTGAATCTAGTAACCATGCTGTGAGAAAGCCAAGCAGTCAGAGGAGAAGTATAGTATAGGTGTTCTGGCTAACAGCCCAGGCTGAGGACTCGGCCAAGTCAGCATTCACCACCAGACACAGCAGTGAGCAAGCATTCAAATGATTCCCGTTCTTAGCCACTGAGTTACACTCCTAGCTATCCCACCTCATACCACGAAGACAAGCAAACCCATCAAGAATCTTAATCAGGGGCTGGAGAGGTGGCTCAGAGGTTAAGAGCACTGACTGCTCTTCCAGAGGTCCTGAGTTCAATTCCCAGCAACCACATGGTGGCTCACAACCATCTGTAATGAGATCTGGTGCCCTCTTCTGACCTGCGATCATACATGCTGTATACATAATAAATAAATAAATCTTTAAAAAAAAAAAAAAAAAAAAAAAAAGAATCTTAATCAAATTGCAGATATGTAAGGAAAACAAACACGCCTGCCAGGTGTAGTGACGCACGCACACCTCTTATCCCAGCACTCAAGAGGCAGTGAAACGCTGTGAGTTTAAGGCCAACATGGACTACATAGTGAGATGTAGGCCAGCTAGGGCTACAGAGTAAAACCCTATCTCAAAACAAAATGGATGGATGGATGGATGGATGGATGGATGGATGCTTTTAAAAGCTACTAAATCTACAATAACTTATAATGAAATCAATATGTCATACAAGTTCATAAACACATTACCACTATAATATCTTAACAAATATTTCATAATACAAAAAGTATATTACCCACTTTTGGATGCTTTGTTTTTACCAAGCAAAAAAGGTTAAAAATGTAAAGACAGTTAACTAGTTAATCTAACGAAAAACAAGGAGAGTGCTGGAAAGACAGCTCAGCCTTTGAGAGCACTGGCTGCTCTTCTAGACCCAGGTATGATTCCCAGCACCCACATGGTAGTTCACAATAATCTATAACTCCAATTCCAGGAGATCCATTGCACTCTTCTGGCCTCCTCAGGCACAGGCACACACATGGTACACAGACATACATGCAGGCAAAATACCCATACACATAAAATGGAATTAAAAACAGGAAGGAAGGACTTTTCCAGCAGTTAATAACCCACATTTCCATTCCCCAGTCTTTCACCTACCTGTCTTAAGGTTTCTGAGGACTGTGGCCCACCAGTATTCCAGTCTGTGGCTATGTATCAAGATCTTGGTTGCCAAAGTGTCTGCACTGGCAGTCTTCCCTGGAAAATATTCCTTAGGCTCCAAAATCTGAAAACTGCAAGGAAAGGAAATTCTCAATATAGATATCTCTTTTCAATTTCAATCCTTCATAATCTACCCCATAAACTGAAAAGGCAGTTGGCAAGATGGCTCAGTGGGAAAAGTGCAAGCCTGGTGACTGAGTTTAATCTCTGGAACCCACAGGAGAACTAGAGAATCAACTCCCCACAAAGTTTTCTGCTATCTTCTACACGTACACTATGGCATGCACCCCATCATACACACACACACACACACACACACACACACACACACACACACACACACACACACACAATAAATACATGAAAATATATAGGTTGAAAGAAAATCAACAGTCTCTCAAGGTACATAGAAACAAGTTTCACTAAAACTGGGAGTCATGCTAAAATAGGGGTGGATACTGTAGATTCAAGGTCCAGCTTCACCTTTTTTTTTTTTTTTAAACGATTGTCTCCCTATGAACCCAGGCCAGTCTAAAACTTGTGACCCAAGTACTAGGATTACAGGTGTGCCTATCTTACCTGGTCCCATCTCTACTTTCTAAAGAGCTACTACTGATCCTAAATAAGTCATGGATTTTCTGTGCCTGATTCTTTATTACACAAATTTTCATGTGGTGGAAACTGAGGAGATCGGATTATAATTTGGGGGGTCTGGGTCTAGACTCAGTTGTCAAACTACTCAGCTTTAAGAGGTCTGATACACTCCTAGGTGCAGTTCTGTCTTTAAAAGAGAAGATTAAATTAGCAATTCCTAAAATCCAGAAATTCACCTAAACAGGCACCAGGTATGACAAGACAATATGTATAAAGTTATCAACTGTGCTTAATATGCGATTGCCTTTCCTAGTTTCCCAGGTTAAATTCTTCTTTCATTACAGTATGACAAACAACATAGTAGTTATTTTTTTAATGTTGTGACCGAGTCAAAATCCATTATTGGGATTATAGGCATGAGATACCATACCCAGGTCTGGACTTCATGGTATGCTCCAAGCCAGCCTGAGCTACAGAGTGACAACCTGTCTCAAAATATCAAGCAATGCATGTCTATGATCCCATCACAATGGAGATGGAGGCAGAAGAATTAGGAGTTCAAAGTCATCCTCAATTCCACAGTGAATTCAACGCCAGTCTAGGCTACATGAGATCTTGTCTCAAAACAAAACAACAAAAAAAGTTATGATTTCTATTTTAGAGTTTCTACTGCTGTGATAAAACACCATGACCAAAAAGCAACTTAGGGAGGTAAGGGTTTATCTCATCTTTCAGCTTGTAGTCCACCATCTGGGGAAGTCAGGGCAGGAACAAGGCAGGAACCTGGAGAGCGGAACACTATTTACCGGCTTGCTTCCCATGGTTTGTTCAGCCTGGAGTCTTATACCATGAAGGACCAATGGCCTAGGGGTAGCACCCCCTGTAGTGGGCTAGACCTTCCAACATCAATCATTAATCAAGAAAGTGCACTGTGCACAGGCTTGTCCACAGCCCAATCTAGTGGAGAGATTTTCTCAACTGAGGTTCTCTCTTCTCAAACAACTCTGGCTTGTTTCAAGTTCACAAAACACTAGCCAGTACGGAATCTGAAAGTAAACATTTTTAGGGCTTTAACCCAACAGTAAATTTTTTAATGTGTAGTCTAATTAGCCACATATATCACACTGGAATAAAAATATGCTTGTGTTAAGAAGAAATACAAATTCACCACAAATGATATAATGGTGTTGTTTCTGAATAAAAAGGCTGGCAGCAGCTAACATTTACTGGGTACTAGTTGACAGTTTCTCCTAGACAATTTCTATGAGTTAAATCATTTAATCCTGATGGCTCATAAAATGAGCTATTAGTAATATCATTTTATAACTAGGAAAACTAGCCAGGCGGTGGTGGCGCACGCCTTTAATCCCAGCACTCGGGAGGCAGAGCCAGGTGGATCTCTGTGAGTTCGAGGCCAGCCTGGGCTACCAAGTGAGTTCCAGGAGAGGCGCAAAGCTACACAGAGAAACCCTGTCTCGAAAAAACAAAAAACAAACATACAAAAAAAACCAAATAACTAGGAAAACTGAGGTACAGTGAGTTTAGAAACTTTCAAGATTACAAAACTACTAGAAAGTGGGGCTGAGACTGTTTCTATTTTATTATTATGTTTTTCTAGATTTTTTTTTTTCCTAATGATAGTGGGTTGATGGGGAGGATCTGGAAGGAGTTGGAGAAGGGGAAATTTTAATCAATATATTGTATGAAAAACATATTTTCAATAAAAAATAGTTGTTTGATCTTAAAAAAATAACAAAATAAAACAGATCAAGATACCTGACTGTAAAGTCCTTTATTTCTTTAAACTAATTTTGTTTATGAAACTCAGATTTTTGCCAAAATTAGAAACATTTGCTGCAAATAATTTTGTCAACATAGAGATTATTATTATTATGTGGGTTAAACATAAATACACAGTGCCCTCCAAGACTTTTTAATATGGCATTGCAACACTAAACTGACACACGGAGTAATCCAGTGGAAGAGTATGTATTAATTTACAAAGTCCTGGGTTCAAACCCCAGCACCGCAAAATACTACTAATGATGATGACACTGGGTATTTTGTAGTTTTCTTTCTTTCTTTCTCCACTCCCCACCTTTTGGGTACTGAGAACTGAATTTAGGGCCTGTCATTGAGCTGTATCCCAGCTCTCTTTTATCACTTTGAGTTTAGGGAGGTATACAGGAAGGGCTCAAATGGCTTTAAAGGAAAAATGAAGTAGAGTTACAGGCTGAAGAGCACCAACAACTTGTTGTGCACAGCCATCTACTCTCAGCTAATGTTATTTATGAAAACAGAAGAACAACAGTGAATTTCATTCCAAAACAACTTCAGATGTGATTTGTAAATGAGTTTTAGACAACAATGTGTTTCAGTTCATTTCTTCACTGGCCTAATTCTTGAACAGACTAATGTTTCTGACATTTGACTTTCAACTCTAACAGCTGCATTATAAACTAGACTAAATACAGTAATAAACCACAGAGAAATGACAACAGGTACAACAACTGCTTCCCAGATATGTAAAAACCACAGTACTGGTTAGAATAGCTGACATGTATTTGACCAAACTTAACATCCAAAGTAGACATTTAGAGTTCTAGGAGAATCTCACACTCTCCCAGGGCAACATTTTCCTTCTGCTTCTGTAACAGCCAAATAAATGAAGCCTCTTTACTGTCTTGTGGCTGTTTTCAAGGAACTAACTATCCCAACGCCAGCCCAAGAGACAGAATGTACGAGTGAAAGCCAGGCATGGTGAAACATGGCTGGAATCACAGGGCACAGGCAACTGAAGGAAGAGGACCAAAAGCTTGAGGCCAGCCTCCGAGTGAATCCCTGTCTCAAAACACACACATGCTCACAATCATGCACATGCACACACATGCAAATACACAGACACATGAGTGCATGATCTATTTGACATTTTAGGATTAGAATAGACTAGGTGTTATATGTAAAAGAAAATATGAAAATGGACGACTTTTAAAAATAGTGCCAGGGCCAGCTGTGGCAGCACACACCTTTAATCCCAGCACTTGGGAGGCAGAGGCAGGCAGATCTCTGAGTTCGAGGCCAACCTGGTCTACAGAGTGAGTTTCAGGACAGCCAGGGCTACACAGAGAAACCCTGTCTCAAAAAACAAAACAACCCCCCCTCCCAAAATAAAAATAGTATCAGAAAGGAAAAATATCTAAATTTCTAAAATCACCATTAGAAACACTGTGTGATGGCTAGTTTTAATCAACTTGTCACAATCTAGAATCACTTGGGAAGATAGTCTCAATGAGAAACAGTTTATATTAGGTTGGCCTGAGCTCATACCTATGAGGGATTTTCTTAATTAGGTTAATAGATGTGGGAAGACCCACCTTGAATGTCGGTGGCACCATTTCATGGGCTGGGCCCTGGACTAAAGGAAAAGGGAAGGGCCAGCAGCACCCTGGCCACCATGCATGCAGTTCATTTTGCTCCAAGCTTGATTTGAACATGACCAGGTACTTTAATTTCTGCAGCCTTGGCTTCCCTACTATGATGGGCTGTAATCTGGAATTATAAGCTGAAATAAACTCTTTAAGTTGGTTTTGTTTTTGTTTTTTTTTTGGGGGGGGGTCAGGTTATTTTATCATAGCAGCAGAAATGAAACTAGAATATACTGACAATATGAACTCATAAGACACAACTAAGTTACAGACTATTGGCTCAAAGATTTGGCTTGCCAAAATTTCCCCTATATTAAAAAGCTGTATCTCCACTGTAACGTTTTATACTACCTCCAAGATTAAGAGTCTTTCACTGGCCAGGCGGTGGTGGCACATGCCTTTAATCCTAGCACTCAGGAGGCAGAGGCAGGTGAACTCTGTGAGTTCTAGGCCAGCCTGGTTTATAGAGGGAGTTCCAGGGCAGCCAGGACTATACATGGAGAAATCCTGTCTCGAAAAACCAAAAAAGAAAGAGAGTCTTTCACTGCTAGTTGTGCTGGCACACACCTTTAATCCTAGTACTCTTGATGCTGAGTCAGCAAGACGACCAGGCTAAAGCCTATCTGGGCAATCTAGACCAAATAGTGAGACCTTATCTCAAAAACTACAGCAACCAAGGATCTCTAAACCCTCTAAACGTGAACACCAAGACTGCTTACATTCTAGGTAGGTCCATCCTAGAAACAGCTCAGAGAAGACCAACTAGCCTAAGATTTAAGTTTTATTCAGACCTGAGTAATAATTTTGGTAGGTATCCAGATTCAGTGACTCTGTTTCAAAAATCAAGTTGAAAGACACCTGTTATCAGCCTCTAACCTCCACATGCATCTGCACACACCTATGTGTACACTCATGAATCCCCACACACACATATACACATAAAAAATAAAGCAAAGGATCTTTAAGATTTCATAGACTTCACAATTTTCTTTTCCTAAGAAAATCCTAAATTTCCTAAGTCTAGGAACTTGATTTATTTTCAAAAGGAAAACAGAACCAGTCAAACTCTGTGAAGGGTCTGGAGAAATGGCTCAGGCAGTGAAGTGCCTGCATGAGATCCTAATTCAGATCCTAAGCATCCACATAAAAAAGCCAGGTGCAGTGCTGTGTCAACTTGTCGTAGACTATTACTTTAAGGTAATCTATGTAGGTCCAGGCTCTAAAACTAGAAAAAATACTACATTAAAGGTCTCTTAGTCTCTTCTAACACTGGAATCTTAAAAAACAAAAACAAAAAACAGGGTCTTACCATGTAGTTTTGGCTGGCCTTGAACTCAGACATATCTATCTGCATTTGCATCTGCCTTTGCCTGCTGGAATTAAAGGCATGAGCCACCACACTTACTCTGTAATACCTTTTTAAAGACACGCTATGAAGCCTATTAGGCATAAAGATATGTAACATTTGTATAATGTCTCAAGAACTTCAAAGATTTTTTTTTTCAGTGCTAATGACGCCTATATACCACATTCTCCTCCCCCAAGTGACATAAGCTGAATCTAAAAACAGAGTTTGAGATATGTTTCTGCACAATTGTTGAAATTTTTTTTTCCTTTTGAGACAAGGTCTCACATATACTCAAGGAATGCACAATCATACCACAAAGATACATGCTCAACTATGTTCATAGCAACATTATTCGTAATAGCCAGAACCTGGAAACAACCTACATGTCCATCAACTGAAGAATGGATTAAGAAAATGTGGTACATATACACAATGGAGTACTACTCAGCAGAGAAAAACAATGACATCATGAAATTTGCAGGCAAATGGATGGAACTAGAAAATATCATCCTGAGTGAGGTAACCCAGACTCAGAAGGACAAACATGGTATGTACTCACTCATAAATGGATACTAGATATAAAGCAAAGGACGATCAGACTGCAACCCACAGATCCAGGGAGGCTACCTAGCAGGGAGGACCCTAGGATGACTGTGGCTTATAATAAGTTTTGGTTTTACTCAATCACTGGGCAAGCTTTAGTGAAACATTTCCCTATTAGGATAAGAATTTGTACCGTATCAAGCTGATGAAAGAATATGCTGGCTGTATTTTCAGGAGGGGAGGCTAAAATCTTTTTAGATTATGGATTAGCCTATAGAAAAATGTCTGCCGTAAATCAAACAGTAAAGGGGAAGATGAACAGGAATCTCACTTACACAATTTAGGTAAAACATAGCTCTCTGAACAGATGAAGATAGGTTTCTTCTGTATCCCAGAATCTAATCAATATGTATATGTATAATTCACCTACTATTTGGCTTAAAGCTTATTGGGAAATGTTATCATTTTTACTATTTTCTACAGAGACAAGGTCTCTCTGCAACCATGGCTGGCCTGGAAGTCATTATGCAGCCCAAGCTGGCCTTGAACTTAAGGAGAATTTCCTGTCTCTGCCTCCCAAACACTGAAATCACAGATCTGTGCCACCATGCCTGGCTCCAAAATACTTTATGTCTAGAACTTTGAAATGTAACTTACATATATTAAAACCTAATTTTCTCAGAGTACATGTAGCCTATATAGCAATCAGGATAAAAAAATATAGAATGTTAAAAAAAAGTTCTCTCCTTGCCCAGTGCAATCAAACCCTCCTCAACGCCTGGAAACCACCAGAGTTTTCTGTCCCTGCAGTTTACCTGCTTTAAAATATCCTAAAGGGGGATTGGAAAGACGACTCAGTGGTTAAGAGGGCTTACTGTTCTTCCAGAGAACCAAGTCTGGATCCCAGCACCCAAGTCAGAAAGCTCAAAACTGCCTGTAACTCCAGCTCCAGGGAATCTGACACCCTCTTCTGGTTTCTGTAGATACCTACACACACACACACACACACACACACACACACACACACACACACACACACACACAGTAAAAATAAATACATCTAAGTTGAACAGTGATGGCACACACCTTTAATCCCAGCACTGGGGAGGCAGAGGCAGGTGGATCTCTCTGAGTTCGAGGCCAGCCTGATCTACGGAGTGAGTTCCAGCACAGCCAGGACTGTTACACAGAGAAACTCTGTCTTGAAAAACCAAAAATAAGTAAGTAAATAAATAAATCTACAAAAATGTTTTAGTGGAATCATGTACAGCCTTGTGAGTTTTGCTTCTTTCACTTAGCATAATACATTCATTCATATTGTAATACAAGTACAAAATATTATTTCACTGTATGGAGGTACCAAAGTTTCTTAGCTTACCAGCTAAAAATTCATCTGGATAATTTCCACTTTGGGCAATTAAGGCACTAAAGCATTTAAGTTTTTGTGTGACTGTATGTTTTCATTTCACTTGCATACATATCTAGTAGTAGTATTGTTGGATCATTATGGTTAAGTGTACATTTAGCTATGTATGAAACTTAGAAAGAGAATATACCAGCAATAAATATGAGTTTTTGAATCGCTTTAAGGGAAATAAGCTTAAACCTTATGGTGGTTCAAACGAGAATGACCCCATAGGCTCATATACTTGAATGTCAGTTCCCAGTTGGTGGGCTACTGGGAAGGATTAGGAGGCGTGACCTTGTTGCAGGAGGTCTGTCACTGGGTGTGAGCTCTGAGGTTTCAAAAGCCTACACCAGGCCCAGTGTCTCTCTGCTTCTCTGTCTCTCTCTGCCTGCTGCCTAGGATTCAAGATGTAAACTCTCAGCCACTGCTTCACAACCATGCCTGCCTGCTTTCAGGCATGATCATGGATTAACCCTCTGAAACTGTAAGCAAGCTCCCAATTAAGTGCTTTCTTTCATAAGAATCACCTTGGTCAAGCCAGGCAAGGGTGGCGCACGCCTTTAATCCCAACACTCAGGAGGCAGAGGCAGGCGGATCTCTGGGCTACAGAGTGAGTTATAGGAAGGGTTCCAAAGCTACACAGAGAAACCCTGTCTCAAAAAACAAAAAAACAAAAAGATCGCCTTGGTCATGGTGTCTCTTGACAGGAATAGAACAATGATAAAGACAGACCTTATGCCACAAACTTCCCAAAAGATTCCAAATATATCCAGACATTTATCAAAGGAATTATTTTTCCTGTGACCAATTTAAAGGAAGTACAAGTCAAAAAAGAAGTGGGTTAATACTTGCATTTATTATTAAATATACAAAGATTTTTAAGACTTTAATATGTCATATTTGAAATCACACATATAAGCCCTAACAGTCACTGGGTATAGGTGTGCATGTTCAATCCATTTGGCTACAAGGTGGGCTTAAATTATCTTAAGGCTGTACAAATTAGATGTTCTATTGCTGATCCTCCAACTCACTTGTTCATTTAGGCTCCCAGAAGTAATTCTTTGTTTTGAATGACAAGAAATTATGACCCCTCCACTCTCTTCCTATCAGTTCCCGGTTTCATTTCCTTCTTTATCAACTTAAATTCCACAGCTCATCAATAATTATCCTTGTCCCTCACTTCACTTTTATCTCTCCCCTTCCTAGTTCCCCAGAAAAGCTGCAAACAACTTTCCCCGACTTCAATAAAGCAGAGGAGAAAATCACAATCCCCAAAAATTAATTATTATAATTAACTTCAATCAACAACCTCAAATGCAACAATACTACCCTACAATCTCCTCTAGTGAGAACTTTTCTTCATTCCTTAACTATCTAATACTCCTTTTTACTAAGACACCTTTTGGCCATTGACATGGTTCAACAGGTAAATATGCTTACTGCCAAGACTGACAACCTAAGTTCAAGCCCCAGAACCCACATGGCGGAAGGAGAGAAACAACTTCAACAATTTGCCTTCTGACTTCTGCATGCACACCGTGGCATACAAAATGCTCATATGCGCCCACGCGCACACAGGTTTGGTCACCGGGACCATAAAACAGTCCCTTTTCCTTCTTCACACCACACACTAAGCTCTAACCTCACTCCAGTTCTTCAAAATTCAAATTGTTTCCCATTCAAAAGCTTTCCCACATGGAGAAAATACTTGACCTATCAACTAGCCTCTTGCATGCTGGCTCCTTCTACTCCTTTGTAAGAATTTAAATGTCAGTCTCAGGTGTAGCCTTCAACAAGATGAAAACTGGTTCTCCTGTTCTCTCATTATGACAATTATTTTCACTACATATTCTTGTGTGTATGCCTGTGTGCATATGTGTAAAGGTGCACTCACAACTGTGTGTGCAAACATAGAGGCCAGAGGTTGACAATGGTGGCTTTCCCAATTGCTTTCAACCTTACTTTTTGAGACAGGGTCTCTTACTGAAACATTTTAGCTAGACTGAATGGCCAGGGCGCTCCAGGGATCTGCCTGTCTAGAACCACCAACATTTCTAGGAACACACTACCATTCAACTGTTTACATGGGTGTTGAAGATCTGAACTAGGTCCCTATGTTTGCACACAAGCACTATCCCCAATAAGCCATCTCCCCAATCCCTCACAGTACATTCTTAGACAGCAACTTAAACTTGAGCCATCACTATCACAGAATGATATGTTCTAAAGAGAAGGCAAAATTTATTAAAGCAGTTTAACACTGAAAGTTAAGAGTCTGAGATCTGGGGGCAAACTAAATGTGAATTCCTGTTTCCACCACTTACTCTACAATCTTGGGAAATTGTTTATTCTCTATACCTCAAAGCTTTTAACTGGAACTTTATAAAGATAAAATCGCAACTTGTAAGGGTTGTTGAGAGGACTAAATTGGTAAGTAGATTAAGCTACTGAGAACAAATCCTTTAACACATCATTAACTACTGCTAATGTTATTACCTACACCCTGCAGGACTATCACTTCTCACATGTAGATTAAATACAAAAATGTTCTTCCAAGCAGATCATGAGACTTTAAAGTTCCTGAACCAATAAATGATTCCATATACAAAACTCAAAAAATAACTCTTAAAACACAGCCTTGCTGGGCGGGGGGGGGTGGAGGGGGGTGGGGGGGTGGGGGGGGGTGGCACACACCTTTAATCCCAGCACTCGGGAGGCAGAGCCAGGCGGATCTCTGTGAGTTCAAGACCAGCCTGGTCTACAGAGTGAGATCCAGAACAGGCACCAAAACTATACAGAAAAACCCTGTCTTGAGAAAAAAGAAAAGGAAAAACAAAACAAAACAAAAAAACCCACCACAGCCTTAAGTATTCACTTTGGCATTTAAGTTATCAAAACTCCCAATAATCAACAGCAAATGTTTAAGTCCAAAATCCAATATGAATTATCACTGCAGCATGAAACTCTGAAAAGTCATTTACTTGGAATAACTGCTTTTCATTTTATTTTTAATTACAAATTAGCTTTTGCTCTTATAGACCAAGTTAATAAGTCTAGATCCATATACAATAGTAAAATATACTTGTTAAGATATTTAGGACCTTGGGAAATGGCTCAGTCACAACGAAGTGTTTGTTGTGCATGTATGAAGACCTAGGTTTGGATCCCAAGCACCCCCACAAAAAGTAGAGTATGGCAGTGCACACCAGCAATTCTAGCATTAAGGAGGCAGAAACAGGAGGTTCCCTAGGGCTTGCTGGCCAGCCAGTGTAGCAGAATTAATATGCTCCAGGTTCAGTAAGAGATCCTGTCTCAAAAAAGAGTGGGGGTGGGAGGGACGAAGCTAGAGAGATAGCTCAGTAGTTAAGAGTACTGGCTGCTCTTCCAGAGGACTCGGGTTCAATTCCCAGCACCTAGTACTCACAATTGTTGGGGAACCCAACACCCTCTTCTGTCCTCCACCAGCACCAGGCATTGGTGCACAGACACACACAAAATCTCATATGCACAAAATAAAATAAAACTTAAAAATGTTTAAATACAGTAGAGAGTAGCTAAGGAGATACCGAACATTGACCTCTGGCCTTCATACACACACACACACACACACACACACACACACACACACACACACACACACACACGAACGAACGAACATGTACACCCCCTTTCTAAAATGATCCCGAGCCTCAGGTGCAGGAGTTGTGTTGTAGATATGTAAGTTAGGACTGGGCTTCACAACTCTGCATTTTGGTTGGCTGTGCTTTTCTGTAATGCTGTTTGTTGCAAGGAGAAATGTCCTTGATCAAGTGTGAAGACTACACTTGTCTGTGGGTATAAGAATAAATATTTAGACTGTAATTACAGATTACACTGATTTAGTTAAAAAAAAAAAGTGGTTGTTTCCATCACTAAAAAGGAAATACTTAAAAGTTAATGATCTTACTTTATTTTGTAGTTTTAGCGCTGAAGACTAAACCCAGATTAAGCTCAGGCTCTATTACTGAGTCTCTACTTCAACCCTTTGATCATATTTTAAGTATTCCAATGATTGACGATGTTGAATTCATCAAATATACACAAACTTCATAAATCAGCTACTACTTTCTCCCCATAATATATATTTTAATAGAGGTAGCATATATTTTAAATAATATTGTTTCAGGGCTGGAGAGATGGTGCAGTGGGTAAAAGCAGTTCCAAAGGACCCAGGTTCAATTCCCAGCACCCACACGGCAGTTCACACCTGTCTGTAACTCCAGTTCCAAGGGATCCGACTCCCTTACACAGACATACATGCTGGCAAAATACCAATGAACATTAAATAAAAATAAATTATTAGCCAGGCGTGGTTCCAAGACAGCCAGAGCCACACAGTGAGACCCTGAATCGAAAAACCTCCCAAAAAGTATTTTAAAAAATAAAATTAGCCGGGCGGTGGTGGCGCACGCCTTTAATCCCAGCACTCGGGAGGCAGAGCCAGGCGGATCGCTGTGAGTTCGAGGCCAGCCTGGGCTACCAAGTGAGTCCCAGGAAAGGCGCAAAGCTACACAGAGAAACCCTGTCTCGAAAAACCAAAAAAAAAAAAAAATAAAATAAAATAAAATAAAATAAAATTAAGCCGGGCGGTGGTGGCGCACGCCTTTAA
Source organism: Peromyscus californicus insignis (assembly GCF_007827085.1). Taxonomy (NCBI): domain Eukaryota; kingdom Metazoa; phylum Chordata; class Mammalia; order Rodentia; family Cricetidae; genus Peromyscus; species Peromyscus californicus. Next base: position 71,508,006 of record NW_026294447.1, on the reverse strand, counting down.
TCCCAGCACTCGGGAGGCAGAGCCAGGCAGATCTCTGTGAGTTCGAGGCCAGCCTGGTCTCCAAAGCGAGTTCCAGGAAAGGCGCAAAGCTACACAGAGAAACCCTGTCTCGAAAAACCAAAAAATAAATAAAATAAAATAAAATTAATAATAATGATGATGATGATGGTGAAGCTCCTTCTCTGAGTTTCACTGTTAATGAAAATGCAAACTGGAGCCACCTCTAGAAAGGAACTGTGCAGTGCTTTTGCAAGCCTGAAAATCTGTTAATATACTTTGAATTGATCACTTACAAGAATCTATTCTGAGGAATATAGAAATATGGACAAAGATTTATATACAATTGTTAATATTCTAATCTGCCCCTTGAAATCCCACCCCTTGGCTCTGCCCTGCATTCTGATGTAAAAGCCTCATTCTAAGAAAAACTCCTCCCCTTCCTCTCTCTCTCTCCTGCTTTTCCTCCCACGAGGTGTGCACCCTTGACCGACCTCCCTCTCCTCCCCTCCCCTCCCCTCCCCCCCTCCCCCCCTTCTTTTCTCTCTTTCCCATCTTCCTCTTCATCTCTCTATTATAATAAACTCTTCACGTGGATGCAGCCTCTGGGTTATGAATTACTGGCCGCCTCCGCCGCTGCCATGCCTGCATGGCGTGCATCTGCCCAGCATGTTTCCCTGCATTCAGGGGATATCCTCGGGGGTCCCCCCCACGAAATAATTCATAATATTCTCTGGGGCTGGTGAGATACCTTAGTGGCTAAAAGCACTGACTGCTTTTCCAGAGGATTTAGGTTCAATTCTCAACATCCACTAACTCCAATTCAGGGAACTCTTTTCTTTTGGTTTTCCAGCACTCAGGAGGCAGAGGCAGGCAGGTGGATCTCTGTGAGTTCGAGGCCAGTCTGGGCTACAGAGTGAGTTCCAAGAATGGCACAAAGCTACACAGGGAACTCTTCCTGCCTCCACAGGCACCAGGCATGCAAGTGGTATTATGCTTAGACACGTGCAGGCAAAACACCCATACACATAAAGCACATTTTAAAAAATGTTCAATGAAGCTTATTTATGACTGGAATTAAACAATCTAAACGTTCCCGTTATGAAAACTGACTGCACAAATGATGATACACCCATTAATGAAATAGTTCACAGCAGGTGTAAACTATTTTCAAGTACTTATATTAAAATGTGTATTACATGGTTTAAAAGAGGGAAAGAGAACAGAATCAATCAAAACTAAGTATGTATGAAAAAGCCAAAAGAAAATCTGTTACTTTGTATGCTAATTAAAAACTAAAGTTCCGCCGGGCAGTGGTGGCGCACGCCTTTAATCCCAGCACTCGGGAGGCAGAGCCAGGCGGATCTCTGTGAGTTCGAGGCCAGCCTGGGCTACCAAGTGAGTTCCAGGAAAAAGGCGCAAAGCTACACAGAGAAACCCTGTCTCGAAAAAACAAAAAAAAAAACAAAAAAAAAAACAAAAAAAAAAAAAAAAAAACTAAAGTTCCACTGAGCAGTGATGGCACACACCTTTAATCCCCAGCACTGTGGAGGCAGAGGCAGGAGGATCTGTGTAAGTTCAAGTCCAGCCTGGTCTACAGATAATGAGTTCCAGGACAGCCAGGGCTGCACAGAGAAACCCTGTCTCAAAAACAACAACACAAACAAACAAACAAACAAAAACCTGAAGCTCCTCACTACACTCAAGTATAGTGGTACAAGCCTATAATCCCGCATTTGGGAGATTGAAGCATCAGGATGCTGAGTTTGATTCCAAGTCTGAGCTACATAGTGAGAGCCCGTCTCAAAGTGGGAGAGGAGGAAAAGAGGTTCAAAAACTGGGTTAGATCTAGCAAAAATATGTACAAAGGACAAGTGTAGTGATACATGCCTACAACTCCAGCACTCAGAGACAAAGGCAGAAAGATCAACTGCAAGTTCACAACCAATCTGTACACACTGCATTCCAAGCCAGCCAGGGCTACACAGTGAGACCCTAGCTCAACAACAAGCTCTTTGCTGCCAGACGGCCTCTGCCCTTAGTTACATGCATGCTCCCAGGGAGAGCCTACTCCAGTCCTAGTCAGCTCTGCCCCACCAGCCCCCTGGCTGAAGGTGAAGCCTGACAAGTGAAGGAGATTTACAAAGTGGCAAAGAAAGACCTGACTCCTTCACAAACTGGTGGCACTGCACAGTAAATGTTGTGACTGGCGATAAAATGGGGAGTTTTTTCTTCTTTCTTCTTTTTGAGACAGGGTATCACTGTTAGTTGCTGCTGGCCTAGGGCTGGCTATGTAGACCAGGCTAGCCTCTAACTCACAGAGTTCTTAACTCCAAAGAACTTACTCCTGATCATCCCTGAGGACTTCTACAATTTAATCAAGAAAGCAGTCGGAAGGAACAGAAGGATGGTGATACTAATTCCACTTTTTTTTTTGAGACAGGGTTTCTCTGTGTAGCCCTGACTATCCTAGAACTCACTCTGTAGTCCAGGCTGGCCTTAAACTCAGAGATCCGCCTGCCTCTGCCTCTGCCTCTGCTGGGATTAAAGGTGAGGGGGAGAGAGGAAGGGAGAGAGAGAAAAACTAAATGAGAGATTCATAACCCTCACCAACTAGATCTACTGGACACAGGGAAAAGACCAAAAATATAAGAGTATAATTTCAGATATAAATATTCCATTTATCAAATGAAATCAAAGTTCTTCGAGGTCTGATAGTAAATCTATAATAATGAAAAATACAGAATTCAATACAACCTAAACATATACCAACACATTTAATCTGAGTTAGTTAAAATAAGTAGAAGAGTTAGTGATTTTCCACAGAACAAAACTCAGCTTTTAAAAGGCAACAAAAGAGAGGGAAGACATGGCAAGAAGTCAAGCCAACAACCTGTCTTCCCAGAAAATCAGTTCATATCTGGCAGAGAACTGGTCTCTTATTCTGAAATAGAACCCTACAAATAGAAATGAGACACATAAAACCCAAATATAAAATATATACACTATATATATACATATCAGTAAAAGATATTTTATATATAGATAAGATGTATCAATAACAGATAGATATAGATCCCTTTGCTTTTGCTTTCAAGACATCCAGAAGAGATCAAGGCCTATTAAAATCATGGCTGGAGGATGGCTCAGTCACAAAGAGCACTGGCTGCTCTTCCAGAGGGTCCCAGTTTGATTCCCAGCATCCACATGGCGGCTCACAACAGGCTGCAACTCCAGTGTCAGGGGACCCGACACCCTCTTCGGCCCTCCACAGGCACTGCATGTACATGGCGCACAATCAGACATGCAAACAAAACACCATACATGTAAAAAACACAATAATTTTTTAAAAATCATAAGGAAAACACTAAAAGCCCAATTTAGTGGTGAGAAGATAGCTCAGTGGTAGAACACTTGCCTAAAATGTACACGGTCCTGGATTTGATCTCCAGGACTGCAAAAAAAACAAACCCTGTATATATATATATATATATATATATATATATATATATATATATATATATATATATATATATATATATATATATATATATATATAATGTGTGTAATTTTTAATAATATATTCGATATATATATATTTTTTTTAACTCTAACTCAAAAAGAGAGTTCTACAAATGTTGCTTTCTTTCAAAAATGTCAAGTAAATCTCACAAGTTGAAAGAAAATCTCTCAAGTTTTCTTTTCTTGATAGTACTGGAGATCAACTCTTGTGCCTCGCGAATACTATGTCAGTACTCTACCACTGATGAGCTACATCCTCGGCCCACATTTTACTTAAAAACCAGACAAAACGTTGGCTATTGGTGCTGGCATAGGGTGTGGGGGCACACATGTCATGACACACACATAAAGGTCAAAGGACAGACAAGTTTGTGAAGTCAGTTCTCTTTCCACCTCTACACCAGTTCCCGGGATCAAACCGATTGCCTGTCAGGCTTCCAGGGCAAGTGCCATTATCCACTGTGTCATCTACCAGCCCCACTGCTGACATTGTTAGCCCAGGAAGCCAGCGAGCACATCACTCCTAGAGCTAGAATTACAGGCAGTTATGAACTGCCTGAAGTGGTTGCTGGGAAAAGATCTCAGAAGAGTATTCAAGCACTTTTTTTTTTAGATTTTAATTTGTGTGTGTGTGTGTGTGTGTGTGTGTCTGCATGAGTTTATGAGTACCACATGTATGCAAGTCCACCACAGAGGCCAGAGGGCAATGAATCTCCTGGAACTGAGTTAACAGCTGTGAATACCTAATTGTGGCGATATTGTGCTCCCCAAAATATTGTGCACCCTAATAAACTTATCTGGGGTCAGAGAACAGAACAGTCACTAGATATAGAGGCCAGAAAAATGATGGCACACACGCCTTTAATCCTAGTATTCCAGAGGCAGAGATCTGCCTGGATCTCTGTGAGTTCAAAGCCACACTGGAAACAGCCAGGCGTGGTAACAAGAGCCTCTAATCCCAGGAAGTGATTGCAGAAAGCAGAAAGTTATATAAGGCGTGAAAACCAGGAACTAGGCTGATTAAGCTTTTAGGCTTCTAGCAGCAGTTCAGCTGAAATCCATTCTGGATGAGGATACAGAGGCTTCCAGTCTGAGGAAACAGGATCAGCTGAGAAACTGGCAAGGTGAGGTGGCTGTGACTTGTTCTGCTTCTCTGATCTTCCAGCATTCACCCCAATACCTGGCTTCAGGTTTGATTTTATGAATAAGATCTTCTAAGATTCATGCTACACCTAATGTGGGTGCTGGAACCGAACCTGAGTCCTCTGCAACAGCAGCAAGTAATCCTAACCATTAAACCATCTCTCCAGCCCCAAGTAGCAAACACTCTTAATCAACAAGCCATCTCTTTGGCTCCCCTATATGAACTTTTGTGTGGACATGTATTTTTATTTCTATTGGGTATGTATCTAGTAGTGGTATAGCTGGATTGTATGGTAGGGGTTTTGGGTTTTGTTGTTGTTGTTGTTGTTTGTGTGTGTGTGTATCTAGAGTTAGTTGGTTCCCTCTGGAAACCTTTATGTGGGTTTCAGGGATCACACTCAGGTGTCCAGTTTGTGTGGCAAGTGCTTTTATCCACCGAGCCATTTCATGGGCCCCATCCTGTGGCGTTTTAAAAAGCAGTTGCAGGATTCACATTCCCACAGACAATGAGAACAGAGATTTCAATTTCTTTCTTTTGTTTTCTTTTCCTTTTGTTTTTTTTATATTTATTTTTGTTTGTTTTTACATCCTGATCGAAGTCTCTTCCCCTGCCCCCAATCCTTCCTCAGTTTTTCTTCAGAAAAGGGCAGGCCTCCCATGGATATCAACCAGCCATGGTATATCAAATTGCAGTGGGACTAGGCACCTCCTCTCCTATTAACGCTGGACAAGGCAACCTGGTAGGAGGAAAGGGTCCCAAAGCAGGCGACAGGGTTAGGACTGCCACAAGAAGAGCAAGCTAGACAACCGTAAGATATGTGCAGAGGCCTTCAGACAGGCTCTCATGTTGCCCAAGCTGACCTTCACTCTACTATATGGCAGACACAGACCATAAATTCCTTCTCCTCCCCCTCCCCCTCCCGAGTGTGGGGATGACAACTGTGCCCCAGAACACTCAGCTCAGGGTTCCAGATTCTTCACATCCTCACCTGCACTTATTTGTTTCTGCCCGTCCCTGCCATGTTGGGGATCAAGAGACTACACTGAATGCTATACTCCCTTATTTTTTATTTGTTTTAATGTAGGTCACCCTACATAGCCCAGGCTGAACTTAAATCTATACTTCTCCTGCCTCAGCCTCCCTAGAACTGAGATTACAAGCAGGTGTGTGCCACCATGTGCAAGACTACCTATAACCATTCTTATAAATGCTAAGCAGATAGATATTCTAATAGATGCCAGGTAGATTTGCATTTCTCTGATAGCTAATGATGCTGAGAATTTTTAATGTGCTTATTGGCCTTCTGTACCTTTGAAGAAATGTCTATTTAGATCTTCTATCAATGGATTGATTATCTTTTAAAAATGAATTGTCTTTTCATTGTTTTGAGTTATAAAATTTCTTTATATGTTATGAATATAAGTCTCTTACCAGACACAATTTGCAAATCTTTTCTACCATCTATAGAGAATATTCTATATTACATATTTTTTCAACATATCTCTATATAGTATATAAGTTCTACCATTTATGACCTATTTTGAGGTAATTTTTGTGTATAGGTGTGGAAGGGTCCCAGCTCAACCTTTTATGTATGTTTATCTAATTGTCCCAGACTTTGGAATGCTAAGACAGGAGAAGAGCTATGAGTTCACGGGCAGCCTGGACTAAACAGTAAGTACAGACCAGCAGGGCTACGGAGCAAGACTCTGTTTAAAACAAACAAATAAATAAAACCATTAACAGTAGCAGTAAATGAAATTATTCATTAAAAGCAATAATGTTAATAAAATCATTAATATAGCTGGGCGGTGGTGGCACACGCCTTTAATCCCAGCACTCGGGAGGCAGAGCCAGGCAGATCTCTGTGAGTTCGAGGCCAGCCTGGTCTACAGAGTGAGATCCAGGACAGGCTCTAAAGCTACAGAGAAACCCTGTCTCGAAAAACCAAAATTAAATTAAATTAAATTAAATAAATAAATAAAAATAAATAAATAAAATCATTAATATAATGTTGAACTTTTTTTTCTGAAAAGAGAGTTAATATTTCCTTCCCATTGTTATTTACTTACTTATTTGGAAGAGGATCTGGTTATATGCTAGAGACAGAGCCTTTAAGCACACAATAAAATACTGGCCTAATTTGCCTCGAGTTTTATAATCCAAGTCAACAAAAAGCCAAAACCACAAAAACAACAGCTAAGTGCTTTAAAATGTAAGTTTTCACTTTTTAAAGATTTTATTTTTAATGTGTATATATGTGTTTGTCTGTTGTGAATGTTTATACAACAAAGTGCAGCACCCACAGAGGCCAAAAGAAGGTGTTGGATCCCCTAGAGGTAGAGTTACAGGAGGTAATGAGCTGCCTGACAGGTGCCAGGGACCAAACTCCGGTCCTCCACAAGAGCAGTATATGCTCTTAACCACTAGCCATCTCTCCAGCTTCATATGTAAAATGTTAAAGTCTACTTTTTCCCCTAACTGCCAAATAGCATATAATTACAATATCTGGGATACTAACCCACCTTACAAAGAAAAGTCTGTAAGTCTAAAGTTGTTTTAATTATAACCATTTACCAATATCATGTATTCATTGCTTACCACAAACAAGGCAATTACAGGATGCTTCTCATTTATCAATATCAATCTGGTATTGAGTATAGAAATATATTCAATTTTATAGATGAAAAACTGAGTTTGAGAGGTCTTATAAACTATACAATCCATAAATAAGATAAAGATAATTTTATACAATTATAAAACTTGGATTTTGTCTGTTTTATCGTGCTTCATCTAGACACAAATCACATCTTTTCCAATTTTACTATATGACAGATATAGATATGCCTCTGTAATAATCAGGCTATTCTGTGGCTCTGTAAGATTCCAGATTTGTCTTTTTGTTTTAAGAAGGGAACAGAGTGATTTATCTTAATTAAGGAATACCAAGAACTAAAATGTTATGGTTTGGATTCACTGCTCACTGGCTCATATGTTGATCTCTCAGGAGCCAGGCGGTGGCACTGTTTTGGGAGACTGTTCCACCTTTAGGAGGTGGGGCCTAGCTAGATGAAGTAGGTCTCTAGGGGCAGGCTTTGAAGGGTCATAGCTCAGCCTCATTTCCAGCCCAAGTTCTCTATTCCTGCTCTGCCTAGATGCAACAAGCCGTGCCCAAAGCACCAGTCACCATGGACAGAGTCCTAGCAGCCATGCTTTCCCTGATAAGATGGACTGTATCCCCACTAAATCATGACTCAGAATCAACCTCTCCTACCTTAGTTTTCCAGAGTGACAAAGGTTAACTAATACAGAAAATTAGTACCAGGAATGAGGCTATTGCTGTAATAAGCCTGACTATGTGGTTCGCAGGCCTTTGGAACTAATTTGTGGAAAGAATGTGGAAGAGTTCAGATCACTAAGCTAAAGAAGTCTTGGAATGCTGTCAACAGAGCTTACCAGGCCATTCTGGTGGGAGTGTGGAAGAACAGAATGCCATTAGATATGCAGACAGTAAAGACTCATGAAGTTTTGAGGAAGAAAAAGATATAATAGGAATCGGGCTACAGGCCCAATTCATGTTACATTCTGGGAAAAAAAAAATCTGACATATTCTATATCCTGATTAATTTGAGTGAGATTGAATTCAAAATGTATTAATTGTTTGGCAGAGAAAATTTCAACACAGCATAGCATATAGGCTGTGGCATGTTTATTGCTGGCTGCCTTCAACTAGGTTTTCAGTGAGAATTCTAAGCTAAAATGGAACAAAAAGACATGAAAAAATGTGCAGTTTGTCAAGGAAAAAAGCATGAGAACATTTAAAGTTGCATATGAGGTGAATATGGACAAATGCTCATATTCAATTATTAAAAAGACTATACTTAAGAAAAGCCATACACTTTGCAAGACCCCACCCATTGGAAGCTCTCGGGTATAGCATTGCAAACTCCTTTGGAAAATCTTCAATTAAAAAGGAGAGTACCGCCGGGCGGTGGTGGCGCACGCCTTTAATCCCAGCACTCGGGAGGCAGAGCCAGGTGGATCTCTGTGAGTTCGAGGCCAGCCTGGGCTACAGAGTGAGTTCCAGGAAAGGTGCAAAACTACACAGAGAAACCCTGTCTCGAAAAACCAAAAAAATAAATAAATAAATAAAAAGGAGAGTACCATCCAGTCGGGCAGCAGTGGCGCATACCTTTGATCCCAGCACTCGGGAGGCAGAGCCAGGCGGATCTCTGTGAGTTCAAAGCCAGCCTGGTCTACAGAGTGAGCTCCAGGAAAGGCACCAAAACTACACAGAGAGACCCTGCCTGGCGGGGGAGGGGGGTGGATAAAATAAAGGAGAAGGGGAGTGTTAGAACAGAGTGCTAGAGCAGTGGTGCCCTGATCCAACAGGGCCACCTAGGATTCTAGGCCCACCCTGAAACTGCTACAACTAGAAATGTGGAAACCAAGCTACATGCTGAGCTGGCAACAGAATCTGGCACCATCCAGGTGGTGCTGATTTGGGAGGTATGCTTATGCTAAGGTTTCAGGAAAAAAAAAAAAAATCAAAAACAATGAGGCCAGGCAATATGTAAGCAGAGAAGGCTCTACAAAGAGGCCCTGAGAAGGTGATATATGACACTGTGAGGGTGAAACCTAAATTGCAATGGAAACCTAGCATGTAGGAGATACCAGGAACAGGAATAGTCTGCTGGAAAAAGCTATTTGTACACTGTGTGAAGGTGTACTGCTGTGATTGGTATAATAAAAAGCTGAATGGCCAATAGATAGGCAGGAGGTATAGGTGGGACTTCTGGGCAGAGAGAGCTCTGGGAAGAAGAAAGGAATAGACGCCAGGAGAGGAAACAGGAGGTGCATGATGGAAGAGAGGTAACACCACATGGCAGAATGTAGATTAATATAAATGGGTTAATTTAGGTTATAAGAGCTATTAGGAACAAGCCTAAGCTATACGCTGAGCTTTCAAAATTAATAAGAAGTCTCAGTGTCGTTATTTAGGAGCTGGTGGCCCAAAGAAAACTCCGACTACATGCAGGTACTGAGAAGAGCCAGACCTCGAGAAAGGCCACATGGCTACAGGTGACAGAATTGAGGGCAGAGCTAGCTCTAATCCAATGGAGTACGAAACCCCAAACCCAGAAGCCAGATACGGAGTCACAGGATCTGTAGTTTCCCTGATGAGTTTTAGTCTTGCTGCAGTCAATTTCCCCTTGCTAACTTCATTCTTCTACTGTGCAATGGAGGTATACAGCCTGCTTTTATTTTATAGGTGCTCACTGCTAAATTTGCCGTAAGGATCAAAAGAGACTTCGGGCTTTGGATGTTAGTAACTGTTGACACCGACACAATTATATAAATACTAAATATACTTCACATTATGAGATGGTACCTGAGTCTATGGGGGACAAGGACAAAAAAAGAATGTGGTTTGGATGTAAAATGTGCCTTAGGCTCTGTGTTTCAACACTTGGCATCCAAGTAATGCTATTCTGGGGAAGTTGTGGAACTTTTAGAAGGTGGAACCTTGCTGGAGGAAATGGGTCACTAGGCAGTAGGTCTTGAGGGCTATACAGGTCAGCCCAGTTCCAGTCCAAGCTCTCTGCTTCACAATCTGCCAAGATGTAACAAGCTACAACACAGGTTCCTCCTGCTATGATGGGGCCCCAGCCACCATGCCATCCCTGCCACGATGAACTCCAGCCCTCTAAGCTGTAAATTACAAGTGAACCCCTCCTCTCTTCAGTTGCTTCTCTCAGGGAATCTGTCGCAGTGAGGAGGGGGCTAATTTTTTTTTTTTTTTTTGAGACAGGGTTTCTCTGTGTAACAGTCCTGGCTGTCTGGAACTCGCTTTGTAGACCAGGCTGGCCTCTGCCCGCCTCTGCCTCCCAAGTGCTGGATTAAAGGTGTGCACCACCACTGCAGACTTGAATTCATTCTTATACTAAAAAGCAATAATGCAGGGCTGGAGAGAGAGCTCCACAGTTCCAGAGATCCTGAGTTCAGTTCCCAAAACCCACATGATGGCTCAGACCATCTGTAACTCCAGTTCCAGGGGAATCTAATGCCTTCTTCTGACCTCTGAGGGGACCAGACACATACATATATGCAGACAAAACACTCATACACATAAAAAATGAAAATAAAAGTAGTAATCTTATCCACAATACAACTGAAATGTACTAAGATATACATATGCACAAACCTTTCCAAAGGGAAAGGTAATCAAGATCAATCTTAAATAAAATAAAAAAATTAGCCAATTTCTATAGGTTTTTCATATCTCTCGCTTTGCCTTTATTTCATTGCTCTACTGATTTAAATCCCTCTTCTTCCCTAACAAAGCATGGTGGTAGAGGTGGTGAGGGTTCCATGGTGGCACAATACCTCTAATTCTACTACTCTGGAGGTGGAGACAGAAAAATCAGGAGTTCAAAGTTATCCTTAGCTATATTACAAGTCTGAGACCAGTCTATGGTACATGAGACCCTGTCTGAAAAATGCAAAATAAACACAAAAAAAAAAACAGGAAAAAAATCTAAAAATCATTTTTCTGAATTAACATACAAACAATATAATCAAGTTACTATAATTAAGCTTTTGTTGCCTAGTAAGATAACTCAAGACTTTGACAACTAGTTTAAAAAATGTAAGGGCTAGATGTTATATCTTGGTACAGACCTGTAATAACCAGTATTCAGGCCACTGAGGCTAAAGGATTATGAGACCTGAGTGAACTATGGATTGAAATCCTACTTCCAAATAAAATCTAAAAAAATTTAAAAGGGCGGCGGTGCACAACTTTAATCCCAGCACTCAGGAGGCAGAGGCAGGCGGATCTCTGTGAGTTTGAGGCCAGCCTGGGCTACAAAGCGAGTTCCAGGAAAGGCACAAAACTACACAGAGAAAGCCTGTCTCAGGAAAAACAAAAACAAAAACAAAACAAAAAAACTTTAAAAGATGCCCAGGAATCATTCTAAGTATTCCTAGGGCTGGGACTAAAACTCAGTGCTTAAACACTTGCCTAGCACATACAAAGCCATGAGTTTGATTTCCAGCACCTAAAAAAATAATTAAATAAGAAAAAGAAATAAAAGCATAAGGTAGCAACAATAAGTAGAGAGGAACGGGGTGTAGCTCAATAGTAGAATACTGGCTTAGCATGCATGAGGCCCTGGTTTTGATCCCCAGTACGTGAAAAACAAAGCAGAGCCAATGAAATGGCTCACCTAGTAAAGAACCTGTTGCCAAGTCTGCACACGCACATAGTTTAAAAATACAGCAATAAATGGAAAGAAACTGAGCTTTTGGTAGGGACAGAAGGGGAAGTCACTGAACATTAATGGCTAACACAAAAGCTCTTTGGTTAATCCTGAGATTTCTTATAAATCCCCATGGCTGAGGCAAGGCTGTAGCTCAGCCCTGCCTAGCATACCCAATGCTCTGGGTTAGATCACCAGCACTAAGGGATGAGGGAAGCAATAAATCTAGAGAGTCCTGCCCATCTTCTCATCCTCCAGGACTCACAAACCTCAGTCTACTGACTTGCGTTCTAGCATTATTTCCTGACTGGAAGAAAACAAAGCAGCAGAAACTGTAGAGAACTAAGAATAAGTCCATGCAGAAAGTTGCAAATAGGATCGTCCTCCTTCACATATGTCACTCCAGGAAAACTGCCAAGAACAGCTCACTCCTCTAGCCACATTTCCTGCAGATCCTCCAGACTCTGGAGTCCTTAAGCATGTCAGTATTCTCCCTTGATTTCAACCCTCCCTTTGCATCAAGACTTCAAAGTGCATAGTTTGTATTCTCCAAAATCCCTCTTTACCCGTGTCTTAATTCTAAATATGTATCCTAAAGCCTTGTACAGCATTTCTACATCTAATGATGAAATTCATAGGATGTTATAAAATCAAAATTTCTAATGCCAAGGTTTAAAAAGCTTCTCAAGTACTTTATTGAATAAAATACTTTTCAAAAAGGTGATAACTTTACTAGTGGGTCTTTTCTGATAAAGGAATTCTTGAAGTAAAGTAAAAGTCAGATAGAGGGAGTTTGTGATTTTACAGACTGGATTCCCAGGCACCAACATTTCCAACGATTTACTGTATGAGCAGTTGAGACTAGGAGGCAGAAAAGGCTGAACAGAATCTATTATAACGGAAGGATAGACCTCCTGAAATAGAAAATCAAATAATTAACTACTGCTAATTAAAATTGCATTTAAAATCACTTGTCTAAATAAGCCTTGATAAGTGAAAGTGAGTCTCAAGTACAGGTGGGAATGGTTTCTTTGGGATTTAGAATTTACTCAATGACAGATTAATAAATTTCACTGTAAAATGAGTTTAGCAATCAAAGCTATTCCTAGATAAGTATGATTAAATTAAGGGTGAATAATACATTAACTGAATAAAGTCCAGTTATTAAAGCAAGTAATCTAAGTGCTCAATGTCCAACATTATGAGAAATGAATTTTCTTTTTTTTCTCCACTTAAGATTTTAATTCTCCCATCACTTAGTATAGAACTAATGATCTATATAAACATACAAAGACTTAAAGGACAATCATGCTAGTGATAGGAATACTGCATTTAATTCAATGTAAAAAATGAATGTTTACAGTTTTGAAAATTTGTCCACCCCAGCCCCTAAATAGTGAATTTATTTTGTGAAAGGGCTATTTTTGAAATCAAACATAAAATGATTATGTTTTCTGGCCTTCTATTTAGAATTTTTTTTGTAATCAAAAATTTAGTTTGGAACCATCTGAAATAGAATTTAAAAAGTGGAAAAAACTAAAAAATATTGATGCAAAGCTGCAGCAATATTTCTTCACAATTTCATAAAACATTAATGAAAGGTTACATAATCCCCGGATTAAAGATTTTTAAAGAGAACTGCAAGGATCATCTTTTTCGGTTTTCAGAACTGCTTTCCTTATTCTTATATCCATAAAAACAGATCTAAATCAACCTCATCTAGTTTGAAAATAAACCATCTAGTTTTCAGTTTTGTTTTGTTTCTGTTGTTACTATTGCTGTTGAGAAAAGGGCTTTACCAGGTGTGGTGGCGCATGCCTTCAATCATAGTGCTAAGGAGGCAGAGGCAGGTGATCTCTTGAGTTCCAGGCTAGCCTGGTCTACAGAGCCAGTTCCAGGACAGCCAGGGCTACACAGAGAAACCCCGATTCAAAAAAATAAAAGGAGAGAGCGAGAAGGGCCTGCTATGTAACCCAGGCTAGCCTCCAACTAACCAATTCCCCTGCTTCATTCTCCCAAGCGTCTGAATTATAATTGTGCACCATCATGCCTGGCAGCCATCTGATTTTCAGGAGAAAAAAACTAATCCGAGAGTAGTACAAAACAGTCACAGTCTTATTACAGCTTTAAATACATACTGTCAGTTACATTTAGGATACACCGAACCTAGTTCACTCTCAGGAAAAATAAAACCTACCAAAACAAAAGCTCCTTTACAACAAATGAGTATCTCAGTGGTTAAGCTTCAACCCCATCGCTACTTGTTCTCCCCCTACTCCCACCCCTCACCCCCAATTTTGGTTTTTTTTTTTAAGGCTGGTCTCATTCTCTAGCCAGGCTGGCCACTATCTTCCAGCAATCCTCCTGTCTCATCTCAGCTGAGATTAATCTCTAAAAGCGAGCTATCTTTTCATTTTTCTCTCTTGAAATGTTTATTCTGTGCTTGTTTATCTTTCATACATGAAATATTCTAACACCAGTTCAATTTAGAGTTAATTGCTTGATGTTAGTCTGTCCACACATGTGTCTTCGACCACTGTTAAAGAGAGAAAAACTGGTAAGCCTGAGGGCACCCGTGAAACGAGAGAGGGTCGTCTGAGAAACACCACTGTTTCTCTGCCTCAAATTCCTAAGTACTCACGCCAAAGATTCTCAGTATCCAAAACAGGGCCACAGAATCAGAGGCACAATACAATATATAATAAAATCAAACTGACATACTTTAATAAGACTATCACCACCCCAAAACTACTACAAAATAAAGATAAATAACCTAATTCCTTAATATTAAAGGGTTGCTTCTGCCATACTGCATGACTCAAAATAGTGTGTCAAACTTTTCTGAAGGTTGTAAGAAATGTAAGAAATATATTTTACATTGTGACCTAAAACATTTGTATATAAGAAGTTTCCCCAAATATTTTTCTTAAACAAATGCAAAGCTAGTATATTCTGTTTTACTTTCAATGCTGGTGGTACAATAATAGTTTTTAAAGTTACTAAGTAATCATAATCCGATTTTAAACAGATGTTAAAAAAAATATTCTGGGATTGGAGAAGTAGCACTCAGTGGTAGAGCCCATGCCTAGCATGTGTAAGATACTGAGTATCATCCACAGTACTGGGGGAGGGGGTGGATATCCTTTATAAGATGTTCTCTCAATCCCCTCCCCACAGAATTTGCTCCTACTATCGCTTCAGCAAGATGGGCAGGTATCCCGGTATTCTTAGGTTACTGACTACTGCCATTTTTCATTAAAGCAAGGTGTTCTCAGAGTATGCTCCCTTGAAGAACATTCAGCATCACTTGAGATAACTACAAATTCTTGGACCCCACCCCAGGCCGACTGAATCAGAAACCTAAGATGGAGTCAACCAAGCTGTACCAAGCCAGCAAGGAACTGCGTTTAAAATCTCGGCTCTTCCTATGTAACGACCCAATACTGAGTTCCGTACCAATCACTACACCAAAAATTCTACAAATATTTCCTTTTTTTTTTTTTTTAAATGCCTGTAATCCCAGCACTCAGGAGACAAGAGGCAGAAGGATCTCTGTGAGTTCAAGGCCATCCTGGTCTATATAGAAACCAGCCATGGCTGCAGAACTAGACCCTTTCTCAAAGATGAATGAATGAATAAGTGAGAAAATACAATTTAAATCCCACTAAGTAAAAACTGTGAGTATTACCAGGTGAGTGGCTGTACAAGACTTTTTATTTTCAGTTAAGGAGGGCATGCTATCCGCTTCATGAATATCCTCTTTCCGATCAAGCCCCAGTTTCACCCCTTTAGTTAGGCCACCCCTCCCCTTTTCCTCTCAGATTCCCCATCCTGTTGATGTCCTTATTTTCCAGTATTTTCGCTGTCATCCTAAAAGTAACTTCTAAAGCCCTAGCCTCCAAGGCACTTTAACCTTGCTTTTAAGGGCAGTGTCCACGGTCCGGCTCGGCCTATTAGTATAATTCATCTCTGCCCTTTTCGGAAGCCCTCACCGGCACCCTTGTTCATCAACTGTCCTGGCCAGCTTCCACAAGACCACTCGCCCACTGCGGGGCAAGTTTTCCCAGCTCGACTAACTCGCTTCCTCCAGGGAAATTACTCTTCCCCCTCTAACCTCCATCCCATTTTGCTTCGGGGAACTTCCACTTTCCCCCTGAACCCGTCCCCTAGTCTCAGATCCCAACTCCTACCTTCCCAAGCCTTCACTCTGAGGGTCTTCCGTGCCGACTCCGCTCCCAGACCCGCCGTGGGGGGGCAGGGCGCTGCCGTCGCTCCCCGAGCAGTTAGTTCAAGGTCTCCACCCCGCAGCCCCTTCCTCCTCCTCCTCCTCCTCCTCCACCCCGCTGCCCTTCTCGGGGGAGGGGGGGGGTTCGCACCCCACTCGGTGCCTTTCCTCCGCTCCCTGCCACCCCGGACCCCGGCCTCCCGCACCTCCCCACCTCTCTCCGACAGGGGCCACTCCCAGTTCCCTCGGTCCCCACGGCTCCCAGCGCACCCAGGAGCTCCGGTGATCCCCTCGTCTCCTCCGGCCCCCGGGCCGCTCGCTCCGGGTCGCCCCCGCTCGCACACCCCAGGAGCTCCGTCTCTTCGGGAAGCCGCGCACATGCCGGCCTCCGGTCACTGCCCCCCGCCCCGGGCCGAGCCGCTGGACTGCCCCGGGCAACCTCCCGGCCTGCCCCGCCGGGGTCCCGCGCCAACCTACCCTCCCAAGGCGAACTCCGCCGCCGGCAGGAACCCAGCCGTTCTCCTGCCGCGCCGCGCCCGGCCACGACGCGACCCGGCCCGCGGCCCCCGGCCCCTCGGCCTCCGCCTCCGGAGCGCAAAGCTAGAGTTTCCGGCCCGCCGCCACCTCCGCACCTCGGGCCCGCCTCGCTCGCACTCACCTGCCGCTGGCCCTGCACAACTCCGGCGCCTCAGACTCTACCTCGGCCGCCAGTAGCCACCAAGCGCCACCACCTCCCCCATGACAACAGGCCCGCCCCAGACGACACTTCCAACTTATCCATTGGGTGGAGGGGCGGCGGCTCTCTGCTACGATTGGTTAACGATTCCTGCCCGTCAACGTGTCTTGACCGCCCCTTTTCCTGGACGGGGTCTTCGCCCCCGCCCGGACCGGGACCGGCCTAGATCAAGCTTTAGTTGTAATTGGTTGCTGAGTGGGCAGTTCGAAGTTATGATAGGCTACTGCCAGTGTCTGTTACCTTAACTGACAAGGGGTGTGATGGCCGCGGTTGGTTCAAGCCCTGTGCACAGTTTGGTTGCGCAGTAGAAAGCGGAGAAGGGGCAGACGCTCACGTCCGAGGTTACCGGGAAGGGTTAACTCTTTGTTGTGGGGCTGGCGCTGTAAACTCTTCCTTGTCCGGGTCTCTTCCTACCAGGGGAAACATCTCTGCCAGCTTAGGGAGGTAGCGCTTGCAAAACATCGACTTCAGGGGTTGTGTTTAAGAACGGTCTAAACCCTCAGCAGAAAGGTATCTCATAGATTAAAATTCTGACTCGTGTTTTCTTGAAGTTTCCTTGAAGTTCTTTCCGGTAGTCTCCATGCTTTAGGTTAGGGCAAAGCGCGGCCCTTTATTAAGCAGCAGTCCGCTTCCGCTGCAATTATAAATATCGTCCTGAAACTGAAGTGTCTGGCATAGTGAGGGTTCTCCAGCTTCCAGACCCACTCTCCTGGGTCTGCCAAGTGACCAGCCCAACCATCACCAAGTTTTGAATAAACCGGCAGCGACTTACCCTTATGGCCCTTTGGAAATGAGAATTTCACCGGCCCGACCCCGACCCCTAACCGCCCCCCCCCACCCCCGACCCCGCACTTCCCTACAGTACTTGGCTTTTAAGTTCAGCTGTTCTTAAATAGTATTACTACCTGTCTTGCAGACACTAACCCCCCACCTCTCGTTCTCTCGCTCTCTTTCCTCCCTCCTCCTCTCTCTATTCCTATGGCTGATACTCATGTCTGCCCCTCTCCCTCCCTCTCCCTTTTCCTCTTCCTCTCCCTCCCTCCTTCCTCCCTTCCCTCCCTCTGGACCTCTCCTATTCCTAGCATTCTAAATTAGAACCATTGAATGAATTGCAGAGTTGTTTTTCTACCCTCGCTTGGTACAATACACGAGAATAAATGATTGCGTTTCTTATTCATTTGGGTACAAATCCCAGTAGGCATTTTTGAGAAATCTGGTGTTGCTATAAAAACTCACTGCTCCTAGAAATGCATTCATCATTAGCTTTCTCTGCTTTTCTTTTTCATTCCTGCTGCTTTTCCTGCTCCTAAATAAGAAAATGCTGGCCTGATGACTCTCTCAATTTCTAAGTCAAATTTAAATATACCTTCTCCACAATTTCACCTGGAATATGCAAACCTGTGGTGATAAACTTTAAGGAGGCCTGTATTCCGCAAACTCCAGGTCTTATAGTGAAGGCCTTCCCATGGAGCCAGCGTGGACTTTGGAAATTGTGTACTTTGCTCCTGCCTTTTGGCTGTAACTCGTTGTCCCATATCTCTTCTATTTATTAACCTTCCCTTTGCAGAGCAAGCTAACCAGAATCTAAAACTGTACAGTTTGTGATGGGGGGGGGGGTGTCTATTTTCTAACCTGTATTTTTAGTTGAGTTTAAATAAACTGCACATTTCTATCATCAAACTTAGCGGAAATTATTCCTCCAGTAACTATACATAACAATAAGGTGTTTTTCCCCCCTAGTTATCTTCCGGAAGCTTCTTCCCCTTTCTCTTATCCTCACCTTCCAATTTAGAAATAACCTCCCATTCAATTCAGTGACTCACAGAAAATCCATAAAAGGAAAGTGGGAAAGCCAAAATAACTTCAGAGATGTCTGAATCATTTCACTGAAGGAACGGCCGTGCACTGACCACGATAAGATGGAAGTCAAGACATAAGGCCCGATCCAACAGCTTACAGCTCATGAAGTAACCCGTGCAAACAGGAAGCTGCCCTGTGAGAGTGCAACATCCAAACAGCCTTTTACACAGCCTTTCAACGTGTGTCAGCAGCCTCCCTCTCTCTAGACTTGGCGGTGTGCCGTACTACCGATTTTAGAGCAAGTCAGAAGGCAATTACTGTCCTAGCAGATAGGAAACAATAACGTCATAGGAGGGCATGGCCATTATTACGGTACTTGAGGTAATAATGGCTCTTGCACAGCCAGAGTGACTAGGTGCCACACAGAACATAGAATTAGGCCAGTCTCACCAAGGGGGCTAGCCATCTAAGTGTAGGATCTCAAATTGCTATCACTAAAGTTGGTGGATAATGGCCACAAAGGTCAGCCACTCCTTATTTCAACCACTAAAAAGAAGGTTTTCCTGAGTGCTTTTGGACATCTGCTTCTGTCATTCTCCTATGTAAAATAGGAGAAAATTTAAAATAAATGTATATGAACAGCAAGGAGAGGAAAAACTTTAAGTAAAGAAGGTTTTAAGACCCATATGGGGCTGGAGAGATGGCTCAGAGGTTGGGAGCACCGACTGCTCTTCCAGAGTTCCTGAGTTCAATTCCCAGCACCCACATGGTGGCTCACAACCATCTGTAATGAGATCTGGCACCCTCTTCTGTATACATAATAAATAAATCTTAAAAAAAAAAAAAAAAAAAAAAGACACGTACTTTGCCAAGCATGGTGGTGCATGCCTCTAATCCCAGCACTTGGAGGCAAAAGTAGGCGGATCTTTGTGAGTTCGAGGCTAGCCTGGTCTACACAACAAGTTCCAGGGCAGCCAGGGCTGTTATACAGAGAAACCCTGCCTTGAAAAACAAACAAACAAAAAGGCACATACTTTGATGTAACAGAAGGCTGTGGTGCTATCAAAACTCTGCAGGACTGGGGAGAGTCTCCTTTGACCCCTGCGCTTTGATTTTACAGGCACAAGGTAACCCTGTAACGGAATTACCTGCCAGCTCGCCTCCTCTTCCCTGGGCTGTGTACTTTTCCACCACCCCCAGCCCCCACGCCCTTGGGAAGCTCCAGCCCTGGAGCCTGGTTGTCTGAAGCCTGTGGTGTATGGCTGCCTGTGGAGGCCAGGCAGGTGCTGTCTGTCCTGAACCTCCTGATTCAGACCATAATGGCAAGTATCGTAGGGGCAAGTGTATCTTTCATGAACACCAACTGAGTGGAAAATGGAGGACTCGGTGTGACACCCCAATATCTGAGGAGTACTGTAGTATGCCCCAGGCCTTCACAGGCACTGGTGCTAGTTTCTTTCCGCCTGCTTTTTACCGTGTGTCATGTTTCAAGGGGGACAGCATCCAAGTCTCCTTTCTTTCTTTTCTTTTCTTTCTTTCTTTTTTTTTTTTTTTTCTTTTGTCTAAAGGAGCAAAATCCCACCTGGGCCAAGCTCTATTTCTGCCTGTGGAATTCTTTAACTCTCCCACCCGCCCCTGCCCCCCCCTTCTAGACACAATTCCAGTTCCAAATGGGTTCGAGAAGTAAATTGCTCTGAAAGCAGACAGGGGCCAGGGCTACCTGCCACCAGCCGTTGGAGGCAAGCCAAGATTAGGAGCTAAGAGTTGGTTTCCTGAGGTGGGGATCTCAGAAGGTAGAGGCTAACAAGGAAGGGGGGATTAGAAAGAAAAGAGGGACTTGGGGAGGAGAAAGAGGGAGGAAAGAAGAAAAGCCACAGAGCAGGCCTAAGAGGAAAGGGTAAGGAAAGGAAAGCTAGACAGGTCCAGAAGCCCAGGAGACTGCTGAGCCAGCTTGGAGGCTGGCTGGTCACAGTGTCTGTGGACTTTATACCTAAGAGCTTGCCTAAGAGCGCTAATAAAATGCAGTGTCGGCCACCAGTTAAAGCGGGCTGCAGCCTGTAATACTCTTGTTCCTTCGCCTCTTGGAAACCCTCCCCAAGTTCAAAGCCTGCTGCTCTGGCAGCAGATTACATAGCCAACCCAAGAATATGTCTTCATAGATAGAGGTGCACTGTGGCTGAACACCAAGGCGAAGATGATTTTACCATCCCAAGCTGAAGAACTTCTAGAAGATGGAAGTACCAAGCTACTGCCCATGCTGGATCCAGGCACTGTGGTCTCCAGGTTTAAGGCTGTTTCCTGGATGAGAAGGGGAAGGGAGAGTCTATGGAAGGGGCTGTTCTCATGGGCAGAACCTTTTGCTTTCTTGTTCCAGAGTGCCTGTGACTTTTAAACGCCATACCATGCCTTTTTAGTAAATAATCCATCTTCATCCTCGAGAAAAATTACATGCCCCATCTACCTGATAGGTAAAAATAGTTGTTTACTTATAAAATGGATGAAGAGTTAGCTCATAGTGCGGCCATTGTGCTATTGAAAGGGGCCCCTAGTTACTATCATCTAATCTATGGGTGGACCAGCTATTCTTCTGCAGCAGGGAGTGGGCCAAGCCAAGTGCTGAGCACCATTTAAACTTTTGTCCATCCCGGTTTTACAGGCGTGCCGAGAGTTTCCTGGAAACATGGCTACTTTCCAAAGATTTCGCAGAGCAGAATGCCTTCTAGGACTCTCGTGTCCCAGTCACATGAAACCTTACAAGCAAGTAAATTTAGACGTACACATTTTTCTTTCTTTCTTTCTTTCTTTCTTTCTTTCTTTCTTTCTTTCTTTCTTTCTTTCTTTTTTTGCTTTGTTTTGTTTGAAACCTGATCTCACCATGTAGCCCAGGCTACCCTCAAGCTCAATGGCAATTCTCCTGCCTTAGCTCTTCAAGTATTGGGACTGATGGTATGCACCACCATACCAAGCTGGAAGTGATACTGTCTTGAATCTAACACACACGCCATATTCACTCATAATTTTGGTTCTGCCATTTACAAACTGTAACTGTAACTTTGGGGAATTTGATTCATCTCCTTAAGCTTCTGTTTCTCATTTACAGCATGATATGTGTATTCGCTCGCTGTCTTCTGCTGCATAACAAATCACCCTACGATTTAGTAGCTTAAAACAACAACTATTATTTTATAGTTTCTTTGAGTACAAAATCCTGGTGCAGCTTTGCCATGACCTCTAGCTCTGAGTCTCTCCTAAGGTTGTGGCCATTCTGTGCATCGGCTTCTCGGCTCGCTTGCATGGTCTGTGGCAGGATTAAGTCCCTCACAGAATTTACCTGAAAGCCTTAGTTCTTCAGAAGCTGCGGACAGCTGGCCTCTGTCAGTGCCTTGCCTTGGAGACTTTTCTTATGGATCATGACATGACAGGGCAGCTTACTTCACTGGAGTAAGCAAGAAGGCAAGAGAGAAGGCCAGACAGAAAACGCCAGCAAGACAGGCTAACACTCTTTTGTACCCTGATCAAAGAAGTGATGTCTCATCACCTCTGCCACATTCTTTTAGGTAGTCGTATGTTATTAGGCCCTGCCTACATTTAAGGGGTGGAGCTTACACAGTATATACACACCAGCACGAGGCTCATTATCAGGAACCATTTTAGAAGTAGCCCACTTTAGGATAATAAGTCTCACCTGTACTGCTCATTTATAAATGAAATGAGAGAATATATGCAATTCAGGGCCAACGTATATAAGGGAATGTGTAATGCAACACGTATATAACTATTATTACTATTAATGTTATTATTGAGTGTGTATAATGATTGGTTTTCCCTCCTGGCTGCTAGAAGGAGACCTTTTATGAGGAATAAATGAGATAATATAACCTCATCCAATCCTGACACGTCTTAACTATTTAATAGCCATTAGTTATTGTCTAACATTATTAGCGTGTGATGATAGCTAGTTGTTTCTTCAAGCTCTTGAAAGGACACACTATCAACTCTGGTGACTTTTACAATTTGATCTCATTTCCATATGTTATGTTCCATTTTTCAGTGAGCAGCCTATACTTGCCGGAGCACAATTCTGGGTTTCAGCTTCATAAACTCTAACCAACGAAGTCATAACCTAGTCAAATTCCCTGTGTGCCTTCTCCAAAAGAGGATATGCTCAAAACCTGTGAGACAGTCTAATCATGAGAGCTCCTCCAATTCAAAGAAACATGTGCATCTGGCTCCACCCAGGTTCTGGTGAAGGGGGAGTGTGCCAGGAAGAATAAGCAATGAACGCCTTAGAGGAGTGATCTTTGCCCTTCCAGAAGAAGCTGGTCACTGTGTATTATGTTGAGTCAATCCTCAGCTGAGGCCCAGAGAAAGAGGAGGCCTCGTGTGTCTGCAGAAAGGATAAGGGCACTTCCACACCTGGGTTGGAGGTGTTCAGAACCGTGAGATGAAATTGGGTAATAAATAGCGATTTTATAGCTAGAAAATTGTAAGAGTCCAGTTTGCAACATGATCACTTGAAGGTCAGAATGATCTGGCAGGGCTGCCTTGAAGCTGGCTTCCTTATAAGGGAGGAAGATATGGAGGCTTGGCCTGTAGCCAGAGAAAGGAGGAACTATAATTAAGGAAACCCCATTATTTTGGCTTTGAGTCATTTCTCAAGGCTCACCCGTGACTATTATACAAGAAGACTTTGTGGGGGAGGATAAAATTACTGAAGTCTAAATGGTTCTTAAACTAGAACTTCTGTTCCAGCCCCAGCCTGAGCTGCTTAGCAAAGACTGCCTCAAAAAACTAAGCAAACAGGGCCAGGAAGATGGCCGGCTCAGCAGGTGAAGGCCCCTGCCAGGCAAGGCTGGACCTGAGCTCAGAACTCACGTAAGGATGGAAGGACTGAACTGGCTCCTGAACCTTGCCCTCTGACCTTCACATACATGATGACATATGCTTGCACAGGTACATGAACAAATTAAAATTAAAAAAAAAAAACTATGTAGATAGACAAAAGTCCAAGTCTTTGCAAGTCATTCCATCTCATCTTTTCAGGCCAGAAGAGCTATAAATCACCACCAGCAGCACCACCACCCCTCCATCTCCACCACCGCCACCACCACCTTTACCTCCACCTCCACCATCACCACCTCCACTCCTCCATCTCCACCTCCACCTCCACCACCACCACCACCACCACCACCACCACCACCACCACCACCATCACCTCCACCTCCACCACCATCACCTCCACCTCCATCTCCACCACCACCACCACCCCTCCATCTCCACCACCACCATCACCTCCACCATCACCTCCACCACCACCACCATCACCACCACCATCACCTCCACCACCACCACCACCTCCTCCATCACCACCACCACCACCACCACCACCTCCTCCATCTCCACCACCACCATCACCTCCACCATCACCTCCACCACCACCACCACTACCACCACCATCACCTCCACCACCACCACCTCCACCACCACCACCTCCACCACCACCACCACCTCCACCACCACCACCACCTCCTCCATCACCACCACCACCACCCCTCCATCTCCACCACCACCACCATCACCTCCACCACCACCACCACTACCTCCATCTCCATCACCACCACTATCACCTCCACCACCACCACCTCCACCACCCCTTCTTTCTCTTTCTCCCTCCCTTCTCTCCACTGCCATTCATATTTCACGTGTTCTAGTCTACTGGGTTACACTAGCCTCACAAATGAGCATTTTAGGAATCTTCAGATCGGCGCTGACTCCAGATCCAGACTCATGTCTAGCAGCAGCATCTGCTGCAATCTTGTTCCTCAGAGCTCAATAAACAGGCCCAGGTAATGCTGGTTCAAAACCAAGTCACCTGAGGGGCTAGGGATAGGGCTGAGTCAGCACCTGGCTCGCCGAGCACGCACAGAGTTCTGCACCTAAACTAGGTGTGGTGGGGATCAGAAGTTCAAGTTCGCCTTTATCTGCATATTCAGGTTCAAAGCCAGCCTGGACTGTGTGAGACCCTGTTTTTGTCTGTTTATCGTTTTGTTTGTGGGGAGAGCTTTGTTTTTTGAAGCCCACAGACTTTTCTGAGCACCCTACCCCTGGCTGCTCCTCCTGACACATTCCCAACATTACTACACAGAAAGAGCCGAAGCAGAAGTTGCTGGGAATGGTCCAGAAGGGTAAAGGGAAGGTATGTACCAATGTCAAGTTCCTCTTCCGGTGACTTGTCTTTTCTTCCAATTCTGGGTTTCCTCTCTTTGAGACAGAAGAGATTTGTGAGTTTCGATACCCCTTAATATTTTGAGAAGACCTCTGCCTGCCCCTTAGCAGACTGGCCAATTTTAGAAGGGAAAGCAGCCTGACTCCACGTGGGGATGCTGTGTGTGTTTACTCAGGCTTTTCCTACACTGCAGGGAGCAGCAGCCTCTGGGTCTCACCCTCAGGAAGTTTACTTAGTGGTAGGCTTTCTTTCTTTTCCTGTTAGTTTCCTGTGAAGGGACATCAATGTCTTTTATCAGCAACCTGATAAAAAAAGGATGTCAGTCAAGTGCAGACAGACAAACCTCTTTCCCATCCCAGACACAGACCATCCTGGTGACTTCGAGAACTGCGTCTGATTTTAGAAACAACAAAAGAGGTTGATTTTCTTCTGGGTGTTGGATATGTGAGTGTGAAGTGTGTGTGCACATGTGTGCACATGCGTGCACATGTCTTGGAGACCAGAGGTTGACAGTGGGTATCTCTCCATCTTTCTTTTTTTTTTTCTTAACATTTCCTGGAATTATTTTATATGTGTGAGCATCTGGCCCGCGTGTTTGTATGTGCACCACATGCACGCTGGTGCCTGCAAAGGTCAGAAGAGGGCGCTGAATCGGGAGATCTGGAGTTAACGGGTAGGTGTGAGGCAGCCACTAGGTGGGTGCTGGGAACGGAACCCCGGTCCTCGGAAAAAGCAGTAAGTGCTGTGAACTTCTGAGCCGTTGCTCTAGCTCCTGATGAACCCTCTCACTAGAATCTAGAGCTCCCAGTTTGGGCTCAACTGTCTGGCCAGCATGGCAGCCTGATCTGTCTCCTAAGTGCTGGGGTTATGAACATGCACATTGCATGCCTGCCTTTTTACATGGCTGCGGAGGCCCTGAACACGGGTTCTCGTGTCTGCACAGCGAGTTCGTCACTGGCTGAGCCACCTCCTCAGCCCTCAGAAGCTGATCTCCCTGTCAGTTTCCCTGGTGCTGCCTTCCATCTTACTCCCGCAGTTCACATTCCAGCTGCCTCCCCTCCGTCAATATAATACTTACATCTTCCCCTCGAGTAAAATCTCACACTCTCCCAAAGTAGCTTCACATTGTGTAGAACCAAAATTAGAGGCATGGGATTGGCAGAGCCTAGTAGTTATATTGGAGTGTTAGCATGAGGAGGCAGCCTGTGGTTTTGTTAAACTTTTTATTTCCTGGAACTCTTACAAATCACATAGCTTTCACCCAAGGTTGGATTTTATGTGCTCATTCCCACTCACCTAACAGATCATCTTCAAAGATGCCGTTGCAGGTGAGGCCCTGACATCACCTCTCAGCCACCACTTGATTATGTGTTTCTGTGATACACATCTCCTGTGGGTAAACTTGCTTGGTTTCTCTCCATCCTACAGAGTGGCAGCTCTGTGAAACCAAGGATCATATCCTTTCTTCTCATGACTGCCTCCCTCAAGGTCCAGCCATCAGTAGATCACTAAGTATTTAGTGAATGAATGAGTGAGTCAGAAACTGTCTCTAGGGGTAGCCTTACCACAGTCATTTATTTTGGGGTCTTATTTTTTTTTTAAAAAAAGGCATGTGCTAATTATCATATCATGATCACTGGTGGTTATAGTAATTTGTAGGTAAAGGGACAGTGGTGGAGAGTGACTAAATAAAGCTCCCCACTAACTAGTACCTGTGGGCCATTCCAGAACTCTGAATTTCGGATCCCACTGCCTGCTTCTGTTGGACTCCTGTGGACAGGGCCATTCCTTTGGGAAATTCTGCACAGAACTGACCACTGCCCTCCCCATGCCGATGTGAGGAAGAGGCAGAACTCCATTTCTCCTACCTCAGCAAAACCTTTCTGGTCTGAAATTAGAGATCCAGGCCTCTCTGCGGCTTTCCCTTTCAGGCTCTGAGCGGATTTCCCCCTCTAAGGTCTGAGCTGAGTCACCCCTCCTCTAGCAAAAACAAGATAACTCTCTGAGGATGGGTGCTGGAAGTGGAGCCTCAGAGTCTAATCTCCTTCATCCTTTCAAGCCAAGGTTCAAGCCTAGTTCTGGGAACAAGAGGGCAAGGCAAGAGAAAAGAACTGCAGCCCCGTTTCTCCCTCCCTCCCGAGCTCATAGGCTTTCTTTTGTCTTCTGCCCAGAAGGAGGAGGCTGGAGAGGAAGAAGGAAAAATAAGCTGGAGGACAGAGTACTTTTGTGGAAGGGGGATGGTCTGCTTGGGCAGGGAGAGATAAATTGGGATGAAGGGTAATGAGACATGAAGAATCCCCGGAGAGTCTTCAACATGTCTCACATCCAGGACAGCTGAGGCACAGCCTAGTTGCCAGGACACCAGGGAACCCAAAAATGCAACCAGTGGGAGGCGATGACAACTGAGATGCTGGCAGATCTGATGTGGGGCCCCTAGAAAAGCTGTGCCCTGTACGAGCATCACACACTGCGTAAGACTGAGTAGGCAAGAGAGGGAGTGGGCGTTCGGTGTGAGACCTTGAATCAGGAGGCCTACACTATTTCCAGCTCAGTAGCCAATTTATGGGGAGGACCCCAAGCAAAAGATGAAGGGCAGTGATGTGGCTTAATCAGCTCCCTCGGGGATGGGCAATGTTTTCAGAATGCTTTGAAATCTCTAGATGAAAGGAAGTGCTGGGGAAAGCTATCATTACTTTGAGTTCTGATCATAGAGGAACCAGGGTGGTTTTGAGTTCCTGTATCGGAATCAGAGACCAAAGTATTTTCATCTTGGGTAGACTTAGAGAGCTTTTTTTCTAATGATATCAATTGCCGACAGGATCAGTAGCAAGGTCCCTAGAGAATACAACCAGTTTGGTTAGAGAGCTGGCTTAGTGGGTTAAGAACAGCTTGCAAAGCCTGGAGTTGGGATCTCAGCAGCTCCAGGTTCAGTGAGAGACCCTGCCTCAAAGGAAAAAGGTGGGCAGTAGGGCACCCAGTGTCTTTCCATGGCTTGGCCTCTACACACACATGTACATACATGACACATGCACATGAGCATGGACCACACATGTGCCTACACACACACACACACACACACACACACACACACACACACACACACACACACGCGCGCACGCACGCACGCACATGCACACGTACACGCACACACACACACATGCACACACGCACACACACACATGCACACACACACGCGCGCACACACACACACATGCACACGTACACGCACGCACACATAAACACACACGCACACGTACACGCACACACACGTACACGCACACATACACGTACACGCACGCACGCACACACGTGCTCGTGCGCATGCAAGAAAGAAGAAACAAGCAGAGCCTTATCAGCAGAATATAGCAATTTCCAAGCACATTCAAAACAAGTTTTCCAGGCAGACTAATTTTCACCAGGCCAAACTTACCTAGAGGGATGAAGTACAGGCTGCGACACTTCCCCCTCTCTCTCATACTTTTACATGTACATAAAGGCTGCTTAAAAACTAGGACTTGGGCTAGATCTAGTGATGTATGGGTATCTGGAAGCTGAGGCAGGAAGATTGCTTGAGTACAGAACTACATATTAGAGGCCAACCAGGGCCACATCCGAAGGTCCTGTCTCACACAAACAAATCAACAACAACAACAACAACAACAACAAATCCACTTTGATTCACTGACGCATGCTTGGAGATTCCAGAAGATTTATGTCAAGTGTGGCTATGACCAAATAACCTAAATAAGTAAATGGATAGTAAGAAGAACAAGATGATATGTGTAAACCTTGTGCTAGACAGATCCATGATTTTGGTATTTTCCCTCTTCGTTCATCCCTTTATACTTGACCATAAACATTCCATCACATCCCCTCTTCTCTTCTGTTTCCTGAAGCATCCAGACTGTTATTTCAAAGGGACACCTTTGCTACAGAGCTCTCCAGTGAAATGATATTTCCTTCCTGATCTCTCCCATGCTCACAGGCTGACTAGACTCAAAACAGACCTTTAATCCAAGCCTGAGACAAGCTCATACTTGTTGGGATCCACCTAACAAGCAGTGGCTTCAGGTCATAGTCATCTTAGGGAGGTACAGTTGTTTCTGCTCTTGCATAAAGTGGACAAAGGTCTATCTGATGCTGCTTGTAAACCAAAAGGATCCCAAGACCAGGCATGGCATGCAAGCTCTCAGGACATAGGAGCTAAGTCTAAGCATCATAAACACCATGGACAAAATGAATGTGGGGAATGTGGATGTCAAGTCCCAGGATTTCACTGTTCCAAGTTCTAGTAGAGTTAGGCTTAGGATAAATATGTATGCATACATACTTACATATACACGTATACATACATAGAGACAGATGGATAATAGATGATAGATAGATAGGTAGATAGATAGGTAGATAGATAGATAGATAGATAGATAGATAGATAGATAGAGATAGGGAGAGACTACTATTTTAAACTGTGGGTAATAACTGCACAGGAGTCATTACCCAGAAAGGGGGTATAACCAGAATACAGAAAAGATCTGAGCAATTTATGAATTACAGATACATAAATGAGTGAGGTTATAAATGACCACTGAATTTTGCCAAAACAAAGTGAGATGGTCCTTCAGGTTCCTGCTTTGCAGAGGAGACCGCCAGACATTCTGCAGAGGCACTTTGGGTTACTATCCAGGCAGCCAGCTGTCTCTGTCATTTCAAGAATTATGGGAGTTGCTTACAATGCACTTCCTATTTACTCAGGTAATATATCCTTCTGGGGTCTTTGATGGAGTTGAAGACTAGGTAGTTATAGTTACAGTCTTCTCATATCTTAGCTAGAACGTATTAGTACTATAATTAGAATCTTCAAGATAGGATAGCTTTTAGATTAATCTCGGTAATTTGCCATTTACCTATGTTCTGGACATTTAGCATGTCTTTCTTGTTTGATGTTATTCTTGTTGGTTGTAGTTCCATTTTTGTTTATGTTGTTACCCTTTGTTTTTTCTGGACAATACTTGATAATCTTCTTATTGTATATAGTTTGTATTAAGTTTAGAACCTTCTTATTTAGACAAAAAGGGAAAATTTGCTCTGCCTATGACCTTAGGCTATAGGGCCTGAAGGAGCTGTTATGTGACCTCTTCACGAGGTTGTATGGATCATTAAGGAGCCACTTTGCAACATTTGTTCTATGTGAGAAACCCAGGCTCCTCTACTAGTTCCAGAGAATTCCATTGAGTTTGTTAAACTAGGGTCCAGGGACCTAATTATAACTGGGTTACCTGAATAACCTGTCCTCCAAAGTTAAAAACAAAAAACTATTGGAAGGCCCATAGATCTGAGCCAGCCTGGTAATCACTGTAACTAACTGCTTGTTGGTTCATTCAGAGACAGATACAGCTGGTGACCTGGGAATAAGCTCCAGAGTGGCCATTAGATTCGGAATCTGTAGATCGAATCAAGCGGTGTCATAGTCTTCTGCTCCCTGGTTCAATTAGAGCCTTTAAGATCTCTCTGAGTCCTTCCCACCTCTGGAGTGAGCCAGAGGCTTCTAGAAGAAAGAACTACTACTTTTGGAAGGAAGTACTCAGGGTTGCTTACTCAGAAGAGGCATAGACTTCTTACACTCCCATGGCTCCTCTTGGACAGTTTCATAGGCATTCTTTTATTCAGGGAATATTTATTGATTAAGAGTTACAGACTTTCTTAGGTGTCAAGGTGGGTAAAACCTCTCACTGCATGAGCCCTGACAATCCGATTTTAATCCCCAGATCCCTCAGTGGAAGGAGAGAACTGATTCCTGAAAGTTGTCCTCTGACTTGTACACACACACACACACACACACACACACACACACACACACACAGAGAGAGAGAGAGAGAGAGAGAGAGAGAGAGAGAGAGAGAGAGAGAGAGAGAGAGAATAATAACAATATTTTAAATTAGGTACATTCTCTAGGCTAATAGTTGTTTGTAAGGACATACATAAATAAATTAGATAATGGTAAAACATCAGACTAAGAGATCTCAAGTCTCTTAAGAATTAGAGGTTCTGAAAAATCCATTAATACCAGCACTCTTAGGATTCTAGTAGGTTGAAAAACTATTTTGGGGCTAGAGAGATGGCTCAGCTGTTAAGAGCACTTGTTGCTCTTGTAGAAGACCTGGGTTTAGTTCTCAGCACACACATGACATTCACAACCATTCATAACTCCTGTTCCAGAGGATCTCTTACCGTTTATTTCCAAGGGCCCAGAGCATGCATATAGTGTACATACAGACAGACAGACAAAACATTTATACGAAATAAAATAAGAAATCTTTTAAAACTATATTTTATTCTAGTGGCTAGAGTTAGTGAAACAGCCATCTCAGGAAACTTAAGAGTCATTTTTCACCAAGTGATGGTGGCACATGCTTTTAATACCAGCACTCAGGAGGCAGAGGCAGGCGGATCTGTGTGAGTTGGAGGCCAGTCTGATCTACAGAATTAGTTCCAGGACAGGCTGCAAATCTACACAGAGAAGCCCTGTATTGGAAAATAAAAACCAAAACAAACAAACAAAATAACAAGAGCCATTTTTCACTCCCTTAGAAACACAGCATTTCTGTTCTTCAGATGAGGCCAACCTGAGGCCATGAACAGCCATAAGAGAGTACACACCTTTTCTTCTCAAAGGTACCTACAGGTAAAAGATGCAAATGTTCAGGAGATAAGAATGATGCACATAGTGCTTACCCACCCTAAATGACCTAGGCAGAAGCCATTCCAAATTACAACATCACCGAACCTTATACATACCAAACGTCTGTGCTCCATTCAAATGAGCAAATGAATGAAGCCTGAATTACAGGAGTCGTTTCCTGGGTACTTTTGTGCAAGTCACAGGATCTTATTTGTTTGTGTTTATATGTTTGTGTGTGTGCACATGTGTGTGAGGCCAGAGGTCAATGTCAGGTATCTTCTTTTTTTTTTTTTTTTTTTTTTTTTTGGTTTTTCGAGACAGGGTTTCTCTGTGTAGCTTTGCGCCTTTCCTGGAACTCACTTGGTAGCCCAGGCTGGCCTCGAACTCACAGAGATCTGCCTGGCTCTGCCTCCCGAGTGCTGGGATTAAAGACGTGTGCCACCACCGCCCGGCTTCAGGTATCTTCTTGATTGCTTTTGACCTACTGAATTTAAAAACAAAACTCTGTGAGACCTGGCTGGCCTGAAACTCTGTAGACCAGGTTGGGCTTTCCTTTGCAAAGATCCTCCTGACTCTGCCTCCCAAGTGCCGGGTTTAAAGATGCATACTTCTAAGCCTAGTGTCTTAGTTAGGGTTACTATTGATGTGATGAAACACCATCACCAAAAGCAACTGGAGTAGGAAAAGGCTTATTCCACACACACAATTCCATGTAACAGTTCACCATCAAAATGCAGTGAGGGCAGGAACTCAAGCAGGGCAGGAACCTGGAGGCAGGAGCTGATGCAGAGGCTGTGGAGGAGTGCTGTTTACTGGCTTGCTCCCCATGGCTTGCTCAGCCCGCTTTCTTTCTTTTTTCTTTTTTTCTCTGTATAGCTCTGGCTGTCCTGGAACTCGCTCTGTAGACAAGGCTGACCTTGAACTCAGAGATCTGCCTGCCTCTGCCACCAGAGTACTGGGATTAAAGATGTGCGCCACCTTCAGCTTCAACCTGCTTTCTTATAGAACCCAGATTCACCAGCCCAGGGATAGCACCACCCACAGTGGGCTGGGCCTTCCCATATCAGTCACTCAGAAAATGCTCTACAGGCTTGCATACCGCCTGATATTGTGAAGGCAATTTCTCAGTTGAGGCTCCTTCCTCGACGACGACGACGACGACGACTATCACTTGTGTCAAATTGACATAAAACTACCCATCACACCTGGGTAGACTCAAGGGGCTTGCACTCAAGTCAGAGTTCACTGGTTGGCTAGACTGTGGCTGGCCAGCAAGCCCCAGGGATCCTCCTGTCTTTACAGCCCCAGTGCTGGGACTACACTTGCACGCTGCCTAACCCAGCTCTTCTGTGAATTCTAGGAACTGAACTCAGATCCTCAAGCTTATGCAACAAACACATCCCCTGTTTGTTTTTATTGTTGTTTGAGATGACATCTAAGGAGTTCAGGGTGACTTTGACTTTGCAGTGTAGGCCACACTAGTCTCAAACTTGGGCCCTTACTGCTTCATCCTCCTGCCTTCTAGGATCACAGAGATGCACCGCCACCATTCCTGGCATGTCACAGAATCTTTGGCCCTCACCTTCCTCATGATTGAGACAGTATCTACTATGCTTGCTTGCAATACAACTACAAATCATGTTTTAAGAGTCACTGGAGCTGTGCCTGGCCACTATAGGTAACTGACAAATGGTTGATGTGATAGGATTTAGTTGTTACCCTAAGAACAGACAACCTGAAGCTACCAGGAAGTGACTTATATGGGAAAACTGACATCTAGTGGTGCATTTTTATAACATGGGCCAAAAGGATACTTAATTGCTAGCTTGAAACTTAATTTGGGGGGAATAACTAGACCGTGACAAAGCACCTGCTTTTATATATAGAACAATGTTTAGCTCTCATCAGTGATTTTCAAGCTTGGATGTGTTTTAGAATGACTTGTGAAGCTTTTTGAAACTGGTGGCATACACCTTTAATCTCAGCAATCCAGAGGCAGAGGCGGGTAGATCTCTATAAGTTCCAGGCCAGTATGGTCTACATAGCAAGCTCCAGGCCAGCCAGAGGTACATAGTGAGACTCTGTCTCAAACAACAACAACAACACAACAAAACAATAAAACAGAAACATGCCAATGTCTTGATCTCACCTGAGAGATTCTGATTTAATTGTAGGAGGTGTAGCTCAGGCTCTCTCTGTCTCTCTCTGTCTCTATCTCTGTCTCCATCTCTCGGTTTTTAAAAATTTCCTAGCAGTGATATTTTTAAAAGTGATTTCAATATGTAACCAAAAGCTGGACATAGTGGTGATACCTGTGATTCCAGCACTTGAAAAGAAAAATCAAGAGTTCAAGACCAGCCTGTGCTACAGGAGACCCTATTTCAAAACATGCACACACACTCCATACCATATGCACCCACATACATCATACACACACTCCACATCATATGCACACACACACACGTACATCATAACCACACGGACATCATACACATACACAGACACATCATATACACTCACACATGTGTGGAATGAGGCTAAGAACCACTGCTGTGGTCCATGAAGTAACTATTATTCTCTTCATTATGTAATTGAAGAAAGTAAACCCAGAGGGTATGGTAGTTGTTGCTCACTTAGTAGGCAGAGACAGTTTGAACTTGATTCTCCCATATTTACCTAGCTGATGTTGTCTTTGCAGAGGTTTTTAGAAGTCTGATACACTCTGAATAGCTTCCGCATATAGGAGCTGAATGAAGGTCTGCAAACAGCTTGGGGTGAGTGGGGTAGCATAGTCTAAGGAAGGCACTGGCTGTCTGATTGTCTCTCTAATTTCATGAGTTTAAACTTCATGAGTTTTAAACTCTGCTGTCCTACTAATGGATAAATTAGCTGTGTAAGGTTAATTCTGAATCAAATTGCTATAAGATAAACATTAAACTTCTGTGAGTGTGTGTGTATGTGAGTGTGTGTAAGTGTGTGTGTATGATGTATATGTGTGTGTGTGTGTGTGTGTGTGTGATGTGGAGTGTGTATATGTGTGTGAGTGTGGAAGGGTATGATGTGTGTGTGTGTGTGTGTGTGTGTGTGTGTGTGTGTGTGTGTGTGTATGTGTGTGTTGCAATCAGGAATATATTAGAGACAACAGAGACTAAATTAATTGTCCACTTTTGAGGCCTGGAAAAGAGATGACTACCTACCACTTAACTTATCTGAGGCCCACTTATCTGCTAGGCATTAGTGGGGGGCAGTGCAGGAAAACAAAAGGCTCCAAACCCTGATATCTGAGACCTTTTGCTAACTTGGCCTCTCACAGAATTCCTCAGAGGATGGGTAACTTTGAAAGGACAGAGGAGCACGAATTTGTTCCAAGCCCATCCGGTACAAACTGAAGCTCATTGCCGACACAGGAAATGAACAGGGCCTCCCTGGGTCAGGAAGGGAGGCTGCATCTCTTTTTTTTTTTTTTTAAAGATTTATTTATTTATTATGTATGCAGTGAGTGTTCAGCCTGCAGGCCAGAAGAGGGCACCAGATCTCATTCTAGATGGTTGTGAGCCACCATGTGGTTGCTGGGAATTGAACTCAGGACCTCTGGAAGAACAGTCAGTGCTCTTAACCTCTGAGCCATCTCTCCAGCCCCAAGGCTGCATCTCTTAATCACACATAGAGACCAAGCCAAAGCCTGCCAACACCACGCTCAAGTAATTGCTAGGACGATTTCCCTGAATTTTATGGTGAATGTTTCTTTGATTGGCTCTTGGCAGCAGTAAGAGCAGGTTGAGGAAACCAAGGTTCAGCCAAGCGAGCAATAGTCTAGAAAGTCATCCTATGAGAAGGCTATATTAGGGGTCACAAACTCAGCCAGAGGACTGACTTTGGCCCACAGATGTTTTTGGCTCAGGCAATGTTTTCAATATTTTTCAAGTAATTGCCAACATTCAGCTCTGGGAAAAGTTCACATAAAAACTCTGATTCTTGTCATGAAATATAGTGGTGTGTGTGTGTATTTCTAGGGATTGAACCTAGGGCCTCAAACATGCTAGGCAAGAGCTCTACCACTGAGCTACACCCACCATTCCTCAATATATACTTTTTTGTGTTTGTTTTTGAGGCAGGATCTTATGTAGACCAGGATGGCCTAGAACTCACTATATATTATTGGATGAGGTTGGTCTCAAGCTCATTGTGTAGCTGAGGAGGACCTTAATTTCTGATCTTCCTGCCTTCATCTCCTGAGTGCCAGGATTACAGGTGAGGGCCTCTGTGCCCTGTTTATGCAGTGCTGGGAATCAAACCCAGGGCTTCATGCATGTTAGCCAAGCACTCTACTGAACTTCATGCTCAGCCCATCTTCTACTTTCTGACATACTCATGGGGACCACTGGTCCATGAATAATGTAGCTCATTAAGAAGCAATGGAGTGGGGGGCTGTGAGATCACTCAGTTAGTAAAGGTGCTTGCTGCCAAACCTGATGACCTGAGTTTGGACCCTGGGACCCACACGGTGCGGGGAGAGAACTGATTCCCAAAAGCGGTCTTCTGACCTCCACATTTGTGCCATGACACTTAGCCAAATACATGCACACACATGCATACACAAAACAGTGTCATAACAGCAACAATAAAAAAAGAAATAATGGGTCAGAGTGGGAGAATGAAATGATACCCATAGGAAAGTGTGGGAAGAAGAAAGGAAATTCTAGCACATGAGTTTTCTTTTCCTCCAGCCCTTTTCCATTGATCCGGTCTATTGAAGTGATTCACTGAGAAATGCTAACTTACATGGAATGCATAAACTAAGAGAAACACAAATCTTGGCTTAAAATAGACATTTTTTTTCCTAGATCTGGATTAAGAAAAAGCACAGTTGTATTTCGTTTGTTTGTTTCATGGCTGTTGTGGCTTGCATGCTAGGCCAAACAGAAGCTGCCTCTTGCATCAGGATGGGGACAAGCCACTCACCTTGTCAACCAGTGAGTTAATGAAAGGGAAGAAAGGGAGAGAATGGATGAAAAGGAGACAATGGAGACATTCTATGAGAAAAGAAAATCAGCCAGCGAGGAGAGTTAGGCCCTTTATGAATGGTCACGTTTTGTTAGTATGAAAGACAAGCAAAACAATGAGGGCTAGGCAAAAGGACACAAGCTCCTCTGTTGTAAAGATAGAAGTGTTGTTGTTTTTGCTCTTTTGGGGGCCCGCCACTCCGCTCCCAAATAAATCACACATGGAGGCTTATTCTTAATTTTAAATGTCTGGTCTTAGCTTGGCTTGTTTCTTGCCAGCTTTTCTTAAATTATTCCCGCCTGTCTTTTGCCTCTGGGCTTTTACCTTTCTCTATTTTTGTATACCTTTCTTTCTTACTCCGATGCTGGTTGTGTAGCTAGGTGGCTGGGCCCGGATGTCCTCCCCTCTCCCAGATTTCTCCTTCTATCTATCCTCTCTGACTGCCAGCCCCGCCTATCCTTCTCCTGCCTCACTATTGGCCGTTCAGTTCTTTATTAGACCATCGGGTGTTTTAGACAGGCACAGTAACACAGCCTCACAGAGTTAAACAAATGCAACATAAACAAAAGTAACACCCCTTAGAATAATATTCCCCAACATACACGTGAACAACTTTGGAAGTGAGAGAGAAGAAAGAGGCGGCCATTGGGTTCTGCCAAGCCCATTCCTTCCCCCAGCCTTTTCTCCCCCTCCCCTCACCTGGAAGGTCCTTTCTCCTCGCTCTGCCTATTCAAGTCTTGCAGTCTCAGATCTGACGAAAGCTCCCAGGCTCCCATGGTTTCCCCAGATCCCTCCTCCCCAGATCACTCCCTTAGCCCATCTGCTGTGGCCTCACAAGTCCCTCTAGATTGAGTATACTGTCCTGAAAGAGTCTTGTATGTGTGTATTATAAACCCCTTGTAAACTCCTTGAGAACAAGGGCCATTTCTTCTGTTCCTGCTTCATCTCCCATAGTGCTGATGGCCTAAGAGGCCCTCTGTATGGCCCCGCTGCCTCAGACTGGAGAGTTCAGCTCAGCTCTCAAGCTTTTGCCAGCAACGCAAAGGGTACACAATAAAGTCCTTTCACTATTAAACGACAGATCCAAAGATAGAGTGGCTGAGAAAGTACACACAAAGAATCATTCATTGTCTCAAATCTCTCCTGGGAGCCAGAGCCTGGAATCCTCAGGTTAGATGTGGAAGCAACTTTGATACATTGTATGTGATGGCATCTTAGGTTAGTATTTCATTTTGATGGAATGTATAAACGGGCTGATAAAAACATGGAGCTGGGAATGTTCCTCAGCTTTTCTTTAGCATGCTCAGGGTCTGGAGTCCTGGAGTAGGGGAGACCTGGAGTCCTAGGTCAGCATTACAAAAATAAATAAATAAATAAATAAATAAATAAATAAATAAATAATCAAATAAATAAGAACAATAAATAGTAAGTATTTGGGTTACACCAAAGGATCAAAGGAAGTAAAGGTTTTCTTGTATGCCATTAATTGGTATTTCCTAAACCTCCCCACCTCCATCATGTTCATAGTCAAGAGTTCATAGGGGGAAAATATTGTTCTTCGTATTTTAATGCTGTCAGTGCTACCAAAGAGAAAATCTGTGTGTTTGGGTGTGTGTGTATATGGCGGGAGGTGGGGGTGGTTGTCTCACACTGCCATTATTTCCTTCCTTCCATTCCCACTCCTTTCTTCCCTCCCCTCCCCACCTTTCTTTCTAGCCAGGGCCTCAATATGCAGCCCTAGCTGGCCTTAGGAGATCTGCCTGCCTCTGCCTCTCGAATGCTAAAATTAAAGATATGAGCCACCATGCCCAGCCATCTGTCGTTATTTCTACTGCTGAATGTTGCAGTGCTTTTTAGGGTATAAATAGCAATCAGTATTTAGGATAGAGAGCTAGATTCACACCTCTCTTGTATTTTGAGTTTCTCCTTTTCCATGGCTATTTTGGGTTTCAAGTGTACTTATAGAATTCCATCTTCTGACACAGATACAGATTTCAGCTGTTTCTCAATGCCTAAATCTTTAAAGCGTTACATATGCTGAAGAGGATTCAGGAGAATTGCTGACCAGTCTTGGGAAGTTCTGGAGTTGTGATCCTAAAC
The DNA here is from genome assembly GCF_007827085.1 of Peromyscus californicus insignis. Lineage (NCBI taxonomy): Eukaryota > Metazoa > Chordata > Mammalia > Rodentia > Cricetidae > Peromyscus > Peromyscus californicus. Next base: position 71,469,311 of record NW_026294447.1, on the reverse strand, counting down.
GTGTTCACACCCAGAAGTGCAGTGTGAATGGTTGTGTTGGCTTTTTATTCTTATGGTTTTTTTTATTGTAATGGGTCAGTGATATTACCTTTATATTTCCCTGTGGGCTACAGTTAAGGAACTTTCTGTAGAGCAAAACTGAACATGGAGACATATAGACACAGACACACACACACACACAACCACCTGGGAGGTCTCCTAAACAAACAAGATTCTAGTTTGGGTTTCAGAGAGCAATTTGTATATCTTGTGAAAGATTCTGAGTCTTTCGTACTTCTACTTTAGTAAGATTTATAGGTCTGACATGTATACAGGATGTGACCTTTCAGGTATGTGGAGAAATATATTCTGTTGCTTAGTGTGGAGCCAACATTCTTTAATCCTGTGTAAACAGTGCTCAAGAAGAAAGCCAAGTAGTAAGCCACGCCTGGTGGCACAGTTCTGTAATCCCATCTATTAGGGAGGTCAAGATAAAAATGTGTCTCAATTACAGAATGAGGTCAACAATGCCAGCCTGGACAACTGAGTAAACACTGCTTCAAAACTTCAAAAAAAGTTAAAAACGGTATGGTGGCACATGTCTTTAACCCTAGCATTTGGGAGACAGAGGCAGTCAGATCTCTTGAGGCTAGCCAGTCTACTTAGAGAATTCCAGACCAGTTAGAACTATGTAGTTAAGACCCCGCCTTAAACACACACACACACACACACACACACACACACACACAGAGAGAGGAGAGAGAGAGAGAGAGAGAGAGAGAGAGAGAGAGAGAGAGAGAGAGAGAGAGAGAAGGGCTAGGCTTGTAACTTGGTGGTAGAGAACTGTCCTCTGTGTGAGGCCCCATATTCAATCTCTAGTAACCTCCCTTTCCCCACAAAAAAGGATACTAGAGTAAATTGGGCATGGCAGCATATACCTGTAATGCCATACTCTGGAGGCTAAGGCAGGAGGATCACAAGTTCATATTCAGCCTGGACTATATAGTAAATTCCAGGCCAGCTTGGGGTATATAGCTAAACCTGGTCTCAAAAAATAATAGTAAGCTGGGCATGGTGACTCACACCTTTAATCCCAGCACTTAGGAGGCAGAGACATGTGGATCTCTGTGAGTTTGAGGCCACCCTGGTCTACATAGTGAGTTCCAGGACATCCAGGGCTACGTAGAGAGAACCTATTTAAAATAATTTAATAATAATAACAACAACAACAACAATGGTAAAGCTGTTTGATAAATAGTTTATTTTTGTAAAGTGAGGATATTGTACAGTATCAATGGAAGACAGAGTGTAGCCTGTCCACTGCTGCCGGTGCCTAAGAGTAAGAGAAGCATTCAGCCTAGACAGGAGCAGAGTTCCCCCCACAGAGAGATTGGTGCTGGAAGCCAACCTTCTCTGAGTAATTTGCCCTGCTAGAGATCTGTGTCGGATCCGAAGGGCCCTTTCTCAATCCTTTTTTCCCGGGCAGTCCGTAGATCCCTGAAAAACGGGGAGTGACTTCTTGGTTTGGGGAGTTGTACGATAGGACTCTGTAGCCAGGGACTCGGCACTTTGGGCAGCACACTCTGCAGAGAAATAGTAACATACAGTCTCGAGTGAGAAAACAGACCAATCTACCCAGGTCATTAGAGTAGCTAGAAGCTATTCAATTCAACAAGAAGCTAGAAGCCCCTCTCCCTTGACTCTGGCCAGCCCAGTGTGGAGAAGAGGCCTAGACTGCTCAGTTAACAAAGTTTGGCCATTTGCATGGCAATCTGAAGGGCTTGCTTGCTTACTTACCATTCTTTGTTTGATCCCTGGTATCCACAGAGTGGAAAGAGAGTACTGAATCCTGCAAATGGTCCTCTGATTTCTACATGCCTGCTTGTCCTGGCTAGTTTTATGTCAACTTAACACGAGCTAATCATCTGAGAGGAGGGAAGTCAATGGAGAAAACGCCTTCATAAGACTGGTCTGACTCGAGCTCATGGGAGCTCATGGATAGCTAGGGAGCCTGCGTGGGACCAACCTAGGCCCTCTGCATGTGGGTGACAGTTGTGTAGCTTGGTCTGTTTGTGAGGCCCCTAGCAGCAGGACCACGATCTGTCCCTGGCACATGAGCTGGCTTTTTGGAACCTATTCTCTAGGGTGGGTTGCCTGGTTCAACCTTGATGCAGTGGGGGAGGGGCTTGGTCCTGCCTCAACTTGATATGCCATGCTTTGTTGACTCCCATGGGAGGCCTGCCCCTTTCTGAGGAGTGGGGGTAGAAAGGAGGTCGGGGGGAGGGAACGGGAGGAGAGGAAAGAGGGGAAACTGTCATTGGTAAGTAAATTTTAAAAAAAAAGTTTGGGCTGTCTCTTAATGAACAGTTTTGAAACTATAAGCAATGAGCCTTCATGTAATGTATTTGCACATGTGAGAATTTTTTTTTTGAGACAGGGTCTTATTATTTTGCTTAGGTGGGTCTAGAACCTGTGGACTCATGTGATCTTCTTTCTTCAGCCTCCCAAGTAATTGAAACTACATAGAAATGAATGTTTATGTTTTTGTTCTTTGTTTAAGATATATTTTCTTATTTATGTGTATGTCTGTGTAACTATGCGTGTATTTGTGATGAAAGTCTTATTTTGCCTGATTTCCTTCTCCCTAGTCCCATTCACAAAAATGTTACAGAGCTGGGTGGGGGAGCTCTTGCCTGAGAAGGCTGAGTGAGGTGCAAGGATCACCATGAATCTGGGGCCAGCCTGGCTACCCAGTGGGTTCCAAGCCGATCCGGGCTGTAGAGTAAGAACCTGTCTCACAGCAACAACCTCCCCAGTAAATTCAGGCCATCATTTCAAGTCACTCGGTGATAGACACATATGGCAAGAGTTATTAATAGCCGCTTCTGTAGTGAGAACTGAGTAGAGCCACAGGAAAGGTGATGGAAGTAAAGATAAGTCAGATCCCAAAAGGCAACTCCCAGCTACGGGGGGAAATGAGAAGACAGAGATAGCGGCTGGACTCTTTATTTAAGGAAATCACAACGGGTTCAAAAAAGAAAAGGATGAGGTCACAGGAAAGACTGGGAGGGGAAGATATCTGACAAACTTAGAGTCTTCCAGTAGCTAAGCACAGGATCCTCAGCCATGCAGGCGGAGAAGCCCGGTATAGCCCCGAGTCCACTTCCGCTTGGTCCTCTCTCACCTGGAAAGCACTTTTTGAAAAGGTAATTCATTCTCCAGTGTCCAGTATGACCTGCACTTTGTCTGCATCTATCCAGGGGACCTAATGCCAGGATTCTTCCAGCACTCTCGGCCTTTAGGTCACTTAGGAAGGAAGATCTCAGGGATGGGGGTTGGGGGTGTGGCAGGGTGTGGCCCAGTGCTTGCTGTGAAAGTGCGCTGACCTGAGTTTGGATCCTCACCACCCACAAAACAAGCCAGGCCTGTAGGCCCAGCACTGGGGAGGGCAAGGAAGGAGGATCCCTGGAGCTTACTAACCAGTCAGTCTACCCAAGCCCTGAGCTCCAGATTCAGTGAGAGATCTTATCTCAAAAAGTAAGATGTCGATCAAGGGCAATGCCGAACACTGACCTCTGACCTACACATGCACACACACACACTTTAAAAAAGAAGGGACCTGGAGAGGTGGCCCAGTCATTAAAAGCACTAACTGTTCTTTCAGAGGACCCAGGTTCAAATCCCAGCACCCTAGCTATAACCTGGCAGCTCACAACTAGCTGTAACTCCAGTTCCAAGGGGGATCTGATGCCCTCTTCTAAACATGTGTGGTACATAGACATACATACAGGTAAAACACCCATACACATAAAATAAATCTCAAAAAATATTTTAAATTAAAATTTAAAAAGCAGTAACAGTGGTTGTTAAAGGGGAAGGCTGTTCCTCCTGAGGCCTCTTCTTCCAGCCCCTGCAGCCTTGTGCTAAGGCACAAAACTTGGCATGCTCTGGTTGCTTTAAGCCCCCACTCCTCTGTGCCGAGCAGTCCCTTTACAACCTTTCATGATGGCTTTGTCTGATATGGTCCTCTATTAGTTTGTCACAGTAACTTTCTCCTTGCTGTGACAAAAATACCTGAAAAGAAGCAACGTTAGCCGGGCGGTGGTGGCGCACGCCTTTAATCCCAGCACTCGGGAGGCAGAGCCAGGCAGATCTCTGTGAGTTCGAGGCCAGCCTGGTCTACAAAGTGAGTTCCAGGAAAGGCGCAAAGCTACACAGAGAAACCCTGTCTCGAAAAAACCAAAAAAAAAAAAAAACAGGAAGCAACGTTAGGGAGGAGGGGCTTATGTGGATTTACAGTTCAGTCCATCGCGGTAGGGAAGGCATGCTTGCAAGAGCAGGGAGCAGCCCATCACACTTGGTCACAGCAGGCACCAGAGAATAAAGGCTGCTGTGGGGAGCACCTGCTTTTCCCCCTAACCCAATCCGGGCCCCCACCCCTTGGATGGTACCGCCCACAGTTAGAGTGGGTCTTCCTACTTCAACCTAATCTAAACAATCCCTCCCAGCTGTGCCCAGAGATACAGTGTTCACAATCAGTGTTAACCATCACAGGCCCATCACTTAAGCTTCCAGGGGTGTATGTAAAAGTCATTTAAACTATCTAATTCCCGCTGCCATCCTGCTCCAATCAAGAATTCTGTTCTGCTAGGCATGGTGGTACACACACATGTCACACATACACACACATGAATGCATGCAGAAGCAGAGCCTGCTGAGGGCTGGAGAGAAGGCTTAGTGGTTAAGGAATGTTTACTGCCTGATCAGAGGACCAGAGATAGGATTCCACAAACAATTGTAACTCCAGCTCCTAGGGATTCGGCACTCCCTTCTGGTCTCTGTGGACACACACACACCCTTAAAAAAAAAAAAAAAAAGGAGGCAGAGCCAGGCGGATCTCTGTGAGTTCGAGGCCAGTCTGGACTACCAAGTGAGTTCGAGGAAAGGCGCAAAGCTACACAGAGAAACCCTGTCTCGAAAAACCAAAAAAAAAAAAAAAAAAAAAGCCAAAACCTTGAAAAACAGAAGGAAGAAGAACAAACAATCTACTGGATATGTTTGCAATCTCAGATGGAGGCAAGAAGACCTGGAGATTGAGGCCAGGCTGGACTATGTAGCAAAACACTGACAAACGTCCTTTTCAGACAAAGAATATTAAGGGTCTCCCACCTGTAATCGCAGCCTTCCAAGAGCTGGGATTACAGGCATGAACTACCATATCCCGTAAGGATTTGTAATTGAGGAAGGAGAGAGAAATGAAATGGAGAAAGGCTTAACAATGAAGTGGTATCCCCCCGAAGGATTTCTCTGTGTAATAGCTCTGGCTGTCCTGGAACTCTCTTGGTAGACCAGGATAGCTCACAGTGATCAGCCTGCCTCTGCCACCGGAGTGCTGGCATTAAAGGAGTGCGCCACCACCGCCTGGCCAACAATGAAGTTTTCTGCAGTGAAGAGAACCAGTAAGAACTGTGATTCACATAGAATATCAAACTTGGCCTTCATGCATTCTGCCCGGAAACGGCCGAGGAACAAAAATTCCTGCCACAAAACTGACTGGAGGAAGCAGCGCGTGGTGATGCAGGCCTTTAATACCAGCACTCCGGAGGTAGAGGCAGGGGGATCTCTGTGAGCTCGAGGCCAGCCCCGGTCTATGTAGCAAGTTCTAGGACTACATAGCTAGAGTCAAGTAGAGAGATCCTGTCACAACAACAACAACAACAACAACAACAACAACAAAACCAAACAAAAACAAAAACAAGCAAAAAAGAGGAATGAAGTTGTTTTCTTCTGGAATGCCTCGCGCCTTGTTTTCTTACACTGCTCGGTCCACAAGGAATCGTTATTTGGTAGAGATTTTTGCCTTTCCAGTGTGTACCACCTAGTTAAAAGAAGGTGACTAACCCGGCCAGCGGAAGGACCCAGGAGGACGGTGGGCGTGGCCTAACCAGGGGGCGGCTGGGAGGTGCGCCCCCTTCCCAGAAAGCACCGCGGCTGCAGGCGCGCGGCTCCGGTCCGGCTTCCCCGGCTTCCGTACCGCCCCGCCATGGATGCGCTTCGGGACAGCGCCGCGCTGCTGAGGCGCGGGCGGGGGAGGCGCCGGCGCCCGCCGCAGCTCCGCGGCGGCTCGGTCTTGGCCCTGCCCTTGCGGCCCCGCAAGCTCCGAAGGCCCCGGAGAAGTGCGGCGGCGTCCCGCGTGGCCGCGCTGAGGGCTCGCGCGCTGCCCAGCGAGGCCTCGGACGCCAAGGCGGAGCCGGCGGCGGCGGCGGCGGGCGAGCGGGAGGGGCCTGCCGAGCGGCGGGAGACCTCGCGGTCGGGGGAGCCGCGGCCGCGGCCGCTGCCGGTGCGCCCGAGGCCGGCTTCGGAGGCCGCCCCGCCGCGCCGCGTGGAGGGGCGGCGGGCCGCACTCTCCCGCCACCCGGGGGCCCCGGTTCCGCCGCCGGGCCCGCCCGGGGACCACCCGGAGCGGCCCTGGGACTCGCCGCTGCAGGAGGTGCTGGCGGAGCTGAACGGCATCCCCAGCAGCCGGAGGCGCGCCGCCCGCCTCTTCGAGTGGCTCCTGGCGCCCATGCCTCCGGACCACTTCTACCGGCGCCTGTGGGAGCGGGAGGCGGTGCTGGTGCGGCGGCAGGACCAGGGCTACTACGAGGGCCTCTTCTCCACGGCCGACCTGGACTCGATGCTGCGCTCCGAGGACGTGCACTTCGGGCAGCACCTGGACGCCGCGCGCTACATCGACGGGAGGCGGGAGACCTTGAACCCACCGGGCCGCGCTCTTCCCGCCGCCGCCTGGTCCCTGTACCGGGCCGGCTGCTCCTTGCGCCTTCTCTGCCCTCAGGCTTTCTCCCCCACCGTGTGGCAGTTTTTGGCTGTGCTCCAGGAACAGTTTGGAAGCATGGCAGGCTCCAACGTTTACCTCACGCCCCCCAACTCACAGGGCTTTGCTCCCCACTACGACGACATCGAGGCTTTCGTGTTGCAGCTGGAAGGTCGCAAACTCTGGCGAGTCTACCGACCGCGGGACCCAAGTGAGGAGCTCGCCCTGACATCTAGCCCCAACTTCAGCCAGGAGGACCTTGGTGAGCCGGTGTTACAGACGGTGCTGGAACCTGGAGACCTGCTGTATTTTCCTCGGGGCTTCATTCATCAAGCTGAATGTCAGGATGGAGTCCACTCTCTGCACCTCACCTTGTCCACCTACCAGCGCAATACTTGGGGTGACTTCCTGGAGGCCGTACTGCCCTTGGCAGTGCAAGCAGCAATAGAAGAAAATGTGGAGTTTCGCAGGGGTCTGCCTCGAGACTTCATGGATTACATGGGGGCCCAGCATTCAGACTCGAAGGATCCGAGAAGAACAGCTTTCATGGAAAAGGTGCGGGTCTTGGTTGCTCGCCTGGGACACTTCGCGCCTGTTGATGCTGTGGCTGACCAGAGAGCCAAAGACTTCATCCACGATTCCCTGCCCCCTGTGTTGACCGATAGGGAAAGGGCACTGAGTGTCCATGGGCTCCCGATTCGCTGGGAGGCTGGAGAACCTGTAAATGTGGGGGCCCAGTTGACAACAGAAACAGAAGTCCATATGCTTCAGGACGGCATAGCTCGGCTGGTGGGCGAGGGCGGCAGTTTGTTCCTCTATTACACGGTGGAAAACTCTCGTGTTTATCATCTGGAGGAACCCAAGTGCCTGGAAATCTGCCCTCAGCAGGCTGATGCCATGGAACTCTTGCTTCGCTCCTACCCAGAGTTTGTGAGAGTAGGGGATCTACCCTGTGACAGTGTGGAAGACCAGCTTTCCTTGGCAACCATGTTGTATGATAAGGGGCTGCTGCTCACCAAGACGCCTCTGGTTCTGAGTTAGTTTCTTGAGGATGGCTGCAGAGGGTGCAGTCGTGATGCTCCACTACCACTGCCACCGTTTTTTTTTTTTTTTCCCCTTAAAAGAAGTCATGTTCTTACCTTGCTAAGCGTCAGTGTGGTTATGTTTACCTTTATGGCTGTTTCAATGTCACAGAGCTCAGACTTTCTTCTGGGAGGAATCTCTTCATCTAGGTACAAAAGGAAACAGAAATTGGAGCAGAGGAGGTTAAGCTATTTCTGCAGAAGTAACAATCCCTATCATTTGAGAGCACCAGCTGCATTCCCTGCAGGCTTCAGTGTATGGTATGGTATGGCCTTGGCCGTGCCATTCTGCTTGAGACATGAGGGATTTTTATATGGAAGTTGCTTCTTTGTGTTTTTTCTTCAGTTTGTGCTTCGGGATGGGGTCAGTATGCTGTGTGTTAAGTTTGTATGAACATTAGAAGATTTATTAAAAAGTGCCAAAGACCGTTTCTCTTTTCTAAGCCTAGATTTTTTTGGGTTGGTTTGAAAAATGTGAGACAAGGAATAAGATAAGGAAGATTTGGCTGAGATGAAAGGCAACGTGATATATGATATCAAAGGAGTATATTAACTTTTTTAAAGGCGAGAGCTGGGTAGAGCAAGTGTATGCCTGGCATGCGCAATGCCTTGGGTTCATTCCCAGCATCATACTCATTAAAGAAGAGAAGCCTCGCCGGGCGGTGGTGGCGCATGCCTTTAATCCCAGCACTGGGAGGCAGAGCCAGGCGGATCTCTGTGAGTTCAAGGCCAGCCTGGGCTACCAAATGAGTTCCAGGAAAAGGCGCAAAGCTACACAGAGAAACCCTGTCTCGAAAAACCAAAAAAAAAGAAGAGAAGCCTTTCTGGTTGGGGCCATGTTGTTAGCTTTAGAGGTAACTTACTCATTTGAGTTAATCTACTTGAACTCCAAACAGGATAATCCTAACGGAGAAGCTTCCATTACCAGAGTCAGCTTTGAAGTATACATTGTATTTGCTCAGTGCTTGGTGTAAATCAGTGATTGGCTGGCACGGCTCCCAAAAGGACAGTGTCATGCATGTCACCTGGTTATGTGTTCACAGGCTTTAGTCATCCAACTTTTAGCAAGCTGGCCACAGGGAAGATTGGTGTTCAAGTTACTTTCCACTCATTTGTTTTCCCCTAGCAGTTGGATGAAACTTCCCCAAATCTGGCAAGTGCCTATTCTCACGATTGGTGGAAGAGAGCCTGGTGCACCAGAAAGAGCACTTGGAACCAGAAGACCCGGGTTTGGGGTGGTGGCTGGTAGGCAACCGGCCGAATGACCTGAGGCTGCTGCTTACAGATTTTGTAAGTATATTTTGGTATAGTTCCACTTCTGAACCCTCATCATTTAGAGTGTATCTAGACCTCTTAAGATCCTGTCATCGTAACTGATTGGTTTGGTTTTTAAGGTTGACAACTTTCAGAAGTTATTTTTTTTCCCTTAAGTTAGAACATAAAATGATTGCTCTTCTTTCAGGTGTACTTTCCAGAGATGACCATCTTTTATAAGATGGAATGTAAGGTCTTTTGGGGTGCTTAATCAAACATACATAGTAGTTACTTGTTTTTCCAAAGACTTGTGCTTTTCTAGTATGTCCTTTTTAAATCAGTTCAGATAGAGCTACCTTTTAAGTGGCACACAATTGCAGATGGACGAAAACCTGGGGAAGGGAGAAGGGTTAAGTAGCCTTCCTGACCTAAGTCATACAGGCCTCCTACGAAGTTCCCCCATGTCTAGGTCCTGGGATAGTCTGGTGTGAGAGTCAAGGGATGGGCTCACCCAAAAGAAACCTACTGTCAAAAACTTCTTGAAGAAAGGTTTCAAGTTCCAGTGGGCTTTGGCCCTCTCTGGGTGGTGAGTAGACGTGTCTCGCTTTTCTCTTCACATTTTTTATGGCTACTTCCATCTTCAATATTTTCTCCGTCAGCAAGTCCTTTTGATTTAGTGTTCCAATCTGAGGGGAAAAATGTTAAAGCAAGCAACCAACTGTATTGGAGGAAAAAGCATTAAAATAATTTGATTATATCAAGCGTGGGGGTTGGGAGGCTGAGGCAAGAAGATCCCAACTTTAAGGTCATTTTTGAGCTACATAGTAAAGCTCAACCAAACATAAACAAAGATAAAGTAATTAACTATCATGCTTATTAGTGAAACTTGGAGCCCTGGGTTTCTTCTTGAAAACAGTTTGTACTTATTTACCTTCTTCTTGATCTCCTGAAGCATTTCTTGATTGCCTTCCTTTTCTAAGTTGAGTGCTGTCATTGTCTGGTAAATTTCCCTGAAAGATAGGAACGATTGTTCTACCCCGTCCTTAAGAAGATAGCTGCTGTTAGACAAGAATCCTAAACTCCTCATCAACAGTTTAGCTGTTGTGCGGTTCCGGAGTATGTATGTGAAGGCAGTGATAATTACTACTACTTCTTTAACACCTTTGGGAAAGGTACCAAATGTCATTTCATTAATTGTCACCATAGCTTTATAACGTAGACTTCCATCTGCATGGGAGGATTGAGACAAACAAAAAAGGACTGTGTAGGAAGGAGCACAGCACTTAAGAGCATGGACAAGTGCACTGAAACCCTGGTTTGGTTGACTCTAGTCTGTTGTCTCAGTAGCTGCTGGATAAATGTTGAATACACGGATAACTTAAAACTCCCTGGAAGAAGAGAAGTAACACAGGAACTATGGGAGCTGTGACGATCTACTTATGGAAGGATTTTCTGTTACCCACTTAGCCTGGAAAGGCAGAGCATATTCAGTGGTCAAGGATTGGAGCGTTGGCAGTCCGGGAGGTCATGGCAGAAAGCATCGGTTCAGTGCTTACTTAAGGACAGCCTCGTGGTCCTCCAGGAGCAGCACATCTAGAAAGGTGTCCCGGACCTGGTTTCCTTGAAGTTTGAGGGCTAGGATGCTCCGGCAAGCTTCCAGCCGCACACCTGGTGCTTCTTCATAGTGGATAGCCCAGAGCAGAAGATCTGTCAGCTGGGGACTCACTTGCCCAATCTGTCCCAAAGCTGTAGAGGTGAGAGGAAAAGTCTGTTCCACTGTCACTGAAGACTTAAGTTGACTATATCCTAGCATCCAGAAGGAATTTGAGTATTGCAGACAGTATCTTGGGGATGGCACTTAATCATTAGGAGTAAAATGAAAAGTATTTCTAGGTAGTGAAATTTAGAAAGGAAGTTGAGAGAGCTAACAAAGCTTTGCTCAGCATGTGTGAAGTTTGATGCCTAGCTTTGGGGCAGGGTCTTGCTGTGTAGCTCTGGCTGGCCTCACATTTGCAGTGATCCTCCTGCCTTTGCCTCTTGAGGGCTGTGATTACAGGTGTGTACCACCTGCCTGACTGCATTGAGATAGTTCTTCTAAAGGACTCCTAAGAGAAGTGGTTGATCTTGCCTAATGGAATATAAACATAGACTAGCTTGCCTATTCAGGAATAGATAGGGGGCAGATTTAACATGGAAGAGCAGTGTAGTTAAGGTAGACTGATGGGTGAGGGGGCGAGAACAATTAGTTCTCAGGATTACCTAGGTCTGGTCCTGCTAGGGCTGTACCAAAGACCATTTCAAAACGAGAAGCAGTGCAGAAGTTCTAGGAAAAAACCTGGAAAGAGCAAGTTTGAAGCTCTGTCTTGAACCTGGTTTGACTCTTACTAAATGCTATAGTTGAAATCTCCTGGGAAAGCAAGAAGTATACAACAATGAATATCTACTAGACACTTATCCTTAATTTTGTTGGTGGGGACTGTGTAGTCTGTTCTTTGCTTAACAAGTTTAAATAGACCTTGACTTAGGATCCTTAACTAAACATTTGAAAGAAAATCTCTTTCTTTCTCAGCCCAGACTTCTGAGAAGCTAAGACAGTCCCTTCCACTATACTCTAGCTGTCTCACTAAAGTTTCTAGGTATTTATTAGCATGAAGAGAGTATTTCAGGTCTAGGGCTTGGAGCTGTCATTTCTGAAATACCTCGAATGGCAAAAGCCTTGATTTTCCAGTAGGGATCTCTGTTCATCAGATTCAGGAGGCATTCAAGCACCTGTAATAGACAAGGAAATGTTGAGTGGGAAGAACCAGAGTAAGAATGGACCAGAAGGGGCTGGAGAGATGGCTCAGAGGTTAAGAGCACTGACTGCTCTTCCAGAGGTCCTGAGTTCAATTCCCAGCAACCACATGGTGGCTCACAACCATCAATAATGAAATCTGGTGCCCTCTTCTGACACATAGGCATACTATATACATAAGAAATAAATCTTTTTTTTTTTTTTTTTTTTTTTTTTAAATAATGTATTTATTTTTATTTTATGTGTGTTGATTGGTATTTTGCCCACATGTATGTTTATGTGGAGTTACAGACAGTTGTGAACTGCCATGTGGGTGCTGGGAATTGAACCCAGGTCCTCTGGAGGAACAGCCAGTGCTCTTAACCAGTGAGCCATCTCTCCAGCCCCGAAGAAATAAATCTTAAAAAAAAAAAAAAAAAAAAAGAATGGACCAGAAACAGGGTCCCCACTTATTTCTAGGGATGCTTTAACTAGAAAAGTAGCCTTCTGTCAATGCTAGTGACAAATGGGCTACAGCCTCAAGTGTAAGTAGCCGAATTGTCTACTCTTTGTGTATTTTTCTCAGCACACAGATCTATAGCCATAGATACACTAACTACATGCTCTACCACTGAACTACACCACTAGTCCCAGACCCCCTCCCCCCACACACTCATTTTTGAGACTATTACTGTGTAGCTTAGGTTGACTCTGATGCTTTCTAATGTGTTTGGTTGTTTTGCCTGCATGTGTCTGTCTATGCACCACATAGTAAGTGCCCTCAGAGGCCAGAAGGTGGCATTGGAGCCAGTCCTCTGGAAGAACAGTCAGTGTTCTTAACTGCTAAGCTAGTTCTCCAGCCCCTCACCTCAAATTCTGGAACCTTCTGCTTTATCTTCTAAATGCAAGGATCACACCGTGCTCCACTTGGACGTCTTTTGAATACCTCTGCCCAGTTTTCCCCTAATAACGAGTGTATAAACTCTACTCATTTGCATTAACCCTTAAGCCTCTCAGCGACCAGGTATTAGGAAGCTAGTTAACTGAGATGAGAACAGAGTTGAGAGGGTGGCATGCTCTGGCTTGAAGTTTGGGCTTGTTAGGCTAAATGCCGCTTACTGATTGATGTGGCCTGTGTCTCCTTTCACATTCCTGCCAGACTGCTCATCCCACGTTCCCACAGAATTATGGGTGTACCGTGCACAGCAGAGATAGTGACGCTCTCTTCGGGTCCATCAGATAAGATGACAACATGCCTTGACTTACCATCTTGTCACGGATCTGCAGGGCACCTGCTGCCAAACAAGCTGCCTGTCGAATTGTTATGAACTCATCAGAGAAGCAGTTCAGGAAGCTTGGGAGAAGCTTGGCTGTCATGACCTTGAGCACACGGATCAGGGAGAGGGCCTCAATCCGATCCTGGAAATTTCCTTGACTCAATTTAATCCTGTAAGATACAAGTGGCTTTTGTTTCCCTTAAACTTTTCTGTACCTTGTTCCCTTCCCCCATGCCCTTAGCAGAGAATTCTAGCTTTGTGGGCCCAGTTATATAGACATACTTTTTCCTAGTCAGCTTATAATCATTAAAATGTCACTGGGTTCAGACCTCGGTGTCTTATTTTCGTGAACTCCTATTACCGAGCATACGGTAGACATTTAGGTGTCTTGAAAGTGTCAAGCTGCATCTCCTCTTACAAACACAGTGTTCATTTGGCAGTTTCTCAATCTGGAATGACTGCATCTCCATGAACTTGGCCTTTCTACTCTAGCCCACACTGAGTATCCCATTTTTCTTTTCTTTTCTTTTTTTGGGGGGTTTTTCGAGACAGGGTTTCTCTGTGTAGTTTTGGTGCCTGTCTTGGAGCTCAACTCTGTAGCCCAGGCTGGCCTTCAACTCACAGAGATCTGCCTGGCTCTGCCTCCCGAGTGCTGGGATTAAGGGCGTGCCTGCTGCCACCACCACCACTTGGCTTCCCATTTTTCTATAGCAATTATGGTATATTTATCATTGTTCTAGTTTAGTATGTTTTGTTTGTTTGTTTGTTTTGGTTGTGGTTTTGTTTTTTTTGAGACAGGGTTTTTCTGTGTAGCTTTGCGCCTTTCCTGGAACTCGCTTTGAAGACCAGGCTGTCCTCGAACTCACAGAGATCCGCCTGCCTCTGCCTCCTGAGTGCTGGGATTAAAGGTGTGTGCCACCACCGCCCGGCGGTTTTTTTTGTTTTTTGTTTTTTTAAAATTAGGTATTTGTATATTGTGTTTGTGTTCTAAAAGATTGCCTCATACTTAGTGGACATCCAGTGTTTCTTGGCTAGCCATGGTGGTAGTTCCTGTAGGGACTGAACTTTCTGTAGTGGGATCTAGTACAATGCTGATCACACAGGGAGCTCACCACTGGCTGGATCCAGATCACCCAGGCACTTTTTTCTTTGTCTTTTTTTTTTTTTTTCTCTCAGAGCTGAGGACCGAACCCAGGGCCTTGCACTTGCTAGGCAGGCGCTCTACCACTGAGCTAAATCCCCAACCCCACCCAGGCACTCTTAAGAAAGGAAGAGCTTCTGAGCTCATGGTGACTGGGTCTTACCTGATCATGTCATGTACCTCTTTCCCAAGGTTCATTTGCCCCAGAGCTTTGGCAGCTGCTTGCCTTACTTCCTTGTTCCAGTCATTCCACATCAGATGGATTAATTTATGTTTCATATCCTATCAATAGGTATGATAATTGGCTAATTAATTTTGTACTTGATACCGGCTTTTTTCTATCCTTTAATCTCTCAATCCGGTTGGGCAGATGGTATTTCTATATACAGATGACACAATGGAGGCTTTGATTAGCTTGCCCAAGGATAATCTGGTAAGGGCTTATGCCTGGTCGCAGAACCCAGGACTGTTCCCCAAACTCGTCTCTTCCTGCATCATGTTGGCACCAACATAGTGAGTGTGAGAGACTTGAAATTTGAAAGTATTGAGTACCTCATCATTCCAGATTGCATGAGACTGTGTGTTTAGTACTGAAAGTCCATGTATGTACAAACCAGGATAGTTGGTCACCCTATCAGGATACTTTTCTCTTGTTGGAAAGGAAAACATTACTGCAGTTGTGGTGATGATGGTGTGTGTAACTATGTGTAAACTAGTTTCCCAGCCGAAACACCTGTTTGCTTACTGAATGAGTCAAATAACTCAGGCACAGTACCCTTTTAAATTCCTGCAGTTTATCATGAAGTTCTCATCATCTTTAACTTGTTCACATCTAGTGTTTTAGCAGCAGGAAATGATAACATGTGTTCTCAGACCTCTTCAGGTTATTGTGCCGAATGACCAGATGGTGTGTTTTCTTTAACAAAATGTGAGGGCTAAGAATGGAAGGCACCCACTTGTAAGCAGGAATAGCTGTGTTATGGGCTGTCCTGACTGTACCCAGTGTGATAAAAAGATGGGGCAGCACTAGGACTAAGCACTCGGATAGCTCACTGGAGTGTAATAGTAAAAAGAGGTTCAGGTTTCACTTGCTCAGAACTTCTTCAATTGTAGCCAAGTTCCACACCTTCAGGTTGTTCAACCACTTACATTCAGTACATGCCAGTCTCCTGAAAGTCTCAAGAGAGCACCTTATATTCACTCTGGTCTTAAGTTGAAGCCTGTGTAAAAAAGCTATGAACTGGCTGTGAACTGTGCATGGGGCAGAGTGCAGAATGTTCTTCCCACAGGTAGCCTTCTAGAAGGAATTGTATAAACTCTAAGTGGATGCACTTGAAAGCAAGGGCATGAAGGGAATGCCCTGGCATGTCCACATGGACTCTGGGGGAAAAGCAAAGGCCTGGGAAGAACATTGGCTCTTTTCACATGGCCAAAGATGATAAGACTTAACACCAGGTGTGCTCCCTCATGGCACTTGTATTTGCTGAAGCTAACTAAACATCACCT
This sequence comes from Peromyscus californicus insignis, assembly GCF_007827085.1. NCBI lineage: Eukaryota > Metazoa > Chordata > Mammalia > Rodentia > Cricetidae > Peromyscus > Peromyscus californicus. The sequence continues at coordinate 71,453,485 of NW_026294447.1, read as the reverse complement.
CATCTTTTGCTTGCTTTAATAATAAAATGAGAAGTGCTTTGTTTGCACTACTCTTGAGTTCAAAAGCCTGGAGTCCCCTGGTACTCCATGCAGGTCTTTGGCATGTCCTTCGATCCAGGGAGACAGTCTCGCTGGCCACCAGAGGGGTCCACATCAGTTCATTTGCATTGTTAGTTTTGATGCTTCAATTGCAATGCCATTGTTATGGAAACCGGGGACTGTGCTTTTGTAAGTGTGTGTTGAATATTGAGGGAGTCAACACAGGCACTGGTTCAGTTGGATTGTTGGGTCTGTTCAGTCTCCTGCTCAAATCAAGGACCAGTATTCAGCAGAGGGTGGGGAGGTCTGCATCGTTGACTGATACTTTGATAGTGTCTTCTGGTGCCGAAATAGTGTCAGATCACTATCATGTTCATAAGCCCGCCTGCCCGCCCTCGGGTTGTTTGTGTATTTGGCAGGGGCTGCATCACAGTTTGTGGATTACTACCCCACCAAGAAGCACTGGCTCAAAGTGAGAGAAGTACATAGAGACACTCCAAGTTCTGAATAAGAGGCAGCAATGAGATACTCGAGAGAAGCAAAAAGCAGGAAGACTCCAGGCCAGCATGCCAGGCTTTCTGAACTCACAGACGGAGACTTACAATGCAGATTTTTCCACTGATCCGAGAGAAAGCACGGCAGGCCACAATGCGGTCCTTCCATTGCCTGCTGTTCAGCTCCACAGCAAGCATAGTGTGGATCAGGGTCTGAAGAAGAGGAAGACTTGCATGGATAGTCTTGCTCACTCTTAGATACACCAGAATCTTGAAGAAATTCTGTCCTAACATGGCATGCAGCATAGTAAATGCCCCAAGATCACAAAATACTTGTTCCCATTAAGGGACAGAGTGAGTTTCTAAGAGACGGGGGCACTCTTCTACCTAAGAAATCTGACTTGAGTTATAAACCATAAAAGAAAACACAGGTCTAATAACCTGAGCAGAAAGTGAGGGCCTTCCTTCTGACAGTTTCCAGTCCCTGGGGTGGTTTATCTGCCTCAGTCTGTGTGGAGTCTCAAGTTTCTATCCAAGAGAAACAGAGTTGTGGGGGTCTTAGTGATAGCTTCTTTGAGAAGCAGCGCCTGCACATCATGACTCAACCTGGATGCTGTTAGAAACTTCTCAGCTAGCTTCTCACATCCCCCTGGATACTTCTCCATATTCAGTTTTACACGGACTTGGTGTACTTGGCCTGTGCTTAGCATTCTCAGCCGCCTGCATTCTTGATTGATTATGTGCACCAACTCTAGGCATTTTCTCCCCAAACCTTATTTCCTTCTCTCTGAAGTGGACACATACCGTCTTTCCACTGAGATGGCTCAGGAGACTACAGGCCTGCTCCTCAGTGGCCTCATTCTTCTTGTTAAAGAGCTGGTAGAGGATCCTCTTGATCACTGGGTAGGTGGCAATGCCTTCCATAGCCAAGCACTGAGCTGCAGCCCAGCTGTCCACACTATTACCTGTCCCGGTGGGTTGAAAAAAATGAGTTCAGAATGATGTTTTCTCCCAGAGAGAACCACGTTTGAGTTGGTACCTACGACTGTTACCTGCCTGACATCTCACTCCAGTGTCCCATCGAGTCTGCAAATCCACCTCCATACTTCAACCACATGTTAAGATTTTAAATAAAAACAAAAAACCTGAAAAACATTGTTTGAAGACAGGATTTCATTTAGCCCAGGCTAGCCTTAAACCCTTCGTGTAGCAGAGGTGACCGTGAACTTTTTGGGGGATGGCAGTACTAGGGATAGAATCCAGGGCACATGGGGCAAAGCCCTATACCACCAAGCTATAGCCCCAGTCCTGACCTTGACTTCTGATCCCCCTGCCACTACCTTTCAAGTGCTAGAATTAAAGGTGTGTGCCCCGAGGCTTGACTGAAACATTACAAGCTCTTCTGATATAGCTAAGAAATGAAGCTGTTTCTTTCCATGGAGACTGGGAAGGCCAGAGGGATCTGGGAGGAAGTCCCTTCCTAAAACAGATGAATTAAGCAGTGGATTGTTCATATACACAAGGCCAGACTAGTCAACCAGTTTTCCCATGCTAAGGCAAGGAACAGCTCATCTCAAGATAGGTCAGTGGCCTCTCACCTGACAGCTTTGTTAACACCAGCATGATAATGCCTAGGTGTTACTGTGCAGAAATTGGAAGCATGATGTGTTCAGGAGGTGATTTAAAAAAAAAACTTTCAAAATGGACTTAGCTATTGTTATCTTTTCAATAATAAAATGTTATATAAGAGGCCATTGTTTGTTGTATTTACTTTTTGGTACCAGGGATCAAATTCTGGGTCTTTTTTTGTTTTGTTTTGTTTTGTTTTTTCGAGACAGGGTTTCTCTGTGTAGCTTTGCGCCTTTCCTGGAACTCACTCTGTAGTCCAGGCTGACTTCGAACTCACAGAGATCCACCTGCCTCTGCCTCCTGAGTGCTGGGATTAAAGGCATGTGCCACCACCGCCTGGCCTTTTTTTGGGGGAGGGGGGAATTCTGGGTCTTAATGTGCTGGCCAATCATACTACCATTGAGCTAGAAGTCTAGCGCTAAAATTATTGGCTAGCATGTATTTACTGTATTTTTTTTTTTTTTTTTTTTTGGTTTTTCGAGACAGGGTTTCTCTGTGTAGCTTTGCGCCTTTCCTGGAACTCGCTTTGGAGACCAGGCTGGCCTCGAACTCACAGAGATCCGCCTGGCTCTGCCTCCCAAGTGCTGGGATTAAAGGCGTGCGCCACCACCGCCCGGCTTATTTACTGTATTATTAATGGGGTGCTGTTTCAGTGCATGCATACAGCAAAGCATTGATCAAACCCACCTGCCTTTACCCACTTTCTGCTCCCCACCCCTAACCTATAGTAATCACTCTTCTATATTTCCATATGGAGGAAACTGGGTGATTGTCTTAGTATGTAGCTTATTTTAGGTAAGGTAATATCTCCAGTTTCATCCATTTTAGGACATGGTGTATGGAATGAATCTGTGAAGGCTTAGTCCAGGTACTAGTTCATGGCACTTGTTTTATAAAACTACTTAAAAGAACAAATGTCCCCATGTGCTTAACAGAAACTCAAACCCAAAGGGAGCAGACATCCCAGTATTATTGGAAAAGGAAAAGACTGGAAAAGCCGATAGTGAGGTAACCTGTATTCCACATCCCAGGTCCAAAGTAGCAAGGAGTTACTCACCCTTCACAAGGGCAGTCTGCATGATGTCCCGGGCAATGGGATTGTGTGACTGTATGGCGTACTGACATATTGCTGCTGCCATCCTCACATTGGGATTCTTGTCAGACAGAACAGCCTCTAGAGCCGGCAGTAGGACCTCTGGCAAATCCGGAGTAATTGGTTCTGCAATAAAAGAGGGTACCAGTCCTTTGCTTTTCTCTCCGACAGCATCCTTACTAAGGTCCACCCTGCTGCATCTATGGCTTACTAAATCACAGTTCAGTTGCTACTCTACCATGGGCTGGATTTTATGTCCAAAGGATTCAGGTGCTGATGTACCAGTTTCCAATCCCTTATCATCTGGTCTCTTGTACTGAAGTCAAAGCTACATCCGGCTAGTTATAGTAACCTCCACCATTCATCATAGTAACAAACCCAGCCCATTTACTTATTGTATAATTCAGTATTTCAACTCTGGTTGAGTTGTGGACAAGTAGGTATCACTGCAGAATCCAATGGGCCTTTTAGACCTAACTGCAAACATTGATACTTGCTATCAGCACTGTGCTTCAGGAGCATAGGAGAATCACAAGCTTGTCAGGGGGGCGATGTCAGGCATTCCTTCTCTCTGGGGTTCTTTTTTTAGTTTGTTCAAACGTCTTTCTTAACCTTTTATTTTTATCTTAGGTGTTTTGCCTGCATGTATGTCTGTATACTGTGTGTATGCAGTGCCTGCAGAGGCCAGAAAGGGCTTTGGATCCTCTGGGACTGGAGCTATAGGTGGTTGTGAGCTGCCATGTGGGTGCTGCGAATCAAACCCAGGTCCTATGGAAAAACAGCCAGTGCCCTTAACCACTGAGCCATCTCTCCAAGCTCTGTCTGGGGTTCATGAAGCATTCTGTAGCATCCACTCTGGGTGAATTTACATTTCATGAGTGTGGTATCTCTAGCAGCTTCCTCGGTACCTTCTAAGGGGCATCGAGGGCATGTGTGCAGTAAGGCATCCGGGGAGCCCCAAAGTAGACTGGTGGTCAGGTATCTTATCTTTCATTGATAGGTTTTTCCAGCTCTGATGTGATTTATCACCTGGGGCTTATTGTCACAAGAATTTTTGCCTATAAACATAGGAAAACATTTTAACTCAGTTGTAGAGCACCTGCTTTGAAGGCACAAGGTGCTGAACTCGGTCTCCAGCACTATCAATGAAAACAAAACAGAAACTTAGGAGAGAAGATGGACACTAAGTTTAAATTCTTAAGCAGAAGGAGAAAAGGATTGTTACCTCTGCCTGCAAGTATCATCCCAAGAAACTCCAGAGCCATGACTCAGATTTTGTACTATGAGTTTGTTTTGTTTTTGAGGGTCTCTTATAGCCCAGGCTAACCTGGAACTCCTGATCTTTCTGCTTATACTTCCCAAGTATAAGCATATACTTCCATACTCAGTCCATCTGGTTTTGTTGTTGTTGTTTCACTTAGGTTGTAGGCCCATATGCCATCTGTTTAGTACACGTTAGTTAAGACTCTTGATCTCCAAATCCAAAATCTGAAATACTCCAAATGCTCCAAAATACAGACAGGACACCACAAGTGGGATATCCACACCTATCCTCATGTGGCAGGTTCAGTAAAAGTGTGGACACAGTGTAAGTGTTGTATGAAACTACCTTTAGGCTACATATATAAAGTAATATGGAATGCAAGTAACTTTCACGTTTAGACTCATCTCATGTCCAAGATAATTCATGTATATTCAAATATTCCCAAATCTGGAAATAACCCAAGTTTTTTTCTGGTCCTAAGCATTTCAAATAAGGGATAGTCAATCAAGGGATGTAGATGGAACTGTTTGCACTGTGAGCAAGTAGAAGTCTATTGAGTATTTAAAAAAATAATACGGCTATTTTCTTTGGGTAAGAAGATCGAAATCTAGATGTGTAGGACCTGTTAAAGGGATTACAATTCAGAGGACAAAGGTGTCCTTGTATGGACAGTCATGTACCATACAATGATGTTTCAGTCAGTGATGGATCACATACACCACAGTGGTCCTATAAGATGTGTCTTCTCGTAACAGTGGAGTTCTTTTCATATAAGTATTTCCCATTATGTCTGCACAATGATGAAATTGTATGACACATCTCTCAGAACATATCTGTCAAGTGCTACAGACTATGCAATACTATCTGTTGCTCAAAGAAATAAGACAAAATAACAATAACAAAAGCATGTGTAGAAGCATCTGGGAGGGCACTGAGTGAGGCTGAAGCCCTGAGGGCAGGTTTCTCAGAGGAAGTGTTGTCTGCTGGCGGTCGATGGGTTGATCAGGTGAGGACACAGTGTTCCAGCAGAGGGAGCACCGAACACGGAGAACCTGGAGGAGGCTGGGGCTGTAGCTCAGTTGGCAGAGTGCGAGTTCATGCGTAAAGGCTTGTGTCCCAGCACCACCAGATCCTAGCAATATCTGGGGGAACGCCCATGTCTAGAAGTCAATAAATAGGAAATAAGTGGATGAACCTTTAAAAACCCGACAAGTTGGAAGAGATAAGGCCAGTCCCTGACCTTATCTGCAGGAATAGCAGAAGTGTAAGCAGGCAGTGACTACCCAACTAGAAGTATGAGGATGGAGTGAGCCTGGGATGTCTCCAGCCCAGAGGAGGAGCAAGCTGGCATAGGTTTCAGGTAAATGATTCTAAGAAGGCACATGCAGTACAGAGGAGTGGGCGGGGGGTTCCATCTAACATTTCATTATTGGGAGGTTATAGTTTGACTCTAGTAGAGGGCAAGTCTTCTTACCTGTTACTGCTAGTAAAGAGAAATTATGTTGACATTATTTTCTTTAAAAGATTACAAACCATCTGCAAAAATGGGAAAATTCCTGACTCATTTTTAATATATGAAAGCTGTCCAATTCACTTATGTAATTTTTTCACCCTTTTCCCTTCCCACCTGTCTTTGCTGAGGCTCAAACCTAGGACTTCGTTCATTCCAGGCCAACACTCCACCACTGAGTTATACCTTCAGTCCTTATATTTCAAGATTTTTATTTTCTCTGTATGAGTATTTTGTCTGAATGTATGAATGTAGCATATGTGTACCTGGTACCAGCAGAGGCCAGAACAGGATATCAGATCCCCTAGAACAGGAGTATAGATGGTTATGAGCCACCATGTGGGTGATGGGAACAGAACCTGGGTAAGAACAGCTAGTGGCCATAACCACTGAGCAATCTCGTCAGCCCCCAGCTGTTAGGACTTTTGCTATTATAAAAGAGATTTCAAGGTGTGAAAATGTGGACTTCATTGCAAGTCACTGGGCAAACAAATGTGGTGAGTGTAATACAAAAAGCCTTTGGGGTAGAGGACATGCTCAACATGCCAGAGCTTAGTGCTAGGGCACTGAACTGGAATCCAGGGCTTCAGTCTCATCTCTTGAGATGAGCTTGGCTGTCCAGGCAGACTCTAGGCCTTGATTTCTACATCTGGAAATGAGCTCAAGTAATCTCTAAGGCCTCTCTCAATTCAGATGTTTCCAAATAGCTGAGTCCTAGCTCTCACCTGGGTCCTCCTGGTTGGTGGCAATCCGAGGCCTTTCCAAAGCAGCGGTAGCACATGTGACGATGGCCTGGATCCTTATGTCATCATACATGTTGACTATGCCCCGCAATAGGTTTTCCACTGTCTCATGATGCCATTCAATAACTATGCCATAGGAAGAAAAATGAAGAGAGAACCACCTATTTAGGGCTAGATATTATGCAATAAATGGGCAGGGTTAGATATTGTGCAATAAATGGGGAGGGTTAGATATCGTACAATAAATGGGCAGACAAGAAGTCTCTTTCCTTAGGACAATGCAAGGAACACATTAGCGCATAATAAAGAATTCAGAGAAAGGCTTCTTTGACAAATTATTTCTGTGATGAGTCATACATTTCTCAGGTAGTTTCCCCCAATCTCATATGCTATTGCTTTTGCTTAAATAACTCTCCATGGAAAATAAATGTTGAATAAAATATAGTGGTTGGCTGGTTATGGTGGCACACGGTTACTTAGGCTAAAACAGGAGGGTCATGAATCTGTTGTGGGATAATCTTTTTGTACACTGTAAAGATGTGTCTCTGCTTAAGGTGCCTTCTGATTGGTTTAGTAAAGAGCTGAATGGCCAATAGCTAGGCAGCAGAGAATAGCTGGGACTTCCAGGGAGAGAGAGGAACTCTGGGAAGAAGAGAGGGAATTTCACCAGTGGGACATGGAGGGAATCAGACATACAGAATGGAGGAGAGGTAAAGAGCCATGTGGCAGAATGTAGATTAATAAAAGCAGGTTAATTTAAGTTATAAGAGCTAGTTGGGAACAAGCCTAAGCTAAAGGCCAAGCTTTCGTAATTAATAAAAGTTCTGTATGTCATTATTTGGGGGCTGGCGGTCTCAAAGACCACTTCATGAATCCATGATGAGTTCAAGACCAGTCTAGGCAACACAGTAAGTCTCCCATCGCAAAAACAAAACAACAAAAACAGAGCAAGGAGTGAGGTTCTCAGCTGGTGGAGGCATTCAGCCTTCTACTTAAAGTTCTTTGAAGGAAGGTAGACTCATGAGAATCTCTTTTGCACAACCGAGTTCTACTCAATGGCAGTGTCTTTTGACAGCTGCATATCTCATGCTGGGGCAGTATCTTTTGTCTTTCCTGTCATGAATCATTTATCCAGCATGTTCCAGACATGGGTAAGACAGGGTCTCTGCCTGTGACGTTTTCTCAGTGTGGCTGTGGTAGGGGCCCCCAAGAGCCAAAGAGAAGAGAAATAGGAAACAGCCATGTGGGCTGGTCAGTGCTCCCGAGTGTAGTACAGCGCCACCACATCTCTCCTGCAGTCAGCTGTTCCTCATCCTTCCCGTCCTTCCCCGCCCTTTCTACCTCAGCTTTTTTTTTTAGTTTCACTGTGGAGTTATCTAAAGTAGCCATCCATTCAGAAGGTAAGTCACTCTATATGGGAGACAAACAAGCCAAAAGAATGTCTAGAAAGCTCTGTTCCAGAATGTCTGTGGCTCTGCATTTGAGGGAAGTCCCACAGACAGTGCTAGCACACAATGAACGGTGTCCCGTTCCTCTGATCAGAAAGCCTGCAACACAGTGAGTTCCCATGCGTTACTCAAGTTCCCATGCGTTACTCAAGTTCCCATACATACCTGCCCATGCATAAGGAGTCCAGTGTAGATGTAAATAATGCTCACTTAACACCTGCTGATTGAAAGGCTTTTTTTTGTTTGCTTGTTTGTTTTTCAAGACAGGGTGTCTCTGTGTAGCTTTGTCCTGGAACTCGCTCTGTAGACCAGGCTGGCCTTGAACTCACAGAGATCAGCCTGCCTCTGCCTCCTAAGTGATGGGATTAAAGTCATGTGCCACCCACATGTGCCTGGCAATTGAAAGGTTCTTCTCCAGACCCCTTAATGAGGCAACCAGCCTTTTACATTTTACAAGACGGGGGGATGGGTGGTACTTTTCAAGACTAGGGAACGCGTGCTCACAAATATCTACTGTTTCGGGCCCTTCCTTCACTTACTGAGCGCCCAGGCAGTCTTCCACTCCTGCAGCATCTTCCGCAGCACTGCCAACTCCCAAGTCACATCCTCCTTCAGGGGTTGGGCCGGCTTCTTCACTCTCCTGGCCTTGGCAGACTCGTCCTTCTCGCCCACCTGCAGCAGAAGGCTCTTGACCGGGGTGGGCAAAGCAAGCCAACGCTGGGTTCCTTTCTTGAGCTTATATGCTGTGCAGTGAAGAGGCAGGTCTCACCTGACTGCCTGACTATGGAACTGGTGACTTGGACATGCTTGCACGTGCTATACACAGTGTGGGGGTTTGAATAAGAAGGTCTCCCATAGGCACATGTATTTGAATGCTTAGTCACCAGGGAGTGACACTGTTTGAAAGGGTTAGAAGGATCAGGAGGTGTGACCTTGTTAGAGTAGGTGTGGCCTTGTTGGAAGTCTGTCACTGGGTGTGGGCTTTGAGGTTTCAAAAGCCCAAACCAGTGCATCCCTTTTCAGCCTGCAGACCAGGATGTAACCCTTAGCTACTGCACTAGCACCATGCATGAGGCCAGGCTCCCTGCCATGATGGTAATGAACTAAGCCTCTGAAATTGTATACAAGCCCCCAGTTAAATGCTTTCTTTCATAAGAGTAGCCTTGGTCATGGTGTCTCTTCATAACATAGAACAGTGACTAATACACCTAGCTACATGCTTGGCCCCAAAGCCCATCTGAATAGTAGTACAAAGAATCATAGGAACTAGAGAGACGGTCTCTTAGAAGGTGGGTACATTTTGTTTTAAAAGTTCATTTCTTGGTCACCTTTGTCTTACCAGATGAAGAATGTTATTCTTAAAAAACCAGAAGAGCTAGGGAAATGGCTCAATGGGTAAAGTCCTTGCTATGCAAATATGAGGAGCAGGGTTTGAATCTCCAGCACCCAACTAAAAGGGGGGCAAGTATGGCAGCCTGCCTGGAATCCCAGCACTTGAAAATCTGAGACAGGAGAGCTCCCAAAAACAACCAGGCTAGCCAGACTAACGGTATTGGTGATATCTGGGGTCAACTGAGAGCCCCTGGCTCAATGGATAAGAGGCATAGGAATTGAGGAAGACTCCTAACATTAGCGTCAGGCTTCCACACACATGCCTACTCTTGGTTACCGACACATACATGTACACACACCACCACACACACAGACATACCAAGAAAAATGGGAAAAAAAAATCAAAGACCCTCGGGCCTGAGGCAAGGATGAGTTGAGTGTGGAGTGGGCAGGTGGAGCCAGCCCAGGGACACCAAGGTGGGTGAGGAGTCTGAGGGGCTTCCTGTGGAAGCACTGAGAGTACACCTGTCTTACTGGTAATTACCCTAAACCATGTATTTACACCTCAGTTATAGCAGATTCCAACTGGACGCAAGTTCCACCATCTTGCAGTCAGTTTACAACAACAGTCCGTAGTTACGAGATCATTTTTAGTTGTTAGGAAGGGAGTGCCCTCAGTGCTGGTGGGGTCCTCACTTCCATAGTCCCTCATTGCTAGTTTTCTGATCATGTTCCTTACGTGCTTCAGGAACAGGCTGTAAACTCCACTTTTCTGGGGTTTCAGGGAAGATCTTAGAGAGGTGCTTGTCGTACCGATTGAGGTTTTCCAAGACGATTTGGTCTTTCTTCCCACCAATCTGGTGAACAATCTTCACTCCGTCTATGAAGATAGATGCAATGAGTGACCAGTCCCTCCTTTTCCCCTAATCTAACCCCTTGGGACATTGTTAAAGGGTGGTTGTTGCTTAGAAATGCCACAGCCAGTAGTCTCGTGTAGGGGAGCCTTATACAGACCTCGGAGAGCCAAAGATAGTGTTTTCCATTGGTAAAGCAGAAACTAATTTCTAATTAGCAGTGCTAGTTATGAAGACCCAGCCAGTAGCGGTTTAGGAGCCAGATGAAGTGGTGATGAAGAAGAGACAGCTTGGAACATGTAAGACCAGATCGTGTTCTGCAAGGCCGGGCATTGGAAGGCTAGCCAGGTGGGAGGGAGGGCGGTAACAGGCAGTCACAGAGACCCCGCTTAGCACTGGGCAGCTCTGCGGATGCTTCCTTGTCTACTGCACAGAAAGTGTGTTGTTAACATTGCTTTACAAGTATCGTATTTAGGCTCGAGGGAATTCTGTAACTGGCTAAAGATTACTAAGAAGGAATCAAGCCTGTGTTTAAACAAATCTGCCTGATTCCAAAGCCTGTTTGTTTTTTTTTGTTTTAAACATAGCAGGTCAGTGGGGGTAGAGGGACTATCTAAAAGTGAGGAGAGGGTGAACAGAGGAGACTAGGGTGCTCCTAAAGTCAGCTCTAGTGCATATTACAAGCCCACCTTCCTTAGTAAGATGGAGAGATAGAGGCAGGCAAATGTTTGCGGCCCTGCCACAGATCCTGCACTAGCACTGGGAGATGCACCCCGAGACCCTCATCTCCACCCACTATTCTTGTCCCAGGATGTCCTCACTTCCATGGCTCATTCTCCCACCCTGGAGCCCAGCACCATTACCAAAATAAATCTCCTGCTCGAAGGTGTTGTCTGTAGAGTAAGCAAACTCTCCCGCTCTGGGGTTCACCTGCCGGAAGGGGTTCGGAGTTGGAGCCCGGAAGTTGCTTCTCTCTTCTTGGATCTCCTCGGCCGTCATGTTGTTGCCAGGCAGGATTTCAACTGTCTGTACTTCTGGGGAGTGTCCAGGCAACCTTAGCAGTGTTGAGAGAGGGAAAAGTGGGGAGAGTGGAAGATGCCCCCCCTTTCCATGAGGTCCATGACTCACTGTAGCCCCCTTAAACTCCTGTACAAAGAAACATCTGAATAACGGCCTAATGATCAGCATTCTCTCTATGGTGCCATTTGAAAATGGAACCCCTGGAAGAGCCTGTCTTCAGCCCCCCTGCTCCCCTCCACGGATGAAGCCATTCCCCCCCCCCCCCCCGTAGTCACAGGCAGACACTGTGGTGAAAGGGACAGCTGTGCTTCCTCATCAATACTTTCCATTTTCTTTTTCCTTTTCTTTTTTGTGTGTACAGTGGGGAAATTGAGAAAGGGCCCTGCTATGTAGCTCAGGCTAGATTAGAATTTACTATGTACCCAGGCTGACCTCAAACGTGTGACCTTCCTGTTTCTCTGCCTCCCAAGTGTTGGGAGCACAGGCATGTGCCATCATGCCCAGTCTGGAGCCCATTTTAACACTGGTTCCCTTAGAAGGTGCATGGATTTGGGGAAGCGAATCTGCCATCTCTGTTACCTCGATGAATCTGTGGGAATTTACTGTCTGCTCCCTAGGTGGGTACATCTGTTCTTTTATGCTATATTCCCATCACTCCGCAGACTATCTGAAATACCAGCATCAACAAAAAATCAACTCATTTTTGTCCAGTGCCTGACTGACTATACTTCCACTTACTTTTGTTTCCTTTTGGATGTCAGGGAGATTATAACAGCCCCTACCTCCACTCTAGCTGGGAATGAAAAAGAAGCAATCTGACAAATGTCGGCTCATCTTCTCCTCTCGGATTGTTTGGTTCTCTGCCCTGAGTCGGGTTGTGTTTGGTGTCAGTGAGTCTTGTTCAAAGTGAGGCAGACCAAACTCAGTGTCACGAGCCCTCTGCCCTTCTGTCAACCTGGACACATTTCAAGTGAGCTGGATCATCAGCCTGAGAGCTCAGTTACTGGAAGCTAAGAACAGAGCCCTTTAAGACAGTGATTCCGAAAGGGGTGCGATCTTGTCCTTCAGAGATATCTAGCAGTATCTGGGACATCCTTGGTGGTAACTGAGAGGTGTAACAACCGAGACATCCTTGGTAACAGCAGAGAAGTGTTCCTGGTTTCTACTGGGTGAAGACCAGAGATGCTGCTAACATCCTAGACAGCACAGGGCAGCCGCTTATGGTAGAACAGTGGCCAACCCAGAATGTCAGCAGTATGGGGGCTTAGAGACCTCACTTCCAGGAGATCTCAGAAAGCAGGTGGTGATGGTGAACAAGAGGCTGACGGGAAAGTGTGTTCTGAAGTATAGAGTGTGGGCTGGGGTGTAGCCAGGGGTAGTGTACTTGCCCAGCACGGGCAAGGGATGGGTGTGATTGTCAGCGCCAGGGAAAACACGATGACATCAAATAAGGATCCTACGGGGCGTTCCTGAAAGGGAGCCATGGACTGCGCCAGGCCCGCTTGAGACCAGCCTACCTGTAGAAAACGGGAAGCAGCAGCTCCGGCTTCTTTACTTCTCTGTGGGTCGGGGCGACATTTTCACCCTCAAAGTCCGCTATTTCTTCTGCCTCCAGCTTTTTGAGGAGATCCAGGTCGCTCTCGGAAGTGAGCTCATCGCGAATGTGGCTCCAGTCGTACTGCTGGCGCAGGAAGCTCTGCCACTTGTTGGGCGACTGCCCGGGCCTCAGCGGGCGCTTGCTCTGGATCCATCGCGCTGTCCGCTTGTCCAGCTTCTCCAGCACGATGGCTTCCCAGCCTCGGGCCTCCTTCTCACCAGGGGGAAGCCAGGTTTCCCTTTCCTCCAGATTCTCATCTGGGGAGGGCGACAGGTCCAGTGGATCTGGCTTCAAGCGGACATAGCGGGGGCGTGGGGGAGATGGGTTCTGGTCCGGGCCTCCGGGCTTTCTTTTTATTTTCAGCTTCTTTTTAGAACGCACAGGGCTTTGTGTCTTCGCAAAACGGGTGGTGCCTCCTGCCAAGCCGGCTGAGGCGTGCAGAGCCCTGGCGTAGCCAGGTTTCTCGGTGTGGATCTTCCTGGCCTGCAGAGGCGGGATGATGTCATCCGTGTCGTAGATGTGCTTAAAACTGTACTGATAGAAAGGCATGCTGGGCAGTCCCCGCTGCCACCTCACATCCTGAGAGAAGGCGAGGTTGGCAGCCGCCTTTTTCAGATACTGGTTCTTGAGATGCTCACAGTACCGTGGGCTGAAGCGGAAGAGAGGTGGCACTCTGGAGACGGAGGTACACCCCACCTTGTCCGTGGGTTTTGAGTAGAGGAAGATCATGCCCCATCTCAGCCGAGGGAGTGGTGACTCAGGGCACTGAACGGAGGAAGCCTTTTTCTGTTGGGGCCTGGTCATGTTTCGCGTCCAGTCCTCCTGTCCGCACTGCTGGTTCACAAGCAGGGCCTGCAGGCACCCAAGAGAGCGAGTAAGTGCTCTACACTAGGAGAAACTGGAAGCCCACAGCAGAGTAAGGAAGTCCTGGGAATGTAGAGAACAAGAAGAAAAAGAGTACAACGTTCTAAATATTTCTTAATCAGACTCTTGCTTCAAATTCTCACATTTGTCTACAAAGCTCAGGCCTCTAGGCCTTATGAGCGATCATGGCTTTTCAACAGTACCTCACGGTTCCATTTTTTCTTTTTTCTTTTTCTTTTTAAATTCAGACATTTCCATTTCTCTGTTTAAACAGCTTGTAAGGAGCTGGGTACACACCTGATGTTGTCCCAGCTACTAGGAGGCACGGGTAGGGTAGCCGAGTGAGCTCAGGCGTTCTAGGCTAGACCCCACGCTTCGGAGAGCAAGGGGTGGGAGTGGGGGTAACTTTGTCCTGCTTAAGCCGGCTGGATCCCCCAGCTGTTCTCTGGGCATTCCTGCCTCCCTCCCCACAGTGCAGCTTCCTCTCACGTCCTCTACATGAAAAGGCATGTCATCTGTACTTGACATAACTTGACCTGCTTCTTCTAGGTTCAGCTCAATTCCTGCCTGCCCGCAAACTCTTTCTCGACCTGACTACGTTGTCATACTTGATGTTATAAATCAAGGAGCACTATGCCACCCTGGCCTTGGGCCAAGCCCCAGCCAGATTACTCAGCAGCAGGTCCTGCCACTGCCAGGGGCAGGCACGTCACTCTCGCCAACTCCTCTTGGTCCTGAATTGTCCCAACGAGCCAGCAGGCCAGATGACCCCCTTCGCTCTGTAGCATGCAACACATGCTCTCTGTCCCCAGGGCACCATCTTCTAGGAATGAGACTTGACCCTGTGAGGTTTCTTTCTGTCGGGGTCATTTCATCTAGACCGTTTGCTTACAGGACAGAATTGACAACTCCCTTTAAATTAAGTCACATAGGATTATTTTCATATCCCTCTGGGATTTTATTTTTATGAAAACATTAGTGTGTTTCATTTCTTCACAACCACAAGGCCACCTGGCCACAAGGGCATTTGATGTTTAAATAGTTGGACTAGAAAAATTAGGGCAAAGGTAAAGGCTGGTCACAAGGAGATATTTCTCCTGAAACAGTGCCTGCTCTGGCTAGTTGAAAATTAACTGTTGGGTGAGACTGAATATGAAGTGTTCTTCATATTCTTACACATTAGTGTGGCTCTTGCTCCTATGTCAGGAAGTATTTTGGCAATGTGGGAGCCAAGGTCATCAACCTTGGAGGCTAGCACCTGTGCCCACGGAGCCACCTCACCAACTTTAAAAACAGGACGAGGATGGGTTTCCCTCCTGTCCATGTAGAGTAGCGGAGGGGGTCCCAGACATGCCCTTAAGCTGTGTCATAAGGAATTTTGTATCAGTGTAAGCACAAAGAATATCATATTGTCATCAGTCGTCATGCACTCTCAAAGAATCTGGTATGATGGCTGACTGAAAAGAAAGGAGATATGTGATAAGTCCATTTTTAAAGCTCCAGCCTGCATGTGCATACTATGTCTGTCTGTCTGTCTCTCTCTGTGTTTGGGTGTCTGTCTACCTTCTCCTTCTTCCCTTTATTGGACAGAGTTGATGAGAAGCCAGGCTGTGCTGTGACCTTGCAGCACCCCCCCCCCCCCCCCCCCCCCCCCCCCCCCCCCCCCCCCCCCCGGTCACAGCTTCAAGATGGTCCTGCCTAATGCCTGCCCCTTGGCACGTAGGCTAGCCAGACTAAATTATATGGTATGGACCGTCCTTCCACCCCCTGAAAACCTATAAAAGTAAGGAATTTCCTTTGTTCCTTGGGAACTGAAGGGCCTCTCTTTCCTTTCAGGATTCCTGCCATCCACACATGGCTGCTGTCTCTCTTAATGCTCTGCTTCACGAGGCTCTCTCCTAACGCCGCTCCCCTCCGGGTTTTGAAGGGAGAAATCTTTCTCTCCTCGTCCCCACTGTACTGTCTGTTATAGTGCTGTGCTTCTCCTGTCTGCTCTCCCACTTCAAGACCATGTCATTCCCACTCATCTGCCCCAAGTCACTCTCCAAATAAAGTGTATTCTGAAGGGTAATTGGTCATAGCTACTGTAGGAGTTACTTTTCTTCTTTTTCTTCCTTTTTTTTTGAGACAGGGTTTCCTTATGTAGCTTTGGAGCCTTTCCTGGAACTTTCTCCGTAGACCAGGCTGGCCTCGAACTCACAGAGATCCGCCTGCCTCTGCCTCCTGAGTGCCGCCCGGCACAAGTTACTTTTCTATTGCTGCGGTAAGACATCATGACTATGGTAAACTTATATTTCATTGGGTTTATGGTTTCAGAGGGTTAAAAGTCAGTCATGATGTGGCATCATGACGGCAAAAAGCAGGCATGCTGGCTGGACTAGGAGAGCTCACACACTGACGACAGCATGAGTCTTTGGAACTCTCAAAGTGACACCCGTCCCCCCACAATGCCACACCTCCTAATCCTTCCCAAACAGTTCCACCACGGGGAACCAAGTATTCAAACAGATGAGTGTATGGGGGCTATTCTCATTCAGACCACTGCAGCTTCCTTTCCCAAACAAACCTCACTCAGAAAGTGACTGGGCCACTTTCTGTTGTAACATGGCGCTGCACAAGGGGTTTTAGTGCATGTCCTTTCCCTGTAAGGGGTTTCTGGTGAGATCTGGAGGAAAATGCAAGTATACAGCTGGGAAGGAGGAAAGGCCATAAGAAGTTATTGGAATTCTTGCTTCTCATTCAGTGAGAGGCTTCAACTAGACTCTGGAATGGGGGCTCCTCTGTTCTTGGGTTGAATGTTTCCTCTTTTCCATCCTGCTTCAGTTATAAGGGAAGCCTGGTTAAAGGGGCGAGCAGCATCAAGGAACCCAGGCTCTTAGCCCCTCTGCCTTCCCCTCTCCCTCTGAACCTCTGACTTACATCTCTCAGCACGATTCACATGGCTCTACAGCTGTCTGCAGAGAATAGACTGGGGAGTGCTGTGAACAGGAAGCCCACTTGAGCCTTCTACAAGGCAGAGTAACTGAAATTCAAATATCGTGGAGAGTTTGGGGGGTTGCATGCAGTCTGCCCAGAGCTTACCTAGAGCTTTCTTTAGAGCTCCCTAAATAGGCATTCCTTTCCCACCTTTCTGTCTAATCTCACATCCTGTGACTACTGGGTGAGACCCTGTGAAACGTATTAATTCAGCAGACTTACTAGCTTTCACCAACCTAAAGGTTGAGTGTTAATAGCTAGTGTTGCTGTAACCCACCTATCTTATGTTTATACCAATATATTTGGAAAGTTTCTGGGTTTATGGCCTTTTCTTTCTACAAAGCCATCATGAAATTGCTACCTTATTGGAACATGGTATTTGGAAAAACCAAAACTCCCAGGCTATGGTTACTAATATTTGACTCCAGAATAAATACCTCTTTTATTCCTCTGAGGTGAGAGCTGTCTGTTTCATTTATAATGCCATAAAAACAGTCTGCCCAGCTGGGTGGTGGTATCACCAGCCTTTAATCCCAGCACTCAGGAGGCAGAGGTAGGCAATCTCTGAGTTTAAGGCCAGCCTGGTCTACTAAAAGAGTTCCAGGAAAGCCAGGGCTATACAGAGAAACCTTGTCTCGAAAAACAAAAAAACAAACAAAAACCCTAGAAACGAAACAAAACAAAAAACCCAAAGCAATAACAACAAAAACCAGTCTGCTCTAGTGCCTTCCAAACCCCAGCCACAGCAAGATGAGACCTGTATAATCGCAGGTCTGTAGCTGTCTGGCTGTCTCTTCTACACAGCTCAGTCTTCTCAGTTACCTGTCTGCCCTGTCCCCATGCAGCTGACGCTGATGAAGACTTCAGATCTTGCTAAAGCTGCCGTGGTTTGAAATTACCTTCCAAGTGGAATAGCATCCTACAGTACAGGCTTCAAGAGAAGCAAGGTTCTGCCTTGTGAACCTCCCTTGGCTCCTTAGGTTCCAAAGCTGCTTCGCTGCTTACAGTGGTCACCAGGCAACGAACCTTCAGAATCCCAAGTCCGTTCACAGAAGCTGTGAGTTTGGTTGGGGTATCTTCAACTACTTATTAAATTTCCTTCTTTGTAAACTGAGCTTTAAGAAATGGTTTCATATTTGTTGATTGGCAGCTGACCAGATTTCCTAGTAACTTATTGCAAAATGAAACAAAACCAAAAACCAAAACCAGAAGCAAACTCTGTAAGTGTATAGAGCTTCGTATGCCCCACCCCCTGACCCCCCCACTCCCGGACCCCCACTCCCTGACCCCCACACCCTGACCCCCACTCCTGGAGCTCTTTCATCCTGCTGAGAAAGAGCCAACTGCAGAACACCTGGATAAGCAACTCCTGGCATTTTCCAGAATACCGGGCAGGTTAGAGTTTGATGACTCCTGACCAGCACAGTGTGAGATCATTTGAAACTGGGTAAAAAGCTTTGCCCGGGAAAGTTCTTGAGTAGTTGTCCTGGTCTCCTTTTCTATAACTGTGATAAAACTCCGACCAAAACCAACTAGAGGAGGAAGAGTTTATCTGTCAGTCACTTCCGGATGTCAGGGCCGGAACTCAGGCAGGAACCTGGAAGCAAGAACCACTGAGGACCTGCGTTGCTTTCCTTCTGCTCATTCTCAGCCGACTCTCTTTCCTCCTTTTTTAAAACTTTATTTTGTTTTATGTGCATGGATGTTTTGCCTGTATGTATATGTCTCATATCTCCTGAAGCTGGACTTACAGACAGCTGTGACCTGCCGTATGGGTGTGGGAATCGAACCCCGATCCTTTGGAAGGAGAGCCAGTCCTCTTAAGCACTGAGCCAACTCTCCACTTCCCCACCAGCTTTCTTATAAAACTCAGGACAATCTGCCCAGGGTGGCGCCGACCCCAGTGGGCCGGACCCTCGCACGTCAATCATCAGTGTCACATAGGACAATATGATAGAGGTAATCCCTCAACCAAGGTTCCCTGTTCCATCGCGTTTCTAGTTTGGGTCAAGTTGACAAAAACTAACACAGTAGTCGTCTTGGGAGCAGAGATAAGTACAGCTTATACAGTTTCAGGTTTCTGCAAGAACAAAGATGTGCAATTATCCTTGTTATTAAGGTTCAAAGCCTTGGAAGAAGAAAAGTCCATCTTTGGTTGGAAATGATAGCTTATGAAACAATTGGGAAATGTGTAAAGTCCACGATGAGTAGGAAGTAATGTTTGCCTAGAGGGCCAATTTGAGAGCACAGTGTAAAAAGAAAATAACCATGACATCATTGGGTTATTTTTACACATGTATGGAATCCAGGTAAAGGGTCAAACAGCCCATGAAACATGAAGTCCACTGGTCATGGGACTTACATGTAGGCTAAGCACGTGCAGACAGCACAAAACAAAACATCACGGTGCACATTTTTGAAAGAACAGTACCAAGATTAGTAACAAGTGTCCATTCCCCCACAACGTGATGAAACTCAATTGCAATCTTGCATTCTTGAGTCTGCAACCTTAGGAAGTTGGCGACTGGAGGTCCCGTTGGGTGAGAGGACTTTTAAGAGCGAGCCTTAGGCCAGCCCACTCTTCAAGGGGCAAAGAGCATCCGAAAGACAGTACTAGGAAGGGGGTTCCGGATATAACGGAGTCTTACGCACCGGCGCCTTAGTCAATATCTGTTCTTACTTTTGCTTTTGTTGCTTTGCAGGCTCTGAGCTCTCCAACTCTGCAAGCCCACAGCTCAGCCCAGCGGACACTTAGACTGCAGGCAGGCAGCCGGCCGCTAGAGGATCTCTAACTCTTGCCAAAGAACTGAGAGCTGAAGGAGCAAAATGGCCTCACCTCTCGCTGTCCTGCAAACAGGCAGGTTGTGCCAATGGGGCTGGAAGTGCCGGGCGCGGCTGTCAGGGCCTCGGCCGTTCGGTCCGGGTGGCTGGACCGCTTGGGCCCCTGCGCGGACAAATGCGACGCTGAGCCTGGAGCCCGCGGGCCGCAGCTGCTGGGACGAGCCGTTGAGCATCGCCGCGCGCGGCCTGGCCCCCGAGCAGCCCGTCACGCTGCGCGCCGCCCTGCGCGACGAGAAAGGCGCGCTCTTCCGCGCCCACGCGCGCTACCGCGCCGACGCCCACGGCCGGCTGGACCTGGTGCGCGCGCCCGCGCTGGGCGGCAGCTTCGCGGGGCTCGAGCCCATGGGGCTGCTCTGGGCCCTGGAGCCCGAACGGCCTTTCTGGCGCCTGCTCAAGCGCGACGTGCGGACGCCCTTCGTGGTGGAGCTGGAGGTGCTGGACGGCCACGAGCCCGACGGCGGCGGGCGGCTGCTGGCGCGGGCGGTGCACGAGCGTCACTTCATGGCTCCCGGGGTGCGGCGCGTGCCCGTGCGCGAGGGCCGTGTGCGCGCCACGCTCTTCCTGCCCCCAGGTGAGCGGCCCCCCACCTTCCCTTTGCTCAAAGTTCCTCTGTGATTTCAAGTGAAGAGAAAGGTAGCTCCCGATGACCTAGGACTCACAGAGAAAGAGATAGGACTGGATTGGAAGGAGCCTGTTGTGATGATGCTCTTTCCCTGAAGCTGGTCCTTCGTTCCACTGCTAAGTCAAAGGGCATCATAAGGGGAGAGACCCCTAATAATAAAGTCCGCAGTGTTACACCCACCCACCCTCAATTTTGTTTTAGAATTTCTTCAGTGTTTCCTGGTGGTGGCGTGGGAACTCAAACTAGGCAAGCACTCTGCTACTGCGACCAGTTTTCAAATATTTTAAAATTGTCTTGGTTTTTAGCTGTATGTGGAAGTTCTAACAAATCAGGCAGGAGAATCAACAGGACTCAAGCAGTGATGGGTGGAGCAACGAACTCCCAGGAGAGGCCATTTAATATCATGCCATTGAGATAAGGGTGTGGCTCAGTCCGTAGAGGGCTTGCTTAGCCTTCGAGTAGCCCAGGGTTTCATCCCCAGCACAGCATCACTGTGGCACAGGGCCGTGATCCCAGCACTCAGATCGACGAGGCAGGATATTCAGAAGCTCTGGGCCATTTTTGGCTACATAGCAATACTGGGTCCTGCTGGGATATTTGCTGGTCTGCCTCAAAACAAAACAAAACAAAAATGGCAAAGTAGGCAAAAATCAACAAGATATTTAAAGGCCACTTGTGAGTGGTTACGGAGAAGTGCACACGAATCCACGGTAGTGTTGAAGAAGGGACCCACAAGGGCTTCTGTCATTTCAGTACTCATCTGTTCCTGAGCAGGTGCCGGCCAGGTGCTTGCCGGGTATTGTTGAAGTTGGACAGGTGGAAGACAAGCCTCCCTATACAAATGGTAAAAATATTAAGGACACAAAATCAGGCAGAATGAAAATGCAGCCTTTTGGAGTCTGTCCGCTCATTTAGCAGAATGTATTTGAGATTCATGGGGTCTTCTACCCATTGGGCCTCTGTTTTGATTCATTTGCCGGTTGAAGGACATTAGGTTCATTGCAGTCTGTGGAGATTATGAATGAGGTTGTTACAGATGCTTGCATAGATGTTTGTGTATGAACCAGAATTTTCACTTGGGTAATTAGGTGTGGGATGACTGAGTCACATGGTAAGAAAAGGTTTATTTATTTATTTATTTTCAAGATAGAGTTTCTCTTGGCTGTTCTGGAACTTGCTCTGTATAGACCAGGCTGACCTCAAATTCATAGAGATCCTCCTGCCTCTGCCTTGAGAGTGCTGGGATTAGAGGTGTGTGCCACCACTGCCCACTGCATTCTACAGGCTACCTGGTTTTGTATTTCACCAGCATGGTTGCTGCATATGCCCACTGGCAGTTGGCACTATCAATTTCTGGTCAGAGAGGATAGTGGTATGTGTGTGTGTGTGTGTGTGTGTGTGTGTGTGTGTGTGTGTGTGTGTGGTGTGTGTGTGGTGTGTGTGTGTGTGGTGTGTGTTGTATGTTGTGTGGTGTGTGTGGTGTGTGTGTGTGGTGTGTGTATGTGTGTGGTGTATGGTGTGTGTTTGTGGTGTGTGTGTGTGGTGTGTGTTGTATGTTGTGTGGTGTGTGTGTGGTGTGTGTGTGTGTGGTGTGTGTGGTGTATGGTGTGTGTGTGTGGTGTGTGTGTGGTGTGTGTGTGTGGTGTGTGTGTATGGTGTATGTGTGTGATGTGTGTATGTGTGTGTGTGTATGGTGGATGGTGTGTGTGGTGTGTGTGTGTGTGTGGTGTGTGTGTATGGTGTGTGTTGTATGTTGTGTGGTGTGTGTGGTGTGTGTGTGTGTGTGTGTGTGTGTGTGTGTGTGGGTGGATGGTGTGTGTGTGGTGTGTGTGTGTATGTGTGTGTGTGTATGGTGGATGGTGTGTGTGGTGTGTGTGTGTGTGTGTGGTGTGTAGTTGGTTGTTTTTACTCTTTGACTCTTTTGGGGACCCACCACTCAGCTCCCAAATAAATACATATGGAGGCTTATTCTTTCTTATAAATGCCCAGCCTTACCTTGGCTTGTTTCTTGCCAGCTTTTCTTACATTATCCTATCTACCTTTTCCCTCTGGGCTTTTCCTTTCTCATTTCTGTATACCTTTTCTTTCCTTCTTATTTCAGTTCTGGCTGGATAGCGGGCCCCTTTTTTGTCTCGCTCCTTGATCCTCTCCTCCCAGATTTCTCCTCTTCTTTATTCTCTCTGCCTGCCAGCCCCGCCTATCCTCTCTCCTGCCAAGCTATTGACTGTTCAGCTCTTTATTACACCATCAGGTGTTTTAGACAGGCACAGTAACACAGTTTCACAGAGTTAAATGCAGCATAAAAGAATGCAACACATCCTTGTGTCATTAAACAAATGTTCCACAGCATAAACAAATGTAACACATCTTAAAATAATTAAATATAAATATAAGAATAAAATATTCTATAGTGTGTGTGTGTGTGTGTGTGTGTGTGTGTGTGTGTGTGTGTGTGTGTGTGTATGTATGTATGTTTGGAATCAAATTTAGTATGCCATACAGCCATACATGCTAGATAGCACTCTACCCCTAGACCTTAGTGTATTTTTAATGTTAAAAGTAGTATGCTCTTTGTAAATGTCTGTGGATTTGAGTCTCAGAGTGGGTAGAGAGGAAAGTGGAATTATCCTAGGCCACTCTAAATGCTTGGAGACAGGAGTTCCTTCAGTCTCCTGATGATCAGTAGAAACCATGCTCATCCCGGATTAAGCAACAAATGCCTATTAATTCCACTGTGAACATTTTCAGTAATGTTTAGTGATGTTTCTTCCCCAGAACCTGGTCCCTATCCTGGAATCGTGGACCTTTTCGGAGTTGGAGGCGGCCTTCTGGAGTATCGAGCAAGTCTGCTGGCTGGGAAGGGTTTTGCTGTCATGGCTCTGGCTTATTATAACTACGATGACCTCCCCAAGGGCATGGAAACCATGCGCATAGAGTACTTTGAAGAAGCCGTGAACTACCTGCTTAGCCACCCCGAGGTTAGATCCCCTCAAGTTTTATTGGCCCCTGTCGTATCTCCTCGTTGTGTGCTTGACTTCACAGAATGAGTGAACTGATGACAACCTCTCTCTCTTTATGTCACAAAGAGCCCAAGACCACTTGAGGTTTCTAGGTTTGATACAAGTAAAGGAAAGGAGAAAGGTAGGGCCATCCCCGGCTGGTGTTCATTAAGATGATGTGCTCAGCAGCTCTCTCCTGCCTGTGTCCCCGTGTCCCTGTGTCCCCGTGTCCCCGTGTCCCTGTGCCCTTGTGCGAGCACTGGGTGAACTTGACAACCAGCAGCAGGAGACCAGGGTGCTCTGAACTTTCTAGATTCAGCATGGCACAGGCTGAGGTGGTAATCCTTGCTTGTTTTATAATTTTATAAGCAGAACTTCAAGTGGCTGGAAGCGTTGGCGCTCTTGGAGAAGTGGAGTCAGTGTAGGCTGTGTCTAGAGAGAAGTTGGAGACTAGATTTTGCCAATTTTTCTTTGAAAAATTATTGACATTGTGTGTGTGTGTGTGTGTGTGTGTGTGTGTGTACGCACAAAAACATGTGTGTTCATGAGTGTGTGGAGGTCAGTGGACACCTTTATGGGGTCAGCTCTCTCCGTCCACTTTTATGTGTGTTCTGAGAGTCAAACTCAGGTCATCAGGCTTATGTGGCAAGTGTTCTACCCACTGAACCATCTCACCAGCCCCGATTTTACCAAATTCTAATCCTATGACTTTGGGACCTCTGTTTCTTCCTTTAACAAATAGGGTAATAACCCCAGCACTTAATTCCTAGTACTTCAGTGCAGTATAGTAGTTGAAAGTTTCAAGGGTGGTGTTTTGGAAGCCACAAGAGAAGAAAAAAGATTGTTGTGAGAAGTCAGCCAAAAGATCTTTTGCTTATAGCCCAGAGAACTCTGGGATTCAGGACAGGGGTGGTCCTTGTGGGATGGTGCCAACCCAAACCACCCAGAAGGTACTGAGCAGGAAAGTACAACAAACATCTCCCCACAGGTTTCTCAGGGATCCAGGGGAGAGAACAAAGTCACAACTAGTGTGGCCTGGGGCACAGGGCTGTGAGGAAATAGATGAGGCCCAGAGCAGGGAGGACCTCAGGAGGACCAGCAGAGAGAAGTGGAAAGGAGAGGAGGCCAGAAGTAAGTGTGGGAGGCCAACCCTAGAGAGAGAGAGTGGACAGCATCCCCAACACAACTAGAGGTGGCCGCTGAGATTGTGTGGGACACCCGAGAGCTGCCGTGGGAATAGATAGATTGGGGAGTGAGAAGATGAGAGATTCCCCCTGACAGCGTCTGTTTTCTCACTGCAGCAGGGAAAGCTGAAGGTGGAGGGGCATGTGGGGGCTCAAGAGGCCGAGGAGGTAGGAGAGGATGTGAGGCGGTCCTTTGGAGACGTGGAAAGTGAACCCCCAGTGATGTGTGGCAGGACTGGTGGGCCACGTGGGTGCCCGGGTCAGATAAAGATCAGTCAACAGGAATGTTTGTTTTCCTTAGTTTCTTGGGGTCCGTTGTCCCCATAGTCTAATGGCAAGGGAGGAGTGCAAGTGTCTTTTTAGAGTAGCTTCATTCCTGCTAGAATGGTTTTGACAATAGATAGGAGTTCAGATGTTGACCCTGGTCCATGGAGCTTTCCAACTGGGCCTACTTGCTGTTCAATACTCTTCCTGGACTAATTCTCTTTTATATTTTTATAATATTTATATTTATATTTCCTGGACTAATTCCTTTTATATTTTTCTCAGGTAAAAGGTCCAGGAGTTGGAGTGCTTGGCATTTCCAAAGGGGGTGAACTTGGCCTTGCGATGGCCTCTTTTCTGAAGGGCATCAAAGCTGCTGTCATCATTAATGGCTCTGTGGCTGCAGTTGGGAATACCATATACTACAAGGATTTTACTATCCCTCCTGTGTCTCTTCTGAGAAATCGAGTCAGAATGACCAAAGATGGCCTCATGGATGTTGTGGAAGGTCTTCAAAGCCCTTTGGTAGAACAGAAGAGCTTCATCCCTGTGGAAAGGTCAGACACGACCTTCCTGTTGCTTGTAGGTCAGGATGACCACAACTGGAAGAGTGAGTTCTATGCCAATGAGATCTCCAAACGCTTACAGGCCCATGGGAAGGAGAAGCCCCAGATCATCTGCTACCCGGAAGCGGGGCATTATATTGAGCCCCCTTACTTCCCACTGTGCAAGGCTGGCATGCACCTCCTGGTGGGTGCTAATATCACCTTTGGAGGGGAGCCTCAGCCTCATGCCATGGCCCAGTTGGATGCATGGCAGCAACTCCAGACTTTCTTCCACAAACACTTGGGTGGTAAGAGTTAGGGGGTGACTCCCAAAATATTACCCATTATCTGTTGGTTTTGGAGAAAACCTCAAATATACTATCAGAGTATTAGTTCTGGTTAGTTTATCTGGACATATTCTGATTCCTTAAAGTTTTTTATTTCTTCTTCTTTTCTTTTCTTTTTTTTTTTTTTTGAGACAGGGTTTCTCTGTGTAGCCCTGCTTAGAACTCATTTTATAGACCAGGCTGGCCTTCCTTAGATCTGCCTGCCTCTGCCTCCCGAGTGCTGGTGCTAAAGGCATGCACCATCATGCCCAGCATAAGTTTTTTCTTTATATAATAAAATAAGTGCCTATGAATGTTGTTGTTTGTTTCTGCTCTTTTGGGGGCCCTCCACCCAGCTCCCAAATAAGTCACACACAGAGACTTATTCTTAATTATGAATGTCTGGACTTAGCTTGGCTTGTTTCTTGCCAGCTTTCCTTAACTTAAATTACCCCATCTACCTTTTGCTTTTGGGCTTTTCCCGTTCTCTTACTTCTATAAATCTTACTCTTACTCCATGGTTTGCTGTGTAGCTGGGTGGCTGGCCCCTCATGTCCTCCTCTGTCTCTGGATACTTCTCTTTCTTTCCTTCCAGATTTCTTCTTCTATATATCCTCTTTGCCTGCCAACCCCATCTATTTCTCTCTCCTGCCAAGCTATTGACTGTTCAGCTCTTTATTAGACCATCAGGTGTATTAGACAGGCACAGTAACACAGCTTCACAGAGTTAAACAAATGCAACAAAAACAAAAGTAACACACTTTAAAATAATATTCTACAACATATGAAGGACTGAGGATCTAACTTAGTGGTAATGCACTTGTCTTTCTTGACAAGTGTCCTGAGTTCATTCCTCCATGCCATAAGACAACAAAGAAATTAAAACTTTCTTATAAAAATAGTGCCTGGTGAGATATATGTAAGTAAAAATATAATCTGAAAATACTGCCTATCAAAAAAAGAGTTCTTTTATATCATGAAGTAAAGGGGAACCTTAAGTATAAACCTTCTTATTAAAATAAAAATTAGATTATATAGAAAACGATGATGTCCTTCAATTCTTGGGCCAAGGTCACTGTTACTATCTTCTTTCAAGAAGCAGTTTGGGGGTGACTTAGGGGCCTCTTTTCAGATGCTTATTGCGCACATAGGTAGCAGCGAAAAGGTTTTTGTTACACGCTGTGTCCAACAAGAACATCAGTTTTCCAAAGCAAACCAACAGTGGGAAAAGAATCCCCTTCGAGTGATGAGCTCCATGCCATGACAACACTTGGGGATGATGAGCATTTAGTCCAGGCAGCAACAGAGCAGCGAGGGGAGGAAACAGAGATTCTAGGAATCCCATGTTGTGTCAGCCTTCATCCTGTCTGAGAGGCAAGGAAGAGAATGTGTGTAAGGAAGAGCTCTCGTCCCCGCATATTTAGTAATCCACCAGTCAACTCTTGGTCATATGAGCACAGCTATTTGTCATAATAGCACATACAGGATTCTGTACCCATTGCTAGGTTCATGATTGAGCCCCTATAACACAAGAAGACAGTTAAGAGAAAGCCATAGAAACCTATTCAAATTTATTATTATTATTATTATTATTATTATTATTATTATTATTATTATTATATTTTTGAGACAGGGTTTCTCTGTGTATCCCTGGCTGTCCTAGAACTGACTTTGTAGACCAGGCTGGTCCTGAACTCACAGAGATCTCTTACCTCTGCCTCCCAAGTGTTGGGATTAAAGGCATGTACCACCACCACCCGGTCTCAAATTTATTATTATTAATCACACCTGTCTATGGGTGTCTGTGCCCGTAGAGGCTAGAAGACTTCAGACCCCATGGAGCTAGAGATACAGGTGGTTGTGAGTCATTCAACATGGGTGCTGGGAACTAAATTCTGGTCCTCTGTGAGAGCAGTACATGCTCTTAATTGTTGAGCCATCCCTCCAGCCTCAGAAACTTGTTTAATAAAAGGTGTTGCATGAAATGACTCGGTGGGAAAGGGTACTGGCCGCCAAGCCTGATGACCTGAGTTCAATCCCTAGAACCCACATGGTGGAGGAAGAGAACTGACTCCTGCAACTTGTCCTCTGATTTCCACATGGGCACTATGACACAACCTGCCCCCCAATATACAAATAAATAATTAAAAAAATTTAAAGTGTCGCATAGCATGAGGGCCTTCAGAAATGAAAACCAAGGACTGGAGGAGGGGCTCGGGTAAAAGCACACTAATCATGAGCCAGAGATCAAGCCAGAGTGGAGTGTGAGTCTCAAGCAGCATTCCAACGTGCCTTCTGCTTCGGGGTCCTGCCCTGAGTTCCTGCTCTCCCTTCTCTGAATGCTGGACTGTTGTGCAATATTCCTTTACACTGTGTGAAGATGTGTCACTGGGATTGGTTTAATAAAAAGCTAAACGGCCAATAGCTAGGCAGGAGGTAGAGGCGGGACTTCTGAACAGAGAGAGCTCTGGGAAGAAGAAAGGCAGAGTCGCCAGCCAGACAAGGAGAGAGAACAAGACATGCAGGAAGAGAGGTAAAAGCCACCAATCACATGGCAACAGGTTGATGAACAGAAATGGGTTAGTTTAAGTTATAAGAGCTAGTGGGACAAGCCTAAGCTATAGGCTAAGCTTTCATAATTAATAAGTTTGTGTCGTGGGTGTTTTTTTTTTTTTTTTGAGCCTGTGGCTCAAAGAAAAATCTGTCTATACTGGATTGTGGCCCGGAAGTGTCAGCTAAATAAATCCTTTCCTCCCTAATTTGTTTTTGGTCATAATATTTGTCACAATGACAAAATAAAACTAGAACATTAGTTGCCAGAGGCTGAAGGGGGTGTGGTTAGAGGAAGGAGACTAGGAGGGGTTGGTTGTAGGTACCATATAGAAATTATAAATTCTTGGGTTCTGCAGCACAGTACAGTGACAATAGTTAGTGTTTATTGCATCCTGTTCTTTCTTTTTTTTTTTTTTTCTTTTTTGTGCTGGAGATAATCCTTTTCTTATTTTATGGGCATCAGTGTTTGGCTCACTTGTATGTCTGTGCACCACCTGCCTGCCTGGTGCCTGCAAAGGGCGGAAAGGACATTGGATCCCCTGGAATTTGACTTACTGTTAAGGATATCACTTTGTATAAATCAAATGTTGATTGGCCAGTAGCCAGACAAAAAGTATAAATGGAACAAACAGAAAAAAGAATTTTGAAAACAGAAAGGCTAAGTCAGGAGACGCTGCCAGCTGCCGCCATGAGTACCAACATGTGAGATACTGGTAAGCCACGAGTCATGTGACAAGATACAGATTTATAAAAATGGGTTAATTTAGCCGGGCGGTGGTGGCGCACGCCTTTAATCCCAGCACTCGGGAGGCAGAGCCAGGCGGATCTCTGTGAGTTCGAGGCCAGCCTGGGCTACAGAGTGAGTTCCAGGAAAGGCGCAAAGCTACACAGAGAAACCCTGTCTCGAAAAACCAAAAAAAAAAAAAAAAAAAAAAAAAAAAAAAAAAAAAAAAATGGGTTAATTTAAGATATAAAAACTAGATAACTAGAAGCCTGAGACATTAGGCCAAACAGTTTAAATAATATAAGAGTCTGTGTGTTTATTTTATAAGTGGGCTGCAAGACTGTCGGGGCTTGGCGGGAGCTGGAGAGAAACTCTCCAGCTATAACTTACAGATGATTGTAAACTGCAATGTGGTTGCTGGGAATTGTACCCTGATCCTTAGAGAGCCACTTAGTGTGCTTAACCACTGAGCCATCTCTCTAGCCCTGGTGCTAGAGAGCAAACACACCATGAGCAAAGCATGCACTCTACCATTATACCCATGTGGCAGTCTGAATAAGGCCCCCATAGGCTCATAGATTGGAATGCTTAGTTATTAGGGAGTGGCACTACTTGACAAGGATTAGGAGGTGTGGCCTTGTTGGAGGAAGTGTATACCTGGAGGTGGGCTTTTGAAAGCCAGGCCCAGTGTCTCTTCCCTTCTTCCTGCTGCCTGCCGATCTGGATGTAGAACTCTCAGCTACTTCTCCAGCACCACGTCTGCCTGCATGTTACCATGCTCCCTGCCATGATGATCATGGACTAAATTTCTGAAACTGTAAGCCAGCCCCAGTTAAATACTTTCTTTCTGAAGAATTGCTGTGGTCATGGAGTCTCTTCTCAGCAGTAGAACACTGACTAAGACAATTCCCAAGTCCTATTGTGTATTTCAAAACAGTTACAAGGAAGGATTTTTAACATTTTCAACACAGAGAAATGATAAATATTTGCAGTGATTGATATAACAATTACAGATTTGAACATTATATACTGTGTATATGTACCTCATAAATATATATATATATATATATATGTATATATATATATTCATTATGTATCAAAAAGAATGTAAGTCCACCAGGTGTGGTGGTGCACACCTTTAATCCCAGCACCTAAGGCAGAAGCAGGTGTATTTCTGTGAGTTTGAGGCCAGCCTGGTTTACAGAGTAAGTTCCAGGGAAGTCAGGGCTACATAAAGAGAGCCTGTCTCAAAAACAAAAACCAACCAAACAAAAAGAATGTAGGTCTAAATTAATTCATGGGTTAATCAATGAAGGAATCAGAAATGATCAACGTAATTTCATAGATGGGGAGAGGCAGGAACAGAATGAAAAACTGAGCAAAGCTAAGTGGATGTCTATGTTTTGTTGGTCATGTGCATGCTTGCTACTTCAGGATTTCTTGATTGAAGGATATTAGAAATCCTCAGTGCAGAAGTAGCAGAGGGGGGAAGCTGAACTTGGGCAGTCCCCATGTCAGGCATAAATGAAGGCTGGCTCCTACACTTGCATACATGTACCAGAATAAAAATAAAATACATTAAAAAAAGGAAAGAGTGCTGAGACCTGGTGGACGTGATGAATGTTTCACCTACTTAAGAAGGCAGCACCTTCAGTTGGATGTCCTGAAGAAAGGAGACTCCCCTTTCTAGAAAAACCTGTCTAAGGACATGATATTTTTAAGATTGTGGTAACTTCCACTCACTGATTTATAAAAATAAGCTAATAAGTTTTGAGGCCTGGGAGAAAATAAAGTATTTCTAAAACACTCAGGCAGGTACACCTGGCCATTCTGTTAGGTGTCCAACCTGGGACGCTCACCAGCAGGGACAGCTTTGTGCTAAAGTCAGTCAGGAAAATTTGACACTTCTCCTTTCTTTTTTTTTCATCTGCATTTGATGACCAGAGTGACGTTTTGATGCGGCACCCCTGGACAAGATGATCTAAAAACTGCTTTGTCTATTTGATGGGAAAGAACAAGAGCCATCACTCAGTGGAACATCTAGATTGAAATTCTTTCTCTGCTAGTGGTGAACAGAGGATCAGATATTTCCTCCACAAACTGACAAGACTGGAAAGATCTGTTTCCTGGCTACAGGTTCAAGAACAACTCATACTGTGTGATTGCCAAATGAGCCTCATCTACATGTAAGGAGAGAAGTGAGGCAAATGCAGATCCAAATCTTTCTGGATCAGCCTTGAAGGCAGAGGGCTTGGAATGGTAGAAACCTCCAATAATGTAAGAGGAAGGACTATCTGGGAAGAATATTTACAGCTAACGCTAGAGGTGGGAAGAAGTGGGATGAGAGCGTTGTGTTTCCTGTCCGTTTTCTGGCTTTACAGAAAGAAAGCAGGACAGGCTGTGAGCATCAGTGAGCCTCCTCCACACCATGTCCTCATTCTCCAGTTCTCTACTCCCACAGAAAGCTGAAGGACACATTTGTTTAGTCCCTCTCCATAAGTCATCCCAGAGTGTCCAGGAGGAGAGGGAGGAGCAGGTGGAGGCTACCAGAGCTCCTGAGGGGCTGGTACCGAGAAGAGGCCCAGTGACTGTGTGGGATATCCAGTGCCACACACAGCCCGACTCCCTCCCGGGGCTCTAGATGGCGTGAACCACTAGGATGAAGACAGAAGGACAGACTGACAAGGCTGAGTTAGGAGAGAAAGTCTTCCAGGACTCTCTCCTGGAATGGGAATTAGGAACCTGGTTCCTGTTTGATGAGACCATGGAGGTCACCAGGAGCCTGATTCTGGGAGATGTAAGAAAAGCTATAGTCAGGGAATCAGGAATGATCCAAGGAGGCCTTTAAGTCAGCTTGAGGTGGACTGTCCATTGTGCGGTTTACTCTTCACTAAAATGAAGAGAGCTGACACTCCATTCCCCACAAAGATAGGTGTGAGCCAACGTTCCACTCTGTTCCTGTAATAAATGCTTGACCCCGGCACCTGGTCAGACGTCCTTGTGATTTCCTAACATTACATCAGTGAAAAAAGTCACCAGGGCAGCATCTGATAGAGTTACTCTCCCTAACCTTCCGGGTAAGTTAGAAGTAGGGTAAAGTTCATGGCAAGCTCTCAACTGGGTAACTTCTGTTCAAAGCTCTGGGAAGTGAGCCAACAGCAGGATACTGTCTTTGTACCCAGGCAGTCAGTGGCTGTGTGGGAAATCCTATCTTCCATTTAAGCTAACCTCTCTGAATGGCAGTGTCCTCCTTTAAGGACAAAGGATGTAAAGAGAGGACCTCAATGCCTTCGGCGGGGCAGTGCTTACTTTCCGTGTTCCAAGCTTTAGCTGTTATCTTAGTTAGGGTTTCTATTGCTGTGAAAAGACACCATGACCATGGCAACTCTTATAAAGAAAACATTTAATTGGAGTGGTTCACTTACAGTTTTGGTGGTTCAGTCCATTATCATCATGAGGGGGAGCATGGGGGCATGAAGGCTGATGTGGTGCTGGAGCCGTAGCTGAGAGTCCTACATTGTACAGGCAACAGGAAGTTGACTGAGACACTGGACAGAATACTGAGTATAGGAGACCTTAAAGTCTGCTCCTACAGTGGCACACTTCTTCCAACAAGGCCAAACCCACTCCAACAAAGCTACATCTCCTGATCATGCCACTCCCTTTGGGGGCCATTTTCTTCCAAACCACCACAGCTGTCAACCCATTTCCAGGGAAGACAGCTAGGGGAAGTCTGAGGTCCTAAGCAGATGTCTTCACCTGTTATAACAGTGCGGGGGGGTTGGGGGGACATGTGTTGCTAGAGTTTTCCTGCCTGGCCCACAGTCAGGACAAATCTCTCTCACCCGCCAGTCCCAAGCCGCTCAGACCCGATCAAGTAAACACAGAGACTTATTTTGGTTACAAACTGTATTGCCGTGGCAGGCTTCTTGCTAACTGTTCTTACAGCTTAAATTAATCCATTTCTATTAATCTATACCTTGCCACGTGGCTTGTGGCTTACCGGTACTTTACATCTTCCTTATCCTGATGGCGGCTGGCAGTGTCTCTCCCTCCAGCTTCCTGTTCTCTCAATTTTCCTCTGTTAGTCCCGCCTATACTTCCTGCCTGGCCACTGCCAATCAGTGATTTATTCATTGACCAATCAGCAACACATTTGACATACAGACCATCCCACAGCAGACATGCTTGTTGACAACAGCTATGCAGGTCCTCTGTGCGGGCTGTCAGCACATCATTGTCAGATTGCCCATTTCTAGGAAGATTAGAGATAAGGGCCATGGAAGGGGGTGAAGCTGATAATACAATATGGAGGGATTCTTTTCAGGTTCCAAATTGTTGTTCAAATCTTACTTAGATGGTCTTTTAATAAAAAAACCCAGGGCCACATATCATGGTGAAAGCTGAAAGATCAGAGAAGCAGAACAGCCAGCCAATAGTTCTTACCTCTACGAAATCCTCAGCCTAAAGAGAGTGAGTTCCTGTTTCCTCATGCCTTATATACCTTTCTCTGCCCTGCCATACTACTTCCTGGGATTAAAGGCGTGTGTGTGCTTCCCAAGCAAAGGCATGAGATCTCAAGTGCTGGGATTAAAGGTGTGTGTCACCACTGCCTGACCTCTATGTTTAATATAGTGGGTGGCTCTGTCCTCTGATCCTCAGGCAAGTTTATTAGGGTACACAATAGACTACCATATAAGGCACCTTAGAGGCAGCTGGGAAATCCAAGCAGATCTACGGAGAAAAGAAAGGAGAGGAGAGAGGGAGACACCAGCTGCCGCCAAAGCAGCAGCACCATGCCAGCAGACCGGTAATGCCACGCCCACGTGGCAACTTATAGATTAATAGAAATGGGTTAAGTTGTAAGAGCTAGCTAGCAAGAAGCCTGGCATAGGCCGTACAATTGGTAATTAATATAAGCCTCTGAATGATTATTTTATAAATGGCTGTGGGGGGGGGGGGATCCGGAGAAACCTTGCAGCTACACCAAATGCCACCTTGATCCGGGAACCTCTCTTTCCCTAGCTTTGAGAACCCTTCCTCTACTGTTTCATTGAGTCAGTTTTCAATGACCTCAGCCTTTCACTCTTCCTCGGGTATGCCAATCAGTCAGAGATTCACTTGACCGCTTCAGGTTTTTACTCTTACTATTTATTGTTGTGTATATATGTGTATGGTCTGCATGTGTAATTTGGGCACATGTGCCATGACGCTGTATATGAAGGTTAGAAGATGATTTGGGGGGCTTGTTCTCCCCCTCCACTGTGGATTCAGGGACTGAACTCCGGTCACCAGGCTTGTGCAGTAAATGCCTTCTAGCCAGTGCTATTTTGTTTTCTTGAGACAGGGTCTTACTCTATATCAGAGCTGGTTTAAAATGCCCCACACAGCATAGGCTGGCCTTGAACCCACAGATATCTTCCTAACTCAGCCTCCACAGTTCTAGGATTACAGAAGTAACCTACCACAAGAAGAAGCTGTAGTGCAATTCGTCATGTAGTGCAATCCCAGAGATCCTGAATATTCCCTTGCCGCTTTCTCATTTTCCTTTGCTTTTGTCTGAATGTAATATTTTCGAGGTCCCTTTACAAGCTCAGATAGTCTTTCTTCCTCTAAATCTGGTTTGTTGTTGTTAGTTAGAACTTTCAACTAAGTTATTCTCTTATCCGACTTGCTGAACATATCCTTTCCCAGACAATGGAAGAGCATTCAATTCTTCACTAGAGAAGGGTCAGGTCACAGTTAAAGCCATTAGACTGACACACATTTTAGAGCATAAACCGTAAGCCTGTAAGGCATTTTCTTAATTAGTGATCAAAGAGGGAGGGCCCAGCCCACTGTTGGTGGTGCCATCCCTGGGCTGGTGGTCTTGGGTTCTATAAGAAAGCAAGCTTAGCCGGTGATGGTGGTGCACGCCTTTAATCCTGCTGCAAGCCCAGGAAAACATAATGGAATTCAGTTACTATCACAAAAACTACTACTTGGAAAAGTCAAGGACTTCTCCAAAGGTCAAGCCATGGCTTAAGGAGTCTTGCTGATATTTTAGCTTTTGTATATATATTAGCAGGTTCCTAAAATGATTTTCTTGTGTGCTTCCAAGAACTCCTAACAGTGTATTTATCTAAAATGCCTATCAAGCATCCAAAGCCATACGAAACAACACCTGTCTCCTAGGTCAGGAGGATAGCTTTATTTCTTGTGCAATTTAGGGTGAGACCCTCTTTTCTTATACAACCTTACTAATAGACCCCTAACTTCTTACTTAACCACTTCTAGGAATGTAGACTGAGCACATAGACCCCCTTTTTGATGTACTAACCGGTCATTAGCACTCAGTTGACCTCCTCTTTTACCATTCCCATTTTGGATTGTAAAAGAAAGCCTGGTGGTCACTGCCTGAGGAAAACTCTTACCTGCCTTTATGACCCTGTAGAATTCAAGCCTGGTGACCCTGCTCGACCAGGGGATTGCTATTGCTTGGGTTTATAACTGGATTCCTGGGAGACTTAGGAGGACCGTGGAGAACAGAGAGACGGAGAGCGGTGAGGGATAAGAAGGATTTTAACCAGAGTACATATGTGGACGAGATGGAAGATGAGGAAGAGTCAGATGGGAAAGTACTAGCTGGGTAAGAACAAGATGAAAAGGACCTAGATGAGGCAAACTTAAGACATGAGAGAATTAAGATAGAACTTAGAGGGAGCAGTAAATATAGAGAGAAATCAGGCAAGAATGGAGCTAGGCATGAGAACAGAACTGAAGCTGTGTAGAGAGAGTACCATCACAAAATAATAAAGTGTATGGACTTAGGAGTTTTGTATACATAGATTCATTTCTTTTCATCAAAGATTATCAGCTGGTTGTACATTCTACCCGGACCCTGGGAGGGGACTATCAAGGGGCGGGACCCCCATACTCTCCAATATAATCCCAGCACTTGGGAGGCAGAGGCAGGCGGATCTCTGAGTTTGAGGCCAGCCTGGTCTACAGAGTGAGTTCCAGGACAGGCTGCAAAGGTACACAGAGAAACCCGGTCTTGAAAAAAAGAAAGCAGGCTGAACAAGCCAGTAAGCAGCACCCCTCCATGGCCTCTGCATCAGCTCCTGCCTCTAGTTCCTGCCCTGTTTGAGTTTCTATCCTGACTTCCTTCAATAATGAACAGTGATATGGAAGT
The DNA here is from genome assembly GCF_007827085.1 of Peromyscus californicus insignis. Taxonomy (NCBI): domain Eukaryota; kingdom Metazoa; phylum Chordata; class Mammalia; order Rodentia; family Cricetidae; genus Peromyscus; species Peromyscus californicus. The sequence goes on along the minus strand of NW_026294447.1, from coordinate 71,417,390 downwards.
GTAGGCAAAACAAACCCTTTCCACCCCAATTTGCTTTAGTCATGGTGTTTTTTCACAGAAATGGTAACCCTTGGCCAGGTGGTGGTGTTGCACACCTTTAATCCCAGCACTCAGAAGGCAGAGCCAAGTGGATCTCTGTGAGTTTCAAGGCCAGCCTGATCTACAGAGCAAGATCCAGCATAGCCAAGGCTACACAAAGAAACCCTGTCTCAAAAAACCAAAAAAAAGGCCGGGCGGTGGTGGCGCACGCCTTTAATCCCAGCACTCGGGAGGCAGAGCCAGGCGGATCTCTGTGAGTTCGAGGCCAGCCTGGTCTCCAAAGCGAGTTCCAGGAAAGGCGCAAAGCTACACAGAGAAACCCTGTCTCGAAAAACCAAAAAAAAAAAAAAAAGAAAGAAAGAAAAGAAATGGTAACCCTCACTAAGACATGGGGGTTTATGAACCCCCAAAACATGACGGACTATTGATGGGCCCAGTCTTCTGCAGGGCTTGTGTGGCCATGAGTATGAGTTCTTGGCATAACACCCATGTCGTATCCAGAGGCCAGCCTTTCACAGAACTCCTTCCCAACTCTGCATCTTGTTTCTTCTGCCCCTCCTCCACGATGTCCCCTGAGCCTCGAAGGGACTTACACAGATGGCCAGTTTAGGGCTGAGCACTCCACAGTCAACTCTCTGGCCAGCTGTGAATATTTGTTTGTTTGTTTGTTTGTTTTTCGAGACAGGGTTTCTCTGTGTAGTTTTGGTGCCTGTCCTGGATCTCGCTCTGTAGATGAACTCATAGAGATCCGCCTGCCTCTGCCGAGTGCTGGGATTAAAGGCGTGCGCCACCACCACCCGACTCAGTTGTGAATCTTCGAATGAACTGTCATCCACTACAAACAGACGCTTCTCTGTCCAAGCCTGAGAGTAGCACTAATATACAGATAGAAACAAAAATATTCAGAAGGTGTTTAACATCCTGGCCATATAGCAAAACAATAGTGGTAGTTACTCCCCCAGGGCTTACGACCTCCCCAGTCATGGACGCTGGACTGAGTTTATAGTACCAGCCATGAATTCCTCCTGTGGGGGCAAGCCTAAAATCCAATCAGAAAGCAGATGGTTATTCTCATGATAGTCATGCTATGATGGCTTCAGTGACCCCATCTTGCCTGACGAATTCATCATGTGGCTTGCAGGGTTCACAGTTGTGTACGACTATTGATGCCTTTTCTCCCCAAACAGCCCATATGGTACTTTACAACACCTTGGATGCTAGACAGCATTGAAGAAACTCCCAGCCCAGTCCCAGCTAGGTTTCTACATGTCCTGCTACCAAACTGTGTGGAGTCTTCAGCAGTATCATCTCGTTCTGGTCGGGAATCAAGAGTGATGGCCACAGCCTGTGTTATTTTGGGGGCCTCTGTGACCTCTGTGGCCAACACGTCATAAGAAGGTATCCTAGACTTGGCACTGGGATTTTTATTATGGTTTCTAGAAGCAACATTATCCACTCATACAGGTTACCTCCCTTCAGACCCTTGTTAAGAACATATATTTTAATATTGACTTACAAAATAGCTTTCCGTGTGGCTTTTTCATATATCGTTAGTTTTGGTGAGCTCCCCCTTTACTCCCTCTTCTTCCTACTCTCTCTACCCCCATCCCTACATCTTCCCACCCCCAGTAAGTGCCCCTTCCACTTTGGTATCCCGAATGTTCTACCATCTTCTTCCCCTAAGGTCACTTCTTCCAAGCCTTAATGACCATTTTCTAGCTTCCCAGCCTCTACAACTCCTCCAAGTTGAACGCAGAAATCTAAAGATTCAAAGCGAAGGTCCACATATGAGAAAGAATATGTGGCATTTGTCTTTCTGGGCCTGGGTTACCCTACTCAGTATAATATTTTCTAGACAGGGAGATGGGAAGGAGACAGTAACAAGATGTACTCTTTAAACACATGGCTCCACTTCCTTCAAGTAAGCTAAATACCTAACAGTTCATTCACCTAGGAATTCATCAATGAGTTAATTCATTGAGGTTAGATCCCTCATGACTCACTCACTTCCCAGTAACACCATCAGCACATGTTGCCATTTTGGGGAACACCTTAAGAGAAGGTGAGTCTGAACTATAGTAATAGTGGGACCTCAAGACTCACTCTGACCAGTAGATGGATATTTAGAATGCCAAATAAAATAGAGCTAAGACTCATCAGTTAAATTATATTATTGGCCAAATGGAGTTAGCAGGTGTACAGAACACTTCATCCTGCATCGCACCAAGGACCTGCTATCCCTGAGTTATGTTCCCGGTCTGCTTTTCACCTTTTATTTTGGAACCAAGTCTTACCTGTGCTTAAACTTGCCCTTTAGTACAGCCTGGTCTACAAATCAATTTCCAGGACAGCCAGGACTGTTACACAGAGAAACCTTGTCTTGGCGGGGGTGGGGGTGGGGGTGGAGGTGGAGGTGGGGGTGGAGTGGGGGTGGGGGTGGGGGTGGGGGTGGGGGTGGAGGTGGGGGTTGTCCAAGTTCATCCTTGGTTACATAGTATGTTTGAGGAAAGCCTGGGTTACTTGAGACTCTGCCTCCTCCTCCTCAAAAAAAAAAAAAAAAAAAAAAATCCAAGCAAACACACACTCATAAACCAATGTAACCAAGGACAAACTAAACTCAAAATCAGTAAGATCAGAACAGAAATAAAGAAGACTAAACAAAACAAAACAAAACAAACCAGTTGGGGCTGGAGAGTTGGCTCAGAGGTTAAGAGCACCTACTGCTCTTCCAGAGGTCCTGAGTTCAATTCCCAGCAACCACATGGTGGCTCACAACCATCTGTAATGAGATCTGGTGCCCTCTTCTGGCGTGCAGGCATACATGCAGACAGAACACTGTAAACATAATAAATAAATAAATATTTTTTTAAAAAATCAGTTAAAAAAAGAATTGGTGAAACAAAAAACTGGCAAACCTAGAGCTTAAGCACCCAAGTGAGGGAGAAGCAGGGTGCGGGGGAGACGAGCCTGATCCACAAAGCTAGAGGGAAAGCAAGGCATGGCAGCCGGCACCGCAGCAATGGACCGCTGGGAGACGGGTCTAAAAGCTACATGCAAATAAGTTAGAAAACTAGAAGAAACGGGGGAATTTCTGGACACAGATGACCTATCAAAATTAAACCAGGAGACCACAAAATCTAATAGAAAGTAACGCGACTGAGTCGGTCTTCCACCAAAGAGAAGTCGGGCAGTGTGGCTTCATGACGCACTGTGCCAACATTTTAAGGGAGAATGGGTGTTGATCCTAATTTTTCACACAGAGCAGCATTTTGCTGTTACCAAAGCCTGGAAAGACAAGAGTGAAAGACAGATGGAAGGAAGGAGGGAAGGAGGGAAGGAGGGAGGGAGGGAGGGAAGGAGGGAGGGAGGAAGGGAGGGAGGGAGGGAGGAAGGAAGGGAGGGAGGGGGAGGGAGGGAGGGAGGGAGGGAGGAAGGAAGGAAGGAAGGAAGGAAGGGAAGAAAACTACAAACCAGGGCATTGAGTCTTTGACCTTTCTCTAGCTGTGACCCACTTCTACCCTCAGAAGGGCTCCCCGCCCCCAATAAACTATGTTAGTAGAACGAGGAGGAGGAGCAAGAAGAGAAGGAGAGGAGAGGAAGGCTTGATTTCATTGCAGGGATGCAAGGATGGTCAAATGCAGGAGAATGATTGGAGACGAGGCAGCACAAACACAGTCAGGGGTGAAAATTGCACCATCATGTTCCTAGACACAAACATCATCCCTTGGCGAAGAAAATATGATTCTGTGCTTAGAAAATCCTAAGGACCAGTGTAAGACTCTCAAACCAATAAAAAGTTCAGCAGAACAGCAAGATATAAAAAGAAGGCACAAAAATCAGTACTGTTCCTTTTTTGATACAAGGTCTCAACCAGGTAGTCCAGGTCCAGGCTAACCCCAAATTTTTTTTTTTTTTTTTTTTTTTTTTTGGTTTTTCAAGACAAAGTTTCTCTCTGTAGCTTTGGAGCCTCTCCTGGAACTCACACTGTAGACCAGGCTACCCTCGAACTCACACAGATCCGCCTGTCTCTGCCTTCCAAGTGCTGGGATCAAAGGCGTGCACCACCACCGCCTGGCTTAGCCCCAAACGCTTAATCTTCCCGCCTCCTCTGCTCTGCACTGTGATTACAGCTGTGCTCCGTCCTGCCCACCAGTCAGTAGCTTTTTCATACATCGATAATGAGATTACTGGGAGAAAAAATGAGGAAACCAGCCCATTCATAAAGTCGTGAGACTGACCCAGGTGTAAAGCGAAGCAGCAGCGGGAGGAAAGACTTCTGCAATCATCATTACAAAACACACGGAAGGTAAAACCCGAGGGCCCAGGAAGACAGAAAGTCCCGTATGTTAACGGGTTCCGAGAGAGTTACTGTTGCTACAACAGCTGGTGCAGAAAGGACTCTGCAGACTCAGGGCCACCTGCATCAGATGACAATGACTCTATTCATCCAAGTAGAAAAAACAATCCTAAAACCCACAGAGAAGCACAAAGGGTCCCAAATAGCCAGATCATGAACAAAAGGAAAGCTTAGCAGCCACGCGATACACGATTATAAGACATATTGTGGAGGGGCTGAAGAGCTCAAGGGCACCAGAAACTCTTCCAGAGGACCTGGTTCCCAGTCCCAGCACCCACAAGGCAGCTCGTAATCATACACATCTGTAACTCCAGTTGTGGGGGAATCCAAGGCCGCCTTCTGGCCTCCTTGGGCCCCAGGTATGCATGTGGTCCTCAGACATAGATGCAGGCAAAACAGTCACACACATGAAAAATCAGCCAGACAAACAAGACCCCCCCAAACACATAAAACATATTTTAAAAATAGACATACTGTGGAGTCACAGTACCAAGGCAGCCTGGTGCTGACATACACACACTCAGGCCGATGGAACAGGAGCCAATGCAGATGCTCATCCAAAAGCAGATTCCTGCAGTTTTAATCCAACATCTGCTAGTGTGATCTCTCTGGTCTCCGTATGGTTTTCCACAGCAGTTTGCCTCACGTGGCAGTCAGTATATTACCTGATAGTTCAGCCTCAAGAAATTCCAACTCGCTGCCAGGTATGACGCTGCATCCCTCTAATCCCAGCACATGGGGGACGCAGGCTGGAGGCTCAGGAGCCCAAAGTTATGTCTGCATGCATAATTAGCAGCTCCAGTTAGCTGAGAGAGACAGAGATAGATAAAGAGAGATGTCGATTTCAAGACTCCTCACATTTATCATAATCTGTCCAAGTGAGACATAAACAAGTGTCTTAAACCCAGTTCGGCATAGGGATGGGGTTGATCCAGATGTCACAATTTCTACAGTTCAGCATTTCCGTATCTGACTCAGAACTGAAAGCCAGTGTCACTTAACCATGGACAAATTCAGGGGACTTCGGAGGAAAATCTGTCAGGGAGTGTCCTTAATCTGAGATAGAGAAATTCAGCACTAGGTCAGGCAAAGGGTATTATCTTTCCAATGACGTCCTTACCCTAAAGTGGACAGAAAACAATGGTTCTGTTTAATTCTGGAGACAGCATATCATATATGTGGGTAGTAAGCACAGCTACTTCCAGTCAGTGAGCTACACTAGAATTACTATGGTTTTCCTGACCTCTCCTGGGCACAGAGAACCTTCAGTGGCAGCTAACATCCTTACAGATATGATAGTCTCAACACTGGGCCTGCGAAGCAACTACATCTTCCAGCTTTTGGGAATAGAACCTCCCAGTGAAGCTGCTTTCAATAGCCAGTTGCAGGCCACTGGTCCCCCATCCCCCAACCCCCATTCCCTCCCCGCGCGCGCTCCCCCCACCCCCATCTGTATGTGTCTTCACACCCTCTTGGGCATCATGGGAGGGGAAGAGAATCTGCGTTTTCCATTCTGCCTGCACATTTTAAATTCTATGTTGGCGGCTGGGGTAGCCAGGCAAGGTTTTTGTCCCACCCCCACCCCCCAAGCTAAGTGTTCTCAGAAGGAGAGGCCACTATCACGTAGAAACAGGTATTCCAAATACCCAGCAGCAATTGCTTCATCAGCAGGAACGAGGAGAAAGGTCACCCAAACCCGAACCTGGGGTCCAATGTGATAGCTTCTTTTTCAGTTTGCAAATATTTATTGAGCTTCTGTTTGTCGGATACCTTCCACCTGTATGCCCTTGCTTCTCCACGCTGCTGCTCACTATTCAGGTATGCCAGGCTGAGCTGCAGAGCGGGGTTCAGCCAAGCAGAGGGACTGACTGGCAAGATACCAACAAAAGGAGAATGATATCAAAGTATTCCATCTACCCACACCTTTGCACCATCCAAGGTCACTTGCCTCTGGCTCAGAGGGCTGGTAGCTCCTGTCATCTCTCTTCCCTTTAGATCGGGGACCACAGTTCTGCATCAAACACGGTTGTGTCTTTTTTTTCTTTTGTTTTGTTTTGTTTTGTTTTTTAGAGACAGGGTTTCTCTGTGTAGCTTTACGCCTTTTCCTGGAACTCACTTGGTAGCCCAGGCTGGCCTCGAACTCACAGAGATCCGCCTGGCTCTGCCTCCCGAGTGCTGGGATTAAAGGCGTGCGCCGCCGACGCCACCACCACCCGGCACGGTTGTGTCTTTTTGTTTCCAGCCTTCCCACGCCTCTGTGAAAAGCCGTAATCCCTTTGTGAAACTTCCTCCTATTGCCAAGTGTGGTGGACCACTTGCTTCTGGCTAGAACTCAGACTGAAAGAAACCCAGTGGTAGAAATCCAAATTGACACGGACAGGACGTGAGATCCTTGGCCAAACGAAGCCCAGGGTATCAGCCGTGGTCCTCTTATTTAATACTCCTAGCAGGCCTTTCAGACAAGTGAAACGCCTGCAGAAAACTGTGTGCCTTTCTAAAGGTCCTCAATATCTAAGAACAGTCAGACCCCAGAAACACTGAGCTGCCCTGGAGAGAGATGTAGAGACCAAGAAATTTCGAGGGAAATTCTTGGTCAGAGACTGAGGGTTAAGAGGGGCCTGGACCATGCCTGTTCCTTGGGAACCACCTGAATTCCAGTGTGGGACTGCAGCTTCTAATCTTTTCAGCTTCAGCTGTCATTGTGCTTTGACTTAGTCAGACACACTTTGTGGCTTCCCGGGCGAGTCTTTGTTCTTAGCAGACATTCTCCTTCTCAACTGGGAGTCTAGGATTTGCACAAAGAAGTCTCAGAGATCGACTCGCAGGCTGTGTCCGAGGCCAACCAATGGGAGTGGAGCGAGTCGTCCCGCCCGCGACTACTTCTCCAGGAGTCCCAGGCCACCCGCCCCATCTGGTCCAGCTCGAGATGGCGGCGACGCTGAGCCTGGAGCCCGCGGGCCGCAGCTGCTGGGACGAGCCGTTGAGCATCGCCGCGCGCGGCCTGGCCCCCGAGCAGCCCGTCACGCTGCGCGCCGCCCTGCGCGACGAGAAAGGCGCGCTCTTCCGCGCCCACGCGCGCTACCGCGCCGACGCCCACGGCCGGCTGGACCTGGCGCGCGCGCCCGCGCTGGGCGGCAGCTTCGCGGGGCTCGAGCCCATGGGGCTGCTCTGGGCCCTGGAGCCCGAACGGCCTTTCTGGCGCCTGCTCAAGCGCGACGTGCGGACGCCCTTCGTGGTGGAGCTGGAGGTGCTGGACGGCCACGAGCCCGACGGCGGCGGGCGGCTGCTGGCGCGGGCGGTGCACGAGCGTCACTTCATGGCTCCCGGGGTGCGGCGCGTGCCCGTGCGCGAGGGCCGTGTGCGCGCCACGCTCTTCCTGCCCCCAGGTGAGCGGCCCCCCACCTTCCCTTTGCTCAAAGTTCCTCTGTGATTTCAAGTGAAGAGAAAGGTAGCTCCGGATGACCTAGGACTCAGGGGAAGAGACAGGACTGGACTGGAAGGAGCCTGTTGTGATGATGATGCTCTTTCCCTGAAGCTGGTCCTTCGTTCCGCTGCTAAGTTACAAGACCTTTTAAAGAAAGGGACAAGACACTTGTAATATAACATTAAAACTAGTGCTAATAAACGGGGCAGTGGTGGCACATGCCTTTAATCCCAACTCTTGGGAGGCAGAGGCAGACCGATCTTTAAGTTCGAGGCCACCTTGGTCTACAGAGTGTGTTATAGGACAGACAGGGATACACAGAGAAACCCTATTTCAAAAACCATAGCGATCTTACCACCTGGGCGGTGGTGGCACGTGCCTTTAATCCCAGCACTCGAGAGGCAGAGGCAGGTGGATCTCTGTGAGTTTGAGGCCAGCCTGGGCTACAGAGTTCCAGGAAAGGCGCAAAGCTACCCAGGGAGACCCTGTCTCGAAAAACCAAAACCAAACCAAACAAACAAAAAAAAACATAGCAACCATAGCGATCTTTATTCTTTTTAATGTTAAATCTGTTTTGAGCTGTGCATCATAGTCTGACTAGTTGGGACACCAAAGCAAAAGGCTGTCTTGAGCTTTGGTGCTCAGGCCAGTCTGGTCAACATAACAAAACCCCTTTTCAAAACAAGGGACCTTTCTCTTTTCTTTTCTTTTCTTTTCTTTTCTTTTCTTTTCTTTTCTTTTCTTTTCTTTTCTTTTCTTTCTTTTCTTTCTTTTCTTTTCTTTTCTTCTTCCTCCTCCTCCTCCTCCTCGTCCTCCTTCTTCTTCTTCTCCTTCTTCTTCTTCTTTTTCAAGACAGGGTTTCTCTGTGTAGCTCTAGCTGTCCTAGAGCGAGCTCTGTAGCCCAGGCTGGCCTCGAACTCACAGAGATCCGCCTGCCTCTGCCTCCTGAGTGCTGGGATTAAAAGTGTGCGCCACCACCGCCCGGCCAAGGGATATTTCTTGTTTCTATTGTTTTTCTTTCCATTCCCACACTACATTAAGATTTATGTCAACTAGCAGTTGAAGTAGAGGGAGACCTTTTTCTGTCAACTGGCACTCGGAGATCATTGCATAGTCTTACATAAAAGGATGCTTATTTGGCCTCTTTAGCAACCAACAAAACGCAAAATAAAACTATGGACTATATGGCATAGCTTCAAGAGTAACAAAGCTTTCAAAGTCTAACATTTCCAGTTAATGTTAAATGCTTGGAGGAAAGGTCACTCAGTACCTTTAGAAAGAGTGGGAGTGTTCATTCAGTTATTCTGGGAAGCAACTAGTTTTTAGCTAGGTAGATTAATGCGTAATTCTACCATTTTGTGACATGTGCACACCAGAAAACTTATTGCTTGGAAATAGTCCAAATACCCCCCAGTAATGGAGTTGATAAATAAATGGAGGCACATTTCTAGAAGTCAAAATAATTGACCCACAGCTACCCGCTTCTTGTGTTTGACCCAAACTGAAATCACAGGTAAGACAAGCTCTCCAATCGCTGGTCATTCCCCCTAGTGTTCAGCAGCAGGGAGCCATAGCCGTGGGAAGCAGGAGCAGCAATTAGTGGCATCCTCTTGTGTCACAGTCCTTCAGGCCTTAGGTATCAGGTCCCTTTGCTTCTGGCCAGGGCCAGTGTTAGCATCCTTAGGGGCAAGACCCTGAGCCTCTGTAGACTGACAGCTGATCAGCACTGCCCCCACCCCCAAACTTTTTTGTTCTTTAGGCTCAGCCGACTACTCTCTCTTGTTATCTCTCTATTCCCACTTTTCTTCTTTCCCTGGCTACTCTTAAATTGTTTGGTTGCTTCTTCGGCTGGCCGGCTGCCTGAGCCCTTTCCCCAGTACAGTGACTGCTGCCATGGCAACTCAGGAAGCCTGCCCTTGCCAGAGTTATGCCCAGAAGATGGAGCTCCAGGCTGACACACTTGCCAGCTGCTTGGAAGTTGGGGTTTCCATTCAGGAACTGAGTGCCAGGTGTTGGGCACACACCGCCACACAGGACTGCCGTGGGGTGAGAGCAGCAGCCTACCTTAGTGGTTTCACAACTTGCTAAGTGCTAAGCTGTCCCAGCCTCTGCTCTTCCGCTGGCTCTGCCTCCCTACTCCCTCCAGAGAAGCCTTTGCCTAATGTTGCTGCACCGGGGGAAGCAGCGTTAGAAAGAGCATCTCTCAGAGGGCTTGCTGAATAGCCTGCTTACACTGTTAGGGAAGGATCATTTGACCAATTACAGCCTAGCCTCTTAGCGCTGATCACAATCAATCACTGAGGTTTGTGTTTTAGACCAAACACAGATTTGCCTTCAGGTACAACTACCAGACTAGCAGGGGAAATGCCCCCTCCACACACACACACACACAGACACACACACACACACACACACACACACACACACACACACACACACACACCAGGGTGGACATGGTTATAACAAAAAGTCTGGTACAAGTTGTTTCCAAGGGCCCTGGCCACAGCTACATCTTCTGCTGTGTTGTTGGTTGGGTTTTTTGTTGTTCTTTTGTTTTTTAACTTTTTGCTCCTTGTGGGGCCCACCACCCAGCTCCCAAATACAGAGTTTTATTCTTACTTATGAATGCCTGGCCTTAGCTTGGCTTGTTTCTAGCCAGCTTTTCTCAACTTAAATTACCCTATCTTTTGCCTCTGGGCTTTTACCTTTCTATATCCCTTTCTCTACTTCTTACTCCATGGCTTGCTGTGCAGCTGGGTGGCTGGCCCCTGGAGTCCTCACCTCCTTTTGTCGCTCCGCTGTCTTCTCTTTTTCTCCTTCTATTTATTCTCTCTGCCTGCCAGCCCCGCCTATCCTTTCTCCTGCCTAGCTATTGGCTGTTCAGCTCTTTATTAGATCAATCAGGTGTTTTAGACAGGCACAGTAACAACAGCTTCACAAATGTAACATAAAAGAATGCAACACATCTTTGCATCATTAAACCAATGTTCCACCGCACAAACAAATGTAACCTATGTTCTACAACAATCACGCCCAGCCCTGGTCCCTGTGTGGTCAGTCTCATGCAGGGTTCAAGATGGCTGGTGCCGGCACAAGGGTAGGCGGGCTGTTAGATCATTACTCCTTTTGTTCAAGGCGGCCAAGACTGTAAAGAAGAGTTCTGTAGCAGCTGACTAGGGAATCAGATTGCCCTGCCCCCAACATCTTTGATCATTTATAGGAAGATGGACAGCAGCAGCAGAACATCGAGTTTATATACGTCAACCTCAACACTGACACTGATTTTTAACAGACTTAAACAGTGCTTATCACCTCCCCATGCCCAAGGCACAGATGGAGCCTCCCATCAGTCTCAATCCATTAAGATAAAATTCATGCAGTAGGCAAACTCAAATCTGTGTTTATTTATTTGAACATGTGGGGGACACCTGTGGAAGTCATAGTTTGCAGTTTGTCTGAGTTCTCACTTTCCACCATGAGGGTCCTGGGGATTGTACTTGGGCTGTCAATTTGACAGCAAGAGCCTTGTTCGATCAAAACAAAATACGTAAGGCACACGTGTAAGAGGGGTGATACCAAGGGACATCAGTACCTAAAACCCACAGTGTGCAGAAGGACCAGGCAAAAGTAGGGCTTTCTGGTGCCTGTCAGGTGTTTGCTGAGAGGCTAAATCAGGGTTCTCTAGAGGACTCGAACTGACAGAGTGAATATATACTGTGAAAAGGGATTCATTAGATGAGCTGTGGGCTATGTAGTTCAACAACAGCTGTTTACACTGGAGAGGCTGAGAACAAAATTGTTAGTCCTTACCCCCTGCTGGATGCCTCCGCCATCCCAATCAGAGGAGGAAAGCCTCCAGGATTCCTAGAGAACCATCCCAGAACGCCAGAGAATCTGGGTTTCCAGTGTCAGCCAAGATGCCAGCAATGGGCTATTACACTTACCAGCAAACAGAGCAGGCAAATAACACCTCTGCCTCAGGACTGCCTAGGGGGAGGGTCTTTCCTCCTCTCTTAGTCCTTTCTGGAAATGCCCAGGGGTGTGTCTTATTGATCCCAGATCCAATCAGTTTGAAATCATGAATAACCATAACATTGAGTTATTTAAACTGGACATGTGAAAGACTAACCCTCTTCTATAAACGGTGAAAATATGTAGGACACAAAAATCATGCAGAATGAACATGCAGCCTTTGAGTCTATGTCCGTTCACTCAGCAAGAAGCATTTGGAATTCATGTGGTCTTCTACCCATCAGGCCTTGCTGTTTCTTCACAATGCTTGGTTATTTGGAGGTAGCACAGTTTGTATTCATTCAGTGGCTGGAGGACTTTGGGTTTGTGTACAGTCTGGAGAGTATGAATAAAGCTGCTGTGAACACTTGAATACTGTGTTGAACTGTGTTCTTGTATGAACACGGTTTTTCATTTCATCTCTCGTTCATTTCATTCATCCTTCAGAGGGAAATGACTGGGTTATATGACTATGTATAGGTTTAACTGTGAGCCACCGCCCGTGACACCAGCATCATGTGATGGTTCTGGTTGCTGCACATCCTCGCTGGCTGTTGGCATTGTCCAGTTTGGGGGGACAGAAGTGGACAGATTTTTATTGTTGTCATTATAAAGGTTGTTTGTGTGTGTATATGTGTGTTCTGGGCCATGCATGGTGGCACACATTTTTCCTCCTGTTTTCTAAATGTCCTCCTAATGTCTTTGTAAACACTTATGGAGCTTTGAGACTTTAGGTATAGAAGGGGATATAGATTTAGCCCAGGCTACTGTCTACGAGCTTGAGGGATAGGTCCTCCACTATTTTTCACTGTCTGTTGAAAACCTTATCATCCTCACATAAGCAACAAATGCCTATTAATTCCACTGCAAACACTTCTTAGTAATGTTTAGTTCTGTTTCTTTCCCAGAACCTGGACCCTTTCCGGGGATCGTGGACCTTTTCGGAGTTGGAGGTGGCCTTCTGGAGTATCGAGCAAGTCTGCTGGCTGGGAAGGGTTTTGCTGTCATGGCTCTGGCTTATTATAACTACGATGACCTCCCCAAGGGCATGGATGCCATGCACATGGAGTACTTTGAAGAAGCTGTGAACTACCTGCTTAGCCACCCTGAGGTTAGATCTCCTCAAGTTTTATTGGCCCCTGTCGTATCTCCTCATCGTGTGCTTGACTTCACAGAATGAGGGAACTGAAGACAGCCTCTCTCTCTTTATGTCACAAAGAGCCCAAGACCACTTGAGGTTTCTAGGTTTGATACAAGTAAAGGGAAGGAGAAAAGTAGGGCCATCCCTAGCCAGTGCTCATTCAGATGATGTGCTCAGCAGCTCTCTCCTGCCTGTGTCCCTGTGTCCCTGTCTGTGTCTCTGTCCCCATGTCCCCGTGTCCCTGTGCCCTTGTGCGAACACTGGGTGAACTTGACAACCAGCAGCAGGAGACCAGGGTGCTCTGAACTTTCTAGATTCAGCATGGCACAGGCTGAGGTGGTAATCCTTGCTTGTTTTATAATTTTATAAGCAGAACTTCAAGTGGTTGGAAGCGTTGGCGCTCTTGGAGAAGTGGAGTCAGTGTAGGCTGCATCTAGAGAGAAGTTGGAGACTAGATTTTGCCCATTTCCCACTCCACGGCCTTGGCACTTCTCTTTCTCCTTAGATAAGTAGATACCCAGTTTCATCTTTGTTGCTGTGATTAAAAATAGAAATACCCCGACAAAAGCAACTCACAGAGAAAGGACTTATTTTAACTCACGGTCCCAGCCCACGTCCATTAAAGTAGGGAAGTCACGGGGCAGATACTGGTCATGCCACACTCATAATCAGGATCAGAGAGCCAAGAGTGCATGCATGCTGATTCTCAGCTCTCTTTTTCCAGTTTTATACAGCCTAGGGTCCAGCTCAAGAAACAGTGCCACCTACATTCTTGGTGTGTGGTCCCACCTCAAGAAATTCCCTTAAGGGGCTGGAGAGATGGTTCAGGGGTTAAGAGCACTGACTGTTCTTCCTGAGGTCCTGAGTTCAATCCCCAGCAACCACATGGTGGCTCACAACCATCTATAGTGGGATCTGATACCCTCTTCTGGCACTCAGGTTTGCATGCAGATCACTCATACATAAAATATAAATTAAAAAAAAGAAGAAGAAAGAAATTCCCTTAAAGGTGTGTCTATAAGTCAACCCAGCCTTAGGTTCCTCATGTTAACTCCCTTCCCAGGTGAGTCTAGATTGTGTAAAGTTGACAATTGAAAATTTCATAGTAATTAAAGCATCATTTGATCATGTAATTATTAGGACTTTAATGAGGAGTCATATTTAACAGTGGTCAAGGGTACTGTTGCCAAAGGGGAGGGGTGAGGAGGATGAAGAGTAGAAGGGGAAGGAGAGAGAGAGAGAGAGAGAGAGAGAGAGAGAGAGAGAGAGAGAGAGAGAGAGAGATTTCTTCTTTTTTTTCCAGAGCTGAGGACCGAACCCAGGGCCTTGTGCTTGCTAGGCAAGCGCTCTACCACTGAGCTAAATCCCCAATCCCGAGAGAGAGATTTCTATGAGAGGTCAGCCAAAAGATCTTTTGCTTATAGCCCAGAGAACTCTGGGATTCAGGACAGGGGTGGTCCTTGTGGGATGGTGCCAACCCAAACCACTCAGAAGGTACTGAGCAGGAAAGTACAACAAACATCTCCCCACAGGTTTCTCAGGGATCCAGGGGAGAGAACAAAGTCACAACTAGTGTGGCCTGGGGCACAGGGCTGTGAGGAAATAGATGAGGCCCAGAGCAGGGAGGACCTCAGGAGGACCAGCAGAGAGAAGTGGAAAGGAGAGGAGGCCAGAAGTAAGTGTGGGAGGCCAACCCTAGAGAGAGAGAGTGGACAGCATCCCCAACACAACTAGGGGTGGCCGCTGAGATTGTGTGGGACACCCGAGCGCTGCCGTGGGAATAGATAGATTGGGGAGTGAGAAGATGAGAGATTCCCCCTGACAGCGTCTGTTTTCTCACTGCAGCATGTGGGGGCTCAAGAGGCCGAGGAGGTAGGAGAGGATGTGAGGCGGTCCTTTGGAGACGTGGAAAGTGAACCCCCAGTGATGTGTGGCAGGACTGGTGGGCCAGGTGGGTGCCCGGGTCAGATAAAGATCAGTCAGCAGGAATTTTTGTTTTCCTTAGTTTCTTGGGGTCCATTGTCCCCATAGTCTAATGGCGAAGGAGGAGTGCAAGTGTCTTTTTAGAGTAGCTTCATTCCTGCTAGAATGGTTTTGACAATAGATAGGAGTTCAGATGTTGACCCTGGTCCATGGAGCTTTCCAACTGGGCCTACTTGCTGTTCAATACTCTTCCTGGACTAATTCTCTTAATCCTTTTATATTTTTCTCAGGTAAAAGGTCCAGGAGTTGGAGTGCTTGGCATTTCCAAAGGGGGTGAACTTGGCCTTGCAATGGCCTCCTTCCTGAAGGGCATCAAAGCTGCTGTCATCATTAATGGCTCTGTGGCTGCTGTTGGGAATACCATCTACTACAAGGATGAGACTATCCCTCCTGTGACTATCCTGAGAAATCAAGTCAGAATGACCAAAGATGGCCTCCAGGATGTTGTGGATGCTCTGCAAAGCCCTTTGGTAGAACAGAAGAGCTTCATCCCTGTGGAAAGGTCAGACACGGCCTTCCTGTTGCTTGTAGGTCAGGATGACCACAACTGGAAGAGTGAGTTCTATGCCAATGAGATCTCCAAACGCTTACAGGCCCATGGGAAGGAGAAGCCCCAGGTCATCTGCTACCCGGAAGCGGGGCATTATATTGAGCCCCCTTACTTCCCACTGTGCAAGGCTGGCATGCACCTCCTGGTGGGTGCTAATATCACCTTTGGAGGGGAGCCTCAGCCTCATGCCATGGCCCAGTTGGATGCATGGCAGCAACTCCAGACTTTCTTCCACAAACACTTGGGTGGTAAGAGTTAGGGGGTGACTCCCAAAATACAACCTATTTTCTAATGGCTTTGGGGGAAAAGGTTCAAATACATTGTAAGAATATCAGTTAATATTATTTCCAACTGAACATAGTGTTGAATATAGTGCTTATTCAAGGGCTGGAAACGTAGTTCAGTGGTAGAGTACCTGACTGGCTTGTGTAAGTCCCTGGGTTCAATCCCAAGTGCTGTAGGAAATCAGGCAAATGTTATATGGAAACTGTACCTTTTCAAGGAATTGTGCCTAGAATCAAAAGAATATCATGAGTAGCCACACTGTTGTGTCATTAAAAATTATGTACTTCAATTCTTGGGCCAATGTTGCTGTTATCATCTTCCTTTCAAGAAGTGGGTTTGGAGTGACCTGGGGGGCTTCTTTTCAGATGCTTAACACATGTATAGGCAGCAGTGAAAAGAAGGTTTTTGTTGCACACACATCCAACAAGAACATCTGTTGTTTTTAACAAAATCTAGATTGTTTGATTTTGCCAATAAAGACTCAGAAGCCAGATGCTGGGGTGAAAACCTGCTAGTTCAGAGAGGCAGAGAAAGCACCCGGCTGACCTTCCTCCTCTGCCGACGTCCCAGAACGAGGCCTTTCTCCTATGCTGTGTCAAACCAAACTCCTCCAACTGGATGTCCCTATTTTCTACTTCCTGTATGTGTCTCTCTCTCTGTCCTCCTGACTCCCTCTCACTCCCTATGTTTTCTTTTCCCCCCTGTCAACTGGTTGCTCACTCTGCTTCTTGACCTATGGTTGATTTTATCTCATCCTGTTCACAGTATTCAAGCAGATGACATCTGCTCTTGAATTAAAGACGTGTGCTAGGGCTGAGCCACACTACAGCTCGAAGCAGGTTTTTCCAGTAAATAATGCAGTCTCAGGGTTCACAGTGTGGTCAAACAGCCTGCAACGAACATCAATTTTCCAAAGCAAACCAACAGTGGGAAAAGAATCCCCTTCATATATGAGCTCCATGCCGTGACAACACTTGGGGATGAGGAGCATTTAGTCCGGGAAGCAACAGAGCAGCGAGGGGAGGAAACAGAGATTCTAGTAATCCCATGTTGTGTCAGCCTTCATCCTGTCTGAGAGGCAAGGAAGAGAATGTGTGTAAGGAAGAGCTCTCGTCCCCACACATTTAGTAATCCACCAGTCAACTGTTGGTCATATGAGCACAGGAGGAAGGATTTCTTTACCCAGTGCTAGATTCATGGTTGAGCCTTTATAATATAAGTCTTTATAACAAGACAGGTTGTCAGGAGAAAAGCATATAAACTTAGTTAACAAAAGTGGAGCCTTCAGAAATGAAGTCTCAAAGCAGTATGGAAACTTGTGTGTTTCACTGCTCAGTGTGACGGAAAGTGCATTGCTTAGAAGCATTTTGGGAAAAGGAGCATGACCTGCTGGTGTTAATTGGGAGGTCAGGAACACAGGAAGGTGTGTACTTAGGTTTTATTGCTGTGATAAAACTCCATGACCAAAAGCAGCTCGGGGAGGAAAGGGTTACACTTCCACAGCACTGTTCATTATCAAAGAAGTCAGTACAGGAATCTGGTTGGAGGCAGGAACGAAGCAGAAGCCATGGAGGAGCATCCTTACTGAATTGTTCTTCGTAGCTCACTCAGCCTGCTTCTTAAACTACCCAGGACCACCTGACCAAGTAGTGGCACCACCCAAAGTGCTGGGCTCCTCCCACATCAGTTATTAATAAAAGAACAATGCTCCCAGACTTGCCTACAGGCAATCTGTTGCAGGCCTTTTCTCAACTGAGGCTCCCTCTTCCCAGATAACCCTGGCTCCTGTCAAACAAAACAAAAACCAACAGCCAGCACAGAATGCACGCTCAGATTCTTTTCTATTTCCTTGTCTACGTATGGAGCCTTCCTTCTGTAAACAGATGTTTCTCTCCCATCTGCCTGTTCCCAAATACCTGGCAGCCACTTCCCAAATAAGTGACTCGGAGGCTTAATATTACTTATAAATGCTTGGCCGCTAGCTCAGGCTTATTACTGACTAGCTCTTACACTTCAATTAACCCATAATTCTTACCTATGTTTAGCCACGTGGCTTGGTACCCTTTCTTAGTATGACATTCTCATCTTGCTTCCTCTGCATCTGGTATCAAATTAAATAATATCCACTCATGATCTCATTAAGAGAAAAAATACATACTGATATCATTAAAGAAAAACAAAAAAAAAAACCCCAAAACTATAGCAACAACAAAAAACAAACAAACAAAAACAAACAGCCAAGCAGTGGTGGCACACACCTTTAATCCCAGCACTTGGCAGGCAGAGCAGGTGGATCTTTGTGAGTTTGAGGCCAGCTTGATCTACAGAGCGAGTTCCAGGACAACCAGCGATACACAGAGAAACTCTGTCTCAAAGGAAAAAAAAAAACAAACAAAAAACAAAAAAGAAACCAAACCCACAAAACCTAGCACATATATCAGAAGCTATGGAGCTGATGGTAAGGGCATGCAAGATCTTCTAAATTCTACTTTTTCCCTGAAATCTCAGATTTCATCACTGATAACAAAATTGTTTTCCTTTAAGTACCAGGCTAATAAACAGCTCTCTTTTGAGAAAGTGTCTGCCTAATACGTAAGTCTTCATGTCAATCATACCGTCAAGGAGACTAAAATGCAGACATGTACATCACAGTATTATATTGAAGAAGTTTGATCGCTTGTCTGGGGAGAGGGGTCAGCAGGTAAAGTGCTTGACATGCAAGTTTGGGTGACCCGAGTTTGATCCCTGCATGACTCCTGGAAACCATGAAAACGTGGAAGGATTCTGATTCTACAAAGTTGTCCTCTGACCTCGACGCCCATGATGTAGTACTCTCTCTCTTTCCCCCCTCTCCTTTCTCTTTCTTTCTCCATCCCTCTCTCTCCCTCTCCCCCCTCACACATATATCTTTTTTAAAATTTGTTTTATTGTACTATTTTATGTGTATGGTTGTTTTACCTGCATGTATGTCTCTGCACCAAGTGTGTGTAGTGCCCACAGAGGCCAGAAGAGTGTGTTGGATCCTCTGGAACTGGAGTTACAGATGTTTGTAGGGGCCCTGGGAATTGAACCCAGATCATCAGGAAAAGGAGTCCATGCTTTTAGCCACTGAATCATTATTCCAGCCTCCATAAAATAAAAGAATTAAAAGAATTCCTACAAAGACAAACAACCCCCACACACTGTTGTTGAGATCTAGTATTATTCTCTAAGGTTAAGTATAGCTTTGTCACATGACCCAGCTAGTCCAGTTCTAATATAAATGCAAGAGAAATGAGAACATGTGGCCATATAAAAACTTACAAACAAATGTTCATAATAGCTAAAAAGTAGGTCCACCCAAATAGTTCAAGGCCAGCCTGGTCTATATAGTGTGTTCCAGGCCATCCAGAGCTACATAGAAAGTGAGACCCTGTCTCCCTGCCCTGCCCCCCAAAAAATAGTAGTTGTATGTCCCGGAGCTGGGGAGATACAGTGTTTGGATCCCCAGCACCTACATAAGTCACAGAAACCAGATACAAAAGATTACATATTATATCATTGCCTTTATAATAAATATGCAGAAAAAAACTAATATAGAGAGAAAGCAAATCAATGATTTTAAGTGTGTGGGTACAGAGAGAATTTGGGGTGAATGGGAAGTGACTAGTAACAGGCAGAGTTTCTTCCTGAATAATGAAAATGTTGCAAAACTAGCTAGCACTGGTGGTGAAGAGCTCCAGGGCTGTCTGCCAAACACTGAACTGTACACAGAAACGAATTGTACTGTATAGATCACACCGTACAGAAATGGTAACTTTTATTCTGTTAAGCTTCATTTACTTTAGTGTGCTCCAGTGTTTTGGCTGCATGTATGTATGTGCGCCGTTTGCGTACCTGGTGCCCTTGCTGGGTCAGAAGAGGACATCGGGTCCCCTGGAGCCGGAGTAATAGGTGGTTGTGAGCCACCACCTGGGTTCTGGGAACCAAACCCAGGTCCCCTGCAAGACCAGCAAGTGCTCTTAACTGTGGGGTCATCTCTCCAGCCCCGAGATGCTATTATTTTTTAAAATTAGACATATTCATGAAACTCAAATTCCAGTAAATGTAAAATGGCTAAGTTCAAGGGGAGTCTTTTCTCTGTGTAAGCTTTAATCACTGGCAAAACCAAAAAAGCCAGGGGTCAGGCACAGTAAAACTATAAGGAAAATCAAGGGGTAGGAATTTTTAAAATTTTTTTACATGAGGTGTGTGTGTGCGCTCGTGCATGCACACGCCCGCGGGCGCCCACCCCTTTGTGGAGGCTAGAAGAGGGCATCAGATCTGTTCCTTGCAGATGGACTTACAGGTGGTCCTCAGCCATCTGATGACCTCTGGGAACCAAACTCCAGTCTTCTACAAGAGCAGCATGTGCTCTTAGCCGCTGGACCATCCCTCCAGCCACCCCCATCCCCCCCAGCCACCCCATCCCCCCAGCCACCCCCACCCCCCCAGCCACCCCATCCCCCCAGCCATCCCCATCCCCCCAGCCACCCCCATCCCCCAGCCACCCCCATCCCCCCAGCCACCCCCATCCCCCCAGCCAGCGCACAAACTGAAGTTCCCGAATGAGTACAGATTTGAAGATGGTGCTTACCTCTAAGTGTGATGAGAGGGGAGCACATGGGAGTTTCAGAGATGGGTACCAAACCCTAATACCAGGTGTCAATCATATTATTGTTCTTTAAAGCCTCATCTAGTTTATAATTATTTGTTTTATCTCACTAGTTAATGTTTAGGAAAAGTAACAAATTCTTAGGAGGCAGATTCTCAGTCTGTAGTCCTGGCTGTGTTCTGGTACATCACTCTGTAGACCAGGCTGACCTCAAACTCACAGAGATCTGCCTGCCTCTACCTCGCCTCTGCCTCTGCCTCTGCCTCTGCCTCTGCCTCTGCCTCTGCCTCTGCCTCTGCCTCTGCCTCTGCCTCTGCCTCTGCCTCTGCCTCGCCTCTGCCTCTGCCTCTGCCTCTGCCTCGCCTCTGCCTCTGCCTCTGCCTCTGCCTCTGCCTCGCCTCTGCCTCTGCCTCTGCCTCTGCCTCTGCCTCTGCCTCTGCCTCTGCCTCTGCCTCGCCTCTGCCTCTGCCTCGCCTCTGCCTCGCCTCTGCCTCGCCTCTGCCTCTGCCTCGCCTCTGCCTCTGCCTCTGCCTCTGCCTCTGCCTCTGCCTCTGCCTCTGCCTCTGCCTCTGCCTCCCCAGTGCTGGGATTAAAGGCACCTATGATAGCACACCTGGCCAGTAGCAAAAAAAAAATTTAAAAGAGAAGAAAGAGAAAGGGAGAGATGGAGAGAGAGAGATGGAGAGAGAGAGATGGAGAGAGAGAGAGAGAGAGAGAGAGAGAGAGAGAGAGAACAGGCTGAAAACAACAGTAAAATAAGTATGTAATTAAAGATCTATAACATATATAAAAAGATATATAACATATATAAAAAGATAAATAACATATATGAAAAGATATCTAACATATATAAAAAGATATATGACATATATAAAAAGATATATAACACATATGAAAAGATAAATAACATATATATATATATATAAAGATCTATAACATATAATTAACTCTTAAAACCCAACAAAGAAGAAAGAGCCCAATTAAAAATTAGGTACAAGGTGTAGGCAGATACCTCACAAAGTCACAGAGAAGGCAGATGAGCATATGAAACAATGCTGACCATCACATGATCGAGCATTTACAAATTAGCGTGAGCTATGCAGCTATTAGAATAGCTCAGATCTAAAACACAGACGACACCAAATACCAACAACCATGAACGATAAAAACTGTCCTTGCTGGTAGGAGTGCAGATGGGTACAACCATTTCAGAGGTGGGCTTGTCACGGCCACTGTATGATCCAGCAAGCACAATCCTTGGTGTTTGCCCAAATTCATGTCCACACAAATGCAAAATCATGTTTATAGGAGCTTTGTTCATGATTTCCATAGCTTAGAAACAACCAAGATGACATCTAATAGATAACCGGAGGAGGTAATTCGTTACGTTGCCTCATTTTGTGCCTGTTAATCAGAATACATTTTAAATGCGTATACTTGGAAAAATGGACCAGAACTCTAAAAAAAAGATTAGCTTTGCCATTACCCAGGAAGGAACAAGCAACCTCACTCGGAAATGTCTTGATTAAAATTGCTCTCTGCCAGTGGTCAAAATGGAATGAGATCTTTTCCCCACAAACTGACAAGACTGGAAAGGTAGCACGGCTTTTGTTTCCTGCCTGTCATCTCAAGGTGAACATCTTCACAGCTTCATGGTCAGAGGGGCCTCATCTAAAGGTAAGGCGAGAGGATGTAAGCTTTCTCTGGGTAAATGCACAGATCCAAATGGTTATAGATCAACCTCAAAGGAGTGGGATCTGGAATAGCCGGAAACCATAATAATGTGAGACGAAGGTCTCTCTGGAGAGATTTAAAATTTAAAATTTTGGATGGGAAGTTGAGAGATGAAGTCACTGTGCCTCCTGGCTGTTTGTCCGGGCTTTCCTGAAAGAAACCAGGACAGACAGGGAGCATTCAGTAAGCGTCCCCCACACCACATTCTAGGAGCTCTGTACTAGAAAGCTGAAGAACACATTTGTTTAGTCCCTCTCCATAAGTCACCCCAGAGTGTCCAGGAGGAGAGGGTGGAGCA
Organism: Peromyscus californicus insignis; assembly: GCF_007827085.1. Classification (NCBI taxonomy): domain Eukaryota; kingdom Metazoa; phylum Chordata; class Mammalia; order Rodentia; family Cricetidae; genus Peromyscus; species Peromyscus californicus. Next base: position 71,394,935 of record NW_026294447.1, on the reverse strand, counting down.
GGTGGAGGCTACCAGAGCTCCTGAGGGGCTGGTACTGAGAAGAGGCCCAGTGACTGTGTGGGATATCCAGTGCCACACACAGCCCGACTCCCTCCCGGGGCTCTAGACGGCGTGAACCACTAGGATGAAGACGGAAGGACAGACTGACAAGGCTGAGTTAGGAGAGAAAGTCTTCCAGGACTCTCTCCTGGAATGGGAATTAGGAACCTGGTTCCTGTTTGATGAGACCATGGAGGTCACCAGGAGCCTGATTCTGGGAGATGTAAGAAAAGCTGCAGTCAAGGGAATCAGGAATGATCCAAGGAGGCCTTTAAGTCAGCTTGAGGTGGGCTGTCCATTGTGCGGTTTACTCTTCACTAAAATGAAGAGAACTGACACTCCATTCCCCACAAAGATAGGTGTAAGCCAATGTTCCACTCTGTTCCTGTAACAAATGCTTGACCCCGGCACCTGGTCAGATGTCCTTGTGGTTTCCTAACATTACATCAGTGAAAAAAGTCACCAGGGCAGCACCTGATAGAGTTACTCTCCCCAACCTTCCGGGTAAGTTATTAATAGGGTAAAGTTCATACTCTCCCCAACGTTTGGGGTGACTTAGAAGTAGGGTAAAGTTCATACTCTCCCCAACATTCGGGGTAAGTTAGAAGTAGGGTAAAGTTCATGGACGCTCTCAACTGGGTAACTTCTGTTCAAAGCTCTGGGAAGTGAGCCAACAGCAGGATACTGTCTTTGTACCCAGGCAGTCAGTGGCTGTGTGGGAAATCATACTATTTAAGCTAACCTCTCTGAATGGCGGTGGCCTCCTTTAAGGGCAAAGGATGAGGCTATGTAGAGGGAGAGACAGAGGACCTCAATTTCATATCTCAATATCGTATTCCTGTGAAGACACTGGCTGCCCAAGTCCAGAAACCTGGAACAAAAGCATCGTCATGAATTTCAGTATAATTGAGACTTAAGATCACGACCAAATCCCTAGAAACCTCCATCCACTGGGCAAATCAGTATTGAGGATGTGGAGGAGGAAGGATCTGGGATGGACAGGTTCTAACAACCCTGCAACACGGACGGACAGTACCGAAAATCCCCTGTGGTGACCTCACTCCCAGAGAGTGCTGTGTTCTAAAGTTCTGACGTGGAAATAATTTTATACTTACACAAATCTTGAAAACATCTTAGAGGCTCTGATACCCTTCACACAGCTTCCCGCAACCCCAGTGCCAGCTAGAGGGGCTGGTAAAGAGACCTGCCATCAAAGCTTGAGTCCTCTGACCTCCACACAGTGCTGTGGTAGCAGCAAGCCCAGAACTCCAAACATACAGAATAAAAGCATCTATACGTTTCTCATTTTTCGCCCTTTCTCCTCATTCTCTGTTTAGGTTTGTGTAGACCAGCAGTTACAGTAGGAGACAGACACTCCCATCAGGAAATCTTCGGAGGTTTTTGGGTATTCGTATATGAAGAGCTAGTGGCCAACTGGGGGGCGGGGTGGTCACTTATTTAGCCTCTTTAGTGATCAAGGAATTACGAAATAAAACTGCACATCACAGCATCAAGAGTGACATCAAGAGATTCAGACATCTAACCCTACCACTTGTTGTCAGGCCTGGAAGAAAAGACAGCATCAGAGGACATCGGAGTGTTCGGTTGTTCTGGGAAGTGATTAGATTGTACTAAGATGAGCATGGGATTATGGTTGTTCAACAGAAGCAGCCCAAATGTGCACCAAAAATCAAGTGGAGTAAAAGGGAGGCGTATCTCCAGCAGTCAAAGGAAGGGAACCACGGCTCTGAGAAGCAACACAAGGAGTCTCCAAAGCAGCGTCGGAGGATCAAATCCCAGGAGAGCATGTCCAGTATCATCCGCTGAGATATAAAATTCACAGTGTAGGAGTGCTTGAAGCATGCCTGTAAATGGTGAAATGATAAAGAAAGCCAAGAGGCACGCACACACACTCCACACAGGGCCGAGGGAGGAATGGGGCACCAGAACCCCGCAGCATCGTGGTCTAGCGCAGAGTGCTATCCATCTTGTGCTTCGTGGGCTATTCTTTTCGTTGTCGTCTTTTGTTTCTGTTTTTCAAGCCAGAGTTTCTCTGTGTAGGCCTGGCTGCCCTGGAGCTCATTCTGTAGACCAGGCTGGCCTCGAACTCACAGAGTTCTGTCTGCCTCTGCCTCTCAAGTGCTGGGATTAAAGGTGTGTGCCACCATTGCCCAGCTATGTGAACACAGTTCTCCATTTCTATTGGGTAAATACCTCACCAGGGTGAGACTGCTGAATCACGTGACAAGAATATGTAGGACTTTTCTTTGGGCCACCAGCACACAAATAATGACATAAGACTTCTTTTTAATTATGAAATCTTGGCCTATAGCTTAGGCTTGTTCCTAACTGGCTCTTATAACTTAAATTAACTCATTTATATTAACCTATGTTCTATCATGTGACATTACCTCTCTTCCATCTTACAACTCCTGTTTTCTCTCCATCTGGCTGGAGACTCCGTCCTTCTTCTTCCCAGAGTCCTCTCTGTCCCTGGAAGTTCACCTATAGCTCCTGTCTAGCTATCGGTCGTTCAGCTTTTTATTACACCAGTCACAGCAGTACATTTTAACACAGTGCGCAAGTATGCCACAAGAACAGGTTTGACTTCATGAGCCTGCTGTGCACTGTCTCTTCAGAATTCATAGTTTTAAAATTATGCCAGCAGTGTGTGACGTTTCTGGTTGCTGCGCATCCTTAGTGGCAGCTGGTGGCATTGTCCTGTTTGCGGGACAGGGGAAGACAGTGTTTTTGTTGTTATGGTTCATTTGCAAAATATTTGCAATGTCAAAAAACAAACAAACAAACATTCTTTGCAAATATCTGTGGAGCTCTGAGGTTCTGAGTAATGAGTGACATACAAATTTAGCCAAGGCTACTACTCTCTAGATATTTGAAGACCCCAAGTCTTGCAGGAAATTTGTCCGTTTAAAAAGTAACAAATGCCTTTGGATGCCACTGCAAAGAGTTTCAGTCTGTTTATTTTTTGTTCATTTTTGAAGTCATGTTTAGTTTTGTTTTTGTTGTTTCTTCCCCAGAACCTGGGCCCATGTGCACCATTTTGGAGTTGGAGGTGGCCTTCTGGAGTGCAGGGCTGGCTGGGATGGGTTTCCCAGAGATAGCTCCCGCTTTTTATAACTATGACAACCTCCCCCAAAGCTGGAGATCCTCTCGCTGGAGCATTTTGAAGAAGCTGTGAAGTTTATGTTTAATCATGCAGAGGTTAGTGCTTCTCTAAGCTTAATGTCCCTCCTATCAGATCTTCTCATGCACGCTCTTGGTTTCAAAGAATCAACACATAATACTTACCTGGCAGGGGAGATACCACGATCACAAAGGTGGTTTTCCCAGGGCGAGGCTTATCCATTGCACTCCGGATGTGCTGACCCCTGCGATTTCCCCAAATGCGGGAAACTCGACTGCATAATTTGTGGTAGTGGGGGACTGCGTTCGCGCTCTCCCCTCTTTAAATAAAATAAAAAAAAATAAAAATAAAAAAATAAAAGAATCAACACATTCCTAACACCCGCCTCTATCACACTACTCACTTGGTTTTCTATCACGTATCACAAATTCTTTTGTTTCTTTCTTTCCACGTGTATGTACTGTGTGGGGGTATGTGTGGGTGCAGGAACATATATGTATGTGTGTCTATGAAGGTCTAAGGACAATATCAGGAATCCTTTATTGTTCTACCATATTCTTTGAGGCAGGGCCTCTCAATCAAACCTAGTGCTCAACAATAGGGCTCTCCCTAGACATCTTACTCCTGGGATCCCCAGTCTCCACCTTCATAGGCTGGAACGGCAGTCCACCTGACATTATATAGGTCTTAGGGTTCCAAACACCTGTAATCTTGCTTGTGGCTTTCACTGCTGAACCATCCCCTACCCTACCCTGGCCATAGGTATTTCCAGCAAACATTTATCACTATATTTCATATTAGCAAATATAGTTAGTTGATACAGAATTCTGAGTTCCACTGTGTTACAGTATTTCATAAAACACTCAAACACTTTTGAGGATCTTGAGTTTAATAATAGAAATAAAAAAAAGAAGAAGAGGGTCTGTAGAGCATGCCTGCTTAAGTGTTTGTGTTTGACACACCTCTCTTCCTTTGTGAAAGCACAGGTTAACTTTAGAGAACTCGGTGACCAATATTGACATTTGGGAAATGTTTTAAGAAGGTTTCTAGAGAACCAGGACAGTCACTAGCATGGCTCTGGAGCTGTGGAGTCAGGACTTAACAAGAGATTCGAAAGCTAAAACTTAAAAGGCATAAAGAGTCAGCAGAGCCTGGTACATTCATTTGAGGGCAGGTCCAAGCCCCTTCTTCCTGGGCGGGAGGAAGGAAAAGGGGAATCTGTGGTTGGTATGTAAAATAAATAGAAAATCTCTCTCTCTCTCTCTCTCTCTCTCTCTCTCTCTCTCTCTCTCTCTCTCTCTCTGTTTTTCAAGACAGAATTTCTCTGTGTAGCTTTGAGCCTTTCTTGGAACTCACTCTGTAGCCCAGGCTGGCCTCGATCGTGTAACATTTTTTGTCATAAGAAAATTGAATTAGAAACCACAACATCTGTTCAACCTGTTTTCCTGATGAAGAGGAATGAGAGTCCAGAGTTTACTTTTTTTTTTCTCCCTGTTTTTCAAGACAAGGTCTCTTTGTGTAGCCCTTGCTGTCCTGAAACTCACTCTGTAGACCAGGCTGGCCTTGAACTCACAGAGATCTGCCTGCCTCTGCTTTCGGTGGGCTGGGATTAACAGTGTGCGCCACCACCCCCCGGCCAGAGTTTGCTTTTAATGACCCTTTCTCCAAACCATCTCTACCCAGATGTTCGGTAGAAGTTCGACATGGATGGAAAAGCTGGGAAAGGGGTAGGGGCACGAAACAGTTCCCATAGCTTGCAGTGGAGCTGTGGACACAGCTTAAGAAGAGAATTATGTAAGCTCTTGCAAAGCAACTTCCTCTCAAACCATAGATTATCTTAAACCAGAGATAATAGGGTGATGTTGTTGTGCCCACGTCTCGAGACCCCCAAGCAAGACCACCACAGAGACAATATCTGAGCAAAACACACAGGGGTTTATTGATAACAAGCAAGCCCGGGCTTGGTCTGTGTCCAACACTCCGATGCAGTGGGTGGAGGAGGATGGCCCTGAGCTCTCAGGGTGAGGGGCTTTTGAAGGGAAAAACCACAAGCAGGGTTTTATAAGGCTTTGCGTTGTATGATTGGGTGAGGGTATGTAACCTTTGAATTTACTGGCTGGGGGTTACAGTTATCATTTTTGGGCAGGCCTGGACAAGTCCCAGGCTCTGTCCTTGAGCTGCTATGGGGGCTGGCTGGCCCCGCACGTTCACATTGACCCCTGCATGTAGCTCTAAGTTGGTGAGGGGTCCCAGACAGTAAACAACTGGCTGAACCTTGAGCAGTCAGAGTACGTGCAGAAAGGGAGCTACTGCAAGGACTATATGTCTTTTGTTCAGGGCCCTCCCAGAAACTGCTTGCTCAAGTCTCAGGAAACTGAAGTTGAGGCCTGATCTCTGAGAGAAGACTGAGCAGCCTGTTAAGGCGTCTGCTTGGTCTTTTCAATGTCAGCAACAGATAGTAAACAGACCCCGCACAACACAAGACAATCTCAAGAAGGAATTAGTAATTTCTAGTTCAAGCCAATTCTGGAAAAAAAAAAATACACACACACGGGGCTGGAGAGATGGCTCAGAGGTTAAGAGCACTGACTGCTCTTCCAGAGGTCCTGAGTTCAATTCCCAGCAACCACATGGTGGCTCACAACCATCTGTAATGACATCTGGTGCCCTCTTCTGGCCTGCAGTCATACATGCTGTATACATAATAAATAAATAAAATCTTTAAAAAAAAAAAAATACACACACACACACACACACACACACAAAGTTTCTCTGCCGATGCAGTAAGCCAGGATCAAGACAAATTGAAAAAGTATAACAACAGGTATATTAAGCAAAGTTCTCCTGTCCCAGAGATCGAGGCCAGAGAAGTCGCACCGCCGCCCCCACCCCCCAAACAGGGAGATTTTATAGGTTATAGATGAGGGGTGATGACGTGTCCACCACAAGCTGGGTTTGTGCCGAAGTGTGGTCAAAAGCTGAGTGCTTAGGTGGAGACTTGAGCGGCTGGCAACTTCAGGGGAGGAGGCTGCAGCAGCCACCAAGAATATGGAACAGGGCTTTGTGGTGCTGTCCTTTGTTCGGAGACTCGAGTGGGCGGGGGTTTGGAGAGAGAGAGAGAAGAATGGGTCTTTCCAGGACACACAGAGGCTCCAACCGAATAGCTTCCTTTTTTTTTTTTTATTTTTTTATTTTATGGGGTGTGTGTGTCTCACCATGGGGCATGCCTATGAAGGTCAGACAGCCTGTGAGAGCTGGGTCTCTGCTACCACATGGGTTTCAGGGATGGAACTCAGGCCGTCTTGTTCCGCATGCTGCTTCTACCCACTCTTTCTGAGAGTTTTAATTCCCCACTGTAGACTAATCCCTCCTCAGTTATTCTGGGTTCCTCCAGCCCCTTTTTCTCTCCCAAACTGCTAACAGTGGGGACTGCTCCTTCCTAAAGCACCACAAGCCAGAGTTAGAAACAGGGCGCAGAGTTTAAAGGACTAGTCTCACACCTGAAAGCTAAGAACCTTTCTGGAGGCCTGCCCTGGTGGCGCACGCCTTTAATCCCACCACTCCATAGGCAGAGGCAGGAGGATCTCTGTGAGTTTGAGGTCAGCCTGGTTCACATAGGGAATTCCAGGACAGCCAGGGCTACGCAGATGGGGGTGGGGGTGGGGTGGGGAATGAAGAAGAAAAGAAACTCTCTGATGCCATAAACAGAGACAATTAAATCACCAGCAGGATGAGGAGCTGATATCACATGACCTGCATGATAGAGACTCTCGCTCTTCTTACCTTTTTCTCTGTATATTGCTATCTTTTGTTCACAGCAATAGTGACACATTTAAAACTAGCTACCGCATGTAACTCCACTGACCTATGGAACCCTGTACTCTGCCATCTAGTGGGCAGCTCCGACAACATCCCAAATGCACTTCGGTTCAAACCCTTCTATTGCCATCTCTCCATAGCACATTCACAGTCTTCCCAATGACGGGACAGCAGATGCTAAACTGCCTCCATATTAGTTCTTGGTAAATAAGGGACGTCTGTGCTATTGATGACCGCCCATCCTGAATCCGGGAAACTGAGCACTGCATAAATAAGGGCACAGCCTGTGTGTCCACAACCGAACTCACCCTACTCCTTGGCAGTTTTTACTTAGTTCGTTAACCTTAACACTAAGTTGTCTAGTAAAGTGTATGATGCATGGTGGATTTGATGTGCTCTTCTTGGCTTTGTTCACATCTATTAAAAATTTGTGAACATACGACTCCTGAGGAAATAACACTGGCCCAGTGCTTAGAGATGGTATTAGCTACTTTCCTGTCCCTGTGACAAAGCAGCATGGCCAAGGCGACTTATAGAAGGCAGGGGTCATCCGGGCTCATGGTTCCAGAGGAGTCAGAGTCCATCATGGCAGTAAGTGGCAGGAACTGAATGCTGAGACCTCACATCTTGAACCACGAACATGAAGCAGAGAGAAAGAAACTGGGAGTGGGTGGTGCTGTGAAGGCAACATGAAGGCCTAGACTTGGCTTTGCAGACTCCATCTTAGGGAAGGGCCACCATCTTAGACCACCTGGTGACTGGGGGCTGTACTCAGTTCCAGGAAGAACCTCAGGAATGTGCCATGACAACTCGAACAGATACCCTAGAAGCAGCCAATTAAGAAACAGGGCAGTAAAGTTTAACAAGATCCAGGTGCTCCTGCAGACATCCTGTCGGCGGTTTATGGCCCTTGCAGGTATCCAGATAATCCTGTCAGCAGGTTGTGGTTTCCTGCTGAAAGTCTAGACCAATAGTTTCAAAACTCACCTTGCCCCATATCCCTTTCGCCCAACCCCAAAGCGCCGAGGCATGTAATTCCTGGCTTGTGGTTTTTTTCCTTTAAAAACCTTCCTACCCCTGAGCCTGCTGCTGTTGCCGCTGCCACATCTCCCTCCATCTGCCGGGCGGTGGTCCTGGTTGGAACCTGACAATAAAAAGACCCTTGTGTGCTTTCATTGGAAACTGGCTCCTTGGTGGTCTCTGGGGGTTTTGAGACACCGAGTACAACAGTACAAAGTTTGAGACCTCAAGGGCCACTGCAGTGACATAATTCTTCCAGCAAGGTTACACGTAGTAGAACTCCCCCGCCCCCACCCCCACCCCCAAACACACAACAATTCCACCAACTAGAGACCAAGAGCACAAAGAAATAAATGGCTATGGGGATGATCTCACTCAAACCACCACAGAGATGGCCATTGCCTACAGAACACAGAAAGTCGAATTTACAAATAGATCCAGATCAGCTGGGCGGTGGTGGCACACACCTTTAATCCCAGCACTCGGGAAGCAGAGGCAGTTGGATCTCTGAGTTCGAGGCCAGCCTGGTCTATAGAGCAGTTCCAGAACAGCCAGGGATACAGAGAGAAACTCTCTCTCTCTCTCTCTCTCTCTCTCTCTCTCTCTTTTTCTTTCAGAGCTTGAGGACCGAACCCAGGGCCTTGTGCTTGCTAGGCAAACACTCTACCACTGAGCTAAATCCCCAACCCTGAGAAACACTGTCTCAAAGAAAAAGAAAAGAAGCTATTTTTTTTGGTTTTTCGAGACAGGGTTTCTCTGTGTAGTTTTGCACCTTTCCTGGAACTCACTTGGTAGCCCAGGCTGGCCTCAAACTCACAGAGATCCACCTGGCTCTGCCTCCCGAGTGCTGGGATTAAAGGCATGCGCCACCACCGCCTGGCTTAAAAGAAGCTATTTTCAATTGACCACTGCTTGCCAATAGATCCAGATCAATTTAGCTGCAGAATCACTCCTAAGCCTCCTTTTTGCTCATTATAATGAAGCTATCTAGGTTTTTTTACATTGACCTTCAGCCACTTCACTGTGACTTGAGAACAGGTTGAACTAGAACAGGTCCATCCTGCTCATGACACACAGTCGAGCCCTAACAACCAGCCACATGGTTAATCACTGGTTTTTTCATAGAAATGAGCTCAATCAGCTGGGGGAATGTGGAAATGCTCAGAACCCAGTTAGAGTTGCTTTTGTCAGTTCTAACAAAATGTATGTTTACACAAAATCGGGAGTCATAAAGAAAGGACTCTCACACACAACAGCCTAACACTATCTTAAGAGTGGGACAGAACTATAAGGCCCCTGAAACTTCAGACAGAATAATTCCAGAGTAAACACTACTACTACCAACAACAATAACTTGCTAAGAATGTCTGTCCAGCAACTCTCCATTCAACTCTGGACTGACTCTCCCTGACCTCTGACCCTTGTTTTGCTATTAGTCTGTGGGGGTAAGAATAATTGTTTCAAATTATCTCATATAATTCTCCCCATTTCCCCTAAAAACCAGGTCTTACCATGGAACATATTCACACGTGTATCCACATTTCAATCCTGCTTGGTTACCAAAGCAAATCGCTGTGCTTTGTAGAGCCTCTCAGACTTTTATTCCTGCTGACATTGCTGCTGTGCCATGTCTCTCTTAGAGGACATCAGCATTCCTTTTCACCACTGCAAGAGAAAGGGGAGAAGCTGCATCAGGGCATCACAGGTGGTGAGAGCTGGCATGTTGAATATCTGGACCATGGCAGGGGACGGGGATCACAAATTCCTGTGCATTCGCCCTTCCTAAAACTATGGTGAGGGTGGGATATGCTCCTGGAATTTTACCTTGAAATGTTCCACCACATGTCAACTTTTAAGGAAAATATTAAATATTCAGAAATCGCAGGGAATATTCAATTATCCTATTTTAAGGAAGTGTTCCAGGAGAAAGGCAGGACACAGTGGGCCAGTCTGGACTTGAGAGCAGAGGTTCTTACAGGACTTGGATGTGGTATAGTTCCGGTCCTAAGAGAGAACAGAATCTACCACCCAAATTAAAGCCAAGTAAGCAAGTTTATTTACTTTGCATAGGACTGACTCTCCAAATTGGAATTTGAGAGCACAGGCTTCCTTTTATAGGGAAAAAGTGTAAACTGGGGATTTTGTAACAAAGATTTTGCAAGTGAATTTTCAGAAGCAGATAGCAGATTAGATTATTTGACAGATTATCTGGGCAGAATGTCTCAAGTTTCCCTGACAGAACGTTCACCTTATCTTATCAGGGTAGAGTATGGTATGTGTGAGTCAAACTTAAATTTTGTAGTGAATAGAAACAACTTATTTTGACCTTATAACAAAATGGCTTTTTACCATAATATGGAATCAGGCTGGCCCATTAATAGCTTTTAAAGACATTTATAATATGTATTACTAATTTGTGGTCCTGGGGCCAGAGCTCAGAACCTCATACTTGGTAGCTAGGGTTCTACTGTTGATTCACACTCCAAGCCCTTGACTGTGATATTACAGATTAGATGCTCTATTCCTGTATGGTGGTATTTTACTTGTACTGAAATGTGATTTTAATTGTATGTTAATAAATAAAGTTGCCCGGGGGTCAGAGCTATTAGAGCCATAGCAAGAGCGTGGCGGTGGTGGCGAACGCCTTTAATCCCAGCACTTGGTAGATAGAGCTAGGTAGATCTCTGTGTGTTCAAGGATACAGCCAGCATTGGAGACACACGCCTTTAATCTCAATACCAACCATAGAAGACCTGGAGGTCTGTACAGACAAGCAGTGACGAGGCAGTCATGTGTTTGGGATTACAACCAATGAGAAGGCAGAACAGCTAGACTATATAAAGACATACACACAGGAAGTAGGTCCCTTTTCAGAGAGCTCTCTTGGCTGAAGAGGATCCCTGAAGCAGGAAGGGTGAGGCTCTTAGCTCTGACCTCTTAGCTTTCTTCTCTGAATCGGCTCTGTTTCTTATTTTATAAGACAGTTGGTTACATCTACATTCCTGTGTTTGATGAATATAGATATTTTTATGACCCTAAATTATAGGATTTTGTGGACACACGGACACATAGGCAGATAATCCAGCAAATAATACATTTTTCTGTCAATGTTTTGTTCTGTTTATATAACAATCCACGGCCAGGCTGTGTAGCAATGCTTATTGGTTATCCAATAAAATTGCATAAGTAATCAATGGTCCATGAAACATTTAATCTCTTAACCTGTGTACCAGCTGAAAGAGGGGCAAAGGTCTTGGCAAGCTCTCAACTAGGTGACTTAAAGATCAAGGCTCTAGAAAGTGAGTCACCAGAGGTCCCATTCAGATAATGACAAGAATTTTCTACCCAGACAGCCAGTGGCTGTCTTGGAAACTTCCATTTTGATTAATTGTCCTTCACATAGGCAGCCTTCCTATTGTGTTTGATGCTTTTCTATTTTGTTTTTAAGGTTTATGTATTTTATTTTGTGAGTGTTTTGCCTGCATGTATGTATGTGAACCACATGTACCCCTGGGGCTTTGGGAGGTCACAAGAGGCATCAGCGCCCCTAAAACTGGAGTTACAAATGATTATGAGCCATCATGTGGGTGCTGGGGGCCCCATCCTGGGTCCTCTGCAAGAGCAACAAGTGCTCCCAACCACTGAGCTATTTCTCCACCCCCGCATTGTGTTTGGCTCTCAAAAGTCCTCCAAAGGCCACTTGCTAAAGACTCGGTTTCCAGTCTGTGGCGCTAATGGGAAGTGGTACAACCTTGGGAGGTGGAGCCTGGTGGATGGAAAAAGTGAGACCATAGAGAGCATGCCCTTGAGGGCGATTTGCCCCTCCTCTCCCTCCTTGCTTCCCAGCTGCCATGCAGGGAGCAGCTCTGCTCTGCCACAGGTGTCCTGCAGTGGTGCTCTGTCTTACCACAGACCCAAAGCCCGACTACCGTGGAATGAGAGCTCTGAAGTCAGGAGATAAAACCACCCTTTCTCCCTCGTATTAATAAGCTGAGTAGCTGTGGTTTGTCACAGGCACGGCAACCTGATTTTTTTTGTGGGGGGGGGGGTTAATTTTTTTTTTCTTTTGCAATACAATTCAGTTCTACATATCAGCCACGGATTCCCTTGTTCTCTCCCCTCCCGCCCCCCTGGCAAGCTGATTCTTATACCTCCCTTAAAGAGTAAGTGTGAGAGGGCTGGGACAGCTCAGTGGAAGAGCCTTGCCTAGCATGCTTGAGGCCATAGGCTCAGTCTCCAACACCTCAAAGAAAAAAAAAACAGGAAGCCTGGTGGTGGTGGTGGCTCACGCCTTTAATCCCAGCACCCACTCCGGAGGCAGAGGCAGGCAGAACTCTGTGAGTTCAAGGCCAGCCTGATCTACAAGGACAGCCAGAATTACACAGAGAAACCCTGTCTTGAAAAACCAAATCCAAAAAAAAAAGAAAAGAAAAGAAAAGAATAACAATAACAACAAAAAGGAGGAAGAGGAGCTGAGGAACCTGCCTGACTCTGTTTTGAAGGCAGGAGCCATTATGCTGTATTAAAAATAAGTTTCTACTTACTCTAAGAGTTGAGTTGTCCTCTGTTTCCTGGAACTTGACCTTCCCTAACCCATGACCTTGATTTGATTTTGAGAATACCCTGAACCTTCCCTAATCACATGGTGACTACGTAATTGTTTTTAAAGATTTTTCTGTATTTCCTCATTGTCTCATTGTCACTCTTCTGTAAAACTACTCATGATTTTACTGCTCAAAAAGGGGCCCAAGAAATAGATTTGGGGCTGCTCTCTTAACCCAACTTAGAAGGCAGTCGGTGGCCAGCTCTTGGGTATACCCTAATAAAAAAAATCAAGCCTGCTTCAAATTCGGCTCAAATTGCGGTAGTGATCTTATTCTCAATGTTGGGATTAACAGAACCTCACAAGAAAAGACCCAAATAATAAATGCACCACCACCAGTTTGCTCTGGAGAAATTGTATGCCCAGTGGCTTGGGCCTAGAAACCATCCTCATTTTAAAAGCTGTATTTGAGGATACAGAGGAGGAAGGTTCTGAGGCAGGCAGTTTACACTAGTCCTTCAAGTTGGGCACAGGACTAGGGTCCTGTAGGGCTGTTATCCTCTTAGAGATTATTGTGTTTTACTGTTCTGGTAGCCTCTTTATTTTGACAATATTTTTCAGCCTCACAAATCTTGCATAGGCAGCAGGGATCTCTCCGACTCTCATCAGACTTCCCACAGTGCTAAGATCTTACACACCACAGGACAATATCCATACCTGGGATTACCACTGACAGAGAACTGACTGTTGACTGTCTTTGAAATTGAGATCGCTCTCCTGAGGAAAACATTTTGTTAGGATTCTGCCACTCCTCCAGCTGCATGACCGCACATGCGCAGTTCAGTAGCCAAGCAAGGGGCCTTACGTCTTACGTCATCCGTGCGTGATTCATGGTGTATCTCCTTAAGCCCACATGTGTGTGTGCAGGGAAATCCTTAAAAAGCTGGTCACAGACTCCTCCCCTCTCTTCTACTATCCCCCCCCCCCCCCCCGCGCCATGTGTCTTTCCAGCAGGCCTGATCACATCCTCTCCTTTTCTTCTCTTAATAAAACTATTGATAGTGGGTTTTTATTGTGTTTTGTGACTTTTCCTCGTAGGGTAAGAGTGACACATAAAACCAACACATTTATTCAAGTGGTAATACATTGGCTACTAAAAAGGAGCCAGGCTGAGCTCTTTTTGGGTCATTCATGCTACAGATATATAAAACAGGACAGGCCTGGGTCCCTTCTCTAGCTACTCCCTTTTACTCCCAATTGGCTTATCAGAACATTTGAATACCGTAGATATCATCTCAGAGTCACAGAAAAGTAAATGGTCTTGGTTTAAAAGAGTCTGGCAGGGCTGATAACGCCCTGCTGTGAGAGCAGGACTGGAGTTCAGATCTCACCACTCTTGGCATGCCCAGTGGGTGTGTCAATCCATTTGGAGTCCCAGATTTCCAGAGACAAAAACTAGGGATCCCAGAGGATGCTGGCCAGACCTCAGATTCAGAGAGGGACCTGCCTCAGTACGTAAAGTGGAGATCTCTCTAGGAAGACAGTGACACCAGCCTCTGGCCTCTGCACACACAAGTGGACACATGCATGCACACTCACACACATAAACATGCCAGGGGAGCATAACATTGCATGTTTATAAGAGCTCACAAAATCACTCCAGTAGTACCATTTTTTGTCACAGAACAACTCATAACAATTGAAAGATTAAAAATTAGCTTTAGCCGGGCGGTGGTGGCGCACGCCTTTAATCCCAGCACTCGGGAGGCAGAGCCAGGCGGATCTCTGTGAGTTCGAGGCCAGCCTGGGCTACCAAGTGAGTTCCAGGAAAGGCGCAAAGCTACACAGAGAAACCCTGTCTCGAAAAACCAAAAAAAAAAAAAAAAAAAAATTAGCTTTACTCTCTGGAACCAGACCACACTTCATTCTTTAACGTGTTCCTATCAACTGGGGAGAAGAGGTGGGTTTTATAGATAGTTAATAAAGGCAAAAATACAGAGTGAAAACAGGATTTGTCACTTTAAAAGTATTTTCTTAGTAAGGTAGAGTCGGGGAGACTGAAGAAAAGTACTGGAATGCTTAGCTTCAGGTTGCTTAATGTAAAGAAAAAGCACATGGAATTTCTTTCAAATGCCACCTGAGTCCCGCTTACGGACTCCGGTGGTTCTCTCTCCTGTTTCTCGAGAAACAATTCAGTTCAGTTTGATGACTGGAATCTCAAAGCAGATAACTCATTTCTACACTTAGTTTGGTCTGTTAGCTCGCAGCGCAGTGACCTGTCTGAAACACTGGCTTCCATCGTATCGCTTCCATCTGAGCCTTGTATTGCCGTCACTCAGGCGGACACTCTTCATTTCCCACATGGACACAACGCTACCACAGTCGGCAGCCAGGGGCTTACCTTTGCGCCCTTGCTTCAGGATGTTTCACATCTGCCTTATTAAGTCTCTAGTGGGATGTCAACAAGTGTCCTGAAGCCGAGCCAGATAACTCCACAGCTCACTCATGAATCCGAATAGTAAGCTGCGCCACTGGACTTCGGATGAAGCCAACCTCCCCTCAGAGAATTTCCTGTGACCCCCCTTGACTCCTGCTTAGTCCCTCCATCTCCCAAGCCACTCTTAATAGTGCCCCTTAGTAAAGGCGGGTCCAGGCAAGCGCCTCGGTGGCCTTTCCGTCCTGTGCCAGGGAGCCATTTGTGCGTCACTGTATCTGGGCAATGGGGCAAGGAGAGGAACAGCGGCTGGTCGGCTAGTCTTGGCTGTCGACTTGACCACATCTGGAATCAACTGAACCCCAAGCAGCTGGGCACGTCTGTGAGGGATTGTTCTTGATTGGATCATTTAAGGTGGGAGACCACCCTAAATTCGGATCTTTTGAGGTTAGATGACCCACCCTAAATCTGGGCCACACCCTCTGGTGGCAGCCTGCACAAAAGGACCTGGGAGAAGGGAGCTTTTGCTTTTTGCCTGCTTGTCCTCACTCTTAGGGGCAAGTTCACCTGTCCTGCCCCTGAGCCATTCCTTCACTGGAGTTAGAACCTGCTTCTTCAGGATTCCAATACGGGCTGAAAACGGCAGCTCTCTAGAGCTTCCCTGGGACTCCAGCACCAGACTGGACAGCCGAGACATCCAGTCTTGTGGACTGAGCAACTACCAGATCCTTGACCTTTCCGTGCGAGACAGCCATTGTTGGACTACAGTCATAGTTTGTTACAAAGTTCTTGCTGTTGGGTTTTGTTTTGCATCTTTGTTTGTTTGCTTGTTTGGTTTTTCGAGACAGGGTTTCTCTGTGTAGTTTTGGAGCCTGTGCTGGATCTCACTCTGTAGACCAGGCTGGCCTCGAACTCACAGAGATCCGCCTGGCTCTGCCTCCCGAGTGCCGGGATTAAAGGCGTGCGCCACCACTGCCTGGCTTGTTTTGTATTTTTAGAAAGCTGCTGAATCCACGGAAGAGTCGGACTTTGCCTTGATTCTTTTTTTCACTTGGTGTTACCACCAATCATTTTCACAGCACTAGTGGGAGTGGCGAAAAGCAGAATCCTCTGGCCTCCCTGTGGCCCAGACTGCTGACAGGCTTGGTTCCTGTCCCTCCCTGGTCTGGGTCCGGACCCGCGTGCCCTTCCCGGTGACCTGCAGCCTCTGAGCTCCCAGCTCCCCATGGCGGCGGCGGCGGCGACGCTGAGCCTGGAGCCCGCGGGCCGCAGCTGCTGGGACGAGCCGCTGAGCATCGCCGCGCGCGGCCTGGCCCCCGAGCAGCCCGTCACGCTGCGCGCCGCCCTGCGCGACGAGAAAGGCGCGCTCTTCCGCGCCCACGCGCGCTACCGCGCCGACGCCCACGGCCGGCTGGACCTGGCGCGCGCGCCCGCGCTGGGCGGCAGCTTCGCGGGGCTCGAGCCCATGGGGCTGCTCTGGGCCCTGGAGCCCGAACGGCCTTTCTGGCGCCTGCTCAAGCGCGACGTGCGGACGCCCTTCGTGGTGGAGCTGGAGGTGCTGGACGGCCACGAGCCCGACGGCGGCGGGCGGCTGCTGGCGCGGGCGGTGCACGAGCGTCACTTCATGGCTCCCGGGGTGCGGCGCGTGCCCGTGCGCGAGGGCCGCGTGCGCGCCACGCTCTTCCTGCCCCCAGGTGGGTGAGTCGGGTGTGTGTGCACAAGGCCTGTGTGTCTAGCGGGGCTGGACTTCCTAGGATGTTCTTCAGTTCACTACCCCAGAGATGTCCCCAGGCCGAATGTTAGGAAAAATGATAGGAAAGGAGACTGCCACATTGCCTTTCTCTCTCGTCCGTGATACATACAGTCCCTTCTCCACTTCTTCATGTCCATCCCCACCACAGATCAGACTTTAGTGCCTTCCTTACCAAAATGATATCAGCTTTTTTTAAACTGTCAGCGCGCGCACGCGTGTGTACACACACACACACACACACACACACACACACACACACACACACACACACACGGGTTAATGCCACAAGAATCTAGCTTTGTGTCAATTGTTTTGTGGGGTCTTTTTTTTTTCCTTGTTGCTTTAAATTTAACTTTTTTTTTTTTTTTTGCTCACGGTGTATGCTTTGTGTGTGCAGATGCTCAGGGGGGTCAGAAGAGGGCATCAGATCCCCTTGAGGGGGAGTTACAGGTGCTTGTGAGCCCCAGTCCTGGGGTGCAGGGAAATGAACTCCAATCTTCTGCAAGCACAGGGAGGACTCTCAACCACTGTGCCATCTCTCCAGCCGCCACTTCTCACTCTCTGCAGCCCTCCAGCAGAGCACTAGGAGTGGGCAGTCTATATCTTGCCAGTCCTCCTTCCAAAATGTACTCCTTACCCAAAGATTTAGCACTTTCCCTTATAACAACAACTGATTTGTAGAAGTATGCAAATAGCTTATCACAGAATCTTAAAAATGTCTGTAGTTGGAATTTTCTTTGGGTCGCCAACCAGCTCCCAAACAAAGACACAGACTTATTATTAATTATGAATGCTTGGCATTAGCTTAGGCTTGTCCCACTTTTGACTTAATTTAGCCTGTTTCTATTCATCTACATTTTGCCTTGGGGCTTTTTACCTTTCATTCTGTATGTCCTACTTTCCTGCTTCTTCCCTGTCTGTCTGGCCCCTGGCATCTCCCTATCATCTCCTTTTCTTTCTTCCTACTCAAGCCTAAATTCCTCCTGCCCAGAAGTTCCACCTATATCTCCTTCCTCGATATTGGCTGTTCAGCTTTTTAAGACCAATCAGGTGCCCTACACAGGCAAGGTAAAATAGCAACATATCTTTACATAGTTAAACAAATATTCCACAACAAATGTCCAACCCTTTGAATGGTGTTATTTATAGCATTAATCCTTTAGAACTGCACAATTGATTTACAAACAAAAACCACACACAAAAAGCACACCTTTCAATATTTCCTGTAAATTGATGATTGTGTGCTGGGCCACATTCATAACTGTCCTCCTGTGGCTCTTGGGCCATAGTTTGAATTCGCTGAGAGGAAGAAATCATCCGTGAGACTGCTTAGATGTTTCTATAAGCTCCTGTGTGTGTTGTCATTCAGTAGTAATGCACAGATCTGTTTTATTGGATTCATAGAAACCAACTAAACATAGAAAGGTTTCTAGAAGAGAAACAAATTCTTTGAATTGCATGATGCTTTTGCCTTGTCATTGTCCCCTCTGTAGGAGAAGGACCCTTTCCAGGGATCATCGATGTCTACGGTGTTGGAGGGGGCCTGTTGGAATACCGAGCCAGTCTTATGGCTGGCCATGGCTTTGCTACGTTGGCTCTGGCTTTTTATGACTTTGACGATCTCCCTAAGGATTTCAACATCATAGAAGTGGACTACTTTGAAGAAGCAGTGTGCTACATGCTTCAACACCCCCAGGTTCTCTTCTCACCCTTTATGAACTGGTCTCCCTAGGAACATCTAGAGGTGGTCACCTGCAGCAGGTGTCCTGAGGCTGCTCTGTCCTTTGTTCATGGAGGAAGTTTCTTTGGGAGACTTCCTTGACTTTGAGTATCGAAAATTTCCCCTTTCTCCATCACATGGCTTCCTGGTGTGGATTTCTTCATAAAAGTCATGTGAAATTTCATTTCATAATAGTAAAACTCCCCTTGCCATGAAGATTAGGCTTCTCACTGTTGTCTTAGCATGCTGGCTTTATAACCTTTACTTTTCCTCTCCAATTTAGTCACAATTTGGCCACCCCTTTCAGAGGTTAAGAACTACTAAGTTGGACTTTGAAGTCTATGTTTTCTATGAAGTTAATCATTTCTCAGTATTACTTGGATGGAGTTGGATGTAAGATTCAGATCCTGGGCCAGAGCTTCATCCACATGATTCAATACACAGCCAAGGAAAGGCTGGGTGCAGGCTCACTGTGAATGAGGTCTTGAACGTGACAGGCTCCCACGGCTCAGCACTTATGACCAATTCCTAAACGTGACGGCATAGGTTTGTTTGCCGTGCATTTAGCAGAGTTTCAGTGTTTAGAAAGACACTCAAGCCCTCATGGTGGCACCGACTGTATTCCTAGCATTCAGGAGGCTGAGGCAAGAGGATTGAGAATTTAAGGCCAGCCTGGACATATAACAAACTTCTATCTTAAAGAGGATTAGTATTTTAAAAAGAAAAAGAGGTCCCCTGTGAGTTGGTGTGGAGAGTGGAGCTAGCAGTCTTTCCAGTTGCATTAGAAAAAAGAGATTCATAGTTTATGTGAAAAAAGATTCATTTTTTTATGTGCAGGGTGTGTGGCCTGCATTTGTGTCTGCGATCACAGGCATGTAGTGATCACAGAGGTCAGGAGAGGGCACCAGATCCCCTGGAACTGGGGTCATGGACAGTTGTGAGCTGCCATGTGGGTGCTGGGAATCGAGCCAGGATCCTTTGGAAGAACAACCAGTGCTCTTGACCACTGAGCATCTCTCTAGGCCTTCTAGTTGCATTTTTGGGTGCTTGGTAAGTTCTCTTTTACGAACCTTGTTGGGGTGTACATGTTCCACAGCACACAGGTGGAAAGAGTCAGTTTTTGGAAGAGTCAGTTCTCATCTTCCACCCTGTAGTCCTAGGAATTGAACTTGGGTCATCAGATTTGGCAGCAAGCGCCTCTACCCTCCGAGCCATCCCCTCGACCCTCCTTTTTTTTTTTTTTTTCTCTCTCTCTTCTTTGGTTCTTTGAGATTGCTTAGCCTGGCCTTGAACTCTCTACGTAGCTGACTGACTTTGAACCCCTGATCCTCCTGCCTCCACCGTCCCAGTACTGAGATCATAGGCATGTTCCATCACACCTAGCTGGATACAATTTTGACTCTTATGCCTTCTTTTTTTCTAGGTAAAGGGCCCAGACATTGGGCTTCTGGGTCTTTCCCTAGGAGCTGATATTTGCCTCTCCATGGCTTCATTCTTGGAGAATGTCTCAGCCACAGTTTCCATCAATGGCTCTGCATTCAGTGGAAACAGACACATACACTACAAGCAGACTATGATCCCACCGTTGGGCCATGACCTGAGGAGAGCGAAGGTTGCTTTCTCTGGCGTTCTGGACATTGTGGATATACGAAATGACACTGTAGGAGGCTGTGAGAACCCTAGTATGATTCCAATAGAGAAGGCCAAGGGGCCCATCCTCTTCATTGCTGGTCAGGATGATCACTGCTGGAGGAGTGAGGTGTATGCTCGGATAGCCTCGGAACGGTTACAGGCTCATGGAAAGGACAGGCCCCGGGTGATCTCTTACCCTGGGACTGGGCATTACATTGAGCCTCCCTACTTTCCCATGTGCCCAGCTTCTCTGCACAAAATAGTGAACAAACCTGTGATTTGGGGAGGGGAGGTCAGGGCTCACTCTAAAGCCCAGGTAGATGCATGGAAGCAAATTCTATCCTTCTTTGGCAAACACCTGGACAATACCCAGGGCAGAGCTTTCTCTAGATTGTAGTGCATTTGTCTGTCACTGACATGGTAGATTCGAGGTCAGATTTTGATGTTCAGTAACTTTGTGTGAATCAGTGTTTCTGCTGGATGCCATTAAATTCATGTTTGGGGCATTACTAGGTCACTTGACTGAAGTTTTTAGTCAATACAGTATTTTACTAACATAACATGTGCTTGTGAAAGATTCAGATACATATGATACAATGAATAAAGTTTTTTTTTTTTTTTTTTTTTTTTTTCGAGACAGGGTTTCTCTGTGTAGCTTTGCGCCTTTCCTGGTACTCGCTTTGGAGACCAGGCTGGCCTCGAACTCACAGAGATCCGCCTGCCTCTGCCTCCCGAGTGCTGGGATTAAAGACGTGCGCCACCACCGCCCGGCTGTTTTTTTTTTTAAAGCAACCCTGCTGGGCGGTGGTGATATCCACCTTTAACCCCAGCACTCTGGAGGCAGAGGCAGACGGATCTCTGTGTGAGTTCGAGGCCAGACTGGTCTACAGATCGAGATCCAGGAAAGGAGCAAAGCTACACAGGGAAACCTGTCTCAAAAAAAAAAAAAAAAAAAAAGCAACTCCTTATTAAAATGTATGATTTCTTCTCAGTTTAGGGTTTGGGTGGTGGTTCAGTTGTTTTTGCTTCATTGTGCTGTTTTTTGAGACAGGACCTCACTATGTGGCTCTGGCTGGTCTGGCACTTGCTATGTAGAGGAAGCTGGTCTCAAACTCACGGAGACTGTCCAGCTTTTGCCTCCTGAGTGCTGGAATTAAAGGCATGCACCACCAAGCATGGCATTCATGGTTCAGTTTTAAAGACAGTGACTGTCCTGGCTAGTTTTATGTCAACTTGACACAAGCTAGAGCCATCAGAGAGGAGGGAGCCTCAATTGAGAAAATGCCTCCACAAGATCCAGCTGTAGGGCATTTTCCTAATTAGTGACCAATGGGGGAGGGCCCAGCCCACTGTGAGTGGTACCATCTCTGGGTTGGTGGTCCTGGGTTCTACAAGAAAGCAGGCTGAGCAAGCCATGAAAAGCAAGTCAGTCAGCAGCACTCCTCCATGGCCTCTGCATCAGCTCCTGCCTCCAGGTTCCTGCCCTGTTTGAGTTCCTGTCCTGACTTTCTTCGATGATGATGAACAGTGATATGGAAATTTAAGCTAAATAAATCCTTTCCTTCCCAAGTTGCTTTGGTCATGGTGTTTTATCACAGCAATCGTAATCCTAACTAAGGCAGTGACTGTTTTGTCACAGTGAGAGAATAGTCATCTAATGTTCCAGCTATTGGCAACAGGGTAGAGTGTTTGCCAGAGCCTTGACCTTTTTATTATGTAAACCAGAGGAGTCCTTTGAGAAGATGAGGTTGGGGCCTCTGTGTGTGGGATGTCAAGGGAACTCTGCTCCAAAGATAACTGACTGTGCTCTCTTTTCTGTCCCACTCTGAGGCTCTAAATCAGATCTTGGGAAATCACACTGATAATCCAAGGGGATTATTCCCGACTTCCCTGCACATCAGGGCTGGGCAGCATTGTACACATGTACTGGCAGAGACAGTATCTGTGAGTTTCATGTCAAAGACATCGAGCCCCACATTGGAACACAATAACCCTCTTCAGGATAAATACAAAGAAAGTGATCCTTAACACATCACAGTTGTCACTTATAATCATTTCATACCACAGCTCTAAATTCTTGGCCATTTTCTTACCGAGAGCTGGACTCATATGTACCCTCTTTCAAGTCTGTGTATGTTTGAGACTGTGCTGAGCAGAAGTGGTCCTGTGTGGCTTCAGAGTTTGCGTCATAAAAGGCCACTAAGTGACCTGGACCCACAGGTCCTTCTCAGTGACAGGGTCCTAAGGTAGAGGGTTGGGGATAAGAAGACAAAGAAAATAGGAAACTCGGGACCAGAGGGTCCTAATCAAACTGATGATATTAGAAGCGGAGCACCATCTTGTATACAGTTTTTAGGGGAGAAATGGGAGAAAGTCAGCAGAAATCTACCATGGTGGAACCATCAGCAGGAAGCTAACCAGGCGATGTTGCCCAAGGGACAGGACATCAAGTGTGTCACAGACGGAGCACACAACAGCCTTAGACTGATAATCTAGTCTCATCAAGGGAAAAAGCCAAGTTCCCAGAAAGTAAAACTGTAACTCCTTGGGGTCCCAACCCCAAAATGGGCCTTGCCAAGTTCGCCCCGCCCCCCTGGCAAGGACAGAGCTGGCTTCCTTTTGTCTTCTCATCAGAACCTCAGAGAATGCCTTGGATGGGCCTGGTCTCAACAGCTAAGATTCCTGCTCACTTGCTAGAATACTGCCTCTTGCCGTCTGGTGTGCTAGCTACTGCATGTGATGTTGGACTACCTTCAGGCTGTAGTCCTTTGTGGATGCTCAAAACACAGGGAGATGGCCAGAGAGATGGCTCAGTGGGTAATATGCTTGAGAGGGAGTAAAAGGCAGGGATAAGTGGAGCACACATAGTTTTAGGGCAATAAAGCAATGAGCACATGTTGTTTACTTACCAACAGAATGGACTCACAGGACAGACAGAAGCAGACTGAGGCTTTCCTCCAAACGCTAGGCATTCATTAAAAGAAGGGCTGTAATTGTACATATATGTCTTGTATAGCCCCAAATTTCTCAAGGGCCTGGAAGCCACTCTCCAGAATGTAGCCATCTAGAAAATAAGACTCTATGGAGGGCAGAATCCTACCTTTCATTTTTTTCTAGCTAACAAACATAGCTGCCTAATTTCACTTTTAATAATAAAATTTTGGCATTCTGAGACTCTGTGTTCCCTCTTTAGTTACTTGCTTACTAACAAGTCTCTACTTCTGGAGGTTAAACAAGTGATACATATGTACACATGAGCATGTACACATATATCTATCTGTAGGTGGAGTTTTTCTGTCCCAACCTCCAGCTCCCAAATAACCAACATGGAGACTTAATATGAATTATAAATGCTCAGCTGATAGCTCAGGCTTATTACTAACTAGCTCTTACATTTTAAGTTAACCCATATTCCTTATTTATGCTCTGCCACATAGCAGTACCTTTATTAGCATGGCACGTCCATCTGCTACCTCTGTGTCTGCTGGTAGTGACTCCTCTGACTCTGTGCTTCCTCATCCCATCATTCTCAGTTTGGTTTTCCTGCCTAACTTTATCCTGTCCAGCTATTGGCTAGTCAGTTTGTTTATTAAACCAATCATAATGATATATATTCACACAGTGTATAGAAGGATTATTCCACAGCATATGTCTGTGTGGGATTTGTTTGTTTGCTTTGAGAAAAGATCAGTTCATGGGCTCTTGATCTTTGAATCAGCCCTCCAGGTGACTGGGACTGTAGGCATGTATTATGAGCCTGGAGTAAGCTATGTATTACTAGTTTCACAGATAATCTGATTAGTGACTTCTGAAGTCAGGAAGCCCCCCAAATACCTCTAATCCTACCCTTGGGGGTAATTTAAGATGTAAGTCTCCAATCTGTTCTCTCAGCTACTGTAGCAGGCTTTCTTTTAGGCCAGCAACCAGCTCTCAAACCATGACAGGAGACTTATTATTAGTTATGAATGCTCGGCCTTAGCTTAGGCTCATTTCTTGCTAGATCTTATCACTTAACCTGTTTCTCTTCATCTACATCTTGCCTCAAGGCTTTTCACCTTTCCTTTCCTTCTGTATCTCTTACTTTCATGGCTTCTCCTGTCTGGCGGCTGCCTGGTTTCTGGTCCTGGGCATGTCCCTCATCTTCCCTCTCATTCTCTCCTATTTATTCTCTCCGCCCACCAGCCCCACCTATCCTTCTCCTGTCTAGCTATTGGCCGTTCAGCTTTTTATTAGATCAATCAGGTTCCTTAGGCAGGCAAGGTGAAACAAATGTATCACATCTTTACATTGTTAACAAGGCAGCATAAACAAATGTAACACACTTTTCCTTTACATAGTTAAAGTAATATTCTGCAGCATAAACAAATATAACACATCTTTGCCTAGTTAAAGTAATATTCCACAACAGGCTACCTTACAAATATTCTCTTTTGTGCAACTTCCATGACTGGCATGCTGTACTTCAAATGTAATGGGCCTAGTTTAGTATCACAAATGGGTTGAACTCTAATATTGTGGGATGTGACAGCCAGCCCTAACCTGATGACACTATCTATGTTTTTGCCTGCTCAGAAATGAACTGCTCTATCCCAGTCACTAGACTGCTCAGACTTGAGTAATAATTTACACAGGTTCCCCTGTGGTCGTTAAAGAGACTTAATATGGAGCCAGACATCCTTTAAGGGCCATTGATCTTTTGCCCAAGAATGCCTGGAGATCCCAGTGGCCTGTAGGTGAGAGAAGAATAGGATAATGGAGCCGGGGGATGGTGGTGCACGCCTTTAATCCCAGCACTCAGAAGGCAGAGCCAGGTGGATCTCTGTGAGTTCAAGTCTAGCCTGGTCTACAGAGGGAGATCCAGGACAGGCACCAAAAAACCTACACAGAGAACTCATGTCTTGAAAAACTAAAAAAAGAGAATAGGATAGGATAATGGGCTGTGAGGTGTTAACAGCTGCCTTTGCTTCTGTAAAACCTGCTTATTGCTATGGGAAAGGGGTGAAATGGTCTTTTTATTACTATATAGCGGGAAAGGAAGAAATGGAGGGAAGAAAAACAATGTTCCTGTCCAGCTGTGGATTCCATGGATAGTTGGAATGCTTTCTGATGTCTGCCTTAAAACCTCTCACTGTAACCCCACTCCCACCCCCACCCTCACCCCTGCCGCATGGCATGTTGTATTGGCTCTAAGGCTGTCACCTTTCTGCCAGCAGTAAGAAAATTAGATGAATATCTAATCTAAATTTGAATTGAGTCTAAGTCTCTGATTTCTCCCACAACATTTGGAGGTCCTATTGAGATCCCTGGGAGACTCAGGGCTGGAGATCTGGGAGAGATTCCGCCTGGGGAGCCTGTAATGGGAGAGGCCCTAAGAGACTTGGAAATCTGGGGAGCCCATGACCATGACTGACACAATGTAATGGTCACTAGTAAGGAATAGCCCTGAGGGAGCAAGTCCAAAGCTGACTTGATGGGCCCCAGGGAGACCAGACTATGACCACCCAAAATTTGCAGATTGGAATCAAAACAAAGTAAGACTGCCAGCCAATGCACATCTGAAATTCAGACTGTTCATTTAAATGAAAGGTTTCCATACCCTAATATTAATTCTCTCTGCCAACGTAGTAAACCAAATCAAGCCAAATTAAGAGTAAAAGACCAAGTTTATTGGGCAAAACAATTCTGGGTGATTTTCCTGGCCCCCAGAGAGAAGATCAGGAAAAAAAAAAACCACTTGGCCATTCTCTAGGAGGCAGTTTAAATACACTGTAGGCATGGTCTTGAGTAGCTCTAGGGGAGGAGCCACTGCTTGGCAGACTTTCTGAGAAGGGCAGGGTTTGGCATCGGGGAGAGGAAGGCTGGAGCAGAGCTTCCAACTTAAATATCTCAACCTTTTTGAATATATGGGTGCTGGTTCAAGTCTGGCTACTTCCTGTTGGCATGGGACGGTGTGGGGAGGGGGGAGTCAGAAGTCAGTGGGCTCATGCTCAGCCGGAAGTGTGGGTGAAGAAGCATTTGGTTAACTGCCATCCTGGAAACCTCAGGGATCTGTTTCTTGAGGAAGTGGAGGAGGCAAGTTGCTAGGAGAAAACATAGGTTGGTATCACCGGCCCTATGAATGGAATTAGCCATGGGGAGAGTGGAGACTGTCAGTAGGAATGGAAGGGCGATGTGCCCTGGTTGTACTGACAAAGGTGAATGTATAAGGCAGAAGAGCAGATAGGCCCTTCATTGGGACAATTTGGAAAACCAGAGGGTGGAGGGTTCCAGTTGGTGGACAGACCATGTATCCTGGATAGGTGTCCACTTGAGCCTGGAGAGATGGTACCGGTATTGGTGTCCCAGAAGCTTGGCAGCTGAAGGGGTGGTGAGCATCACAGTGCTCTAGAGACTTAGGAGATAGCTGTTTGAGGAGTACTCAGTACCCTGGGGAGAGTGGGGAGGGCTCAGGGGCAGTTGGGCCCATTGGCATGGGGGCAGGGAGATAGCTATCAGCATGTGAACAGAGAAGGGACCTCAGAAGGGAGAGTAGGATAGGTACCCGGCCAGTAGCGGCTCTGGGCTGGGAGGTGGTGATTGAGGAAGAAGGGAATTCTGTCAAGGAACTCAAAAGGATTTAGACCTGTAGGACTGTGTGGGGTGGCCCAGAGGTGGGTAAGGGCCATGGGCATAACCTGAGTTCAATGGAGAGCTTGGTAAGTTGTTTGATGAGTCTGTTGGCCCTCTCAGCCTTTCCTGAGGATTGCGGATGGTAGAGGATATCGAGCTTCCAGGAGATGCTGAGAGCCTCCAACACAAGCTCCATGACCCTGGAAGTGAAGGCTGGCCCATTGTCCATTTGGATGGTCTGTGGCATGCCAAACTGAGGGATGATGTGTTCAAGGAGTATCTGAGCCACCACATCTGCTGTTTTCCTGGAGGTAGAAAATGCCTCTATCCATCCTGTAAAAGTGTCAACAAGAGTTAGGAGATAGTGGAGCTTTTTAATGAGTGAGGTGAGTGAAGTCAACCTGCCAGTCCTTGTCCAGCTGGTGTCCTCGAAGCTGGTGCAGGGGCTGACATGTCTGGAGGGTCCCCCGTGGGGTTGGCCTTGGCACACATCTGGCAGGAGGAGTGGACCTGTAAATTACGGGCTCGAAGATGGGTAGGACCAAAGAGGGGCTCTAAGAAATGGAACAAAGCCTTGGGGCCTATGTGTAAGGTTTGGTGGATGTCTGAAATGATGGAGAGTGCCTGACCTGGGGGAAGATGAGGTGGTTATTTAAGTAGACCCATCTGTCTTTTGTCTGTGTGGCCCCTTTTTTCAGGAGTTCATCCCTCTCCTCTGGTTGGTAACAGGGCTGATGGGGGAGTGTCAGAAACAAAATCTGTTCTGTTGATCCAGTGGAGCTGGAGGCCAGTCCCAGGCTACTGAGTCAGCCCTGGACCTCCATGGAGCTGCATAGAGGACCAGCCCACACAGAGGCATCTCGATTTTCAGTGTCTAGGCTGTTGGCAGACAGGGCATGGTCTCGTCAGTGGCTGAGGGGCAGGGCGGCACAGGGACCAATGGTCTTCCTGGCCACATTTGAAGCAAGCTACTGGTGGAGTTGACTTGGGCTGAGCTCAAGAGGGATGGAGCCAGGACCACGGTGCCCGATGGGGGAGGCTGAGTCAAGATGAGTATATTGTAATCAATTTAGAAAAATGGCCGGATTTTCGTCAGCTCACTGCATAATCTCTTAGAGCTTGTCAAAATTAATAACTTTGTCTGAGACCATTTCCATACCCTGAAGGAGGCAGCGGATCATGAGGTCCCTCCTCTGGCGGCCATTTTGACCCAGCTGGTAGTCCCAGTAGGGCTCTGAGCTGGCACCACCACATCCCCCACGGGGACCGTATTGTCCACCAGGTGGGTTTGGTCTGCATGTTGCCTAAACTCCACCTTGCTCCTCGGGAGTGAGGGTGGAGGCCTGGATGACATAAAGGTCATGCCAGGTCAGATCCTAGGCTTGGGAAAGATAATGAAACTCCTCGATATAAACAACAGAAGGATTAGCAGGGAAGGACCCCAACCACTTCTCTGTGAGAGGTCCCGAAGGGAGAAGCGGGTGAGGACTTGAACAATTCCATCAGTTCCAGCCACCTCTTGGAGAAGGCTGAGGAAGACAGGAGTCTGCTGAGACCGGGTATGAGAAGACACTGGAGAGGATGGGGTGGGAGGTAGGCCAGTGTGCGGACGGGGGTCAGGGCGTATGTAGATTGTGGGACTGAAGGGTAGGGAGGGGCAGTGGGTACGGAGAAGGAAGTTGGTCTACAACCTTTGTCCCAGAGGGGGAAGAAGGGGGATGGGGTGGACAAAGTGAGGAATTTTGGCCACCGAATACAACAGGTGGCAGTGCGGGAAGGGGTAGGCAGGGTTGGGGGAGGGGCCAGTGTCTCTGGCTACATGTCAGGGTACAATGTTCAGGGTCCCAGTTTCCAGATGAGCAGGAATCTGGAAGTGCAGCAACCCTAGCCAACAAGACCTGGACCATTGGACACTGGCTACAGAAGGAAGGGCAGAAACGCAGAACCAAAAAACCGTGGACAGTTCTGACCACTTATCCTCATGCCAGCAAAAATTTTCAAGTTCCCTCCGGTGGCCATCTTGACTGATTATCAAGAGAGTATTGTGAGCAGACTTTAGCGCACAGGGAAATCAGGAGTTTAGGATGTAAAGTATCAGATACCCCCAATTTGAATAGATTTTGTAAAAGACATCCTAAGGGTGTTTGGGGACCTGGCTTAGACCCACAGCTGCCCATTTCACAAGCCTGTCGTCTTTTTTTTTTTTTTTTTTTGGTTTTTTGAGACAGGGTTTCTCTGTGTAGCTTTGCGCCTTTCCTGGAACTCACTCTGTAGTCCAGGCTGGCCTCGAACTCACAGAGATCCGCCTGCCTCTGCCCGGCAAGCCTGTCGTCTTAAGCAACGCGTCCACTGTGATAGGCTGAGGGCCGTGAGGGAGGGTGTGGAGTGTGTCTTTGTGCAGAGTGTCTTCTGTACTAAAGGTCCCACTAAGCAAAGACAGTCTCCTCTGGAAATGGGTCAGGGTTGCCCTGGTGTGGCCACATCCTGGCAGGGCACCCCCAAAATCGGGAGGGGTTCTGGACCCCTAGAGGCAGTGCCTTGGAATGGGCAACTTCTCTAATGGCTGTAAGACTGTTTATAGCCACTCAAGGCAGGAGAGTGGCCAGGCCCCTTCCTACAGGAAAAAGAAAAAAAAAAAAAAAGCCGATATTGGTGAAATTATTAAGGCCACTCCACGTAGTTAAAAGGAGATTTATTTAATGACATAACTTACAAATTAAGGGATAGGTAGGTTGCGGGGTCTGGGGAAGGTGTATCGCAGTCCAGCAGTGTTCTCTGGAGCTCTGCTTGGCCCACCTCCACCGTCCAGGGTCCCGGAACCGAGAGAGCGCTGGCCCATCCAGCTCTTGGGTCTCCAGGCGCCTCCCTTGGCCCCGCCTTGTAGGCATGACAGTCGCCGAAGTCTCAATGGGGGTTGGAACTTCCAGATCAAAGCTGGAATGGCTACCCACTACAAGCCAAAGATCAGGCCACAAAATCCCACCAATCTCTGAACTTGCCCCAAGATCAGGCCACATAATTCTTCCAATCCCAGGCTACCTGGAAAGTTTTATTATACACCCCCCCACCCCAAGAAACCCTATATAAACCTATCTTCTCAGTTCTCTGCTGCTTCTCACTGATCAGAGGCAGTCACCCTCCTGGGGTTTTCCCTTCCAATAAATCTGTGTGAGGTTTGTTAGTGGTGTGACTTTGTGGTAGTCCTTGGCTCCTGACTCCCAGGATACTTTTCCCTTCAGAGCTGTGACATTTGTACTGGGGAAACGTCCCCTGGCTGGGGCACAGCTATAAAACTTGCATTGGGGAAGCCTTTCCCCTCAGAACTGTAACACTTACACCTTCCACATTCCCTGCCCACCCTAGTAACCCAAGCCTAAGAAGGGAAGAGGCAGGAGGCTCACTGGGGCTTGCCAGCTTCTGGCCTAGCCACGGAAAGGCAAGTGTCAGGTGCAAGGAGAGACGTCGCTTCAAAGGACCATGGGAAGAGAGATGGGGAGGACACCAGCGAGCCTCTTCTGGCCCATGTGTGTGCATAGGCACATGTACCCGAATTTACATGTGTGCATGTGCCATACACACACACACACACACACACACACACACACACACACACACAAAACAAAAACACAATGTAGCTGAAATTTTCCTGTGTCCTGCCCAGTCCTCAGCCACTCAGACCCAAGTAAACACACAGAGGCTTATATTATTTTTAAACTATGGCCATGGCAGGCTTCTTGCTATCTAATTCTTATATCTTAAATTAACCCATTTCTATTAATCCATAAGTTGCCACATGGCTTGTGGCTTACCGGTACTTTACATCTTATTTCTCATGGCAGTGGTGGCTGGCAGCATCTCCTGACTCAGCCTTCCCTTCCCAGAATTCTCCTCTCTCTTTATCCTGCATATACTATACTTCCTGCCTGGCTACTGGCCAATCAGCATTTTATTTATCAATCAATCAGAGCAATACATTCACAGTATACAGAAAGAGATCCCCAGCACTTCTCCTTTTCTTTTTTTCAAAAAGGAAGGTTTTAACTTTAACATAGTAAAATTACATATAACAAAACAATTATCAAGCAAGAATTATAGTTATAATATCTAGTCTATTTGTATTTGGCAAAATTAAAGAAGATATCCTATCTATACTATATTTGTGAGTCTAAGGTTTCATATCTAACTTATCTTTTATCATAACTAAGGAAATTATAACTATCTAGTTTTCAACTACATCAAAGACCTCAGAAGGATATAATATTACCTGAGAAATGGGAGAAGGATGCAAGCAACTTTCGAGAGTCTTGAAAGAGTAGACAGAGATAGCCGGCAGCCTGGACAGTCATCCAAAGTTTCTCTGTAAAGTTGGGGCATCTGTCTTTAGCCCACAGGCCTAGAGTCTCTCTTTCACTTCTCTCTGTGTCCTGTAGAATGTCTGGCAGTTTCCTCTGTGAAGCAGGAACCTGAAGGACCATCTTGCCAAGCAAAGTTCAGTGGTCACCTTCCTATGGGTCCTGCATGTCCAGTCGATCAATCAGTCCAGGCAAGAACAGTGTCTTGCCCAAATGGCTACTTTTGCCAAGAAGAAGATAAACTCCATATAGAATGTCTTTGATGCTCACTCATCCTCCTCTCTGAAGTAAATTGGTGCTGCCAAGAGCAGACATGTCTCACTGTCCAGAAAGTCTAAATTTTTAAAACATTTGAAATGCCATATACTGTATGTCTTTGAAGTGTTTGAAGATTACCTGTCTAATTGAATTATATCTATGTATACCTAGAAAACTTAACATGACTATAAGTTTGACTATCATAGAAGACTAATTATTAATCTATATTTTTAAATCATCCATTATAATCCAAATGAGTTACATAAACATAATATCTTAAACAAGAGTAGAAATATATATATAATAAGAAAATTAAGTTTAAATTTGTATCAATAAACTAAAATCCATAGCAATGTACAACATTTCTAAACAAGTTATTGCTCTTTAAAAGTAGGTTTATTAATCTACCCTTTCATCCCATCATATCTATATCCTATCTCCCATTTTTTTTAGAAAGAGATTGTATTTATAATCAACCCTCTTCAAATAAAAATAAACATTTATAAACAATATTTTGGGAATTTGGGCATAGTTTCTCATACAACTTCTTGTTGGATGAGGGCTCTGGCAATCTTATGGGGATCCTGAGAAAATTACGAATTATGGCCAAGTCCTGACTAGAATAGTCTGTGAGGCTGTATTGTCTGAGCCAGTTGCCTTGAAACTCTTTTAGATATTGGATCATCTGGGCCGTGGTGTTATCAGTGACCTTTCAGGGAGTCTTGGCTGGTCAAACCTGATGTATCTTAATCTGGATCAAATCCATAGCCTCTTGCTTTCTGTGGAAACAAAAGCAGAATCTCCTTTCCAAAGCAACATATCCTTACATCCAAATTTTGAAGTCAAGGTACCTTTAAAATTT
Source organism: Peromyscus californicus insignis (assembly GCF_007827085.1). Taxonomy (NCBI): domain Eukaryota; kingdom Metazoa; phylum Chordata; class Mammalia; order Rodentia; family Cricetidae; genus Peromyscus; species Peromyscus californicus. The sequence continues at coordinate 71,362,749 of NW_026294447.1, read as the reverse complement.
CCATATTGGTTTAACTCAGCAGCCTTTACAATCAAATGTCTCTCTATAGTTTAAAAATCCCAAAGACAACACAATCCAGATTCTCTGTGTGATATCCATCTTTACATGGCTTATTTTTTATATTACTTTTACTTTTTCTTTAAAGTCTTTATTTTTTAAAACTATCAATTTCTTTATATAACTGCATACATTACTTTTTTTTTCTTTCAAGCCTACGTACATTCTCAGGTTTTAGGTGGAAAATCTTACCCCACATTGGGCACCATTTGTAGCTGAAATTTTCCTGTGTCCTGCCCAGTCCGCAGCCGCTCAGACTCAAGTAAACACACAGAGGCTTATATTATTTTAAACTATGGCCATGGCAGGCTTCTTGCTATCTAGTCCTTATATCTTAAATTAACCCATTTCTATTAATCTATAAGTTGCCACATGGCTTGTGGCTTACCGGTACTTTACATCTTATTTCTCATGGCGGTGGTGACTGGTAGCATCTCCTGACTCAGCCTTCCCTTCCCAGAATTCTCCTCTCTCTTTATCCCACCTATACTATACTTCCTGCCTGGCTACTGGCCAATCAGCATTTTATTTATCAATCAGAGCAACACATTCACAGCATACAGAAAGACATCCCAGCACTACAAGATGTGATTATTTTGCCATCTCAATGGAAGAGAGAGAGAGTCTTTAAATGATTTTCCAAATAACATTTCTGAAAATGCTTCTCATCCATGTTGATTAAACTAGCAAAGAAACAAACAAAAATTTTTGTTTTTCTATTCAAGGCCACTTGAAGCCTTATTATTTTGTCTCATTCAAGGAAAACATCTAAGAGTTATACCCTAAACTTGAGGGTGGAAAAGGGTAATAAAGATAGGAAAAGAAGCTTTTGAACTAAATTACTATGGAGATTGTTTTAACCTAAAAGGTCCACAGCCTTCAAAAGATTATATTAGATGCCAATTTATCTCATTTTGTAGGAAATACAGATGTGTTAGATTCGTTTTAATAAATTCAATTTTTAGTGTGTGTATGTGTGTGCATGTGTGTGTATGTGTTGTGTGTGTATGTGTAGGTGGTCAGAAGACAACTTTGGGGAGTCTGTTCTCTCCTGTCATGGGTTCCGGTGATGGCCTCTGTTCTCAAACTTGCATATTTAGTGCTTTTGCCCACTGAGCCAACTCATCGGCCCCTCTTGTCTAGTGACTAGAATTCTAAAATAAAAGCTACAGATCTTTGGGAATATGTGTTTGTGTGCCCCATATGTACATGTTATATTTTGTTGTTGTTGTTCACATGGTAAAATCCCCTAAGGAATTCTGTTCTAATTATTGTTGTTGTTTGTTTGTTTGATCTTTTGGGGGCCCACCACCCAGCTCCCTAATAAATAAATCATACTTGGAGGCTTATTATTACTTATAAATGTCTAGCCATAGCTCGGCTTGTTTCTTGTCAGCTTTTCTTATTTTTAAATTATCCCGTCTGTCTTTTGCCTCTGGGATTTTCCTTTTCTATTCCTGTATATCTTTCTTTGCTTCTTCTTACTCCATGTCTGGCTGTGTAGCTGGGTGGCTGGCCCCTGATGTCATCTTCCTTCTCTGGCTACTTCCTTCTACCTCCCAGATTTCTCCCTCTCTATATCCTCTCTGCCTGCCAGCCCTGCCTATCCCTTCTGCTGCCTTGCTATTGGCCATTTGGTTCTTTATTAGACCTTTAGGTGTTTTAGAAAGGCAGAGAAACACAGCTTCACAAGATTAAACAAATGCAACATAAACAAAAGTAACACACCTTAAAATAATATTTCCCAATGAATTATCTTATGGATAAAGGGACACTCATATAAATAAACTTTAGATTATAGTAATTAACCCAAATCACTTCTAGTTCACATGCCTTAAATAAACTTTTGTTAAGCAACAAAAATGAAAGCATTCTCATAACTGTTAGCACACATTTATTTACAAGCACATCTATTCATTACATTTAATGTGTGTGTGTGGGGGGTGAGTATCAGAAAATAACTTGCAGGAGTCAGCTCTCTCCTTCTTTATTAGCCCTAGCTGTCCTGGAACTCACTATGTAGACCAGGCTGGCCTCTGCCTACTCAGTGCTGGGACTAAAGGCATGTACCACTACACCTGTTTTCTTCTGCTTATACAACAGATCTACGCCCCAGCTCTGTGGCAATGCTTATTGGCCATCCCATAAAACTATAAAAGTAATCAATGGTCCATAAAACATTTAATTTCTCAACTTGAGTATCAGCTGAAATTAGGGGAAAGGTCTTGGCAAGCTCTCAACTCGGGGAGTTAAAGACAAGGGTTTTGAGAAGTGAATCACAAGAGGTGGGCACCAGGCTGTCACCAGGATGGCAAGACTTTGCACACAGTGGCCGTCATCATTTTGAAAACTGTGCCTTCCATTTTGTGGGGCGTTTGCCCACCACCCCCACAGTTCCCCAGAGTTTTCTTGAGTGTGAGCAGCAGGAAATATTAGATAGAAGGATTTATTGTGGAGAATCTTGCGGAGATAAACAGAAAATAAAGGATAGCCTTGAGAGGGCCTGGAACCTTTTCCAACGGCCCCGACTGTCTCTGCCCCAGGGTTTTTATAGAGACGCTAAGGGGTGGAGCAAAGGATCTCCTCCCCCAGCACAGCCAAGTGCAGACCATCTCAGACACCTGCACTCAGGCCCGTGGTCCTAATCATCCTCTATGCGGACCTGCTGGGTAAAGCCACGAGGAACCCGAGAACGGGCTCCCACACCATTTCAATTAATTATCCTTAGTCAAGGCAATCTTCCCATTATGCTTGGCTCTCAAATGTCCTTCAAAGACTAGGTTTCCAGTCTGTGGCGCTAATGGGAAGTGGTACAATCTTTAGGAGGTGGAGCCTGATGGATGGAAAAAGTGAGACCATAGAGAGCATGCCTGCTGTGGGATGTTCTGTATGGCAAATGTGTTGCTGATTAGTCAATAAATAAAACACTGATTGGCTAGGGAGGAAGTGTAGACGGGACAAGGAGGAGAATAAAGCTGGGAAGTGGAAGGCTGAGTCAGAGAGACACTGCCAGCCGCCACGATGACAAACAGCATGTGAAGATGCCGGTAAGCCACGAGCCACGTGGCAAGGTATAGATTTATAGAAATAGATTAATTTAAGCTGTAAGAACAGTTAACAAGAAGCCTGCCATGGCCATACAGTTTGTAAGCAATATAAGTCTCTGTGTTTACTTGGTCGGGTCTGAGCGGCTGTGGGACTGGCAGGTGAGGGACTGGCAGGTGAGAGAGATTTGTCCTGACTGTGGGCCAGGCAGGAAAACTCTAGCTACACATGCCCTTGAGGGCGATTTGCCCCTCCTCTCCCTCCTTGCTTCCCAGCTGCCATGCAGGGAGCAGCTCTGTTCTGCCACAGGTGTCCTGCAGTGGTGCTCTGTCTTACCACAGACCCAAAGCCCAACTATCGTGGAATGAGAGCTCTGAAGTCAGGAGATAAAACCACCCTTTCTCCCTCGTATTAATAAGCTGAGTAGCTGTGGTTTGTCACAGGCACGGAAAACTAACTGTCCCTTAAAGCTAAGTGTGAGTTTCGAAGCCTCTACCTTTTAATAAGGTCGAGGACAAGCTGGAGGACCACAAGCTGTCTACCTTGGAGCCCTCTCCTCTATAAAACACAAAAAGGCAGAATAAAATTGAGCCAGCTCTAAGAGTGATTAAACTACCACAGAGGATCTGAACTTTCAATTTTGAAAACATTTTACGGCTACACAAGTTTCCAAGAACAGCAGGGATGCTTACACAGTCCGCCAACTTCCCCTGATCCTGAAATCTCGTACACCATAGACTAAATATAATAATTCAGAAACTGACATGGTGCTATTGACTCGGGGATATACTTGAAACTAAGTTACTGCTATCTTTAGGAAAACGTCTATTCAAATGTTAGCAAGAACGGAAGAGAAGGAGCTAGCTCCCCTCCGTCACTCATAAGAGCTCTACACAACAGAATCAGACCTGGGGACATGAGGGGCAGAGTTACGGCACAGGAGTCTGTCCCACTGGCTTATCAGAAAAAGGGATAAGCCTCAGAGCCACAGTAAAGTAAATGAACTTAGAGGGTGACAGTGTCTATAGGGAAAGTCCTCTAAATTAGCCAGATGACATCCTTTGTCGTGGGTAGGGGGAGGGCGGGCACATGACGGGACAGGACAGGACTTGCAACAACTTAGATTTTACATGGTTTTGTTTTTCTAGACCCAGGCAGCACTGCATTCTTTTTTTTTTTTTTTTTTTTTTTTTTTTTTTTTTTTTTTTACTGGAACTGAGGATCAAACCCAGGGCCTTGTGCTTGCTAGGCAAGCGCTCTACCACTAAGCTAAATCCCCAACCCAGCACTTCATTCTTTAAACAGATGTTCTCACAGCCAAGCAGAGAAGGTGAGTTTCATAGGAAAAGAGCAGGAAGAGGCTTGGTCATTTTGAAATGATTTTCTTCATTAAAAAGGTAGGAAAAGAACGGAATGGATAATATTGGTCCTTCGGGTTACTTATGTGGAGATGGTGGTACTGTCGCATGGAAGAGCGGCGGGACTCCGGTCTTTGGCCCTTGAACCTGGCCTGTTTGGGGAATCTATTTCTTCTCTCTGGTTTCTCCAGGAAACATATTCAGAGAACAACTTAGTTTCAGTTCCATGACTGGTATTTTAACACAGATGACTGAGTTTTACATTCAGTTCAGTCTCCTGCGCCTCACCGTAGGAACTATATTCTGAACAACGGCCTTTCGATCTACTGCCTTTGATTGACGTCTCTAACCACGCCTCTTTTTGGCCGCAATGCATGCTACACGTGGACAGCACTTCGCCCCACTTGGCAGCTAGGAGCTTACCTTTCACCTGTGCTTCTAGAAATGTCAGTTCTCCAGTATTTTTCCTCATGGGGACCTAGCGGGAAATAAATGTGTCTCAACTCCAGTCCAGACAGGATGAGTTCTGCCCCAGATGCCAGTTTCAGCAACTCCGTCTTTTCCACAGAGTTCAGAAACCCCACGTCTCTTAGTCAGGGAGACTTCTGGAGACCTCTCAGAGAGAAACCCTCTGGGAGTGCCTTGATCATAAGTCGCCAGAGAAATGCTGTTCTAGATCAGAAAAACTATTCTGTCCATTCACGACGTGAGCTTGACCCTAGTTGGGTGCACAGAAGTCCGTGTTCTGGGTTAATTCTGGAGACAGCCTGTCATCTGGGTATTTAGTGCAGTCATTTCACTGGGTGCCTGGAAGTGGCGACGTCTGTGTAGAGCCCACTTCCTCTCACAGCTGTCTGTGGAAAGGTACAAGTAACACCTGCTCAGCACCCTTAACCTCTTCAAGCAGCTCCCAGCACCAGACTCCCCAGCAAAGGTACTGTGAATGGCAAGACCTGGGTCGCCGCCTCAGCTGCTTCTCTCTCAAGTGCCAGAAGCCGATTGTGTCTTCACAGCATGGAAAGCTACAGGCAAGGGCAGTAGAAGGCGGCTTTCTCCGGTCTGCCTAGCTAGATATATTTCCGCCTCTGTGCTGAGGGGTATACTAAACGGGCAAGCTCCTTGCAAGCCAAGTTTCCCACATCTGGCCACAGCTGCCTTTTAGAGGAAACTTCAGACCTGAGGTCTAATTGTACAACTTTTTATTTTTATTTTTTTGGTTTTTCGAGACAGGGTTTCTCTCTGTAGTTTTGTGCCTTTCCTGGAACTCACTCTGTAGTCCAGGCTGGCCTCGAACTCACAGAGATCCGCCTGACTCTGCCTCCCGAGTGCTGGGATTAAAGGCATGCGCCACCACCGCCCGGCTAATTGTACAACTTTTTAAAATCACAATTCACTGAGCCTTGAATTGCTTTTTTCCCCCCTTCTCTTCTCCCTCCTGCTCCTTGTTTAGGTAGTGTGAAACTGTGATGGGATTCAGGCAGAAATACATTGTAGGACAAGAGGAGCGTGAGATGAAGGTATTTCTTCTCACCAGGCTGAATCATCGCCTGGGTTGCTTGCCGCATCCTTCTAAAAGCTGCAGCTCTTCCCAGGCAGCCCTCTGCCTCAGCCCTTTAGGGCTTCAGGGACTGTTCGTCTGGTTTTGATTGTTTAAAGAAAAGGGGGTGGGAGTGTTCTTAACTCTGAGGAAGGCATCCTCATCTTCCTCATCTGAGATGTATATAACTCAGGAGTCAGCTCTGGGTCCTTGATTGAGGAAAGTTGAAGAATGGAATTCTCCAACCAAAGTTGAAGAGTATATACTATTGGCAGAAAGCTTTAAAGAATGAAGCTGAAAGATTTATGGCAGAAAGCAGAGTTGTGGAAAGTTCTGCTCACACAGACTTCGGGAGAGGTCCCCAAGAAAAGAAAAAAAAAATCCCTCAACTTATCTAGGGACTTCTTACAGGGCTCGTGGAAGAAAGTGGACCAACATTGAGGTAATTCCTACTAAGATGGGTTAATTCTCGGAGCATGGGGAGCTGAGCCGTTGGAAGGCACGTATTCTATGCACATTCTTCCTGACCCAACCAGGGAGTAGACAGGGTGTTCATGCACTGCTTGCCTAGGTAGGGGTGGTTGAAGTCCTTCCCTGTCCATCTCTGACTTCTGCACTAATGGCTCTTGGCCGTGTCTGTCTGCTGGTAGTTAATGCTGGCTGGTGTTGCTCCTCTTCGACCTTTCAAGGTCTTGTGAGTCTTAGACGTGGGTGGAATCTTCGAGCCATTTAACCTATGCTCTCTTGGTTTCTAGGTTATGCGATCAGCTCATAGCTTTACCGTGGGCCTTTTTCCTTTACTGTCTACAGAGAGTTAACAGTTATCATGGCCGCCAGCACATAGCTGTGGTTTTCCTTGGTTACTTCATCTGTAACTCATAGCCGAACAGTCTGGAATAGGTCATGTTTTTGTTGTTGTTGTTGTTTGCTTTTGTTTTTAAGAAGCCACCTTTAAAATTTAGTCGGCTACAATTAGCTGCATCATCAGCAAGAATATACCAGTGGGCAAAAATGCCCTTGCCTGTGCTGCTTGGGGAAGGAGTTTCAGGGGAAGCCAGTCTGGCTGCCAACACTGGCCCAGCTTAGCTGTCTCCTGCGCAGCGACAAGCCCTTTTATTTCTCTATTCCCAGCTTCCCAGCTTTAACTCTAACCTTTTAACCTTGGTCTCTGTTTCTACATGGCAGTTGTCCATGCTTTTGTCATAAGTCCATTTACAAAACCCTTTTTTTTTTTTTTTTTTTTTTTGGTTTTTCGAGACAGGGTTTCTCTGTGTAGCTTTGCACCTTTCCTGGAACTCACTTGGTAGCCCAGGCTGGCCTCGAACTCACAGAGATCCGCCTGGCTCTGCCTCCCGAGTGCTGGGATTAAAGGCGTGCGCCACCACCGCCCGGCACAAAACCCTTTTAAATAACCCTGTTTGCTTACACTTTCTTCTTGCCTGAACTCTGACTGACACTCAAACTGCCTCAAACTGACACTCAGCCGAGTTGGAAAACACGTGTTCCCTGCTTGGTATTAGCACAGTTTTAACGTGTTAGCCCACCGAATCATCCCAGGAAAACTCTTCAGTTAAGGACAATTAATTACGTATCTTGACGGAGGCAGGAGGATCAGGAGTTCTAAGCCATCCTCAGTAACATAGCAAGTTCAAGGTCACCCTGAGCCAGGTCAAACAGTATTTCAAAACAACCACCGCCATCATCATCACCGCCGCCACCACCACTACCTGGAAGGTAATTAAGGAGCAGACCCAGGAGGTCTGATTTCTATAGAAGTGGCTCCAGGTTCCGCAAAGTCTAGAGAAAGGCTGAGTGTAGAGAAGGTTTGGTAAGGGCATGAAGAAGAGTAAGAGCATATGGCCCTTTCTCATGGATCACTAGAATTACAGTTTCCTGGTATGCTTTGGCACAATCCAGGTTTTTGGAACGACATCTTTTTCAAGATTTCACGATTTCACCTCTCACCAGGGTGTAAAGCAAGATTAATCATTACTCATCTCCCACGCTGTAGTATATAACAAACCCTAGGGGGCATCGCACAGAGGCTGCCGCCAAAGAACCCGGAAGGGCTTAAAGCTGTAACAGCGAGTCCTGGGAGGCCTAGAGGCACCAGGGCAAAGCCAGCGCCTGAAACAATGCACGCATTTACTGCCCACAACCGGATGGCGCCTACACTGATCCTGGAGCCTGCGGATGGTTGCCTCTGCGACCAACCGGTGCTCATCGCCGCGCGCGGCCTGGCCCCCGAGCAGCCCGTCACGCTGCGCGCCGCCCTGCGCGACGAGAAAGGCGCGCTCTTCCGCGCCCACGCGCGCTACCGCGCCGACGCCCGCGGCCGGCTGGACCTGGCGCGCGCGCCCGCGCTGGGCGGCAGCTTCGCGGGGCTCGAGCCCATGGGGCTGCTCTGGGCCCTGGAGCCCGAACGGCCTTTCTGGCGCCTGCTCAAGCGCGACGTGCGGACGCCCTTCGTGGTGGAGCTGGAGGTGCTGGACGGCCACGAGCCCGACGGCGGCGGGCGGCTGCTGGCGCGGGCGGTGCACGAGCGTCACTTCATGGCTCCCGGGGTGCGGCGCGTGCCCGTGCGCGAGGGCCGTGTGCGCGCCACGCTCTTCCTGCCCCCAGGTGAGCGGCCCCCCTCCTGTGCTTGCAGCCCGGGATGCTTCGTGGGTGCGATGCCTGGGCCCTTCTTCCCTGGCTCCCACGCTCACCAGGGGTCCTTAGAGGTCAGGGGCCCCTGGAAAAGCCTTTCTGACTTGGGTTCATGGCTGGGGGAGTCCTGAACTGCAGGTCAACTCAGGAGCAACATCTGAAGTTGCTTAGGCAAGCAGAGGCATCAGGGCTCGCCCAAGCCCTCTGAATTAGAAATCTTCTCTGTGATAGTACGCCCCCCGGGTGCTTGTGCATGGGTTCACGTTTAGCATCCGCTGTTCTAGAACAGTCCTTCAGGCCACATGGGCCAGCGCAAGCACTGGGGAACTTTCTAACCCTGCAGGACTCTGAGCCCGGAGTGTGAAAGCGTAGGTGTGGAGGGCTGTGGAGTTTTGTTTCTTGGATGATTGTGAGGTAACTCTTTCCCAGGGGTCAAAGAGCCACAGCTCTGAGAGGGACTTAAGTTCAGTGACTCACAGAGAGGTGTTGAGGGGATTTGACCAATTGTTTCCCGTCCCTTTGAAATGCGGACAGAAATGGCAGTTTAGGGAAGGTCTGAGGATAAGGACATGGCTCTTCTTATAGAACAATTAAAACTGAGTTTTGCAAGTTCGAGTGTCGTGGAAGTGATGTTGAAACCTGAGAAAGTGGTTCTTTGGCTAAACACTTAAAAATGCTTTAATGTGTTTACTTGTTTACATATTTAAGTAGTAATAAAAGTATTCCAGAACTCAAGATTTTCCGTAATAAAAGGTCTCTCTTGGGTGGGAAGTTAATATTTTTGCGTGGGAAGTTTTTTGTGTTTTTTTTTTTTTGTTTTTGTTTTGTTTTAAGATTTAGCTATTTATTATAAGCGCCAGATCTCATTACAGATGGTTAAGAGCCACCATGTGGTTGCTGGGAGTTGAACTCAGGACCTCTGGAAGAACAGTCAGTGCTCTTAACCACTGAGCCATCTCTCCAACTCGTGGGAAGTTATTATTACCGGCCTCATGGGCAACTGTGTTTCCTTCAGTTTAAGTCTGAAGGCCTGACCCCCTCGCAACAAGAACGCTATTTTTAAAGTTCAGATTTCCCTGAAGACCTTAGGATGCTTCCTTCCTAAGTTCACCACCGTTGCCTGGTTTGTGAAATCCTTTTTCGCCCTTCTGTATACCTTCTACAGCCTGTAATCAGTTGGACCAGGTTGCCTGACAGTTCCTGGCGATAGCCCAAGATCTCTGTCATGTGGTATTCTGACCTTTTTTGGTTAACCCACATCTGTATTCAGTGAACACTGCAGCCACCGAGTCGAGCTCTGCTTTTTAAAACTTCCCCGAATGCCCTTTGTTGTGGCAGTTCCACAGCCAGGATACTCTCTTGCTCCAATCTCTGAGTGTGTTTTCGGCATCTAAGAAAAAAACTCAGGGTTGGGGATTTAGCTCAGTGATAGTGTGCTTGCCTAGCAAGCGCAAGGTCCTGGGTTCGGTCCTCAGCTCCAGATAAAAAAGAAAAGAAAAAAACAAAACAAAAAAAAAAAAAAAAACAACTCAGACACCCACCAGAGGATGTTCCTAGCTCCTCTAGAGTGTTCCTATCTACATCCAGCTTTTCAGACGACCTGAAACTGTCAAAAATGAGCTGAGTCTGTGTGACTCTGGGGGAGGATAGAACGGTGTGCAGGAGATATTGATGTGTGAAAGAAAAAAAGTTTTCAGGAATATGAATATGACTTTACTGTTCTAAGAGATCAACTGTTTGTATTTATAAACAATATAAATAACCTGGGTGTATAATTGGTATCCATAGTCCTAGCTCTTGGAGTTTACCGTATTTATCAGTACTGTAATATAAGGGAAGAAAAGCAACAACCTCAATGATCAGTAAAAAACAAAAAAAGCAAATTATGATCTATTCCTTAGTGTGTTTTCCAACATATAAACACAGCATACACCTCCAATTAGGAACAAAAATAATCACCTGGGGTCTTCAGAGTTAAAACTTTACTATACATGACTTAGTAAAGTGTTTGTCTAGGACCCAGAAGACCCTAGATTTAATCCCCAGTACCAAAAAGGATGTGGTGGCCCATGCCTGTAACCCCAGCAATGGGGAAGTAGAGGCCGTAAGGTCAGGAGTTCAAGGTTATCAATGCCAGCCTGGGGTACATGAGACTGTTTCTAAATAAATAAATAAATAGATAGTTCTGTGGGATAATGCTTTTGTATACTGGTTTATTAAAATGCTGATTGGCCAGTAGCCAGGCAGGAAGTATAGGCGGGATAAGTAGACAGGAAGAATGCTGGGAAGAGGAAGGCTGAGTCAGGAGACGCCAGCCTGCTGCCCAGGGTGCAGCATGTAATGGCACACAGGTAAAGCCACGGAACACGTGGCAACATATGGATTAACAGAAATGGGCTGAGTTTAAGAGTAAGAGCTAGTCAGTAGTTAGGCCTGAGCTAATGGGCGAGCAGTTTTAATTACTATAAGCCTCTGTGTGTTTACTTGGGTCTGAACAGCTGCAAACCGGGCAGGGCACAGGAAAACCTTCAGCTACAATATAGATTTTACATCAATTAAAAATATCCTGGAAAATTGTAGCAAATGTAGATGAACTGTGGCTTCAGTTTGATAGTTTTGAAAATCATAAGCCTTGGACACAGAAAGTGTGGGTGTTGTGAGAATTTGTTTTCCAGATGCCAAGATGACCAATGATGATTTGATACCACAAAACTTGGGCACTTAAGCCATTAGATTCTGAGTTGTAAGGTTTCAAAATTTTTCTGTGTTGCTAAAATATGAAACATATTTATTCCAAGCCATTGGTTTAGGGACATCTAGCACCCGTGGCACCCGGAAGCTCACCAGTGCTGGCCACTCAGGGCTGCTGCACATTCTGTACTCTGCTGCTGACCTGAGGACAGCTAGACCACCCACAAGTGTGAGTCTAGGCAGTAGGGGAGGGCAGAGTCCCCATCAGGCATTTTTGACAAGGTAGGGTCCCAGATCTCACACTAATGTTCACCCAACAGGACATAGTTTGAAAAAAAAGAAGAGAGGCTTGGATGTTCCATGTCCTTCCCCCTGCCCCTTGCATAGACAGAAGAATGAGGTACCAAGACATTTGGAAATTAATCTGCAAGGGGGGAATGTTTTGTTTTTGCTTTTCTTTCTAAGGAACTGGACCCTTTCCGGGGATCGTGGACCTTTTTGGACTTGGAGGTGGCCTTCTGGAGTATCGGGCTAGTCTGCTGGCTGGGAAGGGTTTTGCTGTCCTGGCTCTGGCTTATTATAACTATGATGACCTCCCCAAGGACATAGATTCCCTTAACCTGGAGTACTTTGAGGAAGCTGTGAACTACCTGCTCAGACACCCCCAGGTTGGCTCTTATAGTATTTCAATTTAAAATTTGGGGTCCCAAGTGCCTCCTCAAGTCAAAGTTGGATTTGCAACTCAGTAACTTGAAGCTTTATAACAGTCAATATTTAGTCTTTTCCAAATCCACAAAGCAAAGTATATTTAACTGGGGATGATTTCAGGGAGCATGAAAAGGTGATGGGCTGGAGAGATGGCTCAGTGGTTAAGAGCACTGACTGCTCTTCCAGAGGTCCTGAATTCAATTCCCAACAACCACATGGTGGCTCACAACCACCTGCAATTAATCTAGTGCCCTCTTCTGGCCTGCAGGCATACATGCAGGTAGAACATTGTATACATAATAAATAAATAAACCTTTAAAAAAAAAAGTCTTCCTAATTCAATTTTGGGGTTGGGGATTTAGCTCAGTGGTAGAGCGCTTGCCTAGCAAGCGCAAGGCCCTGGGTTGGGTCCTCAGCTCTGGAAAAAAAAAAAAAAAGAAAAGGTGGGTATATGGAAGTCTGAATCTCTCATAGGGTGAGCCAGATTGCTGAGGGGAGAGGGTTACCTCCAGCAATGTCCATTTCCCACCCAAACTGAGGTAGTCAAGACAAACCATAGTGTCTGTCACCTTAGCCGGGTCACAGTCTTGTGTCTATGATTTTGTGTCCAGCCTCCAAGTTTGTTATGCGCATTCAATGACCCATGCTCTTGGAATGTGTCTGTCATTTACTGATAAGTTTGTATTTATCCATTCAGCAAATACTAGTGGGTGTGGACCCAGCATGGACAGGCAGAGAAGACGAGGCCATGTCTACACATGACCATAGATACAGTGTGGGGTCAGGGGTGGAGAGCAAGGGGACAGGGCAAAGCAACTGTAGAATTCCGTGTCTGTGAAGTTGCAGAACTGATGGGGAACGGCTGAAACAAAATAAAGGAGAGAAGCCTGATTCCGAAGACTGAAACATTGTCTGCTGATAACTGTCTGGATCAGTCCGGCAATTACGACTCTGTGAACACTTCAGTACCCACCACCACTGACTGAAAGAAAAGAAATACAGAAAGAAATTAATAGTGACTCAGAATCTTCCAAAGCGGCTTAGGTTGGTTCTGTTCTGTTCATATACACCTGATTGTGACTTTATACACACAGATATACCAGGCACATTAATTATCTATTACCAGCCATTTAATTATCTCAAACAGGACTTGACCTGTGATTTCTTATTTGAGCGACAGGTAGACCCTGAACTTCACAGATGCCCAGTGACCCTTCCAAAGTCAGGATGGTAAAGAGTCATACTCAGGCTCAGGGCCACCCACTGTCCTACCTCTTATGCGGGCTCATTCTCATTTTTTTCCATCTGTGTCTTTCTCAGGTAAAAGGTCCAGGAGTTGGAGTGCTTGGCATTTCCAAAGGGGGTGAACTTGGCCTTGCGATGGCCTCCTTCCTGAAGGGCATCAAAGCTGCTGTCATCATTAATGGCTCTGTGGCTGCAGTTGGAAACACCATAAACTACAAGGATGAGACTATCCCTCCTGTGTCTCTTCTGAGAAATCGAGTCAGAATGACCAAAGATGGCCTCATGGATGTTGTGGAAGGTCTTCAAAGCCCTTTGGTAGAACAGAAGAGCTTCATCCCTGTGGAAAGGTCAGACACGGCCTTCCTGTTGCTTGTAGGTCAGGATGACCACAACTGGAAGAGCGAGTTCTATGCCAATGAGATCTCCAAACGCTTACAGGCCCATGGGAAGGAGAAGCCCCAGATCATCTGCTACCCGGAAGCGGGGCATTATATTGAGCCCCCTTACTTCCCACTGTGCAAGGCTGGCATGCACCTCCTGGTGGGTGCTAATATCACCTTTGGAGGGGTGCCTAAGCCTCATGCCATGGCCCAGGTAGACGCATGGCAGCAACTCCAGACTTTCTTCCACAAACACTTGGGTGGTGAAGAGAGGACAATCCCAGCAAAATTGTGATTTTATTTAAGTTTTACTTTATTTAACATCTCTTGTATAATATTAGAGGGACAAGCCTTAATATTAATACTTCCCAGGGACTCAGGAGAGAGAACTACTAACGGCGAGGACTGTTTTTGGGAAATAGAATCTCAGCACACCGAAGTCTATAGTCCGCTTGCTTTAATTCCTCTGGCATAACATCCTATTTACACAGCTTCAGTTCTGTTCTCATGCCTAGCTCCTTTCTTGCCTGATTTCTCTCTATATTTATCTACTGCTCTCTCTAAGTTCTACCTTAATTCTGCCTCTTCTAGGTCCTTTTCATCTCGTTCTTACCCAGCTACTACTTCCCCATCTGACTCTTCCTCATCTTCCATCTCATACACACATTCTCTCTGGTCAAATCCTCCTTGTCCCTCTCCGTTCTCCATCTTTCCATTCCCCCTAAGTCTCTCCGGAGTCCAGTTATAAACCCAAGCAATAGCAGTCCCCTGGTCGAGCAAGGTCACCCGGCCTGAATTCCTGTGTGGTCATAAAGGCAGGTAAGAGTTTCCTCAGGCAGTGACCACCAGGCTTCCAGGGTCAAATGGAGGGGAGTTAAGAATCACATAGAGGAGCAGTAATTGTTAATTATCATTTGCAACCCAAAGGGGAAGTGACTAATGAATTAACTAAAGGCTGAATTCAGGTAATATTTAAGAAGAGGGATCTTATGTGCTCAACTATAATCTTAAACATGATTGGTAGAAAATGTTAAAAATCTATAAGTTGCTAGGTCAGTGGGAGAAAATAAAACTGCCTTCTTTTTTCTGTGGCTCCTATCTGTTCAATCTATCTGTTCAAGGTGTGTTCAGTCGCTAGGCAACCTGAGCACAGCTAGATGCCTCTGGTGATAGTTGAAGGGAGATCTGGAACTAGAGGTAAGGTTTGGGAGAGGAGGAAGTTAAGCTTAATTGGCACATCCGCCAGGCCCTCTCAAACAGGTAGCCTGGATGCTTAAGTCTGTTCTAGAGAGTACAGAGGTATCTCTGATAAGGTACTTTCCTCCTCTGTCTAGGGATGGACCTGGCCGGATGCTGCCAATGATGGTAATTACAGGGAGGCTTGAACTGGGGTTCTGGCTGTGCATAGCTGTCAGCGCAGAAGGTTATCTAAATATTCCTTTAGTAGAGGGGAAATGGTGCCCAATAAATGATGGAAAAGCTACAACAGCACACAAGAAACTCATAGCAGAAAAACGGCTGATAATCAAAAGCCAAATATCACCAAGGCTCCTTGAGCCTTAGCTTGACCTCTGGAAGGCCCTTGGCTTCTCCCAGGGATTAGCATTGTCATAATCAGCTGAGATCCTACTTTATACATTTTTTTTTTACTCTGTACATTTTTGTGGCTAGCAGCAGACATCTCTAATGCAGGTCTCTCCTGGGAATAGCCTCCACTGTGTGTGTGTGTGTGTGTGTGTGTGTGTGTGTGTGTGTGTGTGTGTGTGTGTATGTATGTGTGTGTGTTTAATATCAATGTGAAGGTTTCCCCCCAATTTTTTTTTTACTGCAGGCCTTATCAGTCTGGGAGGGGAATGATTGTAGAAAATGTAAGGTATGGCAGAAGCTGATCTCGTGCCATGGCTCAGCCTGCAGGTGGCAAGAGCTGGAGCTCTGAAAGAAAGGCCGAGTCACTGTGTCATCACTGGAGTTCAGTCATTATTTGCTAAATGGCTAATTGAAAAATAAATGATTACCTACTGTTTAAACCACCCTCAACAGGGGCTGGGACGATGGCTCAGCAGTTCAGAGCACATGCTGCTCTTATAGGACCTACATTTGGTTCCCAGCACCTGAACCAAGCAGCTCACAACTGACTGGGACTCCAGCTCCAAGAGACCCAGAGCTCTCTTCTGATCCCCTTGGGCACCCGTACACACGTGTTCATGCCCATGCACACACAAACAATTAAAAAACATGGTTTTGTCCCTATGCTAATTCCCTACCGGGTTCCACCCTCCTGAATGCTTAAGGAAAGATCCTTGTCTGTGTATCCTGCATAATGGGCATTAACAGCTTAGATGCAAGATTGTAAAACATCAGTAGCAAACTTCTGCCCTCTGGGGTTCTCCCATGTGCTGTAAGCCTGTATTTAAGACCTCCTCCCTCCTTCAATAAACTGCATTCAGCATTAAATAAATTAAAAAAAAAAAACAAAAAACAAAACCAGGGCCCGGCAGCACTTTGGAGGCAGAGGAAGGTGGATCTCTGTAAGTTCGAGGCCAGCCAGGACTACACAGAGAAACTCTGATGTGAAAAAAAAAAAAAAGTGGCAACATGGGCCAGCACAAGCACTGGGGAACTTTCTAACCCTGCAGGACTTGAGTGCCCCTCTGAGTCCAGAATCTGAAAGCCTGTGTGGGTGATGCTGAGGTAACCCCCAGTGTAAAAGAGCCACACAGCTCTGAGAGGAACTTGAGTTCAGTGACTCACAGAGAGATGTTCTAGGGGATTTAGCCAGGGATGTTCATGACACTTTGAACTGTTGAAATGCTGATAAAAACCAGTTTGAAGACCATCCTAGGATAAGGATGCTGTACCTGTGATTGCACAACAGTTAATCCGTGGTGCTGCACGTTTTGATGGCCCCAATATTGCTGTAGAAGATGGTTGGAATGTACATGGCTCTGGCAGACAGCCTTGAAATAGGATAGCTACATATTTATGCAGTATGAGGAAAAATCCATCAGCACTAAAGGGCCTTTGATAAGAGATTTCCAGATCCCTTTCCTTGACTTCCTGATGGGCATCTGTGTTTCCTTCCTATTCTAAGTCTGTCAAAACCTAGTATCCTAATTAGGACACTGTTTTTAAAGTTCAGAGTGTCTTGGAGTCACTAGACGTTAAATCTGGGGTTCACTACCACTGTTAAATTTTCCAAGGTCCATTTTTCTACCCTCTCCTGATTGTAACTTGCAGTCAACTAAGTTTCCCTTGTCAGAGACCATTTCACATTATAGTCTGTCTGTGGCAGGGCAAGCTAACTTGGTACTCGGGAGCTCCTGCAAGCCATCCACTTCTCCTTTTATAGTGGCCAGAATGTGCTCCATGTGGTAGCTCCTTCACCAGGGCGACTCTCTGTAGATGTAACCAACCATCTTATTAAATAAGAAACACAGAACCAATGCAAAGAAGAAAGCCAAGAGGTCAGAGCTAAGAGCTAAAACCTTACCCTTCCTCCTGCGGTGGTCCTACCTCTCCGAAAGAGAGCTACTTCCTGTGTTAAAGTCTTTATATAGACTTTCTGTTCTGCCTTCTCATTGGTTGTAAACCCAACCACATGACCGCCTCGTCACTGCCTGTCTGTATAGACCTCCAGGTCTTCTATGGTTGGTATTGAGATTAAAGGCGTGTGTCTCCAATGCTGGCTGTATCCCTGAACACACAGAGTCTTACCTAGCTCTGCCTACCAAGTGCTGGGATTACAAGCGTACGCCACCACTGCCCTACTTTCCTATGGCTCTAATAGCTCTGACCCCCGGGCAACTTTATTTATTAACATACAAATAACATTTTAATACAAATAAAATATCACCATAACTCTCCTAAAAGAAAACATTTAATTGTAATGCCAGCTTACAGTTTCGGAGGGTTAGTCCATTATCATCTTGATGGGACATGGTGGAGTGTAGGCAGACATGGTGCCACAGAAGGAGCTGAGAGTTCTACATCTTGACGCACAGGCAGCAGAAGGAAACTCACACTGGGTGTGGCTTGAGCATAAATGAGACCTCAAAGCCCACCCCCACAAGGACACGCTTCCTCCAACAAGGCCACACCTACTCTGCCGTGCCTGCATGGCAATTGGGCCCAAAACCTGGCGAGGGAAGTCGGGATGAACACAGCACACACCAGTCAAGTTGCAAGCATCAGGACTCGCTTTATTCTTTCTTCCCCGTCTTATATACCCTTTCAGGAGGAACAAACAAAATTGTTTATCAAGCACCCACGGTCAAGGAATGGTCAGCATGCCCCAGGAAGCCACAGCTGCCAAACCACCAGATATACCAAACAGCAAAACATCCACAGAACAGCCTGACCTCAGCGCACTCAGAACAGAGGAGGTGGGGGCGATCTTAGAGGGGTCAGAGCCATTCTGATCCCAACACTACTCCAACAAGGCCACACCTCCTAATAGTACTACTCTCTATGGCTCAAGCATTCAAACACGTGATTCTATAGGGGCCACCTCAAACCACCACAATTGGTTAGAAAAATGGGTGAGTTGTTGTAGGATAATCTTTTTGTACACTGTGAAGATGCAGCTCTGCTAAGACACCTTATGACTGGTATAATAAAGAACTGAACAGCCAACAGCAGGAGAGGATAGGTGGGACTTCTGGGAAGAGATAGGAACTATGGGAAGAAGAGAGGTGGAATTCACCAGCCAGACACAGAGGAAGTGGGACATACAGAATGGAGGAGAGGTAATGTGCCATGTGGCAGAATGTAGATTAATAACTGGGTTAATTTAAGGTTTTGTTTTATTTATTTATTTATTTATTTATTTATTTATTTATTTATCTTCAAGACAAGGTTTCTCTGTGTAGTTTTGGTGCCTGTCCTGGAGCTCATTCTATAGACCAGACTGACCTCAAACTCACAGAGAGCCACCTGGCTCTGCCTCCCGAGTGCTGGGATTAAAGGCGTGCGCCCCTGCCACCCCGCTGAATTTAAGTTTTAAGAGCTAGTTGGGAACAAGCCTAAGCTAAGGCCAAGCTTTCATACTTAATAAGAAGTCTCCCTGTCATTATTTGGGGGCTGGAGGTCCAAAGAAAGTTCAGCAACAGGTGAGCTACAGTTTCTAGCAGGGACGAAAAGCTATATATGCTTTGAAGGAGGTGACTGGGTGGTTAGGACTTGGTGACTGTGGACAGCTGGAATGTTGCAGGCCCAAAGCCAAATAAATGATCTGGGAGTATCTTTAGCCCCTAAAATAGCCACTTACTGCCTATCCAACATTCCTGTAACTCTTAGGTAAATCTTTTTTGGAATGTACAGACCTCTAACTTCCACCAGCCCAGAGGCTCAATATGTTGTCCAGTAACACACCTACTTGATGTTTCCACCAATGTGCTTTAAAAGGACCTTGATTTCTGGTGTGTGTGTGTGTGTGTGTGTGTGTGTGTGTGTGTGTGTGTGTGTATACACGCCTGCACATGTGTGTGTACCCAAGGAGGCCAGAAGAGAGCATCAGATTCCCGGGAGCCAGTATTACAGGTAGTTGTGAGCCCCAACATGGGTGCTGGGAACTGAACTTGGGTCTCTGGGTAAGCAACAAGTATTGTTAACTGCTTAGTTATTTCTCCAACCCAATTTGTGATTTTTCTGGGAGGAGGAGGGTATTGTTCTTGTTATGCCTTAGTTACTTTTTTTATTGCTGTGATAAGACACCAGGATTAGGCAACATATAAAAGAAAGAGTTGAGCTGGAGAGATGGTTCAGCCGTTAAAGGCTAGGCTCACAACCAAAAGAAAGAGTTTATTGGGGGCTTACTTACAGTTTCAGAAGGCTAGAGTCCATGATCATCATGGCCAGGAGCATGACAGCAGGCAGGCAGGTAGGCAGGCATGGCTCTGGAGCGGTAGCTGAGAGCTTTCATCTGATCAGTGAGCACAAGGCAGAGAGAGACAACTGGAAATGATGGCCTTTGAAACCTCAGAGCCCAGTGACACACCTCCTCCAAAAAGACATCCTTCTTAGTCCTTCTCAGTTTCACCAGTGGGGGACCAAGTATTCAAATGTAGGAGCCTGTGGGGGGGGGCATTTTCATTCAAACTACCACGTTGAAAACTTCATGGAACTATTACCATATAGGAACATGGTATTTGGGGCAACCTTAATCCATGTTCCTGGAGCACCCTCATCCAGGTTTGGGTTCGAAATAAACTATTTCTTATTCTCCTTGAACTGTTTTACATCAACAAATTGAGTTTTCATATGTCTACACTTGAGATGAACTACAGATGTTAAAAATATATGAATGTGGCCAGATGGTGGCTCACGCCTTTAATCCCAGCACTCAGGAGGCAGAGGCAGGCTGATCTTTGTGAGTTCAAGGCCAGCCTGGTCAACAGAATGTTGTTGGACAGGCTCCAAAGCTACACAGAGAAACCCTGTCTCAAAAACAAACAAACAAACAAAATAGGTGAATGTGTCAGGCAGTGGTGGTGCACACTATTGATCCCAGTACTCAGGAGGCAGATGCAGGCAGATCTCTTGAGTTTGAGGCCAGCCTGGTCTACAGAGTGAGTTCCAGGACAGCCAGGGATGTTACACAAAGAAACCCTGTCTCAAAAAACATACTACTTCTAATACTAATAATAATGTCTGTACAGTGTGGGAGTATATAAAGATGTGTGGTGTGTGTTGGTGTATGAAAGAAACATGTATAGTAACTTTTCTAAGCAAGCAGGTGTATTTGCATAGTTGGAATACGCCTAAACCATGAAGCAGAAATAAAGTTTAATGTGTAAACTAATTAAAAGATTGTGTTGGAAAGATGGCTCAGCAGTTAGTAGCGTTTGCAGCTCTTACAGAAGAGTTCAGTTCCCAGCACCCACACTTCATCTCAGAACCACCCCCAGCTCTAGTTCCAAGGGAACCAGCTCCCTCTTCTGACCTACACACTCATGTGTACCTGGCATACATGTGGTATAGATGTGTATGCAGGCAAAACACCCCATATGCATAATATATATATTTTTATTCATTGGTGTTTTTGCCTGCATGTATGTCTGTGTGAGGGTGCCAGAAGCCTTGGAACTGGAGTTGTGGACAGTGTGAGCTTCCATGTGGGTGCTAGGAATTGAACCCTGGTCCTCTGGAAGAACAGCCAGTACTCCTAACCACTGAGCCATCTCTCCAGCCCCCTTTCCCCCCCGAATACGTAAATATTTAAAAAAAAAAAAAAAACCAAAAGAACAAAAAACTCAAAACAAAGGATGTGCCTTTGTAACATCGGGACCAAGAAGAATTTCTTGCTGACTCAAAAAACACAAAGAAAATAGAAAAACCTTGATGAGACAAACAAAAGATAAAGTTAAATGCAAGGAAGGTCGGGTCATAAAAATCCAGAAGCTTGGGGCTGGAGAGATGGAGAACTCACTACTCTTGCAGAAGACCTGAATTCACCTCCTACGACCCAAATGGCAACTCACAACTGTCCATAATGCCAGTTTCAGGGGATCTGATGTCCACTTCTGGCCTCCAAGGGTACTAATCACTGATATAACTATACCCCCAAATACTCAAACACATAAATATTAATAATTTTAAAAAATTTTTGTTTGTCAAGACAGGGTTTCTCTGTAGCCCTAGCTGTCCTGGAACTCATTCTGTAGACCAGGCTGACTCTGACCTCGAACTCAGAGATCTGCCTGCCTCTGCCTCCCAAGTGCTGGGATTAAAGGCGTGTGCCATCATGCCCTGCTACTAATAAATGATTTTTAAATCTAGGAATTTACAAGCAAGTACAGATAAATGTGGACTTTATTTGACTCTTTGATAGCAATCTTGAAAAATCACAAGCCTTGGCATAGAATGTAGAGACACTACCTGAGAATTTAGAATTTCTTTCATAATTTTTTTCAAGATTATCAATGAATAGGTTTTGATATCACAGTACTTCAGAAGTGCAATTAATCAGATCTTTTCATGACAAACACATTTTTTAAAAATTCTGGATGGCTTAAGTTGGAAAGAAATGTGCTGGGAGGTCACTGATTTAGGGATACAGTGGAACAGGCATTGGGAAATTGGGACCAAAAAACTGAGAGGATCCCAGGGAACCTCTACAAAGAACCAAGTACCTAGCCCCAGCACCCAGCCAACAGTTGACATCCATGATGATGGACACTCAGGGCTGCAGTAAACTCAGTGCAGATGCTGTTGAGCTAAGTAAATGGAAAACTGTCTCTCCCTCTTGTGTCTCTCTTTATAAGGAAATGGATCCTTCCCTGGGATCATAGACATTTTCGGAGTTGGAGGTGGCCTTCTGGAGTATCGGGCTAGTCTGCTGGCTGGGAAGGGTTTTGCTGTCCTGTCCTGGCTCTGGCTTATTATAACTACGATGACCTCCCCAAGGACATAGATACCCTTCACCTGGAGTACTTTGAGGAAGCCGTGAACTACCTGCTCAGACACCCTCAGGTTGGCTGTTACTTTTGTCTTTTGGTTTAGAAACATCCATCCACCAAGGCAGGATTTTCAATCTAGTTGCTAAGGCACAGGGTGGGGGGCCCACTCCCACTTTTACCCCAGGGTACTGCACTGTTGAGGAGGGAGAAATGAGAAATAGTTAGATAGAAATATAGAGGGGAGAGAGAGACAGAAACACAGGATGGCTCGGAAGGGCCTGGATCCTTAACCACCGGCCCCTTCTGTCTCTTCTAAAGGGCTTTTTAAAGGAATGCCAAGGGGTGGAGCAAAAGACCTGCCCACAGCACAGACCCTTCTGTACAGACCCTTCCGAGCTAACCTGGTAACCACACACATGGTCAAGCAATCCTCTAATGCAGCTCTGTTGGGTAAAGCAAGCTCAGATCTCACTAGGAAACCTTTGTGGACCTCCACAGCACAGTGATATAATTAAATATTAGATTGTTTTAAAAAATTTTATGTATATGAGTATTTGGCCTGCATGCATGTTTTGTGAACCACATGTGTGCCTGATACCTGTGAAGGCAAGAAGAGGGTTTTGTATCCCTTGAACTGGAATTACAGACAGTTGTGAGCTGCCACAGAGTGGATGCTAAGCACTGAACCATTTCTCCAGCCCCCAATATTTAGTCTTTTCCAAGGTCAAAAAAGGAAAGTCAATTTTTTAACTAGATAAGACATAGAGTTGGCTGGAAGTCTGACAATGGAAACACATAGACAAGAGCCTGATATCATGGTTCGTCCCAAAAGGAGGCTACCTGGGGTATGACACAGTCAGTGTTAAGATTAGAGAAGGCCAAGGTAAACCACAGCTGGCCTGGGGCCCTGAGCGGCATCATTGCTTTGCTTGAGTGTGTCTCCAGGCTCTGGTTTTGTCCTGAGCACCAAGTGGCTCACACTTGTGAAGCCCTACAGGAGGACCTACCCTTAACTGACAAACATCCTTCACTGGGCAGACAGTAGAGGAGTGAGTCAGGGCTACAAGTGAGGAAGACAAAATCAGGTCCACGTGAGGTCAGAGTGGAGTGTGGGGCAAGGCGGGGGACCGATGTGGAAAACAGAAAATCACATTCAGTGTGAACAAGGAAACAAAGAGGCCACTCATGAAGCCCAGCAGAAGTGAGAGCTGACAGGAGGAGCCTCATTTTGCAAGGGTTGAAAGTTTCCCTGTTAGGCTGGGCGGGTGGTGGCGCACGCCTTTAATCCCAGCACTCGGAAGGCAGAGCCAGGCGGATCTCTGTGAGTTCGAGGCCAGGCTGGTCTACAAAGCAAGTTCCAGGAAAGGCGCAAAGCCACACAGAGAAACCCTGTCTCGAAAAACCAAAAAAAAAGAAAAAAAAGAAAGTTTCCCTGTTAAGCAGTAGAGTCGTTGTCTGGGAACTTGTCCTATCAATTATGGTTTTGTAAACCTTTCAGTGCCTGCTACCACTTATGTGTTAGAAGAAAATTGATACAGAAGGAAATAGTGGGCAGGTCTGCCAAGGAGGTTTTCTTTATACATGCCTCTCCATGATTTTGTAATATTTATATATACCATTAAATAAGTACCTTTATAATGATCTCAAATAACTCTTTGATAAAAGTAACACTAATTTCAGTTTTGGAGACTTTTGTTTCTCTCTGTTCTGGCTAGTTTTAGGTCAACTTGAACAAGCTAAAGTCATTGGAGAGGAGGAGGCCTCCACTGAGAAACTGCCTCTGTAAGATGGTTCTGCAGGGAAGCCTGTGGAGCATTTCCTTAATTAGTGATGTGGGGGGACCCAACCAATTGTGGGTGGTGTCACCCCTGGGCTGGTGTTCCTGGGTTCTCTAAGAAAGCAGACTGAACACGCCATGAAGGGTAAGCCCGTCAGCAGCACTCCTCCATGGCCTCTGCATCAGCTCCTGCCTCCAGGTTCCTGCCCTGTTTGAGTTCCTGTCTTGACTTCCTTCAAAGATGGGCTATGATGCGGATATGCAAGGCAAATAAACCCTTTCCTCCCCAACTTGCTTTTGGTCATGGTGTTTCATCACAGCTATGGTAACCCTAACTAAGACAATTTCTTTCTCTTCTTCTGTACGTTACGTATGTGTCTCACTCAGACTCTTAAACACAACAGAATATTACCTGCGTTTACTTTAATACCATCAACTTACATGAATGTAGTGCCCTCAAGTATAAAAGCACCATAGGAAAAGAGCTAAGCTTTTCTTGACTTATCCACATGCTTCCTTTGACATATTCATGCTTAGGAATGAGCCTGTTAATTCTCATTTGAGCTTCATGTAGACCAGGGGTCTTAGAGTTGAGCCTCATCTTACCACTAGGGACATTGATTTGAAGAGACTTAATCACCTTTCAAAAGCCAGGATGGTGCAGAGGGAGATTCAGGCTAGGCTACCTTGCATCAATAGGTTGTCACCACTAACTGTCCTACCCTCCAGATGATCTCATTCCCTTTCTTCTCTCTGTCTCTTTCTTAGGTCAAGGGACTGGGGATTGGCCTGCTGGGGACTTCCAAAGGGGCTGAACTCTGCCTCTCCATGGCCTCTTTCCTGAAAGGAATCACGGCTGCTGTCATAATCAATGGCTCTATGGCCAATGTTGTTGGAACATTACACTATAAGGATGTGACCCTGCCCTCTTTATGCATACATGTAGATCGTATCAGGGTGACCAAAGATGGCCTTAAAGATATTTTGGATGTCCTGAATTGCCCTTTAGAAGGACCTGACCAGCAGAGCTTGATTCCTGTGGAAAGGTCAGACACGGCCTTCCTGTTGCTTGTAGGTCAGGATGACCGCAACTGGAAGAGTGAGTTCTATGCCAATGAGATCTCCAAACGCTTACAGGCCCATGGGAAGGAGAAGCCCCAGGTCATCTGCTATCCCCAAACAGGGCACAATATTGAACCCCCTTACTTCCCACTGTGCAAGGCTTCCCTGCATGCCTATTTTAACATGCCTGTCGTCTTTGGAGGGGAGCCCA
Organism: Peromyscus californicus insignis; assembly: GCF_007827085.1. NCBI lineage: Eukaryota > Metazoa > Chordata > Mammalia > Rodentia > Cricetidae > Peromyscus > Peromyscus californicus. The sequence continues at coordinate 71,337,633 of NW_026294447.1, read as the reverse complement.
GGGCTCAAGCCATGGCCCAGGTGGATGCATGGCAGAAACTCCAGACTTTCTTCCACAAACATTTGGGTGGTGAAATGAGGACAATCCCAGCAAAACTGTGATTTTTTTTTTTTTTTTGAATAGTGACATTTCTGATCCCTCCTGAGCAGGGCTGCCACTGTTAGGATGTGTATCCATTTTTTTCTCCCTTTAATAAAGTCTTGAAGTCTTCCTTACTGGTTGAAGGACAGCATCTTTCCTACTTTCTTATGGTGCTGAGGATGGAGCCCAGGGCTTGTGCATGGTAGGCTAGCACTCTGCCACTGGGCTATCCCACTCTACCTTAGAGGGCAGTGATTCATTTATTTTTTTTAATTTTTCATGTAATATATTTTTATCACATTTTCTCCTCCTGCAACTCCTCCCAGAATCTCCCCACCCAACTCTGTATTCTCTCACTTTCAAAACCAAACCAAACCGTAAAAGCAAAAAATCAAAACAAACAACCATGCACACACACACACACACACACACACACACACACACACACACACCAACCAAACAAATGAAAAACCATGGGGTTCATTTGTGTTAGCCAGCAACTGGGCATGGGACCTACCCTGGACTGTAGTTGACATGCAGTCACACTTCATTCGAGAAAACTGATTTTCTGTTTGTCACTGGGTATCAATTCTAAATAGCTTCTTGGTTAGGAGTGGGGCCCCATGTCCACTTTCCCCTCTCAGGGCTACGATCCCATCTGACTTGAACCTGTGCAGGTCTTGTAAGTCCTGCTCCAGTCTCTGTGAGTTCATATGTCTATTAATTCTGTCATGTCTGGGGGGAGACTCAGCATATTGTCCCTTTCAGTGGCCTGCATTGTGGAGCTCAGGCTTGTAAACAGGGACTATGGGAGAAGGCTCTGGGACAGGGAAATGGTTGCATGCACTCCAAGACTTGGTAGTGCCAAGCACTATGGCCACTGCCAGCAACTAGTGGTGTGGGACAGGAACATTCAGAGGCTGCTCGTTGTAGCTAATAGGTTTCTCCACCAACACAGTAAGCCAGATCAAACTGAACTGAAAAAGTATAACAGGGATATTTGAGCAAAGCAACCCCTGGGTGGGTTCTCCTGTCCCAAAGATCAAGGCCAGAGATGTCTCACCACCGAACTAAAGCAGGGAGATTTTATGGATTGTAGGTGAGGGGTGATAAGGTGTCCACCACAGCTGGGTTTGTGCCCAAGTATGGTCAAAAACCAAGGGCTTAGGTGGGTGCCGTGTGATATTTTTATCGTGTTCTGACAAATAAAGCTTGCTTGGAGTCAGAGGGCAGAGCTAGCCACTAGCTCACCAAAATTAACCACAGAGGTTTTGGAGGACTGTAGACAGACAGGACAGGAAGGAAGTAGTAAGGTGGGGCAAAGAGGGATCTCGGCCTATTTGGAGGAAGGAATGGAGCAGATGGGAAGGACTGGTGGCTTCTCTACTCTGATCCTTCAGGTTCTTACCCCGATATCTGACTCCTGAATTTTTATTGATAAAGAATAATTAGAATAACACTTCAGGTAGAGACCTAAGCAGCTAGTAACTTCAGAGGAGGAAGCTGCAGTAGCCACCAAGAATGTGGAACTGAGTTTTTTGGCAGGGTTTGGAGAGAGAGACAGGAATGGGGCTTTCTAGATCATGGAGGGGTGGGCCGGAGGTGCCAACCAAACAGTAGCCCGCCTCTTAAAAGTAGCACTGAGAGAGATACAGAGAAAAAATCTTGACAGTTTTAGATGCTGTGTACTGGCTTTTGAACTACCTGACTTAAATAACTCTGGGGGTTTGAATAGAAATGGCCCCATAGACTCATGAACTTGAATGCTTGGCCCAAAGGAAGTGGCACTATTAGGAGGTGTGGCTTTGTTGGAGGAAGTGTATCACTGTGGGGGCTTTGAGGTCTCACATGCTCAAGCTGTGCTCAGTTTGGGACATAGTGCACTTCCTGTTACCTGCGGATCGAGATGTAGAACTCTCAGCTCCTTCTCCAGCACCATGTCTGCCTGCATGCTGTCATGTCCCACCATGATGATAATGGACTAAACCTCTTAAACTGTAAGCTAATACCAATAAATGTTTTCCTTTGTAAGAGTTGCTGTGGTCATGGTGTCTCTTCATAGCAACAGAAACCCTAAGAAAGACAATACCCAGCAATTTTTACTCTAAAAAAACAACCCCCCAAAAAATACATAACAAAAAATCCTTGTAATTAACTGAGATTACATAATAAAGATTCCTTAACTGAGATCACCAGGGTCTGAAAACTTGGAATTCAGACTTTGTAGCCTGGCTCTTGCAAGCTACAGGGCACCTGGCAGCTGACCCTGAGGTAGAGAAGGTGTTTACAAAGCAATTGGCTTAAAAAAAAGAAAACAAGACTTGTAAAGAGACACGAGTACTTAAATTTATAAAAACAAAACAAAACAAAACACGGTTCAACCCATCCCCTCTGCTAATGTGGGACAAGACTGCTTGTGTCTTCCCTCAAGGTGTGGAATGGCTGTCAGACCAGGGGGAAGGGAGAGAGACAAGAGCATAACTCCACCCTCATCAGGACCAGATTGTCCTTTACTCAGAACAATGAGGACAAAACCTCTCTGCGGACATGGAGGCTGTGCCCGTGGCGCAAGGGGCAGGAGGTTTTGTAGAGTTAGAAGGGGAAGTGCCTATCAGGGTGGGAGTCCAGCTCTGCAGTTTCGCATGAGGAGCGCTTGTGCTGAGTAATAGCCTTGGTGCCTATCAGGGTGGGAGTCCACTGGGAAATGTGTTGGCCTTGGTTCCAACTCTGCAGTTTCAGTTGAGGAAATGTTTGAGCTGAGCAATAGCCTTGGACACAGGGATCTTGGTTTCAGATAGGAACCATGTGCGCTAGCAGGTATCCTTGAGCATGGGAAGCTCTGTCAGGACTTGCCAGATGGAGACATTTTTACCCTTTAACAGTCACTTTGGGTCCAGTGAAGAGCCTGATTCCATGTATGAAGAGGCCAGGGATTGGGAAATAACAGTCGCTGTATTTCTGAGATGTCTGGCAATCTTATTCATGTAGCCGAGTCCGGTCAGGGGAAAAGCCTATGGACTCTATTAATAATCCCCTCCATTTGGAGGGTTACTACGCTAACCACTTGGAGTCCCCACGAGCTCCATCCAAACATTTGCAGCAGGCTCCATCTCTACCTTAAATAAGATTTACTATATCCCATGGATTACCAACGCGAGATTGGGAGTGGACCAGGATGACAGAGAAAAGGCGTGAAGCACCACTCCAACTTCCACAGCAGCAGACAGCCCTTTAATAGAGACAGTGACCACAGCAACCTCACGGCAGGTGAAAGGATGATAAACAGCGCTGGTTACCAGCTGAAAAGTCTGGAGCCACAGCCACGACTACCTAGTGACAGAGAGCTTTATTTGGGGCAAGAGGGGACCAAGCCTGGGGAGGAGAGGGAGAGAAAGAAAGAGAAAGATGGTGGGGGAGAGGGAGGGGGAGGGAGAGAGAGCAGAGAGAGAGAATGAGGTCTGCATCCGGCTTTTAAGGCGCTGATTGTGTGACCATGCTGCCTGTACGAGTCGCCAGTGCCCACTGCTGACATAGGACGCAAAACCCTGAATTTCGCATGCGCAGTCACAGGGAGCTGGAGTAAGGGCAGAATTCTAACAGCAGGAATGGAGCCTGTGAGCCTCAGCACGAGGGGCCTGAGGTTTTGTAGGGTTTGAAAGTGGAAGGGTGTTGGATTTGAGAACAGAGTAATGAAATAAAAGGCAGGAAGGAGACCAAGGTCTGCCCTCAACAGATGGGACTGTTTCCTAGCACCGCAGCAAGTGACAGCAGCAACCCTCAGAATGGACGTTGTCCAAATGGGAGGGAGGAGATGGTCAAGCACTTAGAGGTGTGGGCAAGGCGCTTGGGTGCGAGGAAGTGAGTACAGCTGCGAGGGTATGTGCGAGTTAAGATGTTGTTTGGGGCTTTTTGCTCTTTTTAGGGGGCCCGCCACCCAGCTCCCAAACAAATCACACACAGAGGCTATTCTTACGTAGGAATGCCCGGCCTTAGCTTGGCTTTTTTCTTGCCAGCTTTCCTTAAATTATCCCATCTACCTTTTGCACCTGGGCTTTTTCTGTTCTCTTACTTCTGTAAGTCTTACTCTTATTGCAGGGCTGGCTGGGTGGCTGGGTGGCAAGGTGGCTGGCCCCTGGAGGCCTCCTCCTTCTCTGGCTACTTCCTCTTTTCACTCTTCCATCTCTTTTTTACTCCCAGATTTCTCCCTATATATATTCTCTCTGCCTGCCAGCCCCGCCTATCCTTACTCCTCCTTGCTATTGGCCGTTCAGTCCTTTATTAGACCACCAGTTGTTTTAGACAGGCACAGTAACACAGCTTCACAGAGTTAAACAAATGCAGCATGAACAAAAGTAACACACCTTAAAATAACATTCTGTGCTGGGTGTTGGTGGCGCACACCTTTGATCCCAGCACTTGGGAGGCAGAGGCAGGCGGATCTCTGTGAGTAGTAGAAACTTAGTAACCACTGGGCCATTAGGGTTGAGTAGAGTGAGTCACAGGAGTGGGCATCTCTAGTTTTCTCTTTGAAGGATGGGTTTGGACTTTTTCTTGCATGCTTTGTCTATGGGTTTTTTGAAAACAGGATCTCTCTATGAATTGCAGACTGGCTTGGAATTGCAGTGTTCCTCCAGTTTTTTGAGAGAGGTTTGCTTTCCGCAACTAGATGACATGTGACCAAATATTGGGCTCACTCCAACTTGGACTTTCTAAACTTCAAAAACTGTAAGACATAAATCTCTTTTCTTTATAAATTACCCAACCTTATGTATTTCTCTAGAGAAGCAAAAATAGCTTAAAATAAAAGTAACACGGTATTTAAAAGTTTTTTTTTGTTGTTGTTGTTGTTTATAAAACAAAAACTGCTACTGAATCCACGCAAAGGCCGGACTTTGCCTCAATTTTATTTACCTAGTGTCCTCAACACCACGTGCTCAGAATCCTCTGCCCTGGCTCAGCCCCACTGCTACTTTGACCTCTCCTGTCACCCGGGAGACATCAGCCCGATTTCTGTCCTTTTCGTATTCGGGACGAGACCCGCCAGGTCGGCTCCACAGCAGGCCAGGCTCCTCTCGGGACCCGCGTGCCCTTCCCGGTGACCTGCAGCCTCTGAGCTCCCAGCTCCCCATGGCGGCGGCGGCGGCGACGCTGAGCCTGGAGCCCGCGGGCCGCAGCTGCTGGGACGAGCCGCTGAGCATCGCCGCGCGCGGCCTGGCCCCCGAGCAGCCCGTCACGCTGCGCGCCGCCCTGCGCGACGAGAAAGGCGCGCTCTTCCGCGCCCACGCGCGCTACCGCGCCGACGCCCACGGCCGGCTGGACCTGGCGCGCGCGCCCGCGCTGGGCGGCAGCTTCGCGGGGCTCGAGCCCATGGGGCTGCTCTGGGCCCTGGAGCCCGAACGGCCTTTCTGGCGCCTGCTCAAGCGCGACGTGCGGACGCCCTTCGTGGTGGAGCTGGAGGTGCTGGACGGCCACGAGCCCGACGGCGGCGGGCGGCTGCTGGCGCGGGCGGTGCACGAGCGTCACTTCATGGCTCCCGGGGTGCGGCGCGTGCCCGTGCGCGAGGGCCGTGTGCGCGCCACGCTCTTCCTGCCCCCAGGTGAGCGGCCTCCCTCCTGTGCTTGCAGCCCGGGATGCTTCGTGGGGGCGGTGCCTGGGCCCTTCTTCCCTGGCTCCTGTTGTGCCCAGTTCATGACCCCCAGAGAGACCACCAAGGACGACTGTACCAGAATGCAGAAGCAAGGTTTATTTCCCTTACAAGTGGCGACAGGGAACTCATCTCAAGCACTCACTGGCCGAAGCGCAGTGAGGCAGGGAGAAGTTACTCTTTTTTGGGGGAAGTTAGTTTTTATAGGCAAAAACCATAAAATTTCTTAGAGAGGAGGGGGTTAGTACGGGTCCATCCTTGATTGGTCCAGTTTTTCCCGGGCCTGGACTTTGTCTTATTTCAGCTTATCTGTTTGCCCTGTCAGGAATTTTACAACCCATCTCCAGGGTCTGGTCATGTTATCTCTGGAGAGGGGCATCTTGTGGGTAAACAGTCACCACCAGACATCCTGACTTTGTTCTTTTGAAAACACCTGACTTCACCCTCTCCAGGAAGGGGGAACTGACTCAGTTCTGTTTATTTTTAAGATATCTCTTCCCTCAGCTCTTTTGAGTTTCTGGGGGAACTGTGTCTGGGTCTTTGGTGGGGGTCTTCCATTCCCCCCTTCTATTGGCCCTAGAGGGGCTCAATCATGGGCCCCTAACTTGTTCTAACTTAAGAGATTCCCATGTTCTCACTTCGGGGTCTGCAGATGACTCATATTCAGTGGTCCTGAGTTGAGTATAACCCCATCGTACCATGAGTTGTGTGGTGCCCAGCCTCTGTTTCATAAATTGTACTAGTCTGTTAAGGATACAGGGCCCGAAGATAAGTAAGATAATAAGAATCATGGCAGAGCCTATTAGACTACAAATTAGTTAAAAATGGCCATTCCCCTGCATTTCAGCCTTATCTGAAGAGGGAACATGGGACGACGTATTCTCTTCTGGAACTGCTTTGAGCTGACATTGGGGCGCAATTGTCGGAGGCCCCCAGAAGACTGAAAAGCTGGTCAAAGACTGGGCAAGGGGCATTTGTCAGTAGCATGTAGCTACCTGACCCCATAGGGACAGGGAAGAATCATGTTAGCTGGGCTGGTCCGCATCAGCTTTTAGCAAGTCTGGAGATCACAGTCGTCTGGAGCAGTGTAGTCAGCAACTGAAACTTGGAGGTGTCTGCCAACCAAGTGGAGATCTGTTGAGACAAATTTAAACTAGGAACAGAAGTTAAAATTTATGAACTTATTTGGAACCCTTAGGTACATACCCTTAGTAATGGGAAAAGCAGGAGTCTCAAGACCTCAAGAGAGGAAAAATACCATCTTTAGGAATACTTATCTGGGGTCCTTTCGACCTCTGTGAAGTGGATGTAGGTTTTATGACTCTTTTGATCCTTTGAGGCCTACTTACAAAATGACATAAAAGTTTTAGATACATTAGTATTACCAATCTGTACTGAAATCCATATTGTAGACAAAGCAGGTAATGGGTATCTGTAAAACAGCAGAAGTGGACTCATACCTTTGAGTCCCAACAAGAACTACAGATTTGGGTTAAAAGCATGTGCATTTTTCTTCTGTCCAGAAAGCCAGGTATAAATTGGCCAGAGATTTTTGACCTGATGAGAAGCACTTTTAGGTTTACATTTAGATATATTTAGATGACATCTAAAATGTTGAGCTTGTGACTGAACAGGCACTATGTCTGCCTGCATGCTGGCATGCTTACAGCCATGACAAGAATGGACTAAATCTCTGAAACTCTAAGCAAGTTCCCACAATTAAATGTTTTCCTTTATAAGAGTTGCCATGGTCATAGTGTCTCTTCACAGCAATAAAAACCCTAACTAAGAAAGATGCGTACCTTGAAAATTACAAGCCTTGGGCTGCAGAGAGGGCTCAGCAGTTAAGAGCATTGGCTGCTCTTAGAGGGTCTGTGGGTTCAATTCTCAGCATCCACACGGCAGTACACGACTGTCTAACTCCAGGTATAGGTGATAGAACTCACTCTACTGGCATCCTTGGGTACCAGGCACACAACTAGTACACATATATGCATGCAAGTAAAACATCCAGTCACATAAAATAAGAAAAAATTTTTAAATATTTATTTACATATTATGTGCACAGAAGAGGGCACCAGATCTCATTACAGATGGTTGTGAGCCACCATGTGGGAATTGAACTCAGGACCTCTGGAAGAGCAGTCCGTGCTCTTAAACTCTGAGCCATCTCTCCAGCCCCAAAATAAGAAATTTTTAAAAATAATTTTTAAAAGCTACAAACCTTGGTACAGAATATGCAGACATCACCTAACAATGTAGAAGTCCTTTAAAGATTTCTTTTACAGGTAAACCAATGGTAGGCTGCTGTGGAATAATCCTTCTGTACATTGTGAATATGTATTACTCTCATTGGTTTAATAAAGAAGCTGACTGGCCAATAGCTGAACAGGATAAGGTAGGACAGTCCTTCAAAATTCCCTGCTTCACAGGAAACTCTGTCAGATATGGTAGGCCAACAGGTCAGAGGTGGATGCCCCATCATTGCAGAGGATCCTTGGGAGACTGTCCAGGCAACCAGCTGTTTCTGTCATTTCTCACATTTTCTTGAAAATCACTTGCCTGCACTTTTTGCTTATTCAGGTAATATTGTTTCCTTCTCAGGTATTTGATGGAGTTAAAGACGAGATAGTTATAGTTATAATTATAGTTTTCCTTAGTTATGATAAAAGATAAGTTAGATATAAACCTTTGGACTCACAAAGATAAGATAGGAGATAGAGTATTTTATTTAATTTTGTCAAATACAATCAGACATTATAACTGTAATTCTTACTTGATAATTGTTTTTGTTGTATATAGTTTTTCTATACTAAGGGTAAAACTTTCCTTTTTAACTAGACAAAAAGGAGGAAATGCTGTGGAATAATCCTCTTGTACACTGTAAAGATTTGTCACTCAAATTGGCTTAAGAAAATACTGATTGGCCAGTAGCCAGGCAGGAATCTTACATGGTACAACTAAACTAGGGATGATGGGAAGGAGAAGGGCAGAGTGAGGAATCACCAGCCAGACACAGAGGCACAGGAGATGAACATGCCATGCTACTAAAGGTACAAACACATGGCAGGGCATAAATGAGGAATATGGGTTCACTTAAAATGGAAGAGCTAGTTAGTAATAAGTGTGAGCTATTGGGCAAGCATTTATAATATACAATTCGCCGGGCAGTGGTGGCGCACGCCTTTAATCCCAGCACTCGGGAGGCAGAGTCAGGCGGATCTCTGTGAGTTCAAGGCCAGCCTGGGCTACCAAGTGAGTCCCAGGAAAGGCGCAAAGCTACACAGAGAAACCCTGTCTCAAAAAACCAAAAAAAAAAAAAATATATAATATACAATTCATATTAAGCCTCTGTGTGGTAATTCTGGAAGTGGTATTTGGGAACAGGTAGTCAGTACATTAAACTTCCATTTACACTAGGCTTTGATAACTTAATAGTTGAAAAATCAAATAATCATATTTTGATTACAAGCATCAAAAACAGACTTGGGGTGGTTTAAGTAGGAAAAGAACATATTGGAAGGGTTATAGATGTAAGAAAACAATTGATAAATAATTTGGAAATTTGGGACCAGCAAACTGAGAGGATCCAAGGAAGGTTGAACAAGGAGCCATGCATCTAGTCCCAGCACCCAGACAGCAAGTGATATCCATAAAGATGGGCACTCAAGAGTTACCAGGGACTCAGTGCAAATGCTGTTGAACTGACTAAATGGTAGACTGCCACTCCCTCTCCTTTACTCAGAAGCCCTGGGCTGCTCAGACCAAGGAGGTCTTCTCTCAGTAGGAAAGGAGGTTTGGATTCCCATAACTCCCCTTCCTTGCTCCCACTTAAATGAAAATGAACTCTAAAATTCATTAGAGGACTATTGTTTTTGTTTTCCTAAGGAAATGGACCCTTTCCTGGGATTATAGACATTTTTGGACTTGGAGGCGGCCTTCTGGAGTATCGGGCTAGTCTGCTGGCTGGGAAGGGTTTTGCTGTCATGGCTCTGGCTTATTATAAATACGATGACCTCCCCAAGAGCTTGAAGATCCTTCACCTGGAGTACTTTGAGGAAGCTGTGAACTACCTGCTCAGGCACCCTCAGGTTGGCTGTTATTTTTGTCTCTTGGTTTAGAAACTATGTTCCTAAAACACACCCCCACACACACCAAGGTAAGCCTATCAACCCAGTTGCTCAGACATTGTGAGACAATCCAATCTTCATTTTCAAAGTAGAAAGAAAAGCAAATTTCTCAACTGGAAGAAGTTTCAGGGCATTGATCTGGTCAGGCAGTCTGATGACTGAATACCTCAGATAAAGGGAGGTATTGTGGTTTGTCTGGAAAGGGAGCCTCCTGGGACATGGACACATTTGGCACATAGTGGAAGATGGCAGGTTGGACAGGTGTCTCAGCCTTTAAGATCACTTGCTGATCTTCCAGAGGACCATGGCTGGGTTGCCAGTACCCAGGACAAGTGGCTCATAACTGCCTGTAACTCCAGCTCCAGGGAATAGATGAGTATAGCTGTGCACACAAAGACATAGATGGAGAAACACACACACACACACACACACACACACACACACACACACACACACACACCTAATTAAAAAAATCTGGCTTGGCTGAGGGATATCACAGCTGGGCTGGGGCCCTGAGCGGCATCATTGCTTTGCTTGAGTGTGTCTCCAGCCTCTGGTTTTGTCCTGAGCACCAAGTGGCTCACACTTGTGAAGCCCTACAGGAGGACCTACCCTTAACTGACAAACATCCTTCACTGGGCAGACAGTAGAGGAGTGAGTCAGGGCTACAAGTGAGGAAGACAAAATCAGGTCCACGTGAGGTCAGAGTGGAGTGTGGGGCAAGGCGGGGACCGATGTGGAAAACAGAAAATCACATTCAGTGTGAACAAGGAAACAAAGAGGCCACTCATGAAGCCCAGCAGAAGTGAGAGCTGACAGGAGGAGCCTCATTTTGCAAGGGTTGAAAGATTCCCTGTAAGAAGCAGTAGAGTCCTTGACTGGGTGGTTCTGGTTTTGTAAACATTTCAGTGAAAGCCTAGTAGTGTTCCTACAGAGTCCCACTGCCTCACTCTACAATCATGAAACAGTGTAACTTCAGTAGCCCTGTCCCCACTCTGCAAAGTCTATCACTGGTTTTGAATTTAAACAAAAAGTCTTCAAAGTCTCATTCCCCTCAACACTCTTTTTAAAAAACAAGAAACTCTTTGTTTGAAGCATCACTTTCTTCCCCAGTACCTACACGTGCATCTTGAACTCTTGCTCATAGCCAGAATCTTACCTCACTTTACCAGGATGCTTATTGGATGATCATGAAGTCATGTGAATGTAGAGCCCACCACTGTAAATTCATCACAGATAAAAAAGAAAAGATTTTCCTGCCTTTTCCACATGGTATTGCAGAATATTCCTTTCCACTGTGTGAAGATATGCCCCTGTGATTGGTTTAATAAAACCTGAATGGCCAATAGCTAGGCAGGAAGAGGTTAGGCAGGACTTCTGGAGATAGAGAGGTCTTGGGGAGAATAAAGTTAGAATAGCCAGCCAGGCACAGAGGAAGCAGGATGGGCAGTACAGAGTAGAGGTAACCAATCCATGGAAAGGAACATAGAATAAAGCAGACAGGTTAACTTAAGTTATAAGAACTAGTTAGGAACAAGTCTAAGATAAGGCCAAGCATTCATAATTAATAAGAAGTCTGTGTGGTTATCTGAAAGCTGGCAGTGGAGGGGTGGGTGCAGAGAAAGAGTACTTACACCATGGGACATAGAGGTGAGCCTCATCTTACCACGAGGGACCTCATCTGAAGAGACTTTATCACCTTTCAAAAGCCAGGATGGTGCAGAGGGAGATTCAGGCTCAGGCCACCTTGCATCCATAGGTTGTCACCACTGTCCTACCCTCCAGATGAACTCATTCCCTTTCTTCTCTCTGTCTCTTTCTTAGGTCAAGGGACCGGGGATTGGCCTGCTGGGGACTTCCAAAGGGGCTGAACTCTGCCTCTCCATGGCCTCTTTCCTGAAAGGAATCACAGCTGCTGTCATAATCAATGGCTCTATGGCCAATGTTGCTGGAACATTATACTATAAGGATGAGACCCTGCCCCCTTTGGGCAGTAATCTAAATCGAATCAGGGTGACCAAAGATGGCCTTAAAGATACTTTGGATGTTCTGAATTGCCCTTTAGAAGGACCTGACCAGAAGAGCATCATCCCTGTGGAAAGGTCAGACACGGCCTTCCTGTTGATTGTAGGTCAGGATGACCAAAACTGGAAGAGTGAGTTCTATGCCAATGAGATCTCCAAACGCTTACAGGTCCATGGGAAGGAGAAGCCCCAGATCATCTGCTACCCAAAAGCAGGGCACTATATTGAGCCCCCTTACTTCCCACTGTGCAAGGTGGGCATGCACGCCTCCTATAGCATGCCTGTCATCTTTGGAGGGGAGCCCAGGGCTCAAGCCATGGCCCAGGTGGATGCATGGCAGAAACTCCAGACTTTCCTCCACAAACATTTGGGTGGTAAAGAGGCGACAATCCCAGCAAAACTGTGATTTTTTTTTTTTGAGTAGTGACATTTCTGATCCCTCCTGAGAAGGGCTGCCACTGTTAGGTTGTGTATGCATTTTTTTCCCCTTTAATAAAGTCTTGAAGCTATCCCCACAAAGGTTTTATAGACTGTCTTCCTTATTGGTTGGAGGACAGAGTGAGCGGTTCCTACTTTCTTACGGTGCGGAGGATGGAACCCAGGGCTTTTGCATGGTAGGCTAGCACTCTGCCACTGGGCTGTCCCACTCTACCTTAGAGGGCAGCGATTTGAAAGAAACTTGAGAGGTTGAGAAGCATGTTTGCTCCCTGGTACAGCATGCAGCAGGCAACTTCAGTTCCAGGATGAGAAGTGAGGAACATGGACCAGCACTGCCTGCGATATAATGCAGTCAATAACTATTTGCTAAAGGATGGTTAATAAACACATCTTTGTCTACAAGAAAGCATATGCTGTAGCCCCTTGTGTTTGTGGGTTCCACACTGCCGAGTCTACCATCTGTGGATTGAACTCATATGAAAACAGCACTGTGTCTATACTGAACGTACAGGGGCCTTTTAGGGCCATTAATCCTTAAACTTGTTGTAACTGAAAAGGAACTATTTGTACAGTGTTTGTGTTCCACTTAGGGACATAAATATGGTGGATGTGATCTTAACATTTTAAAGATTTTCAGATTACATGCCAATTCCACCCCACTATATATCAAGTACATGAATCACTGCAGTTTTGGAGTCCAGGTACCAATCCCCCATGAATGCCAACTAAACAACTGTACTATCAAAATCATTATAATATCTGATTTGAGTTTCTCTTCTTAGAATGGAAGTCATAACACTTTAGTTACAAATAATTTACTAGTTAAATATAAAACTGATGAAATACTTAAAGCTGATAAACATCTACTTTTGTGATATCTTTTCAAATGAATAAGGAGTCTTCTAGCAAAGAAACTATTTGTGTTCCTGTTAATACTATAGTCACACAGCTTTAGTGTTTCAACAGTTAATTAAATATTTAGATTGGGAGTATGTGATTTTTAACAATGATAATTATAAAATATGTAAAAATGAGACAACCTATTATAAATAGCTCAATAAACCTACATGTGTCTTAAGCCCTTAACTGTATATAAAATAAAGTGCCTTAATTTATTATGTTCTGATTCCTTAATTTTACTTATTTATTTTATTTTGATTTTTTGAGATAGGGTTTCTCTGTATGGCAGCCGTGGCTGTCCTAGAACTCACTCTGTGGATGAGGCTGGCCTTGAACTCATAGAGATCGGCTTGTCTCTACCTCCTGAATGCTAGGATTAAAGGTTTGAGCCACCACTGCCCTGCTCTTAATTTTTTTTTTAAAAGGCAATCGAATCCTGATATATAATTTCCTTTTGACTCTCAAAAACATTGGATGTTTGTTTTAGCTAGAAGTTCTCCTGTGTCCTACCCAGTCCTGCAGCCACTCAGAACCAAGTAAACACATAGAGGCTTATATCAATTACAAATTGCATGGCCATGGCCTATGGCTCCGTTTTCTTGCTAGCTGGATCTTATAACTAAACTCGGCCCATTTCTATTAATCTATATGTCATCACGTGTTCTGTGGCTTTACCTGTGTGCCATTACGTGCTGCTCCTTGGATGGTGGGATGGCGTCTCTTCCGCCTCTGCTTTCTTCTTGTCTCTTTCCTAGATTTCACGCCTGCATCTAAGCTGCGTTTCCATAGGCCAAACAGCTTTATTTATCAACCAATCAGAGCAACACATACTCATAGCACACAGAGAGACATCCCACAGCAGTTTGTTACAGTTTCAACAGGAGTATCCTCCATGGTTACTTTGTTAAAGATTTGGTTGCCAGCGAACTGGCTTTTGGGGATGATCATATCTTTGACACTCTGACTTAATCAATGAATTGATCCTTTGTTGGATTACTGATGCAATGACATCACTGGGAAGAGGGACCCCACTGGAGGAAGTGTGTCACTGGAGGCACTCCATGAAAGGACGCAGCTTGTCCTGGCCCCTTGGTCCACTCTCTGCTTCCCTAGCATGAAAGCTTTGTTCCTGCACACCCTCCCTCACGATGCGCTTGCTCACAGGCCAAGAACCCATGAAGCCAGAGATTACACCAACACCTCTGAAATCAGGCCAAAATTAATTTGCCCTCCTTTTAATTTGTTTCTCTAAGGTTTTTGTCACTGAAATAAAAAGTGTCCCCTCTGTTCATCACCAACCATGTGCTTCTCACTGAGTACTGGGCAGTCTGTAGGGCTAATATGCTCTTCATTCTACAGGTAAGGAAGTGCATCATGCAGAAGTTTCTAACACAGTCAGTGTGGAGGTGTGCTCAGTGCCCGCCAGTCTCCCCTCTCTGTATGATGCTCCATTCCTTAAATCTGTCGTTCCTCATTGTATGTGGTCACAGAGCCGTTTGTCCATCCACTTCTGCCACAGATCACAAAGCCCAATAGAATGCACATCTGTGTGAAGTCACCCACGCCATGCTGTGAATTGCCTAAAGCCTGTTCAGATGCTCCACACAACAGTAACCAAAGTCCCGGGGAAGAGAGGACTGACTCTTCTTTCGCTCCAGCAAACTTGTTACAGAATTTCTGGAATTGTGGCAAGTTACAGGAGGAGCATGCTAAAAGACACTGTGTGTAAAGATGTGTGTAAAAGCTATCTAAAAGAGTGGTTCAGGAAACATGCTTAAGCCCTGGATCTTGCCAGGCATGGTGGCACATGTCTATAATCCCAGAATTCAGGAAGATGAGGCAGGAGGATCGCTGGGGAGAAATACACGGATGACAACCTGTCGCTAACTGCACACAACCTTTGTTAGTAGTGTGTGTGTGTGTGTGTGTGTGTGTGTGTGTGTGTGTGTGTGTGTGTGCGTGTATTCCCTTTGCTCTATTTTCCTTTTAAATTAGAAGTTCCAAAATAGGCAGAAAAGAGAAAGAGAAAAGGAGGAAAGTGTAGGCCTTGGAAAAGTATAATAAACATGCTCAGTTGAAGAACAGAAATAAAGCTTTCAGTTTTTGGACGTTGGAGCAAAGTTGTTTCCCTCTATCCTGAATGCTCAGTAACCTAAAGTTAAGCCCAACATTGACATGCCTGAGTCCCATGCATTTACATAAGGCAGATACAGTTGCCTCCATGCCAAGAATACAGCCTTGTAGGTCGGAAAGAAGAGAAAGAGACACCTGAACCCTTGCAACTTGTTACTCAGGGGGTCCAATGGGGCAGATACAAGAACTGAACATTTAAACCATGCTGCATTCACAGAGCTGACAATCTGAGAGAACAATGGATGGGCATCCTAAACTATCTTCCACCTCATCTGCATGCTGTGGATATCACTCTGTATAAATAAAATGCTGATTGGCCAGTAGCCAGGCAGGAAGTATAGGCAGGACAAGCAGAGAAGAGAATTGTGGGAACAGGAAGGCTGAGCGAGGAGATAATGCCAGCCACTGCCATGAGTACCAACATGTAAGACACTGGTAAGCCATGAGCCATGTGGCAAGGTATAGATTTATAGAAAAGGGTTCATTTAAGATGTAAGAACTAGATAACAAGAAGCCTGCTGCGGCCATACAGTTTATAAGTAATATAAGTCTCTGTGTGTTTACTTGGTTGGGTCTAAGAGGCTGCGGGACTGGCGGGTGAGAGAGATTTGTCCTGACCGTGGGCCAGGCAGGAAAACTCTATCTACATCTGCAACCATCAGATCATATAGGGATGGGGAACAGAAGCAGTGGATCACAAAAATTCAGTCTTGCCCTCTGGCCAGAGGATCGACTCTTCTCTCAGACTCTACTTTTCTCTCCATACCTTTGCTCTGTGCAGCAGGGGAAGGGCTTGTATCCACCAAAGTCACTGAGTCCTGCCTTCCCCAAGTCAATGTGGGTGATTAGATTCAAGGCTAACTCAGAGGCAACAAGCCATCAGAAGTTTGTGCGTGATATGATGCAGTGTGGGTGAGCGGATCCTCCCCATGAATGAAATGCAGACATCTCTTGAAATAGAGAACATGATGTGTATTTCCAAATCCCATGCAAAGCAACAACTGGAAATTTAGTCTTTGTTTATAGGTATAAAGACTATAAGACTATTAGGAAAACCAACACGGGAATCTGAAAAGACACAGTGAGCAGACAGAACCACAGACGGAACAGTTATCACATATCCAGCGACCAAAGACAGCTTAGAAAAATGTCCTCACTAGCATGCTCAGACTTGATATCTGAGAGTACTGTATCCCAAGTTAGAAAAAAGAAATATATAACCTTAGAACTTTTTCTAAAGATCACCATGTAGAAAATATATTACAAAATCAAGGCATGGGCTACAATGTAGAAAATACATTTAAAAACTCAGGGCAAGGACCATTACAAGGCACACCCTGATCTACATGTATTCTGGAGTAGCTGCAGGTGAACAAGCCCTGAGACACTGAGGGTTCACTCAATTCTAAGAATTTAGGATGAATGGAAACATGAAAAGGAAATAGAAAACCACCAGAGCTGCTAGTGATTTGCACTCAGGAGGCATGTGGTGTGTTTCAACAAGCCTGGTTCTGATGTGCCAGAACTGAAGCCAAAAGTGGTGTATTTTAAAAATGGCAAGAAGGAGTCACACCATACAACAGGGCCCACATGGGACATTTATTGAGGGGAGGGGAGAGAAGGAGGCAGAGGATAAACCCTAGGGACAAGAGCAAAGGAAGAGAAAGAGATATACAATAGGTAGGCAAGGCCTGTCTTTTAGTGCCTGAAGCTGAGGGTATAGTCTGTCAGGACCCTAAGGGCAGGCCAGTACAGATGCCTAAATGCTAACAAAAAGTGGTAGGTACCAGGAGACCCAAGATAGAAACAGAGGGTTCCAGGATTAAACAGGATATAATTTACTGGAACTTAACAGACAGAAATGTGTCTTGAGCAGCAACCTGACAGGGAGACTTTTGCATCCAATCACAGGATAAAGGTTCATGGCTTACATTTGGTAAAGGTGGGCCATGAGAACTGGAATGTACCTAGTCTTCTCTAACTTAATGTCAGTTAAAAACAATCTGGGTGGCTCTGATGCAGACCCCAGCAGCCAGCCAGCAAGTGAGAGACCTGTGGGCAGGTGGCACCACCATCATTGTTACCCAATGGACTGGGTTCCCATAAGACATACTCTGCCACCCACCCCCACCTACCCCAGCATCCTCCCCACATGCACCCCTCTCCTCCAACATCAGCAAACCCTCCAGACACAAGAGCCACCCACACCAGCTGGAAGAACAGGTGAGTGAATGGTCTCCCAGCTAAACTGCCCCAATCTCTAGGCCCTAAGCCCCAGGGTATATCCTGTGCCCCTCCCCATCCCACCTCAGCCCTAGCAAAGCAGCTGGGACCAGCCCCCAGCTCTGGTGGAATCCCACTGCTCTGGTGCAGACCCAGCAACAGGCCAGCAGGTGAGATCCTGCAGGCAGGCTGCACCACACCACTGCCACCCACTGGACTCTGTTCCCACAAGAACCACTCTGCTGCACAACCACACCTACCCCAGCATCCTCCCTGAGCACAGCACTCTATGGCAACATCAGCAACTTACAGGCACAAATGCCACCCATACCAACTGGAAGTACAGCAGCCCCTATAGGCACAAGCACCACCTATACCAGTTGGAAGAGGAGATGGTAAGCACCAGTCTAAGAATATATACAACAACATAAAGGGCAATATGCCACCACCAGAACCCAGTGGTCCTACAACAGCAAGACCTGAACATCTCAACGCAGATGAAGCAGAAAAAAAAATGACCTTAAAAATAACTTGATGAGATGATAGAGGCCCTTACAGATGAAATGAAAAATTCCCATAAAGAAATTGAGGAAAAGAAAAAACAAAAAATTGGAAGAAATCAATAAATTCCTTAAAGAAATCAAGAAAAATATCAAACAGGTAAAGGAAATAGTTCAAGACTTGAAAATTGAAATAGAGGTAATAAAGAAAACAAAAAATGACAGAATTCTGGAAATGGAAAACCTGAGATGTGAACAGGAACTACAGATTCATACATAACCAACAGAATATGAGAGACGGAAGACAGAATCTCCAGCATTGAAGATACGATAGAGGAAATAGATTCATCGACCAAAGAAAATGTTAATTCCCAAAAACTCTTAACCCAAAACATCCAGGAAATCTGGGATACCATGAAAAGACCAAACTTAAGAATAAAAGGGATAGAAGAAGGAGAAGAACTCCAGCTCAAAGGCACAATAATACATTCAACAAAATCATAGACAAAAACTTTCCCAACCTAAAGAAGGACATGCCTATGAAGATACAAGAAGCTTACAGAACACCAAATAGACTGAATAAGAAAAAAAAAGTTCCCTTCCACATGATAATGAAAACACTAAACATACAGAATAAAGAAAGAATATTAAGAGATAAAAAGGAAGAAGGCCAAGTAAAATATAAAGGAAAACCTATCAGAATTACACCCAACTTCTCAATGGAGACTCTGAAAGCCAGAAGGTCCTGGACAGACATTTTGCAGACACTTAGACATCAGGAAAATGCAAATCAAAATGACTCTGAGACACCATGTCAGAATGGCTAAGTCAAAAACACTGATGGCAGCACATGTTGGAGAGGATGTGGAGTAAGGGGAACACTCCTCCAATGCTGGTGGGAGTGCAAACTGGTACAGTCACTTTGGAAACCAATATGGCAGTTTCTCAGAAAAATGAGAATCAATCTACCTCAAGATGAAGCTGTAGCAATCTTGGGTATATACCCAAAGGATGCTCAATCATACCACAAGGACACTTGCTCAACTAGATATACAGCAGCATTATTCATAATAGCAAGAACCTAGAAACAACCTAGATGTCCCTCAAGTGAGAATGGATAAAGAAAATGTGGTACATTTACACAATGGAGTATTACTCAGCCGTAAAAAAAAAAAAAAATGACATCATGAAATTTGCAGACAAATGGATGGAATGAGAAAAAAATCTGAGTGAGGTAAACCAGACTGAGAAAGACAAACATGGTATGTACTCACTCATAAGTGGATATTAGGAGTAAAGTACAGGATAACCACCTACAATCCACAGCCCCAGGGAGGCTAGAGAACAAAGAGGGACAAAAGAGGCATGCACGGATTTCCCGGGAAGGGGAAATAGAAGAGATCTCCTGGTTACACTGGGGGCCGGTTGGGGGGATGGAGGAATGGATCTTGAGGAAGCAGGTTGGGCAAGCTGGGTGCAGGAGGCAGTTTGCAGGTGGGATTCAAGGCTAGGGAGAAACTTGACACCAGGGAAACTCCCAGTAATCCACAAGGATGACCCCAGCTAAGACCCCTAGCAAGAGTGAAGAGGGTTCCTGAACTGGCCATCTACTGTAATCAGATTGGTGACTACTCTAATTGTCATCACAGAGCCTTTATCTAGTAACTGATGGAAGCAGATGCAGAGATCCACAGCCAAGCACTGGGCTGAGCTCTGAGAGTCCTCCTAAAAAAGGGGAGGAGGGATTGTATTAACGGGGATGGGAGTGTGGGGGGATTAAGATCATGACAGAGGAACCCACAGAGACAGCTGACCTGAGCTCATGGGAGCACATGGACTTTGGACCTACAGTTAGGGTACATGCATGGGACTGACCTAGGCCCTCAGCATGTGTGTGACAGTTGTGTAGCTTGGTCTGTTTGCAAGGCTCCTAGCAGTGAGATCAGGCCTGGTCTCTGGCACTTAGCTGGCTTTGGGGAACCTGTTCCTCATGGTGGATTTACCTTGTCCAGGCTTTATACAGGGGGAGGAGCTCAGTCCTACCTCAACTTGATGTGACTTGCTATGCTCAAACCCATGGGAGGCCTGCCCCTTTCTGAATGGAGACAGAGGAGGAGTGGGTGGATGGGGAATGGGGTATATTGGCCTCGGGGGACGGGAGAAAGAGTGGGAGGATAGTAGGGAGGGGAAACTGTGCTTGGTATGTAAAATAAAGAAAAAAAGAGAGATAATTAAAAAAGAAAACAATCTGAGCACCAGCAGATGGTACATGCTTAGCTCACTGTCTCAATGACTTTGTTCATCCTAAGTGCTTGGGTTATGATAGAATAATCTATACAAGGTAGCAGGTATAACCAAGATACCGATAATAACATCAGGCTGCATCCCCACAATCTCACAAAGGATGACGCTGGTATGTACAGAAAAGTTTAGATTGAAGGGCTTTGCAATAACATGAAACTTTAAAAATTCCCAGGGGAAGCCAGGCAATGGTGACACACGCCCTTAATCCTAGGACTTGGGAGGCAGATCTCTGAATTGGAGACTAGCCTGGGCTAAGAGTGAGTTACACAGAGAAACTCTGTCTCAAATAATCGAAAGAAAGAGAGAGAGAGAGAGAGAGAGAGAGAGAGAGAGAGAGAGAGAGAGAAAGAAAGAAAGAAAGAAAGAAAGAAAGAAAGAAAGAAAGAAAGAAAGAAAGAAAGAAGGGAAGAGAAATCTTTGATCTCTTTAGGCCCCGGGGAGTGTGCCCAGAATTGGAGTTGTGGAATCCTAACGTCTTTTTTCTAACTTGTGATGTGTACACAGGTGCACCTCATTTTACCTTCTACTCTGCCCACTAAAGGCCTCAACAATGGAGCCCCAAGATCTTGGACTGGAATACAGAAACTTTAAACATTTTCTCATCATAAATTAAGATTCTGGGATATCTCATTGCAGTAAAGCAAACTAAACAATTATCTTTTGGAAAGAGAGGAAAAAAAAAACAAAAAACAAAAAAAAACCTCTGGGGCAGAAGAGTGGCCCCTAGGGTCTGGGAGTGAGAGATCTGCTCTGGATCTTGTCCTGATAAGGATACGCCCACGTGATTGTGTGTATAAATTCTCTTTACACAGTCGACCTATTCTTTTCCTATCTGACTTTGCTATATTTCAAAGTGTCTGTCAAATCTTGTGTGGTAGAAACTTAGTAACCACTGCGCCAGTATGGTTGAGTAGAAACTTAAAGAAGACTCTATACTGGTAAATGGAGTGAGTTACAGGAGTGGGCATCTCTAGTTTTCCCTTTGAAGGATGGGTTTGGCCTTTTTCTTGCAGGCTTTGTCTATGGGTTTGTTGAAAACAGGATCTCTCTATGTATGCCAGACTGGCTTGGAATTGCAATGATCCTCCTGTTTTTTGAGTGCTGTTTGCTTTTAGCACTGGATGACATGTGACCAAATATTGGGCTCACTCCAACTTGGCCTTCCCAGGCTTCAAAAACTGTAAGACATAAATCTCTGTTCTTTACAAATTACCCAACCTTATGTATTTCCCTAGAGTAGCAAAAATAGCTTAAAATAAAGGTAACACGGTATTTAAAAGTTGTTTTTTGTTGTTGTTTAAAAAACAAAAACTGCTACTGAATCCACGCAAGGGCCGGACTTTGCCTCGATTTTATTTACCTAGTGTCTACTGATCCTCAACACCACGTGCTCAGAATCCTCTGCCCTGGCTCAGCCCCACTGCTACTTTGACCTCTCCTGTCACCCGGGAGACATCAGCCCGATTTCTGTCCCTTTCGTATTCGGGACGAGACCCGCCAGGTCGGCTCCACAGCAGGCCAGGCTCCTCTCCGGACCCGCGTGCCCTTCCCGGTGACCTGCAGCCTCTGAGCTCCCAGCTCCCCATGGCGGCGGCGGCGGCGACGCTGAGCCTGGAGCCCGCGGGCCGCAGCTGCTGGGACGAGCCGCTGAGCATCGCCGCGCGCGGCCTGGCCCCCGAGCAGCCCGTCACGCTGCGCGCCGCCCTGCGCGACGAGAAAGGCGCGCTCTTCCGCGCCCACGCGCGCTACCGCGCCGACGCCCGCGGCCGGCTGGACCTGGCGCGCGCGCCCGCGCTGGGCGGCAGCTTCGCGGGGCTCGAGCCCATGGGGCTGCTCTGGGCCCTGGAGCCCGAACGGCCTTTCTGGCGCCTGCTCAAGCGCGACGTGCGGACGCCCTTCGTGGTGGAGCTGGAGGTGCTGGACGGCCACGAGCCCGACGGCGGCGGGCGGCTGCTGGCGCGGGCGGTGCACGAGCGTCACTTCATGGCTCCCGGGGTGCGGCGCGTGCCCGTGCGCGAGGGCCGTGTGCGCGCCACGCTCTTCCTGCCCCCAGGTGAGCGGCCCCCCTCCTGTGCTTGCAGCCCGGGATGCTTCGTGGGTGCGATGCCTGGGCCCTTCTTCCCTGGCTCCCACGCTCACCAGGGGCCCTTAGAGGTCAGGGGCCCCTGGAAAAGCCTTTCTGACTTGGGTTCATGGCTGGGGGAGTCCTGAACTGCAGGTCAACTCAGGAGCAACATCTGAAGTTGCTTAGGCAAGCAGAGGCATCAGGGCTCGCCCAAGCCCCCTGAACTAGAAATCTTCTCTGTGATAGTACGCCCCCCGGGTGCTTGTGCACGGGTTCACGTTTAGCATCCGCTGTCCTAGAACAGTCCTTCAGGCAACATGGGCCAGCGCAAGCACTGGGGAACTTTCTAACCCTGCAGGACTTGAGTGCCCCTCTGAGTCCAGAATCTGAACGTCTGTGTCGGTGATGCTGAGGTAACCCCCAGTGTAAAAGAGCCACACAGCTCTGAGAGGAACTTAAGTTCAGTGACTCACAGAGAGATGTGTAGCTAGAGTTTTCCTGCCTGGCCCACAGTCAGGACAAATCTCTCTCTCCCGCCAGTCCCAAGCCGCTTAAACCCGATCAAATAAACACAGAGACTTATATTGGTTACAAACTGTATGGCCGTGGCAGGCTTCTTGTTAACTGTTCTTACAGCTTAAATTAATCCATTTCTATTAATCTATACCTTGCCACGTGGCTTGTGGCTTACCGGTACTTTACATCTTCCTTATCCTGATGGCGGCTGGCAGTGTCTCCCTCCCAGCTTCCTGTTCTCTCAATTTTCCTCTCTGTTAGTCCCGCCTATACTTCCTGCCTGGCCACTGCCAATCAGTGATTTATTCATTGACCAATCAGCAACACATTTGACATACAGACCATCCCACAGCACCTCCCCTTTTCTTTTCTTAAAAAGGAAGGTTTTAACCTTTACACATCTCCAAAGTCAGCTTGGTATATTTGGGAATTTGGGCGTAGCTTCTCTTACTACTTCCTGTTGGAGGGGGGCGCTGTGCCCGGCTAGCTCAGTCGGTAGAGCATGAGACTCTTAATCTCAGGGTCGTGGGTTCGTGCCCCACGTTGGGCGCCAGATATTGGTGAAATTATCAAGGCCACTCCACGTAGTTAAAAGGAGATTTATTTAATGGCGTAACTTACAAATTAAGGAATAGGTAGGTCGCGGAGTCTGGGGAAGGTGTATCACCGTCCAGCGGTGTTCTCTGGAGCTCTGCTCGGTCCACCTCTCCAGTCCAGGGTCCCGCAACAGAGAGAGCGCCCGCTGATCCAGATCTCGGGTCCCCCGGCGCCTCCCTTGGCCCCGCCTTGTAGGCGTGACAGTTGCTGAAGTCTCAATGGGGGTTGGAACTTCCAGATCAAAGCTGGAATGGCTACCCACTACAGAGATGTTCTAGGGGATTTGGCCAGGGATGATCATGACACTCTGAACTGATGAAATGCTGATAAAAAGCATTTCAGAGGTCATCCTAGGATAAGGATGCTGTATTTCTTACACAACAGTTAATCTGTGGTGCTGCACGTTTTGATGGCCCCAATATTGCTGTAGAAGATGGTTGGAATGTACATGGCTCTGGCAGACAGCCTTGAAATAGGATAGCGACATATTTATGCAGTAATGAGGAAAAATCCATCAGCACTAAAGGGCCTCTGATAAGAGATTTCCAGATCCCTTTCCTTGACTTCCTGATGGGCATCTGTGTTTCCTTCCTATTCTAAGTCTGTCAAAACCTAGTATCCTAATTAGGACACTGTTTTTAAAGTTCAGAGCGTCTTGGGGCCACTAGACGTTAAATCTGGGGTTCACTACCACTGTTTATTTTCCAAGGTCCATTTTTCTACCCTCTCCTGATTGTAACTTGCAGTCAAGTAAGTTTTCCTCATCATAGACCCTTTGATCCTGTAATCTGTCAGTTTTAGGGTATGAGCTCTTGCAAGCTATCCACTTGTGTGTGTTGGGGGGGCGGGGGGATCCCGACGGTGTCATTAAAACTATTATGGAAAAAATGTGTATCTTTATTGAGGTGGAGGCTGAGTCAGAAAAGACAAATTGTGAAGGACAAATAAAACAAATACTAAGGCAGACAAAGTTCAAAGGAAGTCGGGGTGGAGGTGAAGTGTTAGGATTTAGGATGAACACAAGTTAAAGGCTAGCCTGGGCTATAATCATAACTTTCAGATAACCCTGAGCTACAGAGTAAGACCCTGTATCAAAATAAATAAGAGGAAGTGATGGTGCTTATGGTATACATCAAACACATATGATCAGAATCCAGAATTTGATATGGAAAATTAATACAAGTTGATAAAGACATAACACATCATAGGAAGAGAGGTAAACAATTTTAACTGTCCTGGACATATTATCCATGGTAGCTCTGCTACTGCCCTAATATTCCAAAAGTAATCTGGTAACTTTGTCTAGTAAAAGTCCAGAATCTTTTAGGAAAATGTAAATAAACATGGTGTAAGTTTGACTGTTTGATGGCGTGGTGGTTTGAATAGGTATGGCCACCACAGACTCACGTTTGATCACTTGGCACATAGGGAGGGGTACTTTTAGGAGGTGTGGCCTTCTTTGAGGAAGTATATCACTGGAGCGGGGAGCATTGAGGTCTTATATGGTCAATCTATGCCCAGTATGGCACACAGTCTCCTTCTTCTGCCTTCAGATCAAGATATAGAACTCTCAACTCCTTCTCTAGCCCTATGTCTGCCTGCATGCTGCCATGCTTCCAGCCAAGACAACAATGGACTAAATCTCTGAAACTGTAAGCAAGGCACCACAATGAAATGTTTTCCTTTACAAGAGATGCCATGATCATAGTGTCTCTTCACAGCAACAGAAACCCTAAAAAAGATGCCTACCTTGAAAATTACAAGCCTTGGGCTGGTGAGATGGCTCAGGGGTTAAGAGCATTGGCTGCTCTTAGAGGGTCTGTGGGTTCAATTCTCAGCATCCCCATAGCAGCTCACTACTGTCTAAATTCAAGTATAGGTGATCAAACTCCCTCTTCTGGCATCCTTGGGTAGCAGGCACACAAGTAGTGCATATATATATATATGCAAGTAAAACATCCAGTCACATAAAATAAGAAATTTTTAAAAATAATTTTTAAAAGTTACAAGCCTTGGCACAGAATATGCAGATACTACCTTACAATGTAGAAGTCCTTTAAAGATTTTTTTTACAGAAAAACCAATGGTAGGCTACTGTGAAATAATACTTCTGTACACTGTGAATACGTACTACTCTGATTGGTTATTAAAGAGGCTGACTGGCAAATACCTGAAGAGGATAAGGTAGGACAGTCCTTCAAAATTCCCTGCTTCACAGGAAACTCTGTCAGATATGGTAGGCCAATAGGCCAGACTTAGATGCCCCATCATTACAGAGGAACCTTGGGTGACTGTCCAGGCAACCGCTGTTTCTGTAATTTCTCACATTTTCTTAAAAGTCACTTGCCTGCACTTTCTGCTTCCTCAGGTAATATTTCCTTCTCAAGTCTTTGACAGAGTTAAAGATTAGATAGTTATAATTATAGTTTTCCTTAGTTGTGATATAAGATAAATTAGATATAAACCTTTGGATTCACAAAGATAAGAGATAGAGTATTTTATTTAATTTTGTCAAATACAACCAGACATTGTAACTGTAATTCTTACTTGATAACTGTTTTTGTTGTATATAGTTTTTCTATACTAAGGTTAAAACCTTCCTTTTTAATTAGACAAAAAGGGAGAAATGCTGTGGAATAATCCTCTTGTACACTGTAAAGATTTGTCACTCAAATTGGCTTAAGAAAACATTGATTGGCCAGTAGCCAGGCAGGAATCTTACATGGTACAACCAAACTAGGGATGATGGGAAGGAGAAGGGCAGAGTGAGGAATCACCAGCCAGATACAGAGGGTACAGGAGATGAACATGCCATGGTACTAAAGGTACCAATACATGGCAGAGCATAAATGAGGAATATGGTTTAACTTAAAATGGAAGAACTAGCCGGGCAGTGGTGGTGCACGCCTTTAATACCAGCACTCGGGACACAGAGCAAAGAGGTTCTTTGTGAGTTCTAGGCCAGCCTGGTCTACGAGTGAGTTCCAGGACAGGCTCCAAAGCTACACAGAGAAACCCCATCTCAAGAAACCAAAAAAAAAAAAAAAAAAAGGAAGAGCTAGTTAGTAATAAGTCTGAGCTATTGTCCAAGCATTTATAATATACAATTCATATTAAGACTCTGTGTGGTAATTTTGGAAGCAGCTTCCAGGTATTTTGGAACAGGTAGTCAGGACATTAAACTTCCATTTAGAGTAGGCTTTGATATCATAATAGTTGAAAGGTCAAATAATCATATTTTTATTACAAGCATCAAAAACAGATTTGGGGTGGTTTAAATAGGAAAAAGAACATATTGTAAGGTCATAGATGTAAGAAAACAATTGATAAGGACTTTGGAAAATTGGGACCAGCAAACTGAGAGAATCCAAAGGAGGTTGAACAAGGAGCCATGCATCCAGTCCCAGCACCCAGACAGCAGCTGATATCCATAAAGATGGGCACTCAGAGTTGCTGGGAACTTGGTGCAAATGCTGTTGAGCTGACTAAATGGTAGACTGCCACTCCTTCTCCTTTCCTCAGAAGCCCTGGGCTGCTCATATATAATATCCAAGGAGGTCTTCTCTAATGTAGAAAGGAGCTTTGGATTCCCATAACTCCCCTTCCTTGCTCCCACTTAAATGAAAATGACCTCTAAAATTCATTAGAGGACTATTGTTTTTGTTTTCCTAAGGAAATGGACCCTTTCCTGGGATTATAGACATTTTTGGACTTGGAGGCGGCCTTCTGGAGTATCGGGCTAGTCTGTTGGCTGGGAAGGGTTTTGCTGTCATGGCTCTGGCTTATTATAACTACGATGACCTCCCCAAGAACGTGAAAATCCTTCACCTGGAGTACTTTGAGGAAGCTGTGAACTACCTGCTCAGGCACCCTCAGGTTGGCTGTTATTTTTGTCTCTTGGTTTAGAAACTATGTTCCTAAAACACACCCCACCCCACCAGGTAAGCCTTTCAACCCAGTTGCTCAGACATTGTGAGACAATCCAATCTTCATTTTCAAAGTAGAAAGAAAACCAAATTTCTCAGCTGGATGGAATGTCAGGGCATTGATCTGGTCAGGCAGTCTGATGACTGAATACCTCAGATAAAGGTAGGTATTGGGGTTTGTCTGGAAAGGGAGCCTCCTGGGACAAGCGCACATTTGGCACATAGTGGAAGATGGCAGGTTGGACAGGTGTCTCAGCCTTTAAGATCACTTGCTGATCTTCCAGAGGACCATGGCTGGGTTGCCAATACCCAGGACAAGTGGCCCATAACTGCCTGTAACTCCATATCCAGGGTATAGATGACAGTCACCTGGCTTCTGAGTAGAGTTGTGTATACACAGACAGAGAGAGGGAAACACACACACATAAATACACACATCTAATAAAAAAAAAATCTGGCTTGGCTGAGGGATATCACAGCTGGGCTGGGGCCCTGAGCAGCATCATTGCTTTGCTTGAGTGTGTCTCCAGGCTCTGGTTTTGTCCTGAGCACCAAATGGCTCACACTTGTGAAGCCCTACAGGAGGACCTACCCTTAACTGACAAACATCCTTCACTGGGCAGACAGTAGAGGAGTGAGTCAGGGCTACAAGTGAGGAAGACAAAATCAGGTCCACGTGAGGTCAGAGTGGAGTGTGGGGCAAGGCGGGGACCGATGTGGAAAACAGAAAATCACATTCAGTGTGAACAAGGAAACAAAGAGGCCACTCATGAAACCCAGCAGAAGTGAGAGCTGACAGGAGGAGCCTCCTTTTGCAAGGCTTGAAAGCTTACCTGTTAGAAGCAGTAGAGTCCTTGTCTGGGAGCTTCTGGTTTTGTAAACATTTCAGTGAAAGCCTAGTAGTGTTCCCACAGAGTCCCACTGCCTCACTGTACAATCATGAAATAGTGTAACTTCAGTAACCCTGTCCCCACTCTGCAAAGTCTATCAATGGCTTTGAATTTAAACAAAAAGTCTTCAAAAGTCTCATTCCCCTCAACACTCTTTTTGAAAAATAAGAAACTCACCGGACGGTGGTGGCGCACGACTTTAATCCCAGCACTCAGGAGGCAGAGCCAGCGAATCTCTGTGCGTTCAAAGCCGGCCTGGGCTACCAAGTGAGTTCCAAAAGAGTGCAAAGCTACACAGAGAAACCCTGTCTCAAAAAACCAAAACAAGAAAAAAAGAAAAGAAAAGAAATTCTTTGTTTGAAGCATCACTTTCTTCCCCAGTACCTACACGTGCATTTTGAACTCTTGCTCATAGGCAGAATCTTACCTCACTTTACTAGGATGCTTATTGGATGATCATGAAGTCATGTGAATGTAGACCCCACCACTGTAAATTCATCACAGATAAAAAAGAAAACATTTTCCTGACTTGTCCACATGGGCTTCTTCTAGACCGTGGTGTTGCAGAATATTCCTTTCCACTGTGTGAAGATATGCCCCTGTGATTGGTTTAATAAAACCTGAATGGCCAATAGCAGGAGGAGGTTAGGCAGGACTTCTGGAAATAGGAAGGTCTTGGGAAAAAGAAAGAGTCACCAGCCAGGCACAAAGGAAGCAGGATGGGCAGTACAGAGTAGAGGTAACCAATCCATGTAAAAGAACATAGAATAAAACAGACAGGTTAACTTAAGTTATAAGAACTAGTTAGGAACAAGTCTAAGATAACGCCAAGCATTCATAATTAATAACAAGTCTGTGTGGTTATCTGAAAGCTGGCAGTGGAGGGGTGGGTGCAGAGAAAGAGTACTTACACCATGGGACATAGAGGTGAGCCTCATCTTACCACGAGGGACCTCATCTGAAGAGACTTTATCACCTTTCAAAAGCCAGGATGGTGCAGAGGGAGATTCAGGCTCAGGCCACCTTGCATCCATAGGTTGGCATCACTAACTGTCCTACCCTCCAGATGAACTCATTCCCTTTCTTCTCTCTGTCTCTTTCTTAGGTCAAGGGACCGGGGATTGGCCTGCTGGGGACTTCCAAAGGGGCTGAACTCTGCCTCTCCATGGCCTCTTTCCTGAAAGGCATCACAGCTGCTGTCATAATCAATGGCTCTATGGCCAATGTTGCTGGAACATTATACTATAAGGATGAGACCCTGCCCCCTTTGGGCAGTAATCTAAATCGAATCAGGGAGACCAAAGATGGCCTTAAAGATACTTTGGATGTTCTGAATTGCCCTTTAGAAGGACCTGACCAGAAGAGCATCATCCCTGTGGAAAGGTCAGACACGACCTTCCTGTTGATTGTAGGTCAGGATGACCGGAGCTGGAAGAGCGAGTTCTATGCCAATGAGATATCCAAACGCTTACAGGCCCATGGGAAAGAGAAACCCCAGGTCATCTGCTACCCAAAAGCAGGGCATTATATTGAGCCCCCTTATTTCCCATGCTGCCAGTCTACCCTACTCAATGCTTATAACAGACCTGTCGTCTTTGGAGGGGAGTCCAGTCCTCATGCCATGGCCCAGGTGGATGCATGGCAGAAACTCCAGTCTTTCTTCCACAAACATTTGGGTGGTAAAGAGGGGACAATCCCAGCAAAACTGTGATTTTCTTTGAGTAGTGACATTTCTGATCCCTCCTGAGAAGGGCTGCCACTGTTAGGATATGTACCCATTTTTTTTGCCTTTTAATAAAGTCCAGAAGTTTTCCACCCAAAGGTGTAATGGACTGTCTTCCTTATTGGTTGGAGAACAGAGTGGTTCCTACATTCTTAGGGTGCTAAGGACTGAGCCCAGGGCTTTTGCATGGTAGGCTAGCACTCTGCCACTGGTCAATCCCACTCTACCTTAGAAGGCAGCAATTTGAAAGAAACTTGAGAGGTTGAGAAGCATGTTTGCTCCCTGGTACAGCATGCAGCAGGCAACTTCAGTTCCAGGATGAGAAGTGAGGAACATGGACCAGCACTGCCTGCGATATAATGCAGTCAATAACTATCTGCTAAAGGACGATTAATAAACACATCTTTATCTACAAGAAAGCATATGCTATAGCCCCTTCTGTATGTGGGTTCCACACTGCCAAGTCTACCACCCATGAATTGAACTTATATGAAAACAGCACTGTGTCTATACTGAACATACAGGGGCCTTTTCGGGCCATTATTCCTTAAATTTGTTGTAACTGAAAAGGAACTATTTGTACAGTGTTTGTGTTCCACTTAGGGACATAAATAAGGTGGATGTGATCTTAACATTTTAAAGATTTTCAGATTACATGCCAATTCCACCCCATTTTATATCAAGTACATGAATCACTGGGGAGAAATACATGGATGACAACCAGTCCCTAACTGCACAGAACCTTTGTTAGTGGTGTGTGTGTGTGTGTGTGTGTGTGTGTGTCTCCCTTTGCTCTATTTTCCTTTTAAATTAGAAGTTCCAAAATAGGCAGAAAAGAGAAAGAGAAAAGGAGGAAAGTGTAGGCCTTGGAAAACTATAAAAAACATGCTCAGTTGAAGAACAAAAAAAGCTTTCAGTTTTTGGAAGTTGGAGTAAAGTTGTTTCCCTCTATCCTGAATGCTCAGTAACCTAAAGTTAAGGCCAACATTGACATGCCTGAGTCCCATGCATTTACACAAGGCAGATACAGTTGCCTCCATGCCAAGAACGCAGCCTTGTAGGTTGGAAAGAAAAGACAGAGACACCTGAACCCTTGCAACATGTCACTCGGGGGGTCCAATGGGGCAGATACAAGAACTGAACATTTAAACCATGCCTTATTCAGAGAGCTGACAATCTAGAGGACAAAGGATGGGCATCCTCAACTATCTTCCACCTCATCTGTAACCATCAGATCATATAGGGATGGGGAACAGAGGCAGTGGATCACAAAAATTCATTCTTGCCCTCTGGCCAGGGGATCAACTCTTCTCTCAGACTCTACTTTTCTCTCACTGCCTTTGCTCTGTGCAGCAGGGGAAGGGCTTGTATCCACCAAAGTCACTGAGTCCTGCCTTCCCCAAGTCAATGTGGGTGATTAGATTCAAGGCTAACTCAGAGGCAACAAGGCATGAACAGTGTGTCCCTGATAAGCTGCAGTGTGGGTGAGCAGATCCTCCCATGAATGAAATGCAGACGTCTCTTGTAATAGAGAACATAATGTGTATTTCCAAATCCCACACAAAGCAACAACTGGAAATTTAGTCTTTGTTTATAGGTATAAAGACTATAAGGCCGGGCGGTGGTGGCGCACGCCTTTAATCCCAGCACTCGGGAGGCAGAGCCAGGCAGATCTCTGTGAGTTCGAGGCCAGCCTGGGCTACCAAGTGAGTCCCAGGAAAGGCGCAAAGCTACACAGAGAAACCCTGTCTCGAAAAACCAAAAAAAAAAAAAAAAAAAAAAAAAAAAGACTATAAGACTATTAGGAAAACCAACACGGGAATCTGAAAAGACACAGTGAGCAGACAGAACCACAGACGGAGCAGTTATCACATATCCAGACTATAAGGAAAACCAACACAGGAATCTGAAAAGACACAGTGAGCAGACAGAACCACAGACGGAGCAGTTATCACATATCCAGCGACCAAAGACAGCTTATAAAAATGTCCTCACTAGCATGCTCAGACTTGATATCTGAGAGTACTGTATACCAAGTTAGAAGAAAGAAATATGTAACCTTAGAACTTTTTCTAAAGATCACCATGTAGAAAATATATTACAAAATCAAGGCATGGGCTACAATGTAGAAAATTTATTACAAAATCAAGGCATGGGCTACAATGTAGAAAATACATTTAAAAACTCAGGGCAAGGACCATTACAAGGCACACCCTGATCTACATGTATTCTGGGGTAGCTGCAGGTGGACAAGCCCTGAGACACTGAGGGTTCACTCAATTCTAAGAATTTAGGATGAATGGAAACAATGAAAAGGAAATGGAAATCCACCAGAGCTGCTAGTGATTTGCACTCAGGAGGCATGTGGTGTGTTTCAACAAGCCTGGTTCTGATGTGCCAGAACTGAAGCCAAAAGTGGTGTATTTTAAAAATGGCAAGAAGGAGTCACACCATACAACAGGGCCCAAATGGGACATTTATTCAGGGGAGGGGAGAGAAGGAGGCAGAGAAGGAGGCAGAGACTGGTCCCTGGGGACGAGGGCAAAAGAAGAGAAAGAGATAGACATTAGGTAGGCAAGGCCCGCCTTTTAGTGCCTGAAGCTGAGGATATATTCTGTCAGGACCCTAAGGGCAGGCCAGTACAGATGCCTAAATGCTAACAAAAAGTGGTAGGTACCAGGAGACCCAAGATAGAAACAGAGGGTTCCAGGATTAAACAAGACAAAATTTACTGGGAACTTAACAGACAGAAATGTGTCTTGAGCAGTAACTTGACAGGGAGACTTTCGCATCCAATCACAGGATAAAGGTTCATAGCTTACATTTGGTAAAGGTGGGCCATGAGAACTGGAATGTACCTAGTCTTCTCTAACTCATTGTCAGTTAAAAACAATCTGGGTTGCTCTGATGCAGACCCCAGCAGCCAGCCAGCAAGTGAGAGACCTGTGGGCAGGTGGCACCACCATCATTGTTACCCAATGGACTGGGTTCCCATAAGACACACTCTGCCATCCACCCACCCCCACCTACCCTAGCATCCTCCCCACATGCACTCCTCTCCTCCAACATCAGCAAACCCTCTAGACACAAGAGCCGCCCACACCAGCTGGAAGAACAGGTGAGTGAATGGTCTCCCAGCTAAACTGCCCCAGTCTCTAGGCCCTAAGCCCCAGGGTATATCCTGTGCCCCTCCCCATCCCACCTCAGCCCTAGCAAAGCAGCTGGGACGAGCCCCCAGCTCTGGTGGAATCCCACTGCTCTGGTGCAGACCCAG
The DNA here is from genome assembly GCF_007827085.1 of Peromyscus californicus insignis. Classification (NCBI taxonomy): domain Eukaryota; kingdom Metazoa; phylum Chordata; class Mammalia; order Rodentia; family Cricetidae; genus Peromyscus; species Peromyscus californicus. The sequence goes on along the minus strand of NW_026294447.1, from coordinate 71,304,265 downwards.
CAGCAGGCCAGCAGGTGAGATCCTGCAGGCAGGCTGCACCACACCACTGCCACCCACTGGACTCTGTTCCCACAAGAACCACTCTGCTGCACAACCACACTTACCCCAGCATCCTCCCTGAGCACAGCACTCTATGGCAACATCAGCAACTTACAGGCACAAATGCCACCCATACCAACTGGAAGTACAGCAGCCCCTATAGGCACAAGCACCACCTATACCAGTTGGAAGAGGAGATGGTAAGCACCAGTCTAAGAATATATACAGCAACATAAAGGGCAATATGCCACCACCAGAACCCAGTGGTCCTACAACAGCAAGACCTGAACATCTCAACGCAGATGAAGCAGAAAAAAAAAATGACCTTAAAAATAACTTGATGAGATGATAGAGGCCCTTACAGATGAAATGAAAAATTCCCATAAAGAAATTGAGGAAAAGAAAAAACAAAAAATTGGAAGAAATCAATAAATCCCTTAGAGAAAACAATCAAACAGGTGGGCTGGAGAGATGACTCAGAGGTTAAGAGCAATGACTGCCCTTCTAGAGGTCCTGAGTTCAATTCCCAGCAACCACATGGTGGTTCACAACCATCTGTAATGAGATTTGGTGCCCTCTTCTGCCATGCATGCAGAGCACTGTATACATAATAAATAAATCTTTTAAAAAAAATCAAACAGGTAAAGGAAACAGTTCAAGACTTGAAAATTGAAATAGAGGTTATAAAGAAAACAAAAAATGAGAGAATTCTGGAAATGGAAAATCTGGGGAAGCACACAGGAACTACAGGTGCAAGCATCTCTAGCCGAATAGAAGAAATGGAAGGGAGAATCTCTGATACAATAGAGGAAATAGATTTATCGACCAAAGAAAAGGTTAAATCCAAAAAATTCTTAACACAAAATATCCAGGAAATCTGGGACGCCATGAAAAGACCAAACCTAAGAATAATAGGGATAGAAGAAGGAGAAGAATTCCAACTCAAATGCACAGAAACTATATCCAACAAAATCATAGACAAAACCTTTCCCAACCTAAAGAAAGATATGCCTATGAAGATACAAGAAGCTTACAGAACACCAAATAGACTTAATAAGAAAAAAAATTCCCCTTGCCACATAATAATGAAAACACTAAACATACAGAATAAAGAAAGAATATTAAGAGATGCAAAGGAAAAAGGCCAAGTAACATATAAAGGCAGACCTATCAGGATTACACCAAATTTTTCAATGGAGACTCTAAAAGCCAAGAGGTCCTAGACAGATGTTTTGCAGACACTTAGCCTTCAAGGAAATGCAAATCAAAATGACTCTGAGGTACCATCTTACACCTGTCAGAACGGCTAAATTCAAAAACACTGATGACAGCGCATGTTGGAGAGGATGTGGAGTAAGGGGAACACTCCTCCAATGCTGGTGGGAGTGCAAACTGGTACAGCCACTTTGAAAATCAATATGGTAATTTCTCAGAAAATTGGGAATCAATCTACCTCAAGATGCAGCTATACCAATATACCCAAAGGATGCTCAATCATACCACAAGGACACTTGCTCAACTAGATATACAGCAGCATTATTCATAATAGTCAGAACCTAGAAACAACCTAGATGTCCCTCAAGTGAAGAATGGATGAGGAAAATGTGGTACATTAACACAATGGAGTACTACTCAGCTGTGAAAAAAAAAACAATGACATCATGAAATTTGCAGGCAAATGGATGGAATGAGAAAAAATCTGAGTGAGGTAAACCAGACTGAGAAAGACAAACATGGTATATACTCACTCATAAGTGGATATTAGGAGTCAAGTACAGGGTAAACAACCTACAATCCACAGCCCCAGGCTAGAGAACAAAGAGGGACCAAAGAGGCATGCATGGATTTCCCAGGAAGGGGAAATAGAAGAGATCTCCTGGGTACACTAAGGGCAGGGTTGGGGGGTAAAGGATGGGAACTTGAGGGAGCAGGTTGGACAGGCTGGGTGTAGGAGGAAGTTTGGGGGCCGGATGGAGGGCTAGGGAGAAACCTCGTGTCACAGAAACTCCCAGAAATCTACAAGGATGACCCTAGCTAAGACCCCTAGCAAGAGTGGAGAGGGTGCCTAAACTGACCATCTACTGTAATCAGATTAGTGACTACCCTAATTGTCATCACAGAGCCTTTATCTAGTAACTGATGGAAGCAGATGCAGAGATCCACAGCCAAGCACTGGGCTGAGCTCTGAGAGTCCTCCTGAAGAAAGGGAGGAGGGATTGTACGAGAGGGGTGGGGTGGGGTGTGTGTGTGAGTCAAGGTCAAGGAACCTACAGAGACAGCTGATCTGAGCACAGGGGAGGACATGGACTCTGGACCAACAGTTAGGGAGCCTGCATGGGACTGTCCTAGGCCCTCTACATGTGTGTGACAGTTGTGTAGCTTGGTCTGTTTGTAAGGCTGCTAGCAGTGAGATCAGGACCTGTCCCTTGTGCTTAGCTGGCTTTGGGGAACCTGTTCCCCATGCTGGATTACCTTGCCCAATCTTTATAGAGGGGGAGGAGCTCAGTCCTACCTCAAATTGATGTGTCATGCTACGTTCAAGCCCATGGGAAACCTGCACCTTTCTAAAGGGGGACAGAGGAGGAGTGGGTGGATGGGGAGGGGGGCATATGGGAGTCAGGAGGGGGGAGGAATAGGAGGATAGTAGGGAGGGGAAATTGTGGTTGGTATGTAAAATAAAGAAAAAAAAGATAATTAAAAAAATCTTAGTCGGGCTGTGGTGGCGCATGCCTTTAATCCCAGCACTCGGGAGGCAGAGGCAGGTGGATCTCTATGAGTTCGAGGCCAGCCTGGTCTCCAAAGTGAGTTCCACAAAAGGCATAAACCTACACAGAGAAACCCTGTCTCAAAAAACCAAAAAACAAACAACAAAAAAAATCTGAGCACCAGCAGATGGTACAAGCTTAGCTCACTGTCTCAATGACTTTGTTCATCCTAAGTGCTTGGGTTATGTGATATAATAACCTATACAAGGTAGCAGGTATAACCAAGGGTACCGATAATAACATCAGGCTGCATCCCCACAATGTTACAAAGGAGGACTCTGATATGTACAGAAAATTTTAGATTAAAGCCTTTACAATGAAATGAAAACTTAAAAAAAAAATTCCCAGTTGAAGCCAAACAATGGTAGCACATGCCCTTAATCCTAGGACTTGGGATTCAGATCTCTGAGTTGGAGACTAGCCTGGTCTAACAGAGTGAGTTACACAAAGAAACTCTGTCTCGAATAACCAGAAGAAAGAAAAAAGAAAGAAAGAAAGGAGGGAGGGAGGGAGGGAGGAGGGAGGGAGGAGGGAAAAGGAAGGGAGGAAGAAAGGAAAGAAAAATCTTTGAGCTCTTTAGGCCCCGGGGAGTGTGCCCAGAAATGGAGTTGTGGAATCCTAATGTCTTTTTTCTAACTTGTGATGTGTACACAGGTGCACCTCATTTTACCATCTACTCTGCCCACTAAAGGCCTCAACAATGGAGCCCCAAGATCGTGGACTGGAATACAGAAACTTTAAAAATTTCTCATCGTAAATTAAGATTCTGGGATATCTCGTTGTAGTAAAGCAAACCTAACTAAACAATTATCTTTTGGAAAGAGAGGAAAAAAAAAAAAAAAACAAAAAAAACCTCTGGGGCAGAAGAGTGGCCCCTAGGGTCTGGGAGTGAGAGATCTGTTTCTGGATTGTGTCCTGCTAAGGATACGCCCACGTGATTGTGTGTATAAATTCTCTTTACACAGTCAATCCATTCTTTTTGTATCTGACTTTGCTATATTTCAAAGTGTCTGTCAAATCTTGTGTGGTGGAAACTTAGTAACCACTGCGCCAGTATGGTTGAGTAGAAACTTAAAGAGGACTCTATGCTGGTAAATGGAGTGAGTTACAGGAGTGGGCATCTCTAGTTTTCCCTTTGAAGGATGGGTTTGGCCTTTTTCTTGCAGGCTTTGTCTATGGGTTTGTTGAAAACAGGATCTCTCTATGTATGCCAGTCTGGCTTGGAATTGCAATGATCCTCCTGTTTTTTGAGTGCTGTTTGCCTTTAGCTACTGGATGACATGTGACCAAGTATTGGCCTCCCTCCAACTTGGTCTTCCCAGGCCTCAAAAACTGTAAGACATAAATCTCTTTTCTTTATAAATTACCCAACCTTATGTATTTCTCTAGAGAAGCAAAAACAGTCTAAAATTATGAGTGACACGGTATTTAAAAATTGTTTAACAAAAAAAAAAAAAAAACAAACCTAGTACTGAATCCACTCAAAGGCCGGACTTTGCCTCGATTTTATTTACCTAGTGTCTACTGATCCTCAACACCACGTGCTCAGAATCCTCTGCCCTGGCTCAGCCCCACTGCTACTTTGACCTCTCCTGTCACCCGGGAGACATCAGCCCGATTTCAGTCCCTTCCGTATTCGGGACGAGACCCGCCAGGTCGGCTCCACAGCAGGCCAGGCTCCTCTCGGGACCCGCGTGCCCTTCCCGGTGACCTGCAGCCTCTGAGCTCCCAGCTCCCCATGGCGGCGGCGGCGGCGACGCTGAGCCTGGAGCCCGCGGGCCGCAGCTGCTGGGACGAGCCGCTGAGCATCGCCGCGCGCGGCCTGGCCCCCGAGCAGCCCGTCACGCTGCGCGCCGCCCTGCGCGACGAGAAAGGCGCGCTCTTCCGCGCCCACGCGCGCTACCGCGCCGACGCCCGCGGCCGGCTGGACCTGGCGCGCGCGCCCGCGCTGGGCGGCAGCTTCGCGGGGCTCGAGCCCATGGGGCTGCTCTGGGCCCTGGAGCCCGAACGGCCTTTCTGGCGCCTGGTCAAGCGCGACGTGCGGACGCCCTTCGTGGTGGAGCTGGAGGTGCTGGACGGCCACGAGCCCGACGGCGGCGGGCGGCTGCTGGCGCGGGCGGTGCACGAGCGTCACTTCATGGCTCCCGGGGTGCGGCGCGTGCCCGTGCGCGAGGGCCGTGTGCGCGCCACGCTCTTCCTGCCCCCAGGTGAGCGCCTCCTCCTGTGCTCTCTTCTCGTCCTGTACAGCCTGGCAAGACAATCAAATAATTGCGTGACTTCCAAAGCCTGTCAGTCGTTTTAAATGGAAAATTTTCTACCAAGTCTCATCCCCTTAAGGGACCGGGAGTCCCTCAGCTATATGCTGAAGAAGGCACTCCACTTTTATTATTGAAATCCAGTAAATACCGGCCACGTGGGTACATTTTAAGTACCGATATAATCAATAACTTATGCCTGTACTAAGAATGACTTTTGCCTCCTTTCACATCAAACTTTCAAAGAGCCTTAAACCCACAAATGAAGCCGATGCTCCCTAATCATTAAGACGCACATGAATATCCGTGGCAGCCACTCCCCCGACCATAAACATGCTGATGGTTGTTCTCAACATTTGGTAATATATGCAGATTTTTGTTTGTCAAAAATGAAGGCGGGAGATGCTGTTGCCATCTAGCTGGTCGGGGCCAACGATGCTGCTGACTTTCCCGCCATATACTGAACAGCCCCAGAACAAAATTATTCTGTTCCAAATGGATACAGTGGGCTGGAGCGCTCAGTCAGCAAAGTGTTTGCTTGGCAACCATGAAGTCCCGAGTGCAGGTCCTCCGTTCCTCAGTACCCATGTAAACAGCGGGGCACCAGCGTTGACGCCTGCAATTTGTTATGCCCAGATCGTGGGGAACCCCCAAAAGACCACCACGGAGACTGAATCCCGCATGTAAAAGCAGAGAGCCTTTATTATCTTCAAGCGCTGAGCTTGGTCTCTCTGTTTGATGCAGCGGTGAGGGCAGAAAGCTCTGAGCCCAGGCGGGGTTGAGTTTTTATCATAGCAGTGGTTGGTGTGAAGGAATTTCCAGGGTTCAGGACCCTGATTGGCTGACAATTGTCTAGGGGTATCTGTAAAACAAAAATAGGTGTGTGCTAGACTCAAGGACATCTGGCCACCTTTTGTAATGGTTGGAATGTTTGGGATGTCAGGTCCTTCCTCATCCCTGGGTGGATCCCTGGGTGGGGTCAGCTTACGGCTTTTCCTGAATCTGGGTGTTGCCTGCCAGTAAGCCTGTCACAGAAGCTGCTCTGGGCCTGTAAGTCTGTCATGGCAGCCCTGTGGTCAAGCTGTTTTGGGGCCCCTCCACACAACTGTAGCCTGGAAGCACAGACAGAATTTCTGGGGATTGTTAGCTGGTATTCTAGCCTGCCAGTGAGCTCCAGGTTTAGAACCAGTCTCCAAAAGTAAAGTGAAAAACTATTGATGAAGACACCCAATATTTATCGACCTTTGGCCTCTCCACATACATCAGGACACACACACTCAAGCACAAGCACTCACATGCACATAAAACACACACACACACACACACACACACACACACACACACACACACGGATTTACGTTGGTTTGAATAAAAATGTCCGCCATAGGTCCATGGGGAGTGGCACTATTAGGAGATGTGGCCTTGTTGGAGTAGGTGTGGCTTTGTTGGAGGAAGTGTGTCACTAGGGGGTGGGCTTTGAGGTCTCAGAAGCTCAAGCCAGGCCTCGTGACTCACTGTCTCTTCCTGCTACCCATGGATCCAGATGTAGAACTCTCAGCTCCTTCTCCAGCACCATGATTGCCTGCATGCCGCCATGCTTCCTGCCATGACAACAATGGACTAATTTGAACTGTAAACCAGCCCCAGTTAAATGTTTCCTTTGTAAGAGTTGCTGTGGTCACGGCGCCTCTTCACAGCAATGGAAACCCTAACTAGGACATAAGTACTGTGCTGATGTTGACAAACCCTGGTCTAAGAAAAATAGGGTGCAGTCTACATAAACAGTGGGAGGACAGCCACTGGTGTTATGGATTATTACAAGGGGACCCCGAGGGTATCCTGTGCGTGTAGGGAAACATGCTGGCATGCTGGGCATATGCGGAGGGTGGCTGGTGGGTGACCCACTCCATGCAAGCATGGCAGTGGGGTGGCGAGTGGACATTCACAACCCAGATGCTTCATCTGCACGGAAATGGTGTATTATAACAGAGAGACGGAGAGAAGATAGGAAAGAGGGAGAGAAGAGGGAAAGAGAGAGAGGGAAAGAGAGGGGTTAAAGGGTGCACACCTCATGGGAGTGGAGAGAGAGAGAGAAGGGGGCAGAGTTTTTCCTTAAGAAGAGGCTTCTACATCAGGATGCAGGATGGCCCAAGGGGTGGGATTTCGAGGTACAGATCAGAATATTAACAACTGGCATCCCCCTTCCAACCACAGAAAGGTACTAGAGTCACTGCAGTGCCCAGGACTTTGAAACTGAACTTGGTGATTGCTGTAGAAAGTAAGGGGATACACCTCATTTTTACTGCTCTTGGGTACTTTCTAATTACCTAGTGGCTGCTTGGCCCAGTGGGAACTCCTGCGACTGGAATTGAGTCCCACTTTATTTCTCTCCATTTCTGGAGACTTCCACACAACTTTAGTAGGAGCTCTGCAAATCACCGTGATGGATTCAGTCATCCAGTAAGAGTATTTATCCTGATCACTGTTGTGATGCTGTGAAGAGACACCATGACCAAAGCAATTCTTATGAAAGCATTTAACTGGGGGCTCGCTTACAGTTTCCAAGGTTGAGTCCATTATCACGACGAGGAGCATGGCAGCATGTAGGCAGGAACTGGAGCAGTAGCTGAGAGCTACATCCTGATCCATAGACAAAGAGAGCAGCACTGGACCTCGTGTGGACTTTTGAAACCTCAAAGCTCACTCCTAGTGACACACTTCCCCCAACAAGGCCACACCTCCTAATCCTTCTCAATCAGTGCCACTCCCTGATGACTGAGCATTCAAGTATATGGGCCTACGAGGCCCATTCTTACTAAAACCACCACAGTGTTATAAAGGCTTTCATTAAGGACAAGCTAACGACATGATACACAAGTAAATTATTTAAGTAGTGTGCTGGTACATATTTGAAATCCCGGCACTCCAGAGGCGGAGGCAAGGAGGGTCAAGAGTTCAAGATCCTGTGTTACCAGGCAAGTTTGAGGCTAGTAGGAACTACATGAGACTTAAAGAGCAAGAGGGAAATGAAGAAGGAAAAAAAATAGAATGAGAAAATAAAAACAAACAGAAAATGTCAGTGTCTACTATGTGGCCTGTGGTGGTTCAAATGAGCATGGCCTCCATGGGCTTATATATTTTTCAAATATATATCTTGTCCCCAGTTGATAGAACTGTTTGGAAGGGATTAGGAGGCATGGCTTTGTTGAAGGAGGTGTGGCTTTTGAGGTTTCAAAAGGCAGCAAGGTCTCAGTTCTCCCCGCATTGTGCTTCTGGATCAAGATAGGAGATCTCAGCTACTGCGCCAGTACCATGCCTACCTGCTGCCCTCCTCCCCTGCCAACCCCATGATGATCACAGATCCCGACCCTTTGAAACCGTGAATTAAACGCTTTCTCTTATTAGTTGCCCTGGTCTTGGTGTTTTTTAATCACAGCAATAGAAAAGTAAGTAAGACGTGACCTGTCAAAATTTTGGGCAAAATTTGTAGTGTAATAGAAATTACGCTTCTACACAGCACACAGTGTGGCAGGCACTTAGTCTGTAGCTCCCTCTCAGACTAAGGCACCGGTGAGACATGTCTAAGACTGTCTAATCCAGCTCAGCCTTGGGGACATGTGCAAAGACTGTCTGGAAGGGGAATCTAAGTTGAAAAGTTAGCAAATTGAGAAGTTGAGCAGATCAAAGTCAGGAGAGAGACAGAACAGTACAGTCAGCAAAAGAAACAGTATATATAAGTATTCAGGGGTCAGAACAACGTGACTGATGTAGGGCACCCTTCTTTAAAGTAGAAAAGATAATAAAGAGAGAGGAATACCCTCTAGTAACCCCTGGTGTACCTAAGAGTGTTTTACACCCATAAAACCTTTTCAGGGGAAACTGAAAAAGTTGTTGGAAGATGTGCATTATCTTTAAACTTTATTATTATTTGTGACAATTGGGGGGGTCAGGGGAAATATTTTGTTCCACTTCTCTTTTCTCTGTAGGTAATTAAAAGCAAACAGCTAGACATGGAGGTACACATTTTTAATCCCAGAAGGCAGAGGCAGGCAGATCTCTGTGAGCTTGAGACCAGCCTGGTCTAATAATGAGTTCCAAGCTAGGCCAGAGCTACACAGTGAGACTCTGTCCAAAAAAAAAAAAAAAAAAGCCAGATGTGGTGCCACACATGTGTAACTCCCCTGTTGAGAGGCAGAGGCAGGAGGGTCCAGGTTTCCAGGCTACCTTATACACTGTAGTAAAACCATGTCTCCAAATAAACAAATAAAGTAGGAAGGGTCCTGATTCACAAATATTTCAGGCCATCTGCATCCCCAACTACAAAGACTTTCTCACTGATTGCCAGAATCTGAATCCCTAGATAGCCTTTGAGCAGCTAAGGCATTTTGTGATGTGATGATGTGTCCTGCTCCGCAGGCAAGGGGAGATTCCCTGGGGTCATCGACTTGTTTGGAAGTGGCGGTGGCCTGTGTGAATACAGGGCCAGCCTCCTGTCTGGGCACGGTTTTGCTGTACTCGCTCTGGCTTACTTCAGATTCGAAGACCTCCCTGAGTATTTGAGTGATGTGCGCCTGGAGTACTTTGAAGAAGCCTTGGCCTTTATGCTGCAGCATCCAAAGGTGGGTTCCAGTGCTGTCCTGAATACAAAGGAGGGCATGGAGTGGACTCAGGGCCAGAGCCAAAAGCCCTGCCATGACACTGGGCATTAGAGATATGAAGGGAGATCCCAGCACTCCCTCAACAGCTGCTAAGATTATTCCTATTTCCTCTTTCATATCTCTTAAGATTTGACTGTTTAGTTCCTTTTCTAACTACCATAGCTCCAAAGCACTGCACTAAGAAACTGCTCACCTTGAATTCTCCTCCCGCTACCGCCCAAGTAAGGGAGCTGACATCTCGGAGGTTTGACTCTCCTCATTACTAACACTAATATAAGTTTCTAGTGGGAAAAGTTTGACTGAAAAGAGGCATGTTGGGCTGGAGAGATGGCTCAGCGGTTAAGAGCACTGGCTGCTCTTCCAAAGGTCCTGAGTTCAATTCCCAGCAACCACATGGTGGCTCACAACCATCTGTCATGAGATCTGGTGCCCTCTTCTGGTCTGCAGGGACACATGCAGACAGAACACTGTATACATAATAAATAAATAAATCTTAAAAAAAAAAAAAAAAAAAAAAAGAGGTATCTTTGAGACCTCTGGTGACGCCTGAATAGGGATGGTGTTTTTGATGATATTAAGGATCCTCATCAGTGCTGTACGTGTGATAAATATTATTGTACTGGCAAGTTTTATGTCAACTTGACACAAGCCAGAGTCATCAGAGAGGAGGGGGCCTCAACTGAGAAAATGCCTCTGTAAGACTGGCCTGTAGGGGCTGGGCGGTGGTGGCACACGCCTTTAATCCCAGCACTCGGGAGGCAGAGCCAGGAGGATCTCTGTGAGTTCGAGGCCAGCCTGGGCTACCAAGTGAGTTCCAGGAAAGGCACAAAGCTACACAGAGAAACCCTGTCTCGAAAAACCAAAAAAAAAAAAAAAAAAAAAAAAAAAAGATTGGGCTGTAGGCAAGCCTGTAGGGCATTTTCTTAATTAGTGATTGATAGGGGAGGATCCAGCCCATTGTGGGTGGTGCCACCCCTAGGCTGGTGTTCCTAGGTTCTATAAGAAAGCAGGCTGAACAAGCCATAAGGAGCAAGCCAGTAAGCAGCACCCTTCCATGGCCTGTGCATCAGCTCTGCCTCCAGGTTCCGGCCCCACCTGAGTTCCTGCCCTGACTTCTTTCCATGGACTGTGATGTGGAAATGAAAGCCAAATGAACTCTTCCTCCCCAAGTTGCTTTTGGTCATGGTGTTTTATCACAGCAGTGATAACCCTAACTGAGATAATTATTATGCTTTTATGAAGTATCTGCTAGCAGAAAATTTATTTTAAATATTTTCTGTGAATGTAAGTGGAATGACACAAACTTTTGCTGCCATTTAAACTTAGAGTAGTAAGGGTCCGAGGAAATGCCTCATAGCTAAGGGGAGTTTCAGGGACAGTTAGATCATCTCAAATGCAATTGTTTAAGCAAGCAGCAGTTACACTAGTATACTTTGAATTGGCTGAGGTTTAGTCCTATTGTTTGTGGACATTCTTGCACAAGCTTGGACAAGTTCAGGTGTGACTCAGGAGAGGACTGCTGGATTTGTCCTTGAAGCATGGTGAGGCTGACCTGACTTAGGCTTTGTGCTTGTTTTCTCTCGTCCCTGAGTGCAAAGGTATTGTGGATAAGCATATATATATATATATATATATATATATATATATATATATATATATATATATTTGTTGCTGGAGAATTTCTCTCCAGCTCCCGCTGCTAAGTCCCGCCAGTCCCAGAGCCCACTTATAAAATAAACACACAGACTCTTACATTATTTAAACTGTTTGGCCTAATGGCTCAGGCTTTTAACTATCTAGTTCTTACATCTTAAATTAACCCATTTCTATAAATAAATCTATACCTTGCCACATGGCTTGTGGCTTATCAGTATCTTACATGTGGCTTCTCATGGCCGCAGCTGGCAGTGTCTCTCTCTCTGTCTTCCTGTTCCCTCAATTCTTCTCTCTGTTAGTCCCGCCTATACTTCCTGTCTGGCTACTGGCCAATCAGTGTTTTATTTATACAGAGCGAGATATATTTGTATATATATCTTTGTATATATATACAAAGTTGTATATAATAACTTTGTATATTATTGCGTAAAGAGGACAAAGAAGGTACTTGAAGAATATAAAATCACTGCATGCTTTCCACCAATGAACACCACACTTGTTCTCTCTCCTCATCAGGTGAAAGGCCCGAATGTTGGGCTTCTTGGTTTCTCCAAAGGTGGTGACCTGTGCCTCTCGATGGCTGCTTTCCTAAGGAACATCACGGCCACTGTCCTTATCAACGGCTGTGTGGCCAACACAATAGCTCCCCTGTATTACAAAGATCTGTTTGTTCCTGATCTTGGCTGTGACCCAACAAAACAAAAGACCATGGAGTCGGGCCTTTTGGATTTGGTGGATATTTGGAACAATCCACTAGAGGAACCTAACCGTCAAAGTCTTATTCCACTGGAAAAGGCCCAGGGACCCTTCCTGTTCATTGTGGGCATGGATGATCATAACTGGAAGAGTGAATTCTATGCCCACATAGCCTGTGGACGTCTACAAGCCCACGGAAAGGACAGGCCCCAGATAATCTACTATCCAGAAACTGGTCACTGTATTGACCCACCTTATTTCCCTCCTTCCAGAGCTTCTGTGCATGCGGTGTTGGGTGAAGCGGTATTCTATGGAGGTGAGCCGAGGGCTCACTCAAGGGCGCAGGTGGATGCCTGGCAACAAATTCAAACTTTCTTCCAAAAATATCTCAATGGTGAAAAACCTGTGGAGCGCAGCAAAATATAACACTGCAATTATATAACAAATACCATTTTTGAAAGCTCTAGTCCTGTAAGTTCCTTTGGTCTTCCAGAGTACTAAGGAGGCTTTTTTTTTTTTTTTTGGTAGTCTCACATATATCCCCCACTGAGCCTCACATTCACTGTGTAGACAAGGATGACCTTGAACTTCTGACCCTCCTGTTTCCACCTCTTCAGTACTGATATTATAGTCAGACACTATCATGCCTAGTTTTAGACATTGTCAGGGACACAGCCCAGGGCTTTGTGTATGGTAGGCGAGCATGCAGCCGACAGAGCTATAGCCCCAGTCCCCTGGAAAGCTCTCCTAGGAAGCTGAGCCTCCTTGTAGGGTTCTACTGGACCCTGAGCCTTTGAAACAACTCACCTTCCTTCACTGCTGGGTCTACTCTCGCCTCTGACCTTTAACTAATGGATCTGTTAACTCTGTGTCTGGAAGGCCAACCTTAACCTTAGGTAAAAGACTGTAGGAAGTGTTTGTCCAACTCCCCGTCACTGGACTATCTGTGGCTCTGCTTCTGAGGACTGATCTGGATTGCTCTGAAGTCTCACATCCCCTTTGGGCCCTAACGGATTTTATCCGAGCCTTCAGAACCTGTCTGCTGAAGTCACACAATACATGGATTCCGCCTTGTTCTTGTCAGTTTTTAACATGCCTGAATTTTACTCAAGACTTCACCCTGACCCCTAGGTATCCATCAATATACTTCTTTTATGTTTACCATCTTGTCTGGATTACCAACCACTGTGTGGTATTTTCCTGCCTGGAAAAAAAAAATGTCTTGATGCCAAGATTTTCAGGACTATGAAATATGAGCCAGAGCCTATGACTTTGGGCACAAAGTTATGCCCACTGAGTCACACTTTCTCCCAATACCATCTGCTCTGATTACAACTGAGAAGACTAGTTGTTTCACCCTACTAGAGTTGAAGCATTATCTGGAGTCCTGAGATTCCAGAGCACAGGGTCTTCCCTGAGAGAAGGAGCCTCTTATTAGGGAGCCTCTATGGGCCACATAAGTGTAAAGCTTAGAAATCAGTTCTCCCAAACTATTAGTCATAATAAAACCATCAAGTGATATAAAAGTAGTATCTTCAAAAATGCCTCCATAGTAGCAAGTAGATCTACATCTCAGGCTAACCATGTGACCTGTCTTCGGGGACATCAGAAGAGAGAATCAGATCCCATGTGGTTGCTGGGAGTTGAACTCAGGACCTGAGCCATCTGTCCAGCCCCAGTAAACCAAGTTTTGAAATGTCATGGCTTTCAAGTCAGAGGACTTCCTCTGTTTCTGTTATCTTGCCCTACTATGTGATAGTTCAATTTGGTGTCTCATTAAAGGTTTCAATTTGAACTGTGATGATCTTTCTTAATCTAACACAAAGATCTCCCCCTCCCCCGCAAGGACCAACTTGTCCTAGCACATGGGTGCTTCCACTAAGCAAGTTTAGGGAACAGTGTCCCCTGGTGGCCAGAGAGAGATTTTAGAGCTGGTGACCTGGGAATATTTTCAGTTAGAAACCACTGCTTTGCTTCTGGTCTCTTTTCTCTGAGTGGTAGACTGAGTATGAATGAGATCTTGAATCTTGCATGCTGTCCTACTATTAGGTAAAACATAAACATGCTAGCCAAGCCTTGTTGCTGTGTGTACAGCCTGTCAAACTTGGAAACCCCCGGCCTCAGCTTTCATGATAAAGCCTCGATTCATTTGATAAAATGATCATTCTAATTTGAGCTAATAAACCTTCCACCTATATAAAATGTTGACAATTAATGACTATTGCAACAGTTTTGTACAATTGCTAACAGCGTTACATGTGACAAATTTTCTTCTCTTTTATTCAATACACACCTTTGCTTAAAGATTAAGGATTTTTTTTAACGTATTTGTTCCAGTTCCTCCGTCATTTAACATTTTAGCTGTGCTTATCAGAGTTCAGATTTTCTGAATTTTGGGAAACCATTTCAATACTATTTTAAACTTTTCTCTCAACTTCCTTTGACCCAGGCCAGAAATAATTACAAACTGACACCAAGCCACATTTTCTTTCTTTTCTTTTTTTTTAAATTTTATTTTCTGGAGCTGAGGACCGAACCCCAGGGCCTTGTGCTTGCTAGGCAAGTGCTCTACCGCTGAGCTAAATCCCCAACCCCAAAGCCACATTTTCCGGTGAACAACTTTTAGAATCTATTGAGTGATTTTTGAAGGATTTAAAAAAAAAAAAAAAAAAGCAAGAAAGAAGCAAAAGGAAAAAGGAAAGGTCTATTATATAATTCTTTTGTTTCTTTGTTTCTTAGGGGAATGTTTTCAGCCTTAGAAAATCTGAAGCCCTTAGAAAATCAAAGCATTCTTTATGGTTTTGTTTTGTTAGTTTTTCTGTTTTGAGACAGGACCCACTGTGTACTCTTGGCTTTCCTGGAGCTTGCTGTATGCAAGGGTCTCGGTAAAGAGACCAGTAACATAGCTGTTCCATGATTAAGGGGAAGGTTTTTCCTTGTGGACAAGAGAAAGGGAATAGCCAGAGGCATCTGGGGGAGTCTGCCATGGCTACCTCTCGGGGACAGAGAGAAAAGATAGCGAGAGGAGCCGATTGGCAACTGCTAGGGCTACGGGAACAGAGAGTCGTGCCTGTGATAAGGGGTTATGTCGGGCAGGAGGAGAGCAGGTTAGCGGCAGTGCCTGGGAAATGGCCTGGGGCTCTGATCTGTTGGAGGCTTGAGTCCACGGAGAGCTAAATGCCCTTTCCGGAAGTTGGGAACCTGTAGGAGCAGATAAGAAAGTAATGGCTTTTCCTGGCAAACAGAAAAACACTTTACAAGGTTTCTGAGGAATGCTGAGTATTTGCAGGGTCAGAGTCCAGCCTGAGCTGAGCCCAGACTGCCATCCTGCGGGGTTAGGATCTGACACTGGCTATGTTGACCAAACTGGCCTCAAACTCACAGAGATCCCTCCTTCCTCCCCAGTGCTGGGATTAAAGGAATAGGCCACATACCTAGCTCACAGTGTTCTTGATATGAAATGTGTCAAAATATGTTGAATTAATTTGCAGAGACAAGTAAATGTCTGATAATATGAAGTTGGTATAATGGTAAATGTTTAAAGTGGGGGTTTCAACATCAGATGTATAAAGTGAGGACATGATTGCTCCAAGATACAATTGAGAAGGTTGTTTTTTGTTTTTGGTTTTTTATTTTTTGAGACAGTGTTTTTCTGTGTAAGCCTGGCTGTCCTGGAACTCACTCTGCAGACCAGGCTGGCCTTGAACTCAGAGATCCACCTGCCTCTGCCTCCTGAGTGCTGGGATTAAAGGTGTGTGCCACTATAGCCTGGCTGAGGAGGAGGTTTTCACTGTAGATATGAAGAAGAGTACAGACAGAGGCATCTGGAAGAGTCTGGAGAAGGGAGCAAACTAAACATGACCAGTAGACTGAACCGAGCCATGAGAGCAGAGAGAAGGGGGAGAGAGAGAAAGGAAGAGAAGAGAGGAAAAAGGAGGAAGAGAGAGAAAAAAAACGTAAAAGAGAGGGGCCAAGAGAGCTCATGGCCAAAACGGCAGCCAGCGTTATGTAGGAATGAGAAGCCGGGGGGGTGGGGGGAGTGGGGGGGGTAGTCCAAGAGCTGGAGAAGTTCAGAGTAGAGCAAGGGGTGAGAAGAGCTGAGGGGAGCCCCGGGGACTGGGTGAGCCTAGAGGTCAGCATTACGCTTTGGTGTGCTACCAGGCACCAGAGTTAGCCATTTGTCCCGAGTTCCTTTTGGGCCTGACAGTGAAACAAGACATACTCATGGCTAGAGCTTCCTACTGCAGTGACCAAGGGAAGTGCAAGGGAGCACACAGATACAGTGGATTTATTGATACGGCACTAGGAATACTAATTCCATAGAGTATAATCCATAGTTCTTTTGGGAAAGTGATTATTCTGCTGGTCATCCAATAGGTTTGAGGACTGGATTCCCAAATAAACAAAATTGGTAAGGGATTTTTGACAGGCAAGGGGGAATTCTAGTTAGTAGGGATGGGTAATGTGATTGGTCTTTGGAAGAACAGAGGTTGCATACATTACAAATATGTTCTTATTTTATCTGATACATGTTTTATCATCCCTTATTTTTAAATGTGATTGCATTACCTTTTTCACACTGAAACTTGTTATTTTGAAATAATAAAAAAAAAAAACCCGCACATTACAGAGCAATCAGGAAATACTCAAACAATAACACTGTATTAGTCAGCCTGAGCTGCCATAATAGGTCCACAAAATTAAGCGGCTTCATCAACAGGAATTTATTTTCTCACACTCTGGACCCTTGAGCTAAAGATCAATGTACTAACCAGGAGATCTTTGGATGGTCTTTTGTATTTTGCTGATGGTCCTCCTAGTTCTCTTACTCTTTTTTTTTTTTTTTTTTTTTTTTTGGTTTTTTGAGACAGGGTTTCTCTGTGTAGCCCTCGCTGTCCTGGAACTCACAGAGATCTGCCTGCCTCTGCCTCCCAAGTGCTGGGATTAAAGGTGTGTGCCACCACTGCTGGGCTGTGTCTCTTACACTTACAAGAATATGAGTCCTGGATTATGGCCCTACTTAACCTTAAAGGCCCTGTTTCTAGATACTGTGACATGAACATTAAGATGATTTCATATGAATTTTGAGGAGACACAATTCTGTAGAAAACAACTATTACACCTTTACAATACCCTTTTAAATATGTATTTCTGCACCTTCATGTGCACTATATAGATTTTAAAGAGGATCCCATCACTTACTTTGCTTGGCAACTTTAATTTTTACTTAAAATACCAATACCTTTCATTTGGGTAATAGCCTCAGGTCATGAGGAACTGAATCAAGCTGGACAGGGCAACAGCCCCTGGCCATAAAGAATGGCTTAGCCCCAACCCGACTATTGCATTCTACCTGCAGAAACAAGAGGCCCTCGTATCAAAACCAACCCACCCTGCTCCCAGTATAAACGGGGGTGGGGGGGGTGGGGAGGGGACACATACACGACACACACTGTAACTTCCCAGTGGCTACCTAAGTATTTATACATGTCCCTCAGCCTTTCTAAGTGAGCTCAGCCTTCATTATGGAAAAAATAAAGCAGTCTCAGCCTGTTGAGATCAAGTCTGTCTGCTTCTCATTTTTCTTACGGTTTTCACATGAATAGATGTATTTCCACAATATTTTAATAGAACTGTTATTCCATCATTTGTATGTTTAGCACCACTTACCTAACCAATTCTCTTTTGTTGACTTTTGGGTTTTCTTTCCCTTATTACGGCTTTGAACATGCATGTGCGTGTGCTGGAGCGGTTACACAAGTACTTCGTTGACTGTTCCTCTGGATAAAGACTGAGAATTTCTGACTTGGTCACAAAGGTACTGAAGTTTGTAAAGCTTTTAACTACACATCACCAGCAGCAGCCTTCCCAAAAAGGCAGCAGCAATTGCTCGCAGCTGTGTGTTTGTGCGGCCCTATTCTCCATGCCCCTAGCAACTCCATCCAAACATGCGTCTGTTTAAATTTTCCAGCTGACTTCTTAAGGAAGGAAAGAGATACCTTGGTTGCACAAAAACAGCATTTCGTAAAACTTTAAGTGTGCGGCTGAGATTTCAGGCGCCTGAGTTCTCCGTGGAGGATCTGGAGTTAGGAAAAGAGAAGTCCGGAGTGTAGCTCTGGGTATACTGAGTCAGACGGGAAAGCGAATTGCCGAAGACACTTTAACCTTTCCCGTCGGTTTTCCAGGGAAGGCCTTTAAAAGAAAAAGAAAAAAAAAATTCTTTTATATCAGAAATGCAAATGTTATCAGGAAGGTTGAAAGTTTCAACCTTAAGGCAATATTGGCACATGCACTACTTCCCAGGGTAGGGTTCTGGTCTACCCCAGCACGGGTGCAGCAGAGCCCATTGGAGGACCCGGGGGGGCCGCCAGCCGTCCCACAATGCCCCGCTCGCGCCACCCTAAGGGCGGAGAGAAAGGACCGCTGCCAGTGCAGCCCAGACGGAGAGCTCCAGAGGTGCGCCTGCGCACTGACCCCGGCGGGCCCTAGCAACCAGAGCAGTGACGGTAGCAACCGCCGGAATGGTGAGTCCCCTCCAGGCCCCGCAGCCAAACCCGAGAGGAGATGGGGAGAGGAGAAAGGGGTGACGGTGGGGAGTGGAGGGTGGCGGGGCGCTGGCACCGCGGGTGGGAGGGAAAAGGGAATGCTGACTCCATGGAGCCGCAGGCCCGAAGCCGGAGCAGCTGGGGCAGGGGGTGGTCTGCGGAGAGGGAGGCCGGAGGCTGACAGGAAGTTGGGTTAAGCGGAGGGGACTCTGACAGAAGAAAAGGAGAGACAGCTGGAAATTCTCGGAAAAGCGGATTGGAGTGGGGAAGGTGATCGGATGGGGGCTCCGGTAAAGAGATCTCTAAGCATAACCGTGATTTTAGCTGTCCTCACCCCCTGGCACGATGGAGGGACGGGGGCTGGTTACCGAGGGCTCCAGCGGCGGCAGCCTTAGTAACCTGTGGTGTGCCCGGGTGCCCTCGCTGGCTGTGAGTCCTGTTGTGAGGGGACGCTGTTAAAACTCTCTCTGGTGGATCTATGAGGCCAGAGTTTCTCCAATTCCAATATGAGTAAGTGTGAGCTTGGTTGGAATGCAGATCATTGGTTTTTAATATGATGGGGTTCAGGAATGTTTCAACCATGCACCTCAAGTAAATTCTGAAATTGGGGAGCACTCACCACACTTTGAGAAACGCTGCTGGTTTAGGTTTGCAGTCTACCAGTGGTCTATGCAAAGTTCTCAGGTAGCCACGGTTTTAACTACAGATGCTTGTCAACGTGGAAGAAACGCGCACTCTTTTGCTTACGTACTTGGTATTTCAAACTATTCGTTTGAAAACGATTTCAGATCCAGCCCAGCCAAAACTATTTTAGAGAAGTATGAGGTTGCCTTGCCGAGTGGAGATGTTGATAAAGGATGAGTTCTGGGGGTCTGAGGATGCAGCTCCGTTGTTAAGAGTGTTTGCCTAGCATGCATGAAGCTACATATTCAATCCCCAGCAGATTATAAACAAATATCAGGCAGAATGGCACATGTCTGTTATCCCAGGACGCAGAAGGTGGAGGAAAAAGGGTCAAAAGTTCAAGGTCATCCTTCAGTCTGAGATAAATACATGGAGAGCTGGGGGTGGGAATGTACCTCGCCGGTGGAATTAGTAGAAGGCTTTCCTAGCATGTATGAGACCCCAGGTCTCTAACACTGCACAAGAAAAGAAAATAATGAAACAGTATAATTAGCAGGTGTGCGTGTGCGTGTGCATTTCCAGAGCTACATCAATGCACAGAAATTAAGCCCAGTGCGTTAAAATCATGAGGTCATGTACTCCTCATATTGACTGCATACTGGTAGGCCTGGTCCCTTCAGGATGCAGGCCCACATAGTTCTTGGAATTTTTTTAAAATATGTGCCCTCATACCCTGGGACCCACATGTTAGAGAATGAGAACCAGTTCTCAAAAACTATCCACTGACCTACACACACTGTTGCTCATGTGTGCATGCACACACACACACACACACACACACACACACACACTCACAAATGTTAAAAAAAACAAACTCAGGGTTCTGTTTCACCATGGGCATGATTTTTGTTCACATTTAATATTACCAAAATATACTTTTAGGTAATTGATGGCATCTTTTATTTTCTGTTTTTGAAGACAAGCTCTTTCTGGGTAGCTTAGGTTTGCCTTGAATTTGTTATGTATCCTTGGCTGGTCTCAAACTTTGATCCTCGGCCTACTGAGGAAACCAAACAAGAGAGTTTTAATGTTACTGTCCAAGTTAGTCTGTATTGACCATCTTTTTGGTTTTTTTGTTTTTGTTGTTGTTTTGTTTTTTTGAGACAGAGTTTTTGGAGCCTTCCCTAGAATTCACTCTGTAGCCCAGGCTGGCCTCGACTCACAGAGATTCACCTGCCTCTGTCTCCCGAGTTGCTGGGATTAAAGGCATGTACCACCACCACCGGCTCTATGACCATCTTATTTAAAATAAATGTCCTCTACACATATATGCGTATAACCTGATACCATTTACTAACCTCAGTATCCTAGGTTTTTTTTTTTTTTTTTTTCGTTTTTCGAGACAGGGTTTCTCTGTGTAGCTTTGCGCCTTTCCTGGGACTCACTTGGTAGCCCAGGCTGGCCTCGAACTCACAGAGATCCATCTGGCTCTGCCTCCCGAGTGCTGGGATTAAAGGCGTGCACCACCACCGCCCGGCCAGTATCCTAGTTTTTTAAAAATAACTTTTACTTTTTAATACATTACTTACTTTGCTTATATTTACTTATCTTTTTCTATTTATTTATTTTATGTATGCATATGGTATACCTATAGTTACATTATCAGATTTATACATATGTATGTGCACATTTTACATACATGTATCTATATCTACTTCTTTTAATAAATGTAAGTTCTAGAAAGGCAGGAATCTGTTTTGTTCACTGATATGTCAAAATCAAATAGAAAGCCAGGTGTGATGGTGCATTCCTGTCATCTCAGGACTCAGAAAGAGATATACGGCATAGAAGAATGCTTGTCACATAGTAGACACAATGAACAGTTGTTGAACTAAATGAATTCCCCCAGGTATGGTATTTGTTTCAGGCTTTTTTGGCTTTTATCAAGTAGGGATTTCCTTTTAACTCTCAACTGACAGCTTTTAATATCCAGTGTAGAAGTTTATGTTTTCCTGCACTTACTCAAATGAACGTGCTCCCCTCTTAATCCATTAGTCAATGATTGACACTTAGATATTGGTCTGTTTTGCTCCTTGGGTTGTTGGGATAAACTTTTTGGGGGGTGGTGGCGACGGGGGGGAGGTCCTGAGACAGTTTCTCTCTCTCTTTTTTTTTTTGATTTTTCGAGACAGGGTTTCTGTGTAACAGCCCTGCCTATCCTTTCAACTCTCTTTGTAGCCCAGGCTGGCCTCAAGCTCACAAAGATCCACCTACCTCTGCTTCCTGAGTGCTGGGATTAAAGAAGTGCACCACCACCGCCCGGCGAGACAGTTTCTCTGTGTAGCCCTGGCTGTCCTGAAACTTGTTCTGTAGACCAGACTGACCTTGAACTCACAGAGATCCTCCTTACTTTGTCCCCCCACCCCCAATGCTGGGGTTAAAGGTGTATGCCACTACTGCCCAGCCCAATGAACTATTCTTAACCATGGTCAGTATACACTGGCTGATGTCTCCAGAATCAAATCTATATTGAAAAATAAAGAGGGCATTGTGATGTGGCTATGACACCAGTTTGAAATAGCCTCCTAAATGTGCAGCTTTCCCACATTTTCTGGGTTTGGAAACAACTTGTAAACAAAGCATATCTGTTCTCAAGAAGTCATTAGGACTCACTTGTAAACTATGTGGCCTTGGAGCTTTGGGAGAAGAGAACAGGCTAAATCTCTGATTAGCATTTGAATGTTTTAAATCTTGTAGTCTGCTCAAAGTTTTTGATAGTTGGGGCCCTATTTTTCTAGGAATATACATCTTGTTTAGGTCTTAAAGCTATTGCCATATTTTGCTCCTAAATATTTTTATTTTAGAATCTCTGTAGTGTGTAGTTGCTACTACTTCTTCTATTCTTTATTTTTTAATTTGTGTGTCTTTCCTTTTGCCCAGTCAAGCTTGCGAGAGATTTAAGAACCACCTTTTAGTGTTACTAGCCTTTCCTGGGTTTGACTTCTTTTTGTTTTTTTCTGCCTTCTTTTGAGTTTGTACTGATAGCTTTTTAAAGTGTGCTGAATGCTCAGCTTGTTTCTTTCTTATTCCATATTTTCTGGCAATACACATGAAGATAGAAGTTTCTTATCAAATGTTGACTTCCCCTTCCTGTCCCTCCACTGGACACTGGGGACTGACTTTGTCAATGCTGGGAAGCATTCTAACCACTGAGGCACACTTCAGCTTTTTATTTTTCTTTTTGAACTTGCAAGATACTTTTTTGATGCAAGAGCTATTAGTGCAGTATTCTACTTTCTAGATAAAGTAATAGCTTAAGTTTTTTTTTTTCATTTTGCTGTTGTTTATGGTTCCTCTTTAAAAAAAAAATGAGCTCTAACAGTAATTCATAAAGAACATTGTAGTTGGGTTTTTTTTTTTTTTGGTTCTTTTTGTTTGTTTGTTTTTTAACTCTTTGGGGGCCCTCCACCCAGCTCTCAAATAAATACATGGAGATTTATGCTTACTTATGAATACTTGCCCTTACTTAGCTGGGCTTGTTTTTAGCTGGCTTCCCCCTGCCCTCCAGACGGGGTTTCTCTGTGTAGCTTTGGTGCCTGTCCTGGATCTCACTCTGTAGACCACGCTGGCCTCGAACTCACAGAGATCTGCCTGCCTCTGCCTCCCTGAGTGCTGGGATCAAAAGCGTGCGCCACCACCGCCCGGCTTAGCCAGGTTTTCTTTTTTTTTTTTTTTGGTTTTTTCGAGGCAGGGTTTCGCTGTGTAGCTTTGCGCCTTTCCTGGAACTCACTTGGTAGTCCAGGCTGGCCTCGAACTCACAGAGATCCGCCTGGCTCTGCCTCCCGAGTGCTGGGATTAAAGGCGTGCGCCACCACCGCCCGGCTATTAGCCAGGTTTTCTAACTTAAATTATCCCGTTTCTCTTTAACTGTGTTTTGCCTCTGGGCTTTTTACCTTTCCTTATTCTATCTATATTTCTTTCCTTCTTACTCTGTGGCTGACTGTGTAGCTGGCTGGCTGGCCACTGCCATCTTCCTCTCCTCCTTTTCTCTCTCCCCCTTCTTATTCCTCTTTTTCACCTATTTATTCTCTCTGCCTGGCAGCCCCACCTATTTGTCTCTCTTGCCTTGCTATTGTCCATTCAGCTCTTTATTAGACCAATCAGGTGTTTTAGGCAGGCAAAGTAACACAGCTTCACAGGGTTAGAGAAATGCAACATAGAGGAATGCAGCATGTCCTTGCTTCATTAAACAGATGCTCCACACTATAACCCAATGTAACATATCTTTAATATTCAAGAACAGGACATCTTCTTTTGTGTTCACTCAAAATTTTAAATATATTAAAATGAATCAAAGATACTATTTCTTATAAAATGAAACATTTTATGTTCTATTATGAAAGAAAAACAAATTTGAATTAAATTATATCAGATAGTTTCCTGTCATTTGGAACTTTTATTTTGTATTTTTTCCCATTTTTTTGTTTTGTTTTGTTTTGTTTTTGTTTTTCGAGACAGGGTTACTCTGTGTAGTTTTGGTCCCTGTCCTGGATCTCACTCTGTAGACCAGGCTGGCCTCAAACTCACAGAGATTCGCGTGGCTCTGCCTCCCAAGTTCTGGGATTAAAGATGTGTATGCACCACCACCGCCTGGCTTTGTATTTAATTTTTAAGATTAATTTTTATTATGTTTAGTGTGTGTGTGTGTGTGTGTGTGTGTGTATGTGTATGTGTATGTGTATGTGTATGTGTATGTGTATGTGTATGTGTATGTGTATGAGTGGCCAGAAATACAGATGACCTGGAGCTGGAGTTACAGATGGTTGTGGACTGCTTTGCATGGATGCTGGTAGCCAAACTCAGGTCCTCTGGAAGAGCAGTAAGTGCTCTTAACCACTGAGAGGTCTCTCCAGCCCCCTTGTACTTATTAATAGAGCTCTTTATTGATGGCTCTTTTACATATATTTAGACATAACAGTTTTTTTGGTCAGGTTATCTTTTGCAGACATGAAAACGGAATATATGTATATTAAGGAATATATGTATATTAAATAAAATTAATTTTTTTCTAAAATTTTACCACAGCTTTCTTGCCATAGCAACTGTAAATTATTCCTAATTAGAATGTGCATTCACTTTTCAATGTTAAGATATAAAAAAAGATACAGAGTCAGAGAAACAAGATTTATTTTAATATTAAGTATGAAAGCTGTATATTTTTTATAAACTAAGTTGGAGTGAAATGTTTGGATATCACACAATAATTTTTGTATTTTCTCTGAGAGAAAATAAAGACATCACTTGGCTCTCGGGAGATTACTCGTCTTATATCTTAGCGTTTCAGAGAAAGAAGTGAATGCTTTAATGGTAGAAGCCGAGGCCGGTAATTACTGCATTCAAGTGAATCAGCAAATCGCAGCAGTAAAGAAGTCTTCGTTTCTTCTTCCCCCCCTTTTCCTCTTTTTAAGGCAAAAGCAACAACAATCAAAGAAGCCCTGTCCAGATGGGTGAGTAGATGGGTTTCTCCTTTTAGAAACTACAAGGGAAAGGTGGAGCTGGCGTTCACATCTGACCATGGACACAAGAGAGTCTTTTGATTTGGGGACTGTTTAGCTATCTTGTCTGTGGTGGTGGAAGCCTGAGCCTACACAAGCAATGAAATTGTATAGGCGTTAACGTGCAATATAAATATACACACACTCATATATACCAACAATACCAGGCACACTGGGGAGATCTGAGTAAAGGGATGGGTTTTGTAAATAACAATACCCTGGTTGTGATACATTACAGTTCTGCTGAGCATCACCACTGGGGAAAGTTGGACAAATGATCTCCTTTTTGTGCATGTGGTGCTCGGGGTGGATGGAACCAGTGTTTTACATGCTAGGCAAGTGCTCTGCTATGGTGTGCACACCTAACTTCCGAGTTACTGTTTTCACCACTGAACCAGGCATCTCTCCTGCTCTATAGCTAGACTCTGAATAAAAGTCTTCCAGTAGCCTAGGTATCTGGGAAAATAGACAAAAGTGAGTAGAATCATGAAATACTTGAGTTTTTATGTACGTGCCTATAAGTTTCTGTATTTATTCTTTTTTTTTCTTTATTTTTATTTTATGTGCATTGGTGCTTTGCCTGCATGTGTGTCTGTGTGAGGGTGTCGGGTCCCCTGGAACTAGAGTCACAGATAGTTGTGAGCTGCCATGTGGGGGCTGGGAACGGAACCCCCTCTGGAAGAGCAGTCAGTACTCTTAACCGCTGAGCCATCTCTTCGTCCCCCGTATTTTTATTCGAACTGCATTTTAAAGAGTCGTTCTTGGGGCTGGGGACGTGGCTCAGTTGTTAAGTGTTTACTGCACAAGCAAGTACAAGGCCCTGAGTTTAGATCCCCCGCCCTCACATAAAAGACCAGGTGCAGTAGCACTCCAGTGCTGAGGAGATAGAGACAGGAGGATTCCTGAGGACTACCAGCCAGTCTAGCTGCAGCCATGAGCTCTGGGTTCAGTGGGAGACACTGTCTTACAAATGAAGGTAGATGCTGGGGATGAAATTCAACTGGTAGAGTAGAATACTCTCCTAGTGTACACAAAACCTTGGGTTTGATCCCCAGCACCACATAAAATGGCGCACAGTGGTACATGCCTATAATCTCTGCACTCAGGAGACGGAGGCAGGAGGATCAAAAGTTCAACGCCATACTTGACTACATAATGTGTTCATGGTCAGCCTGGGATACAGAAGACCCTGCCTCAAAAAAAAAAACCCATAAATCAATGTATAAACAAATAAATAAAAGTGCTAGACACCCGGCATCAATCTCTGGCTTTCACAGGCACAGTCATACATGCATGCCAACACACATGAACACAAACACACACACACACACACACACACACACACACACACACACACACACACACACGCTTCTGCTGGTTTAAGTATTTCATAAAATTTGTTAAAGAGTATAGACTAGACTCAAATTTGATCTTCCTTAAATTGCATTTTAGAAAATTATTATTTTGTTTTGTTTTGTTTTTGTTTTTCGAGACAGGGTTTCTCTGTGTAGCTTTGCGCCTTTTCCTGGAACTCACTTGGTAGCCCAGGCTGGCCTCGAACTCACAGAGATCCGCCTGGCTCTGCCTCCCGAGTGCTGGGATTAAAGGCGTGCGCCACCACCACCCGGCACAGAAAATTATTTTGTTTTGGCTTCATTTGCTTTTAGTTCATAGATTCTAGTTCTAGTTACATTATGGCCAGTGGTCTTTGACTTTAAGATCTTTGAAGGCATTAAGCATATTCTTTCATTGATTAACCCATCATTCTCTGTTTAACATTTAAAAGTCTTAATTGACATACAATGATTGTACAGATGTATGGAATACAATGTGACACTTTGAGAGCACCCTGATTGCACCCAATCTCATCTGAAATACACAGATTATCGTAATCTCTGTGCCAGAGAGCACCCCAGCCTCCTCCTCCTGTCTACCTCACTTTGTCTTCCCAGCCTGGGGTAACCATTATTCTCCTCCTGACTTCTAAAAGATAAGATCAACACCTTTACCCTCCGTGCATGGGTGGGAACATGAAATATTTGTCCTTCTGGGCCTTTTGCACTGATGAGTCCTCTAGGCCCATCATGTTGGCACAAATAACCCAACATTTACTGAAGACCTGCTAGGTGTCACTTTCCTATACCCTGACCTATAAATGTGATGACAATAAGCACAGAGAGGCTGGGGCGATCACTTAGCTGGTAGTGTTTGCTGCAGGCACAAGGACCTGAGTTCACATCCCCAAAGCCCAGCTCTAGGGGTTAAAGGAACGAAGCCATGAAGGTGCTGGGGATCCTGAGTACTGCGATCAAAGGCATGTGCCACCACCATTCAGCTGTTATTTGAAAGTGTCTTAAAGAACTTAAACTTAAAAATAGGAGTTCTTTTCTGCTTATTTTCATTTGTGCGGACTTAAGAGTTATCTGGCCCAGGTGTGGAGAAACATGGCTATTACGGCCGACAAGTACCCAGTGAGTGAGTGGTGAATAATAATCTGAGTTACTAAAGCATAATCATTATTTTGAAACAAACACTGAAAGGCTTTGTGAAATTCTAACCTTTTGCTCCACATTATAACCAAAGATCATTTTGTACCAAATTAATTTTTTCCATAGGAAGAAAAGACTGGTCAGAGGCCATCTGAGGCCAAAGAGATAAAGCTGTATGCCCAGATCCCCCCAATAGAGAAGATGGATGCATCTCTATCCACACTTGGTAACTGCGAGTAAGTTCCCCTTTCCCATCCTCCTATTATTGTTAAGTTTTCCTTCCTTTTCGTACACAAACCTGTTTGCTTTCTGTGGCCTTTGTTGTTGTTTACTTTAGTTTCTCCCCTGACAAAGCCAAATGTGAAAAATGATTGGTTTATGAGGTTATTGATAGAGTGATACTGAACAATACAGCATTTTTTTTCTGTACAGTTTTTATACAGTGTTCATAGCTAGAAGTTACCTAGTCTTTTGAGAGAAGCTAAGTAACACAGTAACTTCCTGCTTTGTTGTGCAGACCACTTCCTAAGCAGGGGATGGTATTCAGAGTTAACCTGGGGAACTTACAAGACTCTCAAAATAAAAAAATAAAAATAAAAAAAAAGTCTGGTTAAAGTACTTGCAAAACACTGATAACTGTGTTCAGATCTCCAGAGCACACATCAGTGCTGGCTAATTCAAAACACTGATAACTGTGTTCAGATCTCCAGAGCACACATCAGTGCTGGCTAATTCACCTCGAAAGGCAGAGACAAGGAATCTCCAGAGCAAGCTTGCCATATCAGCCAGCTCTGAGTTTGACTGAGAGACCCTGCCTCAATGAATAGGCAGAAGCACAATTCCTCAACATTAGGCCTCTACCTATGTGTACACCACACACACAAATGGTAAAAAGTGGGCTGGAGGTCATCAGACTCACTAGAAAAGTCCTTGCCCAGCTCTTGCAGGTGCAAGGCCTTGAGTTCCACCTCCATATGGCAATAAAATAATAAAATTGAACAGTCTAGTGCTTTCTCTTCTAAAGTTACCAACCCAAATCAGTCATGTTTATTTACTAGATGCCTAAGAGATGCCTCTTTTAAAAAAAGAACTTTAAAATACAGCTCAGAATACCTAGAAAATCCAATAAATGTGAAAAAAGGAATTACTATCAACCTAAACTGCAATACATTGTGGGACCAGTGTTAGCACTTTGAGAATTACCCTAACCAGGCTGGGCCTGGTGGTAGATGCCTGTAACCTCAGCTCCTAGAAAGGTGAGGCAGGAGGATCATTAGCACAGGGTCAGATAATGAGATCTTGTCTCATAAAAACAAACAAAAATTCTAATTGGGAATCAAATTATACTCATTTTGTAGTCTTATTTCCCAGGACTTTAAATATCAGGTTGATACTAATTCTTTTCATTTATTTTCTAAACATTCCGTACAGTTTTTAGCAGGGTTCTGTGACTAACTTGGAAGTTGTACCCTGTTACATCATACCCATGTTTTCACACTTGCTTGTGTCTCGTCAGGGCTGTAGAGTACTCTAGAGTTCCTGGGGCTCTTCACCCTGTGTTTATCTAATTGTGATCCCTTCACTTGCCCTTTCTGTAGGAGATTAACTCAATCTCAATTTCACAGAAGCAGAAGGTCTCCTAACGAAAGCTTAGCATCCTATTTACAGTAAGCAAATTGGACCGTTCTTGGACACATATCTGCAAACCTAGACTGATAACTTTGGATCAAAAGGAAAAGCAAACTTGTTTACTTACCAAGTGTAACTTGTTCCTTGTGATGAAGGCATAGAGCAAAAATTGTTTTGCTTCAACTATGACTTCAAAACATGTTTTTATCATAAAACTTAATGAAAGGCAACATGTTTGAGGCCTGTGAGCTATGCAAAGCACCTCAGAAACCACTTAGAAAGAGCCAGGCTGTTCATAGTTTTCGCGGACATCTTTTGGACAGGCTGCCTAAAGAGAAATTAAAGCATTCCTTCCCAGCCGTAGCCTTAGATTTCAAGGCATTCCTTTTGGCACTGGGAGTGCTCAAGAGTGGGTGAGTGAGTAGACAGCATGCGGTGCTGGCCCTTTACTCGCCAAGTATTTATATAGTAATTGCCTTTGCTTTTTCAAGCAGATTAAAAATGAATAATTCCTCTTCAAGTCAAATCATGAGGGTAAGATACATGTTCTAGGGTTCTAATTTTGGCCCTACCACTTTGTAACTGTGTAATATTGGGGAAATTGCTTAATGGCTTTGCACCTCAATTTCATTCATAAAATGCAATAAAAATATCTCGGAAGACTATGAAATATTCAATCAAAGAATACGTGTACTAAACATTTGATAACACCAAATGCCCTTAAAAAGTTTGTTTTTAATTCTCTATAATGAGTATGTATTAACTTTTATAATCAGTGGGGGGGTAAAGATTTCAAAATTAAGGAATAAATTCTATGAGTGAAGGGGAAAAATGGATTCAATTCAGATTTGAATTAAAAATCTTCCATGGGCTATTACTATTGAGAAATAATTTCTGACACTTAGGTTTTTCAAATTGATTAAAGTTTTTCTTTATTCTTTTAAAGGAAGCTTTCGCTGTCTACAAACTGCATTGAAAAAATTGCCAACCTGAACGGCTTGAGTAAGTAATCCACGGGAACAGATGGCTCTTGGGTTCCTAGTTATTGGAGCAAACATTCCAGAGACATGTGTCATTCCAGATGCTGGCACCTGTTTTAACCACAGTTCATGTCAGATGACGGAGACTAGATGTAACCATGTCTTGAGTTTGGTTATCCAAAGAAAATGAGGAATGGCATGAGACCCGGGTATTTTTATAGAGTTCAGGCTGAGATGACTGAGACAGCCAGATTTCCTGTTGTGTATGTTTTTGTTCAGGTTTGTCTGTGTTGAACTTGTATTTACTGTACATCCCCACCGTCCCGGGCCCTCTAAGGTCCTTACCCATGGGAGCGGTGCCTCCGCCCTCCCTGCCTCCGCTTCTCACTTCCTCCGTTTCCAACGGCTGCAGCAATGTGGTGGCTTAAATGACAGAGTGTATTCTCTCACCGTTTTAGAAGTTGCAAATACGAAATGAGTTTCACTGAGCCAAAAACCAAGCCTCCCTGTGAGGCTTTTAGGAAGAGTCTTTCTCTTGCTTGTTCCGTTTTGTGGTGGCTGCCACATTCCTTGGCTTCTGACTGCATGATGCCAATTTCTGCTTTTGTGGTCAAAGTACCTTCTGTTCTGTCCGTGTTAAATCCCTGCCTCCCTCCCATCAGGACACATGGACACTTTGGCACACCAGATAGTAAGAATGATCCCCTATCTCAAGATCTTTCCTTTCTTTTTCTTTCTTTCTTTTTTGTTTATTTGTTTTTGTTTTTGTTTTCCAAGACAGAGTCTTCCTATGTAGCTCTGGCTGTCCTGGAATCCACTATGTAGACCAGGCTGGCCTCGAACTCACAGAGCTCTGTCTGCCTCTGCCTTCCAAGTACTGGCTCTATCACAATATCGTTGGACACATCTACAAAGGACTTTTTTCTGTCATACAAAGTAACAGTCACAGGCTCCAGGGATTGGCATGTAGGTATCTTTGGGGGAACCATTATGCAGTCTGTGGCAGCACTCCCTGCTCCACCAAGCCCTGCTCCAAGTCCACCATTGAACCCTGTTCATTCTCTTCTGTGAAGGTTCTCTCAGACGATTGCTACTTTCCATAAAGCAGAACCTTTAATGTAGAGCCTCAGTAGCTCCCCCTTAAGTCTTGCAGGAAAAACAAAATACATTTGAACTTACTATACTTTCCTATAAATATACAAATCAAATGTACACATGTAAACTGGGGTAGTTTGGAAAACAGCATATGCCCTTGTAGCATAAGGTCTAGTGTGAAATTTTTTTTTTTTTTTAATTCGGAGCTGAGGACCAAACCCAGGGCCTTGCACTTGCTAGGCAAGCACTCTACCACTGAGCTAAATCCCCAAGCCCTTGATTTCTTTTTTGAATGTTAGCCATAACACACTACATTTGTGTTTCTGTGTGTGTTTTGAGTGGGTGTCCGCAGATGTGTGTGTCGGTCAGAGGCCGCCACTGGGTGTCAGTCTTCAAAAGCCGTCTACCTTGCTTCGAAAGAGGCTTTCCTTTACTGGCCGGAGCTGGCCAAGGAGGCTAGGCTAGCCAGCCTGCCCCGGGATCTGCCGTCTTCCCCTCACTGGGTCTGGGATTACAAGTGCACACCGCACTAGCTCTTTTCATGGGTTTTGGGACCCATTCTCAGGTCTTCATGCTAGACTGAACTATCCACCCAGCCCACAACACACTAAAGTGATTTCATGACCTATTAAAGGCTCACGTGAGCCTGTGTGGTCTGAGAAGCACGGCCTGTGACTCTTGCAGCAGCATCCGAAGTCATCTTTTCTGTCTTTCTGTTCTTCAGTGAACTGTCCTTACTGACGCCAGAGTTCCCATTCTGAAAATACATTCTCCCAGATCAGAGACCTTCTAATCATTCATCTTTGCCTATTGCAGTCAGAATCATTTAAAAGCCTGTACCGCCCTAGTCACTCTCAAACATAAACATAACAGTCTTTGGTTTTTTTTGGCTTGTTTGTTGGGGTTTTTTTTTTGTTTGATTTTTGTTTGTTTGTTTTTGTTGTTTGAGACAAGGTCTCACTATGTAGCCCTGGCTGGCCTGGAATTCATTTCTGTAGACCCAGCTGGCCTCAAACTCAAAGAGCTCCACCTGCCTCTGCTTCCTGGGTGCTGGGATCAAAAGTGTGCACCACCATGCCTGGCCATACCATTCTTTTTTGTCCATCTGTTTAGAAAGTGCTCCTCATTGTGGACAGCCTCGTCTTCCCCCAAGAAAAACCCTATAAGAAATTAAGGTCAGGATTAAGAATGCCACCTCCTCTCTGGGACTTCCCAGATCTTCACCATCATGATCTTTACCTTGAGAATATAATAATTTACCTTAGATTCTAATAATGTTTACCTACTAATGCAGTTAATGTAAAGGTCAGTGAGTTAATAGATATGAAGGATAGAATTGTATATGGTACATATAAAATGATAACTAAAGCTGGGTATGATAGTGAACAGATATAATTTGAGCTATTTGGGAGGCTGAGGGAGGAGTTTTGAGTTTGAGGCCAGCCTGAACAACCGTTGCAGGACCTTGTCTCAAGAACAGGGGAATGACTGAAGCTGGCATAGTGACTCATGCCTGTAATCTCAGTACTTGGGAGGCTCAGTACTTGGGATCAGGCAGAATGATCACTGCAAGTTCTAGGCCAGCCTGGACTACAGAGTGAGACCTTGTTTCAAAGTGGAAGGAGGCTAATGGTGAACTTCCATGGTGGAATGCTTGCCTGACTGACATACATAAGACTCCGCGTTCAATCTCCAGCACTAACACACCCCCCTCCCCAGTAAAGATCAGCAACAATGACAGTTGAGAACATGTTCTGTTCTTTGGAGCCCCTCAGAGGAAGCTCTGCAGCTTGGAAACCTTCCTGTCCTCATGTGAGGCAGGCTCCTTACCCCATGGTGAATACCAAGATGGCGAATACCAAGAGGACTGACTTTGGCTAATAGCTCAGAGTTTTCAGTTACGCTCATCTAGACTGTTGCTTTGGGCCCAAAACAGGGTGGACACCATGGCACGATGTCACAGCAGAGGAAAGTTGGTCGTGCTTCCTAGAAGAGAGAGAGGAAGGGGCCAGGAACAAGGCATGTCTTCCCAGGGTATACCACATTGGCCTGCTTCTTCCCCTCAGTCCCCACTTCCTGTTTCCCACCATCTCCCACTGAT